>NC_091822.1:204020164-204620164 GCF_038994185.2 Dermacentor albipictus | reverse complement strand
CGTGTGCCATGAAACCTAGCAGTAAGCAACCCTGGGCGTCGCTCCAGTCGCATTGTTGAAATCGCAATCATGTGAAATGAGCCCTCTAAAAATCGCATTGCGATGCGTGCGACAGCACCGATTTTCGTCGTTGCAGTCGCAGCATGTGAAACAGCCTTTATCCCACGCCGAGAACCAACGGGTGCCTGGCGCCACCTGCCCCAACGTTTGGGTACCATTCGCACCAGTGTCCAAACTCCACGCGGGGCGCCGCTCGTAGTCCGCCTTCGCATACTGCCAGTGGCTTAGCGCAGGGCCGAACAAACTTTGCAAATGTGTCGTGATACAGATGCACGACATCATCGGATTAATTGAGCTCCATACGATACTTGTAGTTTGTATCTAGATACTTCGATAAATTAGTTCTGCACTATAGCTGCACTGTAGGGAGTCACTGCTAGTTTTCAGGTGTTTACTTCCAAATTTCATGCGTTCTGCCCAGCAGACCTTTCTTCTAAAATATTCTGTTAGCACGGAAACCTTTTTTAAATGTCCTATCACAGTAGCAATTATTTAACAGTCTACGAGAACGGACAAACGTGCAGCAGATTAACGCACAGTAGCAATTATTTAACAGTCTACGAGAACGGACAAACGTGCAGCAGATTAACGAAAATACGGCGCATAATCAGCTAACTTTCATGCAGCCTTTATAATTGATGCGATGCACTGCTTCGCAGTTTATTCGTAACGTGGGTTAGCATATCGTACTGCTACTTGTTCGGTTGTACAGTTTCATAATTGTCCCACAATAGGCTTACGCACTGCATAGGTTGCTCATGTGCTACAGAAAATGCTACATCACGCACTACAATTTTTCTATAAAATCAAGCGTTTGACGAAATACCCTCCGGCATAGGCGCCGAATAAGGGGGGAGGGGGGCGTTCTCTCCGAAATTTTCCGAAGCGGGGAACCCGAGCACCGCCCCCCCCCCCCCCCCCCCTTCTCCACCCACACATACACCTCAAATGCCACTATCAGAGATTGGAGAAGGGGGTTAACCGAGGGGCCCGATTTTTATTAATCATATCATAAGAAGCCAACAAACATTGAGACAAAGGACAACATAGGGATAACTACTTGCACTTAATAAATGAGTTGGGGAAATTATAAACAAATGGAAATGAAACTGGATCAAAAAAACAACTTGCCGCAGGTGGGGAACGATCCCACGTCTTCGCATGACGCGTGTGCGACGCTCTACCAAGTGAGCTACCGCGGCTCTGTTTCCTCATACACTTTCTTGGGTATTTATCTTCCCTACTAGAACCCTGATAGTGCCAGCGCCATCACTCACAGACCTTGGCGGCGGACGTGGAACGTCCCTTCTGCCGCAGGCGTCACGTGTACGTGACCTGTTTGGGTGAAGGCAACTGGTCAATAAACCCACGCATACTACCTGAAGGCATCAATGTTGCCGGATTCCAGACCCTCGTTATATAATGAACGAGAAGAAAGGGCGTTAACCAAGGGGCCCAATTTTTATTAATCATATTATAAGAAGCCAACAAACATTGACACCAAGGACAACCTAGGTAAACTAATTGGTTGAGCATCGCACGAATAATATGCATGCAATAAGCGCTCACTGCATCATTGTTGGCGCGGGCGTTCACGGCTTTTAATTCATACTTTCGTTTTATTTCTGCAAATCTTGACAATAGGACGAACATGTGGAAGGGGCAGCGCAACACAACGAAGACAGGAGGACAGCGCGGATCCTGGCTGCTCCTGCCTTCTTGCGCGGCCCCTTCGAGATGTTCAACCGGTACCAACTCGCCCAAGTGTCGATTCCTCTACAATAGGAGGACACCCGCCTTAGAAGCACTAGCGGCGGCTGCCTCATCTGCATTTTCTCACTTAAACGGTGTTTTATATTTCCACTACAAACAGCATGCACAAACAGATTATATTTAAATGTACACACAGGACAAAGTTTATTATATTTTTAAAAGAGATGGAGGTAGCCAATTAAAAATTATTTCTTAAGGTATGGATAGCCCTTGCCTAGAGAATGAATACATTGCTGTATGTTCAACAAGATTCAAATCGCTTTGCGCGCTTTCTTGACCAGGAAATAAACCTATCGACTTCAATGACCCCTTCACCGGTCTTTTATCTATGGTGTGTGAAATGCACATGAATGTTGTGTCTCAGCATTGCTCCTCTTTCCAGTAAGCGACGCTAACTACTCACGAGAAAAAATTTTTTTTGCTTACTGAGATTTAATTAGGTAACTATAATGGATTATCTAACTCGAGACGTACTATCCGAATTATCAAAGTGTCAACGAGGCATTTGAAGGCTCAGCCAAGGGTCATCTAACTGCGGTATCTTCAGCGACGTACTAACAGAGTACAAATTTCTTTTCAGACTGATAAATACACCCCGCGAAATATGAAAAATACCACGTGACTACGCTCCCACCTGCATCATAAACCAGCGCCCTCGAACAGGCTCCCTCTGGGTCATCCAGAACGAAATAAAGCAAATAAAGAAAAACATCGTGATCGCAGAGCCTTATCTGCCGCGCCCCGGCCGAAGTAGCATATCGCGTTTGGTGTTAGTTGGAAACAAGCTGTGATAGCTGTTGTGCTAGCATAGATAAAGTGCATGGATGTTTTTTTTTTTTTTGCCACAAAACCTATCACGACAAAAGCGAATCGACCACGTCAATGCCAAGGTTTAAAGCTGCGTTCTGTTTTGTCCCAGCCTCCATGTTTTTCTCTAATGAGCAGAAGAGCCGATATGGCAGTCAGGACGGCTGAAAAAAAAAAAAAAAGAAAGGAGAAGAAGATAGGATAATCTTTCAGTGTTCTCTTATTATCACTGAATTCGTAAGCTCTGTTGAACACCAGCTGCTGCCTAGAGGACATGTTCGAATAGGTCTCCTTCTGCAGCTACGCAATACTGAGTCCGTTTTATCACATGTGCAGTGACTTTCTTGATGACCGACGCTCGAATACGGCACAGACATCCGTTATCCTTCTCTTGAGCTAATCTGACGTCTGCGTCAATCATGTTGGCACGATCTTTCACATAACCCCAAAGAAAGAAATGGAGCGCAGAGATGTCAGGCGACCTAGCCGGCCAATTTACAGGCCCGTGCCTTCCAATTTATTGCGCATGAAAAGTGGCGTCTAGCCAGTTTCGTGCTCGCCTGCTCCTGTGTGCTGGTGCTTCATCTTGCTGATACTACAGGAGTGGGAGAGGTGACAGTGGGACTTTGAATGCCCTCAAGTCCCTCCAAGTCCCTCCAATTGGAGGGACTTAAATCTACACTGGGTAAATTGCAATCTGCACCAGTACCAGTGGTCGCTCAATGTGTGATTTGGAATTTAAGCCGTTGCTATAAACTGTCCCATCTTTTTAGATCACACACTGAACTGGAGAGCATTACGTGGACGAAATCCTTGAAGGAGTGGTGGATGAGTTTCTCCGCAAAGTCCCGCTGTCACGTCTTCCTCTTCTGTAGTACCAGCAAGATGAAGCACCAGCACACAGGAGCAGGCGAGCACGAAACTGGCTGGATGCGACTTTTCATGCGCAATAAATTGGAAGGCACGGGCCTGTTAATTTGCCGGCGAAGTCGCCTGACATCTCTGAGCTCGATTTCTTTGTTTGGGGTTATGCGAAAGATCATCCTTGCATGACTGACACGGACGTCAGATTAGCTCAAGAGAAGGATAATGGATGTCTGCCGTATTCGAGCGTGGGTCATCAAGAGAGCCACTGAAATGTGATAAAGCGGACTCAGTACTGCGTGGCTGCAGAAGGAGACCTATTCGAACATGTCCTTTAGGCAGCAGCTGGTGTTCAATGGAGCTTACGAATTCAAAGATAATAAGGGAACCCTGAAAGATCATCATTTCTTCTTCTTCTCTCTTTTTTTTCCTTTTTTTTGCAGCCGCGCCGATTGCCAATTCGGCTCATTTAGAAGTGGTACATTTGCTTTCTTGAAAGCATCGGTTTTGCCTTTTCTCTACACGTAAGCCGAATTCCGGGCTGTTTATTTCGCTTTTATCTTTTGCCACGAACCTGTTTTTGCAGCACGTATACATTCTAATGAAAAATAACACATGTAACTTTATATTCGCTTTGGTCCGAAGCAAGTTTCTGGCGCGAAATATAGCTTCGCGCGCTCTCTTTCTTTCGATGCGGTGCGAACAATGCTGGGATTTTGATCCATTCTATGCCTATTGCATTGGTTTTCGCATTTAGTACGTGGTCAGAGCGGCGCTTCGGCCGCGTTATCAAAGGGCTTTTGTTATCAATGTGATCAGTCGGCCTTGAGAGACGGATAATATGTGTGACGTAGAAATGAGAGGAAGGAATAGCTGCGAAGCTGCGAAACTTGTTGGTGCTCCTTCCATGCCATTATCAAGGTGACCCGATGTCTCTTCAGGTATGCGAGAGGCAAAAAGGCTTTCAATCAGCTTGAGGGCATATGATGTGGGTGGAAGCGCACTCACGTGGTATTTTTCATACTTCATGAGGTTTCTTTTCCAGTCGGAAAAAAATTGTACGAAATTAGTACGTCGCTGAAAACACCGCATTTATATGTTATTTCGGGGTGCCTACAAATGGCTCATTGACACTTTGAAAATTAGGACAGTACTTCTAGAGTTAGATAATTAATTGCAATTACTGAATTAAATCTCAGCACCTGCTCTTTTTTTGTCTTGGTGTATGATAATTGGGCAACACCGCATAATTCAATGAGTAACCGAAAAACGGCCAAGCCGGATTCAGTCGAAATCAGAATGAGCAACCCTCATGCGCAGCAGCGCGCTTACACTTGGACTCACAGAAAAAGGAAAAAAAGAAAGGAAGAGAGACTGCAGTTTCGCCGGAAAGGTGAAGCAGTATTAGTGATAGCCAGGTACGCGACAATAACACGAAGGAAGATTACACTACTGAGAGGACTCAGGCTGTGAAATTGAACTGTACTATGGGGTTTCGTATATAGTCGCACAACGCCGGCACTTCAGCGCTGAAGGTCACATGAAGTTTCTTCAGGTGCAAGATATATATATATATATATATATATATATATATATATATATATATATATATATATATATATATAGAGAGAGAGAGAGAGAGAGAGAGAGAGATCTATGCGAAAGCTGGACCCCGGCCGAAACGAACGGAAGAAAATGAACGTTTCGCACATTCATCTGTTCTTTTTGCATATAAACCTTTATATATATGGCATTTACGCATTATCATTGTATTACAAGAGGCTGAACAATGCCTCAGCAAGAGCTATCTCTGTCATTGACAGACCTGATTATCAGTCACACATAAACGCACCATTAATATCCAGTGCTGTCAAATTTTTGGAATCGTATCACTGAAGTAAGACAAGAAGGTCGCTAAAGTTCCCACTAAATTTTAGCAACGTTTATTAAATTTTAAATAACGCAGGCGTTTTGGAACAATATATTACAAGGTAACATGAAGTAAATCAGTTACCTAGAAGTTTCACGCTTGCCTAATGTGCGTGCAGGTTACTGACAAACAGTGACTATGCCAATAGAGCGTAGATGGAAATTATTTATTTTTATTTACTTATTTATTTATTTATTCATTTGTTTACCGATACCGCACTCCCCGATGGGAATTTCGGCAGAGTTGATTATGAAACAAAACTAGTTACAAGATTTGCAAGAATGTAACAGCTACCAGACTTGCCAACCTTAAAGGGACACTAAAGGCAAATAATAAGTCAACGTGGGCTGTTTAAATACATATCCAGAAACCTCGCAGCGCTTATTTCCTGCCAAAAAGAACTTAGTTTAAATTGCATTTTAAAAGTCTGAATGACTTTACCGCAATTCCAGTCCCCCGCCACCCAACCGGGCAGCGTGTTTCTATTTACGGCGAAGCTCAGCGCTCGTGCGCCGCTCGCGTGCACCACGTTTCCAGGTGCTTTTTTTTCTGTAGCGTCACGGCGAACGCTCCCTAGATCCCTGTGTGTACTTGACGCGGGACTGGGGAGATGTTTTGCCTGGGCGCACAATCTGCTCTAATCCATCTGTCGCTAAGAGAAAATAGGTTTTCCAAAACAAGCCGGTTAGGCTGTTTCGAAATAAGAGTTGCGTGCGGAAGCTGACGAAACACTGGACGAAATTTTTCAGTTTGGATAAGGGAATAAAGGGATGTGATAAGAAGTTGGTCGTGGTGTGCAAGGCACTTCGATCTACAAAAGCTGCGATAATCGTGGGGCATGGAGGGTTTCTCGCACCACTAGCCACATCATCGCTGCGCTCAAGCTTCCTTTCCTTCTTGACATAACTATCTCTCTTCCAGCAGAAACAATAGCAAGGCGCTGGCGCCATACAGTATGCGTATTAAACGTTCAGGAACAAGAAAAAAATCGCGCAGAAACTCCTCTAGGAGTTAGACTATGCGTAAGCATTGTGCCACTAGCTAATCTCCGCGCAGCCCGGTGTCATTACCAATGTTATGTAACTTGATTTGGCAATTACTAACGACAGCTCAGTGGCGACACGAACTGGTGCCTACGGTGGCGCAAACAGCATTGACGAAGCAAGCAAAGTACTGCAGGTGGAGGCCCGCGGTGCGCTGATGACGGTTCCGATCATTATATAAGCCGTTATCGCTCTTCAGCGCCTTATTCATCCGCGTGAAACCATTGGAGACATTTAGCGTGTCCGCTATTCCGGCAAACGGGGGTGGTTCGGGATGATTGCCGGATGAGCGGGGGCAACATGAGCGGCCGGAGCGGTGCAGCCGCCGTAGTGGCGTAGAGCTCGACCAGACAAACGCAGAGCTAAAATTACATTAAGCGACTATCTTCTGCTTCACTGCTGGTGCAAATTTTTCGGCAGTGCTGTAATTGTCCACACGATTGCGCCGCTGTCCAAAATTTACACCAACAGCCAGTGCCGTAGCAACAGGGGGAGCCGGGGGGCCGAGGGCCCCGGGTGCAAGGGGCCAGTGGGGGGGTGTCATATACGTCTGAAGGCACCCGGAACTTACTACAGCCGGAGGGGGGGGGGGGGCGGTGACAGAATACCTATGGGCCCCGGATGCCTGACGACCTAGCTACGCCACTGCCAACAGCTAAGCAGAATATATCAATTGGCTCCGTGTTTGTGCGGTTGAGCTTTGCGCCAACAGCTGGCGCCCCCAATCTTGCCGCTCACGTTTACGCCCCCGTTCACCCGGCAAACCGCCAGCGCTTGCCCGAATACTGGACGCACTAACTCTGTTACTGAGCCATGAGCATACTCAGTCGGCGACTCCTTATGACAATGCCGCGCGGGCCGCAGTTTGAAAGCGATCTGCGATGCCTGCAAAACAGTGCCAGCAGCTCATAGCTTCGCGCGCTGTTTTGTTGCCGCTTCATCATCATCATCATCATCATCATCGTCATCAGCCTAAAGCCCCTGAAACTTCGTAAAGTAGTGCCACTCTCCTCCTCCGCCTTCACTCCTCCTCGTTTCTCCTCTCTTTCACGCTCCCTCCTCGACCATGGCACCGCCTACTTGCTCGAGCGCAGCAGACGACCTTTCGCAGAGTGAATGCACGCATAGCAAGGTAGTGCTCTTTAGGCGTTCACGTTGGCTTTCCAGCTCCGCGTAACTTCGTGTACAGCATAGAATCTTTAGTCGGATGCTTATACAAATTCGGTAACGGCAGCTTTTGTTTTATTTTTGATAACTATTTCTTTAAAAAGTATCTGACGGAGTGTTAACGCTGTGCGTTGACGATTGCGAATGTATCGCGTGCCCTACAGTTAGGTACGCAACATTTGTCAAGGGCGTGTAGCAAGATCTTGTTGCGAATGGTTGTAAATAACACGGTTACCATCGAATGACAACCTCTTGGCTTCCAGCAAGCCCTCAGCCTAAAGAATCCGCGCCGCCCTTACCATGTGAATTCGCGGCGCGTATCAGCTATGACGTACAAAGGCTGCCGGAGATCACTGCTCTGGAGGCTCGAAAGTGTATTACAAGGACAGTGCCGCCAACGTGCGTGCTTGCCAATCTAAGCGCGCGCAAAGCCTCAGAGGTGGGCGCTGGTGCTATTATGTTTCTTGTGTCTCAACGCCGACAGAAATACCGCGGCCGATCATCGAGTCGGGACTGTGCGTACTAACTGTGCGACTGTGCGGACTGTGCGAAAATAAAATGAGTTTTTAGCATTCGTGCGCGAAGCGGGAGCGCGATAACAATGCTTGACCCATTCTCAAACAAGACTACTGTGGCCTTCAGTAATTTTTTGAGGTTAATGACTTATCACGAATAACACTTCATCGTGCGTTGGTTCGTCCGTTTACTAAGTGACGTACTTGTCGCGAACCGAGTTGCACTGAGGTGCATGCATTGAGGACGGTTGAACTCCCTTCGAAGTAACATTTGCGAGATATGACTTTATTAGTGAAGTCATGATCGCGCAAAGAATCCCCCCGCCATGACGCGGCCGAAATTGCGGCAAGTGAAATGGTTTTATCCATAGGTTAAAATAATATGAAACGGCATTCGAGTTGCAAGTTAACAGTTTATTTTCACATAGATGCATTACACATTTGCCTTTGCAGTCACAAGTCCGTGTGCACCATTTATTGTCTCATTGCGTAAATAAACGCACCAGCCTAAGAGTCCTACAGCAAGCGCGTCTCAATAAGGCATAGTGACTGTAGAAACTAATAGTAGAATAGACGAGCAAGCGAACGACTATATGAGCGCGCGAACTAACGAGCGAGCAAACGACTAAACGAGCGTGCGAACGAACGAGCAAACAACTAAGCACGAACGACGACTAAATCAGCCAGGGAACGGGCGGGCGACCGCACGTTTTCTTTGCGAGTGCTGCACCGCCGCATCTTCAGCTTCGCACACTTTAAAGCTCATGCGAATTAGCACATACGTCTCAATTACCTATGATGGGGTCGCTCGACGACGAACGCACCGCGTAACACTGTTTCGGGAAAGCACGCACGCTTTTCATCGGTGCCTCTGTATCGCAAATCCACCGGGCGACCGCCAACGAGGAACACGAACAAATGTGGCAAACAAAGCTAGTCTGTCTAAAGAAGGCTAGTAAGTAACCACAAAAGGCAGAGAGTTGCTCTCCTGAGGCGCTTTCATGATCGAGACTGAAATTTTATCAAAAGGACTGCGCTGAATCTTACAAATTTCGTAATCACGTTATCGCACGCAACCTCGCGTGCCCGCGAACTCAAGCCGGTTGGCGTTCAAAACGATCAAGCGCACCAAATATGACTAACACGACTACGTAGTGCGCATATAAGCAAAGCAGATGTTGCGTAAAAATCATGTTAAAGCGTGCGTACAAATGACAACATGCACAGTGAACTGTGCAATATCTACTACGTTATTGCCCGCAGCACAATACGCAAGCCTGGCACATACAATACTCTGAGAGAGTCACAACTTACATCACATAGTCGCGCGGAGGAAGTTGGTCGGAAGTTCTCCCTCCCGATTCGGTGAAGCCATGTCTTTCTTCTTAACCCGTTGCGCTTACCGGACGGTATCGCGAACATATTCTTGCCTTTGCTAAAACTATATTGGCATCCAAACGCGCAGCAGGTCATGGTAACAGAAAATGACGTGAAGCGACGTCGCAGTTGCCACAAAACATCCTTCAAGGCGCTCACAAGATCAAAACAACACAGAATAGGAACGGAAAGAATGCCGCCAACAAGCGCCGCTTCTCGAGCAAAGATGGTACTGAAGCGCGACTGTAAACAAACAAAGCCGGCGCAAGGGGCCACGTGATGCCATTAGGCCAATAGCGACGCGGTGTCGGCTTCGGCCAGAGCGCTGGAGGAGGAGGCGGCATTCTTCAAAGCGTGGCACTACTTTACGAAGTTTAAGGGGCTTTACATCAGCCTGGTAACGCCCAATGCAGGACAAAGGCCTCTATCATACTTCTCCAACTACCCCGGTCCGGTGATGTACTAATTGTGGCCATGCTGTCCCTGCAAATTCATAATGTCGTCTGCCCACCTAACTTTCTGCTGCCCCCTGCTACGCTTCCCTTTTCTTGGAATCCAGTCCGTAACCCTTAATGACCATCCGTTATCTTCCCTCCTCATTACATGTCCTGCCCATGCCCATTTCTTTTTCTTGATTTCAACTAAGATGTCATTAACCCGCGTTTGTTCCCTCACCCAATGTGCTGTTTTCTTATCCCTTAACGTTACACCCATGATTCTTCTTTCCATAGCTCGTTGCGTCGTCCTCAATTTAAGCAGAATCCTTTTCGTAAGCCTCCAGGTTTCCGCCCCATACTTGAGTACTGGTAAGACGCAGCTATTATATACTTTCCTCTTGAGGGATAGTGGCAACCTGCTGTTCATGATTTGAGAATGCCCGCCAAACGCACCCCAGCCCATTCTTACTCTTCTGGTTATTTCAGTCTCATGATCCGGATCCGTGGTCACTACCTGCCCTAAATTGATGCATTCCCTAACCACTTCCAGTGCCTCGCTACCTCGCGTAAACTGCTGTTCTCTTCCGAGACTGTTAAACATTACTTTAGTTTTCTGCAGGTTCATTTTCAGACCCACCATTCTGATTTGCCTCTCTAGGTCAGTGAGCATGCATTGCGATTGGTCTCCTGAGTTACTCAGCAAGGCAATAACATCAGCGAATCGCAAGTTGCTAAGGTATTCTCCATCAACTTTTATCCCCAATTCTTCCCACTCCAGGTCTCTGAATACCTCGTGTAAACATGCTGTGAATAGCATTGGAGAGAATGTACCTCCCTGCCTGACGCCTTTCTTTATTGGGATTTTGTTGCTTTCTTTATGGAGGACTATGATGGCTGTAGCGCCGCTATACTCAGTAACTTTACATATGGCTCATCTACACCCTGATTCCGTACTGCCTCAATGACTGCTGAGGTTTCGACTGAATCGAACGCTTTTTCGTAATCAATGAAAGCTCTATATAAGGGTTGGCTATATTCCGCACATTTCTCTATCACCAGATTGATAGTGTGAATGTGGTCTATTGTTGAGTAGCCTTTACGGAATCCTGCCTGGTCCTTTGCTTGACAGAAGTCTAAGGTGTTCCTGATTCTATTTGCGATTACCTTAGTAAATACTTTGTATGCAACGGACAGTAAGCTGATCGGTCCCTAATTTTTCAAGTCTTTGGCGTCCCCTTTCTTATGGATTAGGATTATGTTAGCGTTCTTCCAAGATTCCGGTACGTTCGAGGTCATGAGGTATTGCGTATACAGGGTGGCCAGTTTCTCTAGAACAATCTGCCCACCATCCTTCAACAAATCTGCTGTTACCTGATCCTTCCCAGCTGCCTTCCCTCATTGCATAGCTCCCAAGGCGTTCTTTACTTCTTCCGGCGTTACTTGTGGGATTTCAAATTCCTCTAGACTATTCTCTCTCACATTATTGTCGTGAGTGCTACTGGTACTGTATAAATCTCTATAGAACTCCTCAGCCACTTGGACTATCTAATCCATATTAGTAACGATAATGCCGGCTATATCTCTTAACGCATACATCTGATTCTTGTCTATTCTTAGTTTCTTCTTCTCTGCTTTTAGGCATCCTCCGTTCCTGGGAGCATGTTCAATTCTATCCATACTATACTTCCTTATGTCAGCTGTCTTACGCTTGTTGATTAACTTAGAAAGTTCTGCCAGTTCTATTCTAGCTGTAGGGTTAGAGGCTTTCATACATTGGCGTTTCTTGATCAGATCTTTCGTTTCCTGCGATAGCTTACTGGTATCCTGTCTAACGGAGTTACCATCGACTTCTATTGCACACTCCTTAATGATGCCCATAAGATTGTCGTTCATTGCTTCAACACTAAGGTCATTTTCATGAGTTAAAGCCGAATATCTGTTCTGTAGCTTGATCCCGAATTCCTCTGGTTTCCCTCTTACCGCTAACCCACTGACTGTCTTCTTGTGTACCAGTTTCATCCGTTCCCTCCTCAAGTCTAGGCTAATTCGAGTTCTTACCATCCTATGGTCACTGCAGCGCACCTTGCCGAGTACGCTCATATTATTGTATGATGCCAGGGTTAGCGCAGAGTATGAAGTCTATTTCATTTCCAGTCTCGCCATTTGGGCTCCTCTACGTCCACTTTCGGCTAACCCGCTTGCGGAAGAAGGTATTCATTATCCGCGTATTATTTTTTTCTGCAAATTTTACTAATAACTCTCCCCTGCTATTCCTAGAGCCTGTGCCATATTCCCCCACTGACTTGTCTCCAGCCTGCTTCTTGCCTACCTAGGCATTGAAGTCGCCCATCAGTATAGCGTATTTTGTTTTGACTTCACCCATCGCCGATTCCAGGTCTTCATAAAAGCTTTCGACTTCCTGGTCATCATGACTGGATGTAGGGGCGTAGACCTATACTTCCTTCAATTTGTACCTCTTATTAAGTTTCACAACAAGCCTTGCCGTCTTGTCGTTAATGCTATAGAATTCCTGTATGTCACCAGCTATATCCTTATTAATCAGGAATCCGACTCCTAGTTCTCGTCTCTCCGCTAAGCCCCGGTAGCCCAGGACGTGCCCACTTCTTAGCACTGTATACGCTTCTTTTGGCCTCTTAACTTCACTGACCCCTATTATATCCCTATTGTTGCCCTCTAATTCCTCCAATAACACTGCTAGACTCACCTCATTAGGTACCGTTCTAACGTTAAACGTTGCCAGGTTCAGATTCCAATGGCGGCCTGGCCGCTTACATAGTCTTAAGGAGACGCGCGACCGCTTAACTTCAAAGCGATTTGCGAAAGTTGAAGAATGAGGCGTTAACTGAGAGCACCGCCAGCTAGCAATGTGTTTTCACCGCTTCGTTGCTGTTGAAGCTGAAGGCAGCACAATGGCAAATTCGTTCGCTACTGCGGGCGCTATCTCTAAAGCGGTCGTCTTATTACCGGACGGACGAAGGGAAGGTTTTCTCTTTGGGTAAACATACAAATTAAGCGTAAGGTAAGCTTAGGGTAAGCTTAAGCATTCAGAATTAAAATTTACCTACACCGTCTAAACTCAGCGAATTCAGGCTGGCCCGAACACACCGCGCGCCCTGGCACAGCCAGAGGAGCAAAACCAAATACATAGAAGGATCTAGGGCGCGTGTCATGGCGCTTCGGGGAAAAAGTACCTAGAAATGTGTACTTGATGAAATGAGCGCTACGAAGACGCGGACGAAAGAACAACATGTACGACAAACAAGACGCTACTTCCAACTAAATGTTTTTTTGGAGAAACAGATCTTTATAGATGCAACCAAGAATGGCCCATCGTGACATCACGACCCCCCTATCTCTTCAGAAAAGCTATCTCTTTTTCAGTAAGCGTCACTGAAGGGCAACTAATGAAAAAAGAGATACGTGACGTATCTAAAAAAAATAATAAAAGCGACGCTTACTGAAAAAGAGATAGCTTTTCTGAAGAGATAGGGAGGTCATGATGTCACGATGGGGCGCCGCAGAGTCGAGCGATAACGAAACCTTTCTACCGCCTACGTCGTTCTCAAGAGCAATGCCAATGAGTCATATTTCTAAAAATGAAATAGAACTAGACAAGCAGCACTTTCTTTCATCTTATATTGGAATAGAGTGATGTTTTTATGAAGAGTGGTTGAGTACTACTGACAGAATTTAAATGAGGAGTGCCTTCATCTCTTTAAGCGCTTGAATGTCCCGGGGGAGGATCTAGTCGTTGTCCTGCATTTCCCAGAATTTTCCGATTACTAAAGCTTTGTTCGCGATAATATTGACGCCTTAGATATTATCGAGCACTAATCTATCATTTAGCTTGACCTAATATTTGCACTTAGTGTCCCTTTAGGATGCGAAAAATAATATCGCCGAAGCCGAGAAATACAAAAATTTTGTTAAATATGCTAGTTGTTTGATTAGTCAAGATGCTCAGAGTGTATTTTAAACATTACCAGTGGGGATGCTTAAAACGGCATGAAAAATTCGCATGCAGAATTATTCGCGTCATGGAAAGACGCAAATGTTCATAATGTTTATTGGTGAAATAGTATCCATATAATGGCGGCCAAAATGTAACTTGCCACTTTAGTGGTGGCGCTGGCGCCCGTAGGTCATGATAATCTAGCGGGTCCAAAAAGTAAGGCTCTGAAACATCGCTTGACGACAACACATTTGCATCCTGTTGGGATCCGTTCAGCCTTAAATAGGACGCAAATGAGAAGTCTTAAAATTATTGGCATCAATGCCACAATCATAACCAAGCTCTCGAAATAGAGCATTTTACGATAACATCGTAAAAGCTGGCAGATATGAAATACAGAGACAACAAATCACAGCATACTAAAGAAAGAACACAATTTCAGCACACCAATTTCAAGAACACCCGCCGTGGTTGCTCAGTGGCTATGGTGTTGGGCTGCTGAGCACGAGGTCGCGGGATCGAATCCCGGCCACGGCGGCCGCATTTCGATGGGGGCGAAATGCGAAAACACCCGTGTACTTAGATTTAGGTGCACGTTAAAGAACCCCAGGTGGTCGAAATTTCCGGAGTCCTCCACTAAGGCGTGCCTCATAATCAGAAAGTGGTTTTGGCACGTAAAACTACATATTTTTCTTTTATTTCAAGAACGAGTCCCCACTTGGGGATTTAAAGATCTAATTTAACCTACTAATTTAAACATGTCCATACGTTGCATCAAGCTGAGGTTGAGCCTCTGCACTCTACTTCTCGGGCCCCCTGCCTAAATCATATTACATGCATTAGGCATTACAAAACTGTATTTCGAAGAAATTCTTGATTAGTTTAACTGTTCAAATCTTTAACAACTCTCGGAAAGAAGCAATACTTGAAGTAATTAACGTGTGTGGGAAAGGGAGTAAGTCCTAAATTATGCCTGTGTCTGTAGGCACATTGGATTAATAAAGGCATTACTTTTGATGTATCAGTCTTGCAGTGTCCGTAAATTATCAGGTGAAAAGATTCATCTGGGAACAGAGATTCATCTGGGACGAGGCAGATAAATTATTTAGCCTTAAGCTGTTATTGTAGAGCGTCCCAAACTGTTATCTATAAAGCGGACATCATATTAACTTGTTTTTCTCTGTTTTGTCAAAATAAGTTTTAGTTAAAGAGTCACACATTATTGGAGCATGGTTCCCTAGTGGAAGAAAATAGTTTTATAGGCTAGCAACCCAAGAGCAGGCGTTCATAATTTTAGAGCTTCCGAAGAAAGGACAGTTTCCATTTTGGGCCATTGTAATGTGTGCTTTGACCAATGCAGGGTGTTATTCATCCAACGTCTTAAATAATTAAAGCGAGTTCTTTTATCAAGAATCTGATTATTTGCCCCAAACCTAAATTTTAAAGGTTTTCGTTTCAGAGTAATAGTCGAAAGCCTTTTCGAAATTGCTTTCCATTTGACATCATTCAATCATCTTCTGGGAGTATTGATTCAGCTTATTTTGGTCAGAACTTCTGTTCTTCCAGCAACAACACAATCATCAGCGCACAATTTAATTTTAACTGAAGTATCTGTCACATTGTCGTTAATTAATATGAGAAATTAAAAAAAACACTACCAGAGCACTCCGTACAGATCGATGGTTAACCAGCGAAGCTGAAACGTGCGGCCCCGGTGTTTATCACTGGGTTAATCGCGACAGTTAATTAAAGGACGGTTTGATAGGCTGCCGGATCATCGGCACGCAGTTACTGTTTGCGCTCGGCTGCACGAGCCTGTTCTTGTGCCCGGTCTGCAGCATCGGCATGGCGTAGACGAGCTCGTTCCTGGTTCTGCTCGCGGCGTTGCTGATTGAAAGCTGCCTGCTCCTCAGGAGTACGTATGATGCATGGCCTACCCATTTCAGAGCCGGAGAGAAACTGCTGCGCGAGCGCTCCGCTGACACGGGGAGCAAGGACGTCACTACTGGCGCCGCCAATTACGCGCCTCTCTCTTTTCGCGCATGCGCATGGGGTTGCACCAGAGGAGTTTCCGGCATACAGGCGACAGACGCACGGGCGGACGAATCGGCTAGATATGTACAACTTCGCTGTAAAACACTCACTTCGGCCTGCAGTG
Source organism: Dermacentor albipictus (assembly GCF_038994185.2). NCBI lineage: Eukaryota > Metazoa > Arthropoda > Arachnida > Ixodida > Ixodidae > Dermacentor > Dermacentor albipictus. The sequence continues at coordinate 204,604,060 of NC_091822.1, read as the reverse complement.
AAACTCATGCACACATTGCAGTGACACAATGCTCGTGTTACCACAGTGCGGCTGGGCTGATACAGCAGCAACTGCGCAAGTGCATATCTCACTCTTCCATGCAACACCGGGACTTCCGTTTGCCAAGGCCTAAGAGTGCCGAATTTGACGAGAATTTCCGATCATTTGCAATCTTTCAGTTTTTCTGCCTTGGGGGCCCCGTGCCATCATATGATGGAATGGTCCTGCTGCGATATAGTGGTGAGCCATGACCCTCTTCTCTGTAGCGAAAAATTGCCACTGCATTTTGTATAACGGTGCCTTTTCCGACTGTTCAGCGAGTTGGTAAGTGTTCAATTTAGAAACGGCGTCAAAGAAAAACATGACGGATGAGCAACGGAAATGAAAACAAAGACGATCTACTGGCTGACTTTCATGCGTAAACTTTTGTAACATCCCCAGTGCCCAAAGTTAGCATGGCGTTTACCCTTTCTCGTCCAATGATTCATTGAATAACCATAAACTTTTGCAGAAAACAACCGACATTGACAAAAACAAACAACAAAACTACTTTAAGTAATTTGAGTGTCAGCAGTGCTAATCGCCGAACTTTTCGACTTTGAGACGGAGATAAATATAGCTCTTCCTACTAATTTAAAGATGTCCATACGTTGCATCAAGCTGAGGTTGAGCCTCTGCACTCTACTTCTCGGGCCCCCTGCCTAAATCATATTACATGCATTAGGCATTACAAAAATATTTTTCGAATAATCTGTGGCCACGTTTTACACCAATACGATTGTGAAGTAAAATGTCTGAAGAACCACATGCTGCTTACTGCACATTCCAATTTTGGCAGTTTACGATAAACTTTAAATTCATTGCCAGTGGAAGCTTTTCTATTATTATTTCTTTGACTATTTTTTATTGAGATTAATGTGTTGTAAAATTTTCACTGCATTTATAAAGTTTGTACCACGAAGGGTTAATGACGGCATTTTCCGTGACGTTGAAAACCGGAATCCAGTTTTCAGCCGCAGAACCGAATGCCACACCTGTGCTTACAGGACAGCACTTTTTCACTGCAGGATACGCGGCTGGGCTTCACGAATCACGGCAGCAGCAAACTTTTGCGGACCTCTCCCAAGCGACGGAGAACACTGTACAGGCACCGAGCGAAGCGTCTCGCGAAACCCCCAGTCTTCATTTCGCCCGCACTCTGTGCCCTGCACGTTAAGCTCGGCCCGTGGTGCAGCCGTATAATACGTCCAGATTCCATCTTCTTTCAACAAGCGATCGACTCGCACAAAAACGAGAAGCAAGAAAATCGAACAAATCCTCGGCGAAGGCACACAGGAAAGCGTGACCAGACAGCATTGTCCCTGCTTCCCTTGGCGTAGCCCGAAGCCCCACCGAGATGCCTCCAAATGCGACCACAGGCTTCGCGGCGCTGCTGAGCCCACGGGCTCGTCATACGGCCTCGCAAAAGGCTGACCGCAGCTGGCGCCGATAAGCGAACCAGCGCCCGTTGTCGCTGTAACGGCCCGAGCACGGCGCTAGTCAGAGCCACTGGAGCGGGGCTGTTCGTTAAACTGCCGCGATGTTCGACATTACGTGCTTCGCCTTCCAAGAAAATGCAGCAACGCAACTTGGAAGAAGAGATTAAAAGCGAGGACGAATCTTTACGCGGACTCTAGGAACACAAAGGGACTTGGGGAACACTTACTAGAAACGTTGTCTCGAGTTTTTCTTCGGACTATCCGATGAGTAAGCCGGCGTCTTTCACGCGCTGAGTGATGAGTTACACGCTAATACTATATTCAGTGCCTCGTGCACTGCAAATGTCTCCCCTCTGTCAGTCTCCAACTCATAGCATTGAAGCGTTCGCTGTGACATGCAATGTATTGGGCCAAAAGGCGGCGCACGTACCTCTTTTGTGTACGCCAACTTTGCGCGAAAAGTCAGGAGCAACATGAAGTTCAAATACCTAAGCGTTTCTGCGGAATTCAACAGGCTTGCTGTGGTCGCCACTTAACGAGCCGAGGGAGTGCCACGGTTGCACAAGTACACAATACGCAGCAGAGCAGCACTTAGGCTGCGTTTCGTTTCATTTGGTTCCCCTCTGGCAACACAGACACCAGCAATCAAGTATCGCGCCATTCCTATTGGTGCGACTCTACACATGTACAACACCACTTGTAACCGCAAGGGTAAATAATGACAAAACTTGATGTACCATCATTATGTAGCCACTCTGACTAAACTGCGTAACGCGAATACATTGCGGATAATAGTCAAGAAAGATAAAATAAAATGAATGAGAATCGCCATATACGCGTTCTACTTAATTACGGCTTTTAGGTTTCGATTTATGCCGCTGATAGCCATATTTACATCGAGTCTTCCTTTTTTATGCTCGGAAGTTCGTCAGGGCGTCCACTCTGAAGAGGGCCACTTCCGCTCCAGCTTGGCCGACAGATCTGCGCGCTCAGCCAGGGTCCAACAGCCGCAAAAGTCGCGAAGCAAAGCGATAGCGGACGCTGGTGCCAACAAAGCGAGTACGTCCACACAATGGGACACGGAGAATAATGGCGCCAGGTTCGGCCGCGGTAAGGGGGCTCCGCGCCTAGCAGACCACCGCTGGCGGCGCTGTTGCTGCCCACCGCTGCGAAGGAAAACATTGGCGACGCAACGCCCTCGTCGTACGGGCTTTGGCGAGCAGGAGATTCGCTTTAAGCGAATATAGCGTTAAAGGACCGCCAAATGCGACTATTACATGAGGCCACAACGAACGATTACTCTTCTAGAACATCCTGGAGATTTGTTTCGTGCAAATAGCGATTAACTGAACAAGTGATCGCTCAAGATCAAAAGTACAGCAAACCACGCCTACACCAAAGAGTCAGATATTGGCAGTAGAGAAGTATGCATAAGTTATAGGGGATGCTGAGCAGAGGTTCTGATGATACAAGGCCAGGAAGAAATACTGTGGTTCGGTGACACCACACTCAGGAAGGGCTGTCCTCGTCTGTTCCATGAGTCTCTGTCTAATTTTGACGCACTGAGCTTTCCAGTCGGAAGCAGTCACACCGGGACAGAAAGTTACGCAAAGGCAAAAAAAGACGGAATACGCGAAGTGCAAGGCCGCTCGATAGAACGTATTTCTGTTTCTTCAGTACCACTGCGAATGACTGGACCTAGTGATCCACCAGTAATAGAGAATCAATTAATAAACTCGTTCAATGACTTAATATACCGGGTCTCCTTACACAGGGCGTTTCTCGCAACCTGTGCCAATGACTTTAAGGCCCAAACAATGAAACGTTCCTTTCCTTCGAGCGCTTCCTAACCTTACGTGAGGCCTCCTTACAGCGAAGGACCGATGGAGGAAGCAAGCATACTCTGAAAGCTCCCTTCACCCGTCCTCACGTAAGGAGCGGTTGCCGCCATGCCTGGGTTCGAGATTATCTCTTAAAAGCTTTAGGCGAACACCAGAACACCACTATTCAATAAAAAAGGTTGTATCGTCACACAATCTTTAAGTTGATGAGCTAATATAGAGAAGCGTGGACGCTTTTTTCTAGTTTTGTTTATTAAACCTAAAGAAGTAGCGTATTACGGTGCAAAACTTGATGTGATCCAGCAACGCTGGTACGCCGGCGTCGTGCAACGCCTAGCAACGCTTCCATGCCGCACGCGTGACTGAAACGAACGTGCCTGGCAAAACGTACCGTGCTCGTACCTTCCCAAACCCGTATATTCTGCACAAATGGCATCCTGAGGTGCACTCTCCAAAATGTAAAAACTGTGAAGGCATAGCAACGCTAAATCACATGCTTTGGGCTTGCCCAGCACTAAACGGCCTACATGGAAACAGAGAGTCATGGGAATCCTCCCTCCATAGCCAGGAAGAGCAAGCCCAAAAACAGGCCATCCGTCAAGCCCAGGCCGCCGCCGGAAGTCAACTGATTCCGGCCGACGTCTAGGGGGGAGGTAGACGGTGATAGGGAGAGCTGCGTCTCACCCGATCACCCATACTCTCTGACGGGTGTAAATAAAGTGCTATCTCTCTCTCTCTCTCGCGCTTCTCCGAAGGTGGGCGACAGCACGCACGCGCAAGCAAACGTCACGTGGTTAAGCAGTAAGGCGAAGCGCTCGTTCAGGGCCAGGAGCAGCGTAAGGACGCATGAAGGTAGCTTGGTCCAAACAATAAAACGTTCCTTTTAGGTGTGTGCGAATATTGAAATTTTCGATTACGAATCGAATACGAATAAGGCGAAGAACTCTCTTCGAATATCGAATCGAATATCGAATACATGTGTAGTATTAAAAAATTGCAAGAGAGGTAACAATAGCTTTATTACCCTTTTAAAAATAACATTGCATTTTACAAGGTTGCTTCAAATTAAAGAGGTACTCAATTATAGATAATGGACTCAGGTAATGCCCTCAGTCAGGTAAAACGCTTGTTACAGATTGTCGTGAAGGAAAATTAACTGCTCAATATGGCCAGAAAGTAAACGCTCTCTATGCACTGTCACATTTCTACCGGTAGAAAAGACTCTTTCACTAGGAACTGAAGTGGCAGGGATCGCCAAGTACTTCCGGGCGAGTGCACTTAAAAGCGGGTACCTGAAGCGGCCAATGGACTGCCACCACTCACAAGGATTCATGCCCCTTTCCAGAAGAGGCTTTTGCGCGTAGTCTGTAACTTCCCCCTCAGGGGCAGATGCCAAATGTGTCTTCTCTTTGTTCATCACTAGATCGTCAAAAGCATTCCATACACTCGATGCCACCAGTGGACACGAAGTCGACGCTGGCACGGGGGTGTCCCCACGGTGTTCCACGACGGCTTCCTGGAGCTCCCTTGCCACAAGGTTTTTCAGCCAGATCATCTGAACAGATGCCTGATGAACTGTGGCCATAAAGCGCGGATCAAGAAACATGCCTAGGCTGGCCACTTCATCAAATTTCCACTCCGCACAAAGAGCCTTGATACATTTTGAATCAATGTTAGCAAACCCTGAGTTGCCTTTGCAACCTTCAAGGCAATGGGGCATTCCAAAATAATTGGAATTATAAAGCTTGGTGAAAAAGAAACCGGAACTGATCATGTCTCAAATGCCTGAAGCAGATAGACTGAAACAGAGCATACAGATAATGAGCGGATCATGCGAAGTTCTCAGTTAATAAACATGTTCTTAGGAGAATGCGGAGCAAGCATACAATTGGTTAATTGCTCAATTATTCGCAGTCAATCCGAATATTCGCCGTTTCCACCGTTATTCGGCCGTCCTCGGATATTCGTGAATTTCCGAACATGCATTTCTCGAATAGAATACGCTTCGAATATGGAAAATATTCGATTTGTATTCGAAATTCCGAATATTCGCACACCCCTAGTTCCTTTCCTTCGAGCGCTTCCTAACCTTACGTGAGGCCTCCTTACAGCGAAGGACCGATGGAGGAAGCAAGCGTACTCTGAAAGCTCCCTTCACCCGTCCTCACCTAAGGAGCGGTTGCCGCGTGCCTGAGTTCGAGATTATCTCTTCAAATCTTTCCGCGAACACCATTATTCTATTACAAAATGTTGTATCATCGCACAGTCTTTAAATTGAATAGCTAATATAGAGAAGCGTGGACGCTTTCTTCTAGTTTCGTTTACTAAAGTTAAAAAAAAGTTGCGCATTACAGCGCAAAACTTGATGTGCTCCAGCAACGCTGGCACGCCGGCGTCTTGCAACGCCTAGCAACGCCTAGCAATGCTTGCATGCCGCACGCGTGACTGAAACGAACATGCCTGGCAAGACGTACCGTGCTCGCGCTTCTCCGCAGGTGGGCGACGGTGCGCATGCGCAAGCGAATGCCTCGTGGTTAAGCAGTGAGGTGAAGCGCTCGTTCAGGGCCAGGAGCGGCGTAAGGACGCATGAAGGTAGCTTTGGAGCTACCTTATGCTGAGGAAGCACCAAGGAAGCCTTCACCGAGGGCCCCTCAGTAAGGAAGCTTTCAGAGTGACATAAGGTAGCCTCACCCCAATGAAGGCTTCCTTAGTGACGTAAGGAAGGTTTCATTGTTTGGCTTCTTATGCTGAGGAAGTACCAAGGAAGCACCAAGGAAGCCTTCACCGAGGGCGCCTCAGTAAGGAACCTTTCAGAGTGACATAAGGTAGCCTCACTGCAATGAAGGCTTCCTTACTGAGGTAAGGAAGATTTCATTGTCTGGCCCTAAGAAGTGGTTAGCCGCAGCTGAATGAAACCAACGGCATATGAGTTGCCGTGATGTGCCGCTCTTTAGAGTATTTTTTACATTCTGCTTAATGAGTTAAATAGCTAGGATAAATTACGCACAATTTTTAATATTCAATTTAGCGCCATGTGCGTTTCGTTGCGTTGTAGAGGGTGTTCAGAAACGACGGATCCAATTTATTACGGCAACGCAAATGCTGCTTGGCAATTTCTTTCGGCGTGACTTTTCTTTCGGCCCGCGAAGTAGGAAATAAGAACGACGCGATTGCGCTCATGCGCTCTCGTATTGCAGCGCTCTCAATCGTGGTTCTTGCGAAAGAACCGTGCGCGCGAAGCGTGGCGAAGGGGTGAGCGGCCGCGGCTATATAGGCGTCGGCTTCGCAATGTGCCAGCGTCACGTGTAGATCATACAGCATTCTTAAAGTTCGCCTGTGGTATATTTAGTGGAATTTTAGTTATTCAGCTGGATTACTCAAAGAAATGGACATTACTTGCTCGATAAATCGAAATACTTCATCGGCTAACTCAAATAAAATACCTAATTATCTATCAAATTAATTGCTTTACGGCACATATTGCAAGTTACGAATTGTAGCCGGTGAGTTCGCACGGCTGCCGACGGAATAAAGATGTCTCTGTCGTGAAAGTGTATCGTTATGGAGCTTGCAAAAAAGAAAGACGTGCTCTATTCGCACCGGCCAAGCAGGAAAGCGGGGAGCGGCAGAAAGCAAGCGGATTTTCAACGCGGCTTGGCGGCGCGGAGTTGTCCAGACGGGGCCCGCCCGGCCTAGCCGCCCGCGCCGCCTCGCGCGTTCACGAACGCCACGAGAGCTTGCTGCACCTCTTTCGACAAACCAGCCGTTGGCGCGCTTTCGCTGCTCTCGCTTGCTAACCACTTGTGAAAAATGATCACCTCGGACGAAGAAGACGAAATAGTTGGCATTCTACCCGCCGCTTCTTTGGCAGCTTCTCAAGACGAGCAGCAGAAAGCTCCAAGTGCAGCGCAAACTCCAGCTGTCTCGGTAGATGCCATTTTGAGCCGGCTTGTCTCCTCGAGCCCTGATTTGCTGCGGGAAAGCGGGAAGCTTCGGCGGAGCGGCAAAAATTGGTCCGAGAGCGATCGCGCTGGCCGCCTCGTTTTCCGCCTGCTTTGCCCGCTCGGCGAGGAGGTTTTCGCCGCTTTCCGCCGGCCCGCCCCGCCTTCGGTGTGAATGCGCCTTAACGCCATTCTCTTAACTCTCTCTAGGACATTTTGTGTGGGAATGCCACTCTACATTGTCTTGTATAGTGGAGCTGGAAAGTATGCATCTATCATCATACTTTTCTGTCTCCAGAGTTTCTGGAGAACTAGAATGTTTCGGAGACATGCAGATGTCGGCTACATGCCCTAAGTACCAAATTTTTGAGCAAAGGTCAAAAAAGTGGGTGTATAAGCACCAGCAGCCCTTTACGAGAAACCTGTATTTGTCAGCTCTCCAGAAGACCTCTGAGTAGGCTGCGGAACTCACCAACCAGAGGGGGAAGGGGGGGTATTTTGTAAGAGGAGTCCACCTAGTGGACTGCCCATTTCGGCCGCTGCTGATTGGATGTACGAGAGAGGAGGAGACGAGTGGCCCTAGCCAATGAGCAGCGGCCGAAATGAACAGTCTACTAGGTAGGCTCTTAGAGAATACCCCCAGGCCAAGAAATTATTCGAAATGTACACAGTTGATTTTGTCTCGACATTTTCTGCTGAGGTCGCACACCTATGCGAGGTAGTAGGTTTCATGGCCTCCGGAAAATGTTGGATTATGGACTAAAACTGTGAAAACAAGCACTCACTTTCTAAGCTTTCCTTGATTAAGAATTGCTTTTGCTCCAACCTCAAGAAGCTGCGCTCTCTAGCCATTACGCCTATTGAACGGGGCTTTTTCAGTACTTCTTTTGACGAATCCATACCAGAATTGGCTGGCAGCAAAAGCCATAAGATGCATTTTTAGAGGTGAAATTTGTTTATGCTCCTTGACATTGCCAGAAGTTTAATTTCTGTAAGTGAACAATATCAAGTGTCCCAAGCCTACTGCTTATTCTAGGAGGCTAAGTAGCACTAGAAAGACAAGGACAGACACAGACACAACACAGCGCCATGTGCTGTCGTTATGTCCATCCTAGCCTTTCTAGAGCTATTAGGATCGCAGTATCACAGACTAACTAGCCTAAATTGCAGCCTTTGTCTACTTGTTTATTGCCATCTTCTTTAATTGGTGATTTTGTCAAAAATTGTTGACCATTAGCATTGTTCTCTGTATCAGGTCTAAAGTGCTCGTCAGAACTGCACACACTATAATTCTCCAATTCCATTTTATGGTGGTTCAAGGTAGAGTCGTACATTCTGAGTCGTACTTGTCGTGGTCGAGTGGCCAGCTGTGGACTGTGCCAGCGTCCGAACCTGCTACCTTGTGGTACCTGCTAGGTACCACGTTTGTCGTATAGCAAATGAACCCAGCTTGTGGTATGACCATGCGTGGTGTCATAGCGACACCAACCTGTGAATTTTACATTTGCGAAACATACCGGCCAATTCAAGTCTCTACAGAAGTGTCACTTATATGTGCTTTGTGGTATTCACCGCCATTTCATGCCATATGTGCAGAGCTATTTAAAATGTGATGACAGCGGCGGCTATAGCAGCATGACCTGACATTTACCAACGTTTTATGATGATTTCACAGCTGGCTTCTGTCTTCGTTCAGTTGAGTCTAACTGGTTACTGTTTCTAGCGTTCTAGCGTTTGGTTAAAATGTACGTTCTTACCATAACAATTAATGAACATTAATGAGCGGAAACAATCCTTTCCGTTTAACAGCACACTTAAAAGACTAAACAACAAGAAAAAACGTGTCTTCTATTCTGCAAGCTCTTCTCAATCCGAACTTAAGTGGGAGAAATATTGTCTTGCAATCAACCAATATGACAAGCAGGTCGCAGATGCCAAACGTGGATTTTTTCAACCACGTTGCCCTTAATGTTGCGCAATAGCCCAAAACGTTTCTGGCAATGCATTAATCCCCGATGGCCCAACACTGTCTTTCACCGTGGCAGTACTGGCTCCCGAGTCCCCGAAACCGAGCTCGCTTTAAACACTGCATTCTGTTCTGCTTTTACTACTAACTACCCTGAAATTCTTCCCGTATTACCACAATCTACTTATTCCTCTGTGGAAAACATTACCTCAGATGTGAACAGAATTGTTAAAATCATGGATTCCTCAAAAGATTTGTGATCGTGTGGTAGTGACGACATCAACTCCAAGGTATTGAAAAGCACTAAGCACACCAGCAGTCTTTCTCTAACGCTAATATTTCAACAGTCTCTCACAACTGGATCAGTGCCTACTGACTGCAAAGTTGGTAAAATAATTCCCGCCTTTAAAAAGGGCGGCCGCACAAATCCTAGCAACTGCCGTCCAATTTCCATCACTGGTGTTTGCTCCAAACTGGTCGCGCACGTCGTGCATTCCCGCATAGCCACTTTCCTGTCATCTGTCAATTTCCTTCATCCTGGCCAGCACAAATTTCGCAAAGCTCATTCTTGCTACACTCAATTTGGTCTGTACCTACATTTGCATTCTCATCTCGATCGCAACGTCCCCACTGACGCTCTCTTTGTGGACTTCAAAAAGCTTTCGATAAAGTGTCACACATTCTTCTGCACAAACTCTCGCACCTTAATCTCCAATCAGACATCCTTAATTGGATCCGTGAATTTCTAACCGATCGCCATCAATTTGTTTCCTCTAACTGGATCTCCTCAATCCTATCTTCTGTACTACCTAGTGTGTCCCAAGGATCCGTGCTGGCGCCCCTCCTTTTTCTCACATGTATTAATGACCTTCCACTTATCAGACAACATACGCCGTTTCGCGGACGACTGCGTTTGATACTGACAAATAAATGATTTAGATTGCTCCGCACTTCAGGAAGACATCCTCCAAATCCCGGCATGGTGCAGCAAATGGTGCATGTCCCTCAATGTCAGTAAGTGTTCTTACGTGTGTTCTTACACGTAAGAACACTTAAGTGTGTTACGTGTGTTCTTACACAATTGAGTCGTTTCAGAACCGAGCTGCCAAATTCATTCTTTCCAACTACTCCTATAAAACAAGTGTTCCAGCCTTAAAATCCCGGTTGTGTCTTCCCTCACTCACCTTCCAGCGCAAAAGTGCTCGTCTTTTTTTTTATGTTTTACGTTGGTTCGTTCACAGTCCACAGGTAACCAAATCATCAGTCCAGTCCATCGTTTCTCCCGCCACACCCATCCTAAGCTGTTCATCTATCACGCGCCCATTCCACTACGTATCAAAGTTCTTGTTTTTACACACAGCCCCAGAATTGAATACCCTTCCTTCTGACATCACCCTCAACAGTGACATTTATCGTTTCAAAGCCGCCATCGAAGACCATCTTTCAAGTCACACCACCTAACCTGACGCCCCATATTTTAATATGTGCCCACCCCTCATGTAATGTCCCGTCTTGGGACCTTTCAGGTATAATAAATAAATAAATAAATAAATAAATAAATAAATAAATAAATAAATAAATAAATAAATAAATAAACGCCTATGTATAACTAAAATATTTGTCCGCTATGACATAGTATGTGATGAAGGTAGTGAGCATACGCCTAGTAGACGCCGAGCAGACGCTGCGCGGCAGGTGAACATTTATGAGGGGGTTAATCCTTGCTACAGGAGCCTGCAAGGTAAATGGTTGGAAAGCGTACAGGTGAAGCGAAGCTCCGCTGTCACATGCATGTAAACAAAGCTTATGATTATGGCGCCCAAACATTTCTTGCGTCAATCCACCAACCATGGAGCATGATGGCTCCAGGGTTGATGGCACCAACCATGGAGCACAGGATGGCTAGCAGACACTGAGCAGGCCGCGCGGCGCGGATGAATACAACTTGAGGGGCATTCAGCCTTCCTGCTGGCTAAAGAGCTGGGCAGCTAGTTCAAAGCGAACGCCTCGAACTAAGTTTTGTGGCAAGTGCGACGTCGTTTCAGGCATTTTCTATCGCCATAAGCTGCTGCGCCTTCACATGCCAAAATAGTTCCAGCAAAGACAACAAGCTCTTCTCGTTACCGCCCGGTAAGCGCTATGGGTTAAGAAGAAAGACACGGATTCATCGAAATGGGTGTGAAAACTCAAGACTAACATACTCCGCACAACAATACGAGGCAGTTGCGAGTCCCTCACAGTATGCTATATGTCAGGCTTGCGCTATTTGTTGTGGATCATAACGTAGTGGATATTGCACAGTTCACTGAGGAAGTTTCCATTTGGATGCACGCTTCCACACGATTCCTACGCGACGTGTGCTTTGTTTATATGAGCAGTGCGAGGTCGGATTTGGTGCGCTTAATCGTGATGTACGTCAACAGGCTTGAATTCGCGGGCATGCGGGGCTGCGTGCGAAAACGTGACTACGATACCTTTAGGATTCAGCGCATTCCTCTTGATAAAATTTAAGGCTCGAGTGTGAAAACTCATCTCAGAAAAGCAACTCTCTGCATTTTGTGGTTACTAACTAGCCTTCTTTGGGGCAAATCGCTTTGTTTGCCGCTTTTGTTCGCGTTCGTCATTGGCGGTCGCCCGGTGGATTTGCGATACAAACGAAAAGTGTGCGTGCTCTCCCGGAAGCGCGTCCGGTATTTGAGACGTACGTGTTGATTCGTGTCATTCTTAAAGTGTGTGCAGATTAAGCTGCGGCGGTGGAGCACTCGCAAAGAAAAGGTGCGGTCGCCCGCTCGTACACTGGCAGGTTTAGTCGTCGCTCACTCGTTCGTTCACCTATTTGCTCTTGGACCACTATGTCTCTGAGACACACGTAATGAGACAACAAGACTCAATATGAACGACTGCATCATTTCGCTTACCACAATTACGGCCGCCTCATAGTGCGGCAATTTTTTGCGCGGTCATCACAAAAGTCGTATCTCGCAAGTGCTATTTCGGAGTGAACGCAACCGTTCTCAATGCATGCACCTTAGTGCAATTCGGTTCGCGACAACTACGTCACTTCGTGAACGGGCGAGCTAACGCACGATGAAATGTTATTCGGGATGAGTCACTAACCTGAAAAAAAAATGATGCACTTGTTTGAGCCTGAATGAAGCGCTGTTACCGCATTCCCGCTTCGCGCACGAATACTAGAAAACTTGTTTCACTTTCTATATGCCGAATTCCAACTCGATGATCGACTGCACGTATTTCTGTCGACTTTGAGGCACGAGAAACGTAATAGCACTAGCGCCCACCTTTGAGCGTTTGCGCGTGCTGTTAGGAATGGCCGTACGGGGTGGCAACGTGCCAGATTTCAGCCCGCTGCACGTGTTCCAATCCCTCCAGACGGGGCACACTTCAGAGAACTGCGGATGACCGGCAGCCACGTGGCGCGCGGTCAGTCAGGAATGTGGTACTCGGCCGCGCCACCCGGGACAAAGCAGAGTTTTACGAAGCCCTGTGACGTCGGCTCCGGACCTTTGCACCTGTGTGCGTGTGCGACACGAGTATGTGAGCCCACCTCCTCCAAAAGGGCGGGTCATCTTCGGTGACGTCGAACGATGACTGGACGAACGTTTCCGTTCGCTTAAAATCAAGAGCTTATAAGCAGTGGTTGCCGGCTGCTAGGGTGTGCTCGTCGTCGGGAGCTGAGTGCTCGTTGTCATGCTCGAAATGTACTAGGGAGCTGTGTGCTCGTAAGCTGTTCGCTGTATGTGTCGTCTTGCGTGCTCCATATGGGAGTCACGTAGACTGTCGATGTACGTACCTCATGTTCAAAATGTAAATAGTGCAATTAATTCCTGCTCGCCTAGTCCTGTCGTCCCAAGGTCCTCCCTACATTTATGACCGCTCCAATCCGGTGAGCGGTGAGATCGGCCTACCGCTCGAGATCGTCCGACGAAACCTTACAGTGCTTAGAAGATTGGCAAGCACGCACGCTGGCGCCGCTGTAGCTTGCAATACTTTTTCGAACCTTCAGAGCAGCGATCGTTCGTGCCCTCTGTCGGCCTTTGTGCGTCTTAGCTAATACTCGCCGCGAATTCGCATGGTAAGGACGACGCGGATTATTTAGGCTACTGAGGGCTTGCTGGAGGTCACGATGTTGGCGTTCGATCGTAGATGTTTCATTTACAACCATTCGTAACAAGATCTTGCCACACGCACTTGACATATGTTGCGTACCTAATTGTAGGGCACGCGATACATTCGCAGTCGTCAACGCGCATCGTTAACACTCCTTCAGGTACTTTTTTAAAGATGGTTATCAAAACAGGAAAAAAAGCTGCCGTCACTGAATTTGTATAACCGTCCGTATAGAAATTCTATGCCGTACCCGAAGTTACTCGGAGCTTGAAAGCCAATGCAAACGCTTATAGCGCAACGCTTTACTATGCATGTATTAACTCTGCGAAAGGTCTTCTACTACGCACGAGCGGTATAGGCGGCACTACGGTCGAGGAGGAGCGTGAAATAGGGGGGAAACGGGGAGGAGCGCAGGCGGAGTAGGAGAGTGTCGCCCCTTTACGAACTTTAGGGTGGTGTTAGCTCCATGCTGCGTTTGCTCTCACCTTTCGCTGTGCTCGTTCGCTCGGCTTAACCGAGCGAACGAAGGGTACGAGTGGTCCTCACAGCACCACAAAAGCTAAAGGGAATGCGCTCAAAAGTAAATGAAATGACCAGCGCAAGGATTACTCCGAATGCATGCACTACACACGCCGTTAAAAGATTTGTTGAATGCACGACGGACGTAGTCCACACGATAGCTTTAACGTGTGTGGCTGATTACGTGGGCCAAACAGTGTAAATGATTGACTGCGCGAACAACAGTACAACTGCAGTCTGATACAAGCACCAGGCGACCTCGCCATAAGTTGCGCTTCATGCAAGTGCAAGCCTATCTTCCACAGGACAGTGATCTTGCTGAAATATAGAAACCGAAGAAAAAGAGAAGTCGTGGATGCCTACTTCAACATTAACCTGCGCGCCATTTTATTACTCAGCAAAGAAAAAAAAGAGATTAGCTCAGTTATTGACAATAGAGGGTGTGGGTAGACTGGGAAGAGCATATGTGCGCATGCGAGTAGGCGTTGCGTATGCATCATTTTCTGAAAAATGAAACCGCTGTTAATTTGCGCTCAGCATCTGTGTGCTGATTTTCTACGTCAAGTCCTGTCCCTTCGTCGCTTTGTGCAACAGTGTTAATTATGTTGAACCAACTAGTCCACTGCGGAATTTTTCTTATTTCAAGTAATATATGCTTAGAGTGCACGTTTGTGTGACAGTGTTGTTTTAATGTACACGTGAAAGGCAGCACAACAAAGATGCAATATTAGAGATGTGCGAATAGCGATCTTTTCGGACCAAATGTAAAAGCGCCAGAAGCGAATAGAATAGAATGCTTTTTTTAATAATGAGTAGCCATTATCACAATTAATATAAGTTGTTGCTCGCATCCCAGTATTCTTAAATTTAGCACGTTTCTACCATCATATAAAACGTTATGAAGCGTTGTACTTGAAAAGCACAAACGGAGCATTAGGAGCAAACATGTAGTTTCTTTGCATGCACAGGGTTCTTCGAAGGGCGCAAATGATCACTGTAAAGCCTGTAAATTGTGGCTACCTAAGTGATGTAGCCTGCCCCACTACGGAAGTTCTCATGTTTTATGTCTACACAACGCCCGTCGAGATTAAATTAAACCGTACTTTCCTGCAATTTTACTTTTATGTGCGTGCACTTGGCGTTTTTACTCTAAACGTATTACGTATGCATGTAATGTTTAAGCTGTTCCCTAAATTCCCCTCACCGACTACAAATATGTTCATAGCACAGAAATAACTTCTAAAAAAAAAAAGAAGGTACGTGAATGGTGCAGAGAGGGCTGCAACAAAAACTCGATAGGCAACGTTTACGCGCGGTGTATTCCGGAGCTTTACGCACGTTGCATTTAAACGAACGCTCGTACGCCTATCACAATTGCGACATATTGCGCGTACATATCACAGTACACTTACAGTTCGTAATAGTAAGAACCCTAGCACTCAAACGCTCTGTATGTGTTCGCGGTCACCAAGGCGCTTCGCAGCACGCAAAACAGCTCACATGAAGCAAAACAAAAACACCAAATTACAGTTGACTGCGAAGACACGACAATAAACCTTATCGCTACGGATCGCATGATCGCTTTTTAACCACAAGCCAGCACTGTACAATACAGAAGTATACACGTACGATCTTCGCAGCGATGAAGCGCGCACACACACCTACGAAACAATACGCTGAGGTGGGCGATAGCAATCTTTTCATTTTGGCGCTTACCAAACATCGGTCATGCTTAGAATGAACGTGTATGTGATGGTCTGCACGTTTGTAAGGCACACGCGAAAAACGGCCCAAAACGCAAGAAATGGGCGGATTCATTCCTTCCGACCCTCGCGTAAACACAACACATATCCGTCTGTTTCCGTTGCTGATCGCACGTACTGAAAAGGTCCGGAAAGGTACAGTGGCTTGCTGCGTTCAACAAATATCCTTGCGGGTACTGGATAACCCTTGCAATGATCACAAAAACCACGAACAACAAACTGCCGCTGCAACTTAGGGGCGCAGGCCTCGCGCTCCGCTTCGTTTTGAACCAGCGCCATGTTTGTGCGGTCGCCGCACACAGGCAAACAGTTCACGACTGCTCCTCGTGATGTCAGCACGGCCACGAAAGGCGGGCCGCCTGCGTGCGGTGCGGGTTGCGGCGATGGGCGGCTCGAAGATAACCAGGCTTTTAAGCTGCGTCTCGCAGCACCACACGTCTGAGGAACGCCGTTCTAAGTGTTCTTTTAATGTGTTTAGCATCATTCGGAAACCTTTAGGCACTTTTCGGTAACTATCTGTGGGTGCATCTGATAGTTTTCGCACCCACTTCGGTCACTGGGTACACGGTAAAATAATTTGCTCCCTCAGTCAATTCTAAGCGTGTAAATTATTTCACAGTGTGGTCCATGGTATAATGGCATCGGGCTAGTGTGCTCAGGCAACCGGGTTCCGTCAGACCAACGGCACTGGGTGCATGCCGCTCTTGAGTGAACCTCTCTCACGCCAACTTGGGTCGCTGGGCATCTGCTTCACTTGAAGGACAAAAACGCATCATTTAGAATGTCTCTAGTGCCGGGAGGGAACTCACTCACGTCAAATACATTCAGACGATCTTTTCTGAATATACATTCACACACAGAGTTCGCGGGGGTGCCGCGGGGTGGCGCAGCATGTCCAGTGAGAAGCGCGAGAAAGCACGGCTGCATACACGCCTCAAACATGACGCTATTCGGCGTTGCCAATGCGGTACGTCTGTTCCTGCATTGATTCAATGCCAAGCGCGCTAACGCCGACATCATTGTTGAGACTGGCCTGCATGCTGGATGTTCTTTTCCTTTTGTAGGCGAAAAAGAAAGGAGGGATGGGGTATATTTCACTGCGCATAGCACGCGCCGGGAGAGGAAAAGCTGCGTGGGTAGGGAGGGGGAAGCGGATGTGCGTGTGAGTAGAAAGGGGGTGATTTAGTGAAAGTGAATATGAGGCTCATTCTCGCTGCTGGCGATAACTGACGCAGCGCATACTACGCGGTTGGAGATGGCGTATTGCGCCGTCACCTGCCTAATGTGTATTCTCTTTTAAACTTCTCCATTCCTCTTGCTCAGCCGTCTCCTGACACGTGCTCGTGCACATTTGTCCTACGCACATCTGAGCGGCCCTGTATTATTGGCGAGCAGTCACTCCGCATCGTGCACACACACTCTTTTTCGAATTTCGAAGAATTAAGACCCTGTTTAGACTTGTTTTGCTCACTTGCTGACTTGAATTATTTATATTTTCTTTCAGCATCTGAAAAAGATATACAATTAGATCTAAACGTTTCTGCCATCATTTATGATAGAGAGGTCCTAGTCAAAAACGTTATAAATACCAAGATTTCACCTATTCAGTCAGAACACGCAATGCTACAATTTAAGCTCAGCGTTCAAGCAAGTTAAATTTTTACCGACAGACAGCCCACCTACCGAAATTGTGGGCCATTGAGGTCAAGATTACAGAAAGGTTGCGCAACACACATGCGCGTGTCATCTTTATTATCATAATCATAATCATAATCATCATTCTAACTTTATGTTCGGTAGAGGACAAAGGCGTGCCCAAGCGAATCTCCAGTTACCCCTTTCTTGAGCTAGCTAGTTGCAAGTTGTGCCCTACAACTTTTCGAATTTAATCACACCTTCGAATTTGCTGCCACCCTTCTCTTGGCACTCACTATGTAACTCAAGAAGACCACCGCTTATGTGTCTGACGCATTACATGGCCTACCCAATTACATTTTTTTCTCTCAGTGTCAACTAGAATACCGGCTACTCCCGCTTGCTCTCTAAGGGCACGGCGGTACCATCGGAATGCGGCCTGCTAATCCATCCGCCTTCTTTATGCCGTTACTCGTCGTTCTGCTGATGTTGCAATCTGACTACGAAGGACCGGTGCAAAGCGTCTCGACGGAGACATTCGACGATAGCAGAGGCCTCGTGCCATCGGAGCCGCTGATATTCAATGATGCCATGGATACTCTGCGCCTGGTGACAGCAACCGATGCGGGCGCTACATTCAAAGGCACCCTGGCGGGAAGCTGGTCATCGTGGGATATAAAAGCCGCGTCCAAGCTTCAGGCGCGTGAAGGTCACGGAGGCACCATGGGAATGCAGCCTGCTAATCCATTCACCTTTTTTTATGCAGGTGAGCAAACGTTACGGCAAATGTTTTCGATCAAATAATGTATTTTTGAGTGTGCTGCCGTACCCGAGGCTGCTTCTAGAGTTGGTGTGTGACAATGTTAGCGTTGCACTTACCGATATACTCTTATTATTATGTGGTGATGTCCAGACTAACCCTGGGACCGAGGGTGCTGTTGTCTCGAAGCAGCTTCAGCAGAGTGCTGAGGATCTGAGGGAAATCAAGCTGGAACGATTACTGACGAATTAATTACTGACGACTTTCGACGAAAAAATTGCGGACTGTATGAAGCAGGTCACTGATTTATAAAATGTCGTACAAGTGCTGGAACTTAATGTAGGCGATCTGGAAAACTGTTCCAGAAGGTCTAACTTGATCATTTAAGGAATTCCGGAAAATGAAAAGGAAAGCAGCGACAGCCTTGAGCAACTAATTGACGAAAACGTTGTTAAGGGCGTCCTGAAAACGGAGCCTTTAACTCTATAGAAAGAATCCATAGGCTCGGAAGACCAAGAAACAAGAAAGCTAGGCAAGTAATCATGAAGCTTGTTGACACTCGAGAAAAAACTTGAGTAGCGAGAAATTGTCCGAAACTTAAGGGGACCAACTGCTAGATGAGTGAAGACTATTCACCCAGAATACGTGATATAAGTAAAAAGCTCTGGAATTATGCCAACACAAAAAAAGGAAGCTGGTGAGAAGCTATCCTCAGCGTACGGCAAGCCGAAAGTTAACAGTGAACTGCACTGTTGGGGTGACCAAAGTGATGGCGTGGTTCCCTTGAAGAGCAAGAGACCCCTCCCCCCCCCCCTAAAAAAAAAAAAACAGCGAAGAGAGCCAAAGTCGCTGCGCTCGCGCCGTCCGGAATGGGTTTCATAAATATAAATGCACGCAGTGTCATGAATAAGCTAGGTGCTGTCGAATCCATACTTATTAGTCTGGAACCCGATTTTGTTGCAGTTAGGGAAACATGGCTAACGGGTGATATTCTAGACGGTGAACTAGCTACGCCAAATTATTCAAAAATACGGAAAGAAAGACAAACACGCGGTGGTGGCGTCGCCTTATCAATAAAAAAATATATCATCCCCTTCGTGGCAGTGCGTGATGTCGAGTACGTCTAGGCCATCTTTTGCAGGATAACTATGCGCCAACGAATTATCACTGTGGGTTCCGTTTACCGCAGTCCCGCGCACGGCTGAAAATGTCGTGATTCGATCATTGTGTAACTACACAGAACGTCATAAACCATGTGGTTGACTAATCTTACTTGGAGATTTAAACTAGCCAGATATTGAGTAGCAGGCCATGCAGTCCCCATCTGTTTCATCTGAACTTATTTGTTACATGATGCTTCACTTATGTCAAGTTGTTACAGAGCCCAAGCGCATTAGTGTAGCGCATCAAGCATTCTTGACGCAGTATTCTTGAGCAATCATTTTTCGCACGAACACATAGGTACAGAAATAATGGATGGAATACGAGACCACAAGCTAACATACTGCAGTATACACTTTGAAGATTCTACACATA
The DNA here is from genome assembly GCF_038994185.2 of Dermacentor albipictus. NCBI lineage: Eukaryota > Metazoa > Arthropoda > Arachnida > Ixodida > Ixodidae > Dermacentor > Dermacentor albipictus. Next base: position 204,584,493 of record NC_091822.1, on the reverse strand, counting down.
CTCCCAAAACACGCACGGCCTTTCTTGACCTTTCCAATGCTAATGATGTCAGTATAATGGACCACCTTAATTTCGTATATGCTGTCTTTGAAGAATTTTCTGATCTTGCCTCTACGGATGTTGACGCGCTCTGGAATAAGTTCAAGAACATCTTATTTTTCTTGCGCGGGGAAGTACGTTAAAGTTAAACCCAGTTAATCCATGGATTATACGCGAAATTATCTAAGCAAGACGAACAGTAAATAGGCTACGAAGCAGGCTAAAAATAAAGCCCGTGCACACAACTTCACTGGCTCAGTGAAGCCATTTTCAATATGAAGTCTAAAATTAAGGACGCTAAAATTGACCACGTCACCCACAGTCTTCCCAATTTTTTGAAGAGCGCGCCTAAGAAATTTTTGAATTACCTTAACCTTAAGAAGCATGACGGCCCTACAACTTCGAGTGCCGACAACCGAAACAACGCGACTTCTTTTAACACTTATTTCCAATCAGTATTTAATACCCATAACGGGAGTCTTTCGAACATAGATCCGTGCTTCCGTAGGCATATCGCTCCATTTAAAGTCGCTGAAGCAGGGGCACAAAACCTTCTACTGAACATTGATACGAAAAAGCTGTCGGGCCAGACAATGTACCCGACGTATTTTTAAGAGATATGCTGAATGGACCTCTAAATACATGTGCCTAAGTTTTAACAAATATTTAACAACCAGTGCCCTTCCTGCAGATCGGAAAATGGACAAGGTTGTCCCCGTTCATAAATCTGGAAACACGTCAGAGATGTCTAATTTCAGACCTATTTTACTAACTTCGACTATATGCAAGCTTCTTGAACTTATATTCCTAAAGCACATAACCACATACCTAGGCGAAGAATCTATGCTGTCACCCTGCAAGCACGGTTTCCCCAGGGAAATTTCGACAGTCACGCAAGTTATAGAACTAGCACATGACATATCTCAATGTATCGACAATGGACACCAGATAGACCTAATTTTACTTGACTTTTCAAAGGCCTTCGACCACGTACTGCACAAAAGAACTAACAGAAAAAAAATTGATGCCACATTAGGTGACGTTCCTGTTGTATAATGGATTGAGAATTACCTCGATAATCGATCACAGTTCGTTCAAATTAATAATGAAGTTTTTAGTTTAGCCCCTCCAACTTCCGGTGTTGTACCCCAGGGTAGCGTCCTGGGAGCTGTTTTATTTCTCATTTTCATAAATGACTTGCCTGCTAGGTGTCATGTACATATTCGACTTTTTACGGATGATTGTATCTTGTATCGTGAAATAATTCCATTGATGACCATGAAATCCTACATAATGCTCTAGAGTGTGTTTTCATTTGCTGTCAGAAGTGGCAGATGACTATAAATGCATCAAAATCGGCAACATTAAGAATAACTAGAAAGAAACAAATGTCTGACTTCACCTACACTATTAATGACACGTCCCCTACTATGGTTTTAGAGCACAAATAGTTACGTTTAACCTTATCCCATGAACTCCGCTAGAATGAGCATGTTCAAAAAATTACATCGACCGCACTAAAGCGAGTTTTCTTCTTGAGAAGACTCCTTCCACAGGCACCAGCCGCCACAAAGCTGTTGGCGTATCGCATGATTGTTACGCTAAGTATGATTGTTACGCTAAGCTTGAGTACGCTAACATTGTTTGGTTTCCGTTCACTAACGACCATATTCGCAGACTGGATAGGGCGCAGAGAAAGGCATTAAGGTTTATCTGTAATAAATACAAGCTAACCTGACTCGCCAACTAGTCTACTAAAGCAAGCTCGTATGCTTACCTTACAAAATCGAGCTTAACTAGCTCGAGTAAAGTTTCTCTATCAATTGATCCATGGCGATATAAACACTGTCACATATAAAGTTCTCTCTATTGTGTACGGGACCTACACACCATAAACATCCTCATACCCTTGTCGAACACAGGCACAAGTAAATTGTCTTCAATATTATTATTTTAGTCGTGCAATCAGAGAGTGGAACCAACTAGCCTATTCAGTCACGAGCACGCTGACCTTAGCAAATTTTCTACTATTGGTACTATTACATGCATGACTATTCATGACTATTCATGACTATTGGACTATACATGCATGACTGTTCATCACTAATTTTCCATATTCTACATTTGTGAACTGTATTATCTCATCTGTGTTCAGATTTCGCACTTGCGTCTCTAAAATTATGCTACCTTTCTTTATGTTGACTTAGTTTTGTTTTGCTTACTTTTGGACACTGTGTTTGATATACTTACGTTCTTTATATTTGTCGCCGTTGACTTGATGCATAATTATTGTAACACTGTATGGCATTGTTTTTCACGTGCGCGGCGACGTTATTTCATTCACGCCTGTCGGGGCTGGCGCCTGTAACTGAGGTGCTCGCGCGCCAGGCGTTTTCTCCCATGCACTCAGAAATTGTGAAGAACCCTTCAAATTTCGGTAGTAACTTCTAGCCGGGTGGGCTGACTTCCTTGTGTAAACACGCCTCGTCACCGGCGTTATACACCGGAGCAGGTGGATGTTCGCGGTCATAATGGCGCTTCTGCGTTTCTTGCGCTTGTGAAGCTCTTCTGATCGCTGCTGTTTTCATCTTTCCGAAGACGGACGCTCGGTCGGCGGAGCAGCAGATGGTAACGGGAGTGTCCAGGTTGAGGACCGCTTTCAGCTGGGGCACCTTCCCGTAGACGGTTTCATACGGCGTTGTCCCGGTAGACGTCTGCAGCACCGTGTACCCAGCAGACTACAGGCAAGCTTCCCAGTCGGCTTGTCCTTTTTCCCCCATTTTCGTATACAGAGCGAGTCGGGCCTGGGTGCTTTGGCTAGTTCGTTCTGTAAGGCCGTTTGCCTAGGAATGAAATGCGGACGTGTAATGGCGCTTCACCCCTGCCGTACTAAGGTAATTCCTTAGTTCGCGACTGCAGCATGTCGTGTAGCACGGCCTGATATTATTTTTTTCGGCAGGCCATGCCTCCATTCAAATCTTAGCGTCAGAAAATCGATAAAGTGACAGGACGGAAAAGATAGCACAGCAGCCACTTCGAGGTACTTCGACAAATAGTTCACGGCCACAATGATGTAGCGGTTTCCTGCTGTAGTGATCGATAGATGTCCGATGTAGTCGACGCCAATAGCACGAAAAATAGTTTCTGGCAGCGGAATAGGTGTCAGTTTTCCAGGCTGGCCAGCTGGCAGTCGCTTATATTGCTGACACACGGAGAAACTGGCGACGTAGGAACGGACATCACTTTCCATTCTCGGCCGCCAGAAGCGTTCTTGTATTTTGCGAAGCGTGGCTCACTGGCCGATATGCCCTCCTTCCGGGGTGTCATAAATGGCTCGGAATACTTCTGATGTAAAGCAATTGGGAATCACTAGGAAGTGATGTTCTTCTGAGTGGCCTTCGTGCCACTGACGCCAATACAGTGTGTCGTCGCGTATTACATAAGAAGAATTCTTTCCTGTAGGAGCGCTTGAGGTGATGATTGCTGCTAAGTCTTTGGCCTGCTGTTGGAGTTTGGAGAAGACTCGTTGAGAGAAGAAAATGCGACTCTTTTTATTTTGGGACGCGCGGTCAAGGGGGTTCTGCGAGAGAGCATCGGAGCTGTTAGGCACCCAGCACGGTGGTGCACGTCAAAATCGTACTCTTGCAGCGTGATAATATATCGGGCAAACGTGTTCTTCAGCTGCTGCTTGGAAAACATCCATGTTAATGCAGCATTATCGGTAATGACCGTGACCTTCCGCCTAAAGAGATAGTGACGGAATTCTTCATCCACACCCCATACCACTGCAAGAGATTCGAGCTCATTGGAGTGGTAGTGGCGCTAGAAATCTGAAAGCTTGCGGCTCACATGTGCGACAATACGTTGGGTGCAATCAGGGTCACGTTGCACTAGCGCTACCCCGAGGCCCATCTGGCTGGCATCGGTGTGCCCTTCCGTAGTCCAATCGTCACATAAGTGGCTTACGGGATAATACAATAACTGCTGTTTTAAAGTTCGAAAAGCGATTTTTTGTGGGGCGCTACATTCAAAACAAACTTCATTTTTAAGAAAATTATTCAGGGGAGTGGCGGTCGATGCGAAGTGGGGAATAAATCTGCGTAAGGTAGGAAGCCATGCCCACAAACGACTGAACTTTTTTTAGGCAAGTTCGAGTGGGATATTCCGCCAAAGAAGCAATGCGCTAAGGGAGCGGCTTGATGCAGTTTGGAAAGATAGTATGTCCTAGGTATGAAATCTTGGAGAGACTAAATTGGCACTTCTCATGCTTCAACCTAAACCGAGCCTCACAGGGTTTGTGTAGTACTTCGTCCAAATTTCAGACGTTGTTCTTCCGTTGCGCCAACGACCAGGATGTCGTCCGGATACACGACACCGGGCTGGTTATTCAGAGGTCCTAGCACGCAATTAATTGCACGCTGAAAGTACTTGGAGCCTTGCGCCACCCAAACGACATGCGGTTAAATTCGTGCAAGCGTGATAGGTCCGACAGGCTGTCTTGCACTTCTTCCGCGATGATGAACTGCCGGTATCCCGCGCGTAAATCAAGCGATGAAAAGAACTTGGAATGGCGGACCATATCAAAAGCATCATCAATTCAAGGTAGTGGGTACTTCATCGGGCGTCGTACATTTGTTGAGCTGCCTGTAGTCGACGCAAAATCTCAAAGAACCATTCTTTTTCCGAACAAGCACGGCAGACACTGTCCAAGGGCTTGAAGAGGGCCAAGTGATGCCCGCGTTGAGTATTTCACGCACGTGTTCCGCAATCACGGTACTTTCCGTTCCGCGTACCTCCTTAGTGGCACACACATCGGCGAGTGGTCACAAGTGGGTACATGTGTCACGAGCCGAACTAGAAGACAAAGTATATAGCAACAAGCGGAAAAATGGAAAAGTAGCGTAGACATCCCGGCCGTTACCTCAAAAAGAAGAGACGACAGCGCGCGCATCCGAAGGGAGAAAGAAGAAAGAGAAGGAAGAGGAGGAAGGCTGACGTGGCCTTGAAGGAGCGAGGTGTGGAGTGGCGGAACACCACTAGAAGCAAGAGGGACGCTCGAATACTTGGCGGAAAGGCGGTGAACCGGTGGCGTTGGCACCGAAGACCTGAGCAGGAGGAGGACATCAGTGGCATTGCACCAGTCTGACTTGATCCTCAACGCCCCGCAGCGCTGCCCGCGGTCTCCGGCAAATGCTCGAACGGTCCGAGGACAACGGTTCCGTCCACGCTACAGGGACAACCTCGCCCTCGCCGGCGGCAACGTTCAATAAGCCAGGTCCACTCTACAGAGACAAGCCCTCAACAGAGATGCCAGTAGTCCACAGGGCCATACAAAAGGATTACAGCGAAGCAGACATGTAAGCGCCCCATCACACTTTACTTATTAGCACACTTAGCGAGAAATAAGAACTGGATGGTTTAAGAACTAGTGAAAGACATAAGCGGAAACGGAAGAGACCGAACACAAAGTGTAACCAGTTAGCCCGGCGTATGCAGATTTGATGTTGACTTGTATATTGTGTGGTAATGTTATGTGTTTTGTGTGACTGTCTGTATTGATATCTTGTGCGCCAAGAGCGGTGGCAATGTGATGCACAAGCAAATTAGTGCCTGGGAGCCCGGCCGTACTACAGGCGAACAATGCAGTGTGGCGAGCGAGTACCGAGGACAAGGTAGGCGAATTTGCAGGCTCACTGTCGGCGTCGGTGTGGTGCCCTGGGCCATGGCCACTTGAATGGCGTACATGAAGTGTACGCAGAGCCGTCACATCTGCGCCACGCATTGGCGGCATCACGAATACGGCTTTCGGCGAGCGACATCTTCACGTCATCCGGCCAGGCATGGGAAGTCCGTGACCTGAGGAGTTGGGATGATAGGCGTGACGGCGACAGAGGTCGGGGAACCGTGGGCGCCGTGTCTGAGCGGTGCGGCAAGCCGCTCCGCAACAGTGTCTCCGAGGGCGGGTCGTCTACCGAAGGTTAGTTTAGCGACTACGTCATTGCAAAGCAGACAGACAATCCTCCCCCTCACCTCGTTATTCTAAAGTGGTTGCCCTTGGTGACAACCGGTAAATTTCCAGGAAACTGCCGAACCCTTTCGGTGGGTGGAACTCAGTTGTCCGGGGGCACAAGGTGGCACGACGAATCGACTGGCAGCCTTCAAAATTCCGGAGAACTTGTGACCCTTGCCGTGGAGACCGGTTTTATGGAGCTTGGGACACATCCTGCTTGGACGAAAGAGGAAAGCGACGCGGTTGACGTCAGCAGCGGTCCTTCCTCGTCCTGCCGACGATGGGACGCCCAAAGGGATTTAAGGCAAAGCCGGCCCATTGTTAGAGAGAGAGTCGTCTCCAGCCGCCCAGTCGGTCTGGTGCGCTCTTCGGCTCCGTTAATTTATGCTACTACCTGATATTACCTGCTATATTGCACATGCTGTATAAAGCTTTTAATCTCCTCTTCGTCTGCTCCAAGAGTCCGTCACTAGTCTTAGACACCGAGTCCCAATACCGGCTATACAGCCGTTCTCCCCCGTCGCGCTTCTCTTTGGACATGCTTCGTCATAAAGAGGCACCACCACAATGTGTGCGCGTTTCGCTTGTGTTAAATATGCCTTCAGACAAGATCGCCTGAATATATATGGCGCGGGTTCGATTCCGCCTACAAACGGAGTAATTTTAAATCATATTGTTGGTCATGGAAGATCGCCACAAACCAAATAAGCTAGAAAGAGAGGGACATTTGTTACGGTACAAAACCTGGGAGGTCAGCCTGAATCAAAGTTCTGACCTGCTGCCCAGAATCGAGGTAGGGAGTCTGGAGTAAAAATCGAGAGAGGGAGAGAGGTGCTGATGATGAAGGTGAAGAAAGCGGTGACTGAATTTGAACAGCAAATACTCTTGAAAATCTCAAATCTAGACGGCTCTTGTGCAAGCATTTGATTAGAGCTTTTACAGCATCACGCGGACAAGAAAGCGAGCAGGCATCAAAGAGGTTTTCTTGATCACAGCCACATTCAATGTCACATACCCAGTGACCCAAGTTGGTCCGGCGGTTGGTACCAAACTCATTCTCTCGGCAAAGAAGCCCGATGCTCTAGCTGTTAGTGCTCGCACGCAAGCACACGCACCAACACAGAGAGAGAGAGAGAGGGAACTCACTCACAAGGGTGCTGAAATCAATATCGTCACGTGCGGCACACGACCTTCCCTTTGCGTAGCTATAGTGCGCAGCCACGCGGCATTCTTTTTTCCCGAAAGCGACAGGGCGAGAGAAATGACTTGCGCGACGGCGAAAGCGCGGCCGAGCGTGCTGCCGCGATAAGCCGGCAATGGGCGCCAACCTCTGCCGGTTCCGCCGCCCCGTCGCGAGGCGACAACGCACAAATTAATCTCTGCTCCGTATCGCTCAGCCCGCACAGTGCAGACAGACGATGAAGTACTATCAACGTCAAATGAAAGTTGAACAGCGCGGAGCGCGTGGCCCAAGCATAAGTGAACATATAGTGCGCGCCGTCCAGTCATCACCATTGACAGGCGCGCACATCCGCTTTGGCCGCACTGCGCGATCCCCCTCTAGTGAGATAATTTCGCTTCTGTTCTTGGTCTTACATTTGACAGGGAGAAAATGAAAAATAAAAATGAAGCTAAAGTATTGCAGTTTACGGCGAGTGTTGTCAACTGCTGTCCGCGCGAACAGCGGTGCGCGTGGTGTAGTTTACACCGTCATCGCAAGGAAGATTCGCCAGCGCGGACCGTGCAGGCGAATCTACCTTGCGATGACGGTGCAAACTGCACCACGCGCACAGTCATGTCAAGATATGACAATGTCAAAATATTCGCCGTCGATTCTTACTCTAAGCCTTCCCAGTTTAATAACTTGAATACTTCTTCCAAGCACGCAGTGAATAGCATTGCAGAGATTGTCTCCCTGTCTGACCCCTTTCTTTATAGGTATCTTCCTACTTTTCTAGTGTAGGATAAAGGTAGTAGCTGTGGAATCTCTGTAGATATTTTCCAAGGTATGTACAGTCGCATGCAATATGACTTGCAACACTCTTGTTCGTTGTTGAAGGGGCTCCACGGCTGCGCAGCAGCTCTGACATTCGAAATAGCGGTTTAATAGACACCACTAATTGAAGCTGTGTTTCGGTCTGGAACTTACCATGTGTCTGCACAGCCGTACAGCCTTGGAACCCCTTCGACCACGGGCACCTGTGTTGCAATTCATATTGCACGTGACTGTACGTGAGCGGTCTGTACTTCTTGATTAGGTAATGGCTCTCCGACTGCTGGTATCTCTACTGCATCAAGTGCTTTTCCTAATCTATGAAAGCCATATAGACAGGCCTATTGCACTCTGCACATTTCTCGATAACCTGATTAATTATATCGATGTGATTCATTGTAGGGTATCCGTTCCTGAAGCCATCCTGTTCCCTTGGTTGACTAAAGTCCACTGTTACTCTAATTCAATCGGAGATTATTTTGGTAAATATTTTATATAATACTGGGAGTAAGCTAATGGGCCTATAATTTTTCAATTCTTTCACGTCTCCATTTCTGTGGATTAGTATAATGTTTGCATTCTTCCAGTTTTCTGGGACCCTTGCAGTCGATAGACACTTTGTATAGACAGACGCCAGTTTCCCAAGCATTAGGTCTCCTCCATCTTTGACTAAATCGACTGTTATTCCACATTCTCCTGCTGCGCTTTCTCGTTTCATGCCTTGCAAGGCCCTTCTCACCTCATCGCTAGTTATAGATGGAGTTTCTATATCCTATTGATTACTGTTACTATTATGGCGCAGCCTAAGGCAATTTCGGTTGTTTTTCTGCGTTCGCTGCAACTTGGTGCAGCAATTTGCGTGACTATCAAAATGGCTCATTTGGTGCGAAATGCTCACACCTGACGCCGCATTATTGTTCGGCAGAAGCACCGCCATTTTCTCACTGGACAAGAGATCACCGCTCTCGAGGTGAGTTCTTTATGTCGCGATATCATTTTCGTCGATGTATGGCTGCAAACCTCTAACTGGTGAATTCTTCATCAGACTGTCTTCATCTTTGAGTTGTATTGCCTCATTTCCGTACATGTCTATCTATGCCTGCAAGAACCATATTTTCCCTGTTTCTTGAAGTTCTGACGTAGACAGTTATACTTGTCGATGGCAGTTAGGAAAATGACGCTTAACGAAGCAGTTTTCTATCCAAGCTGTGACACGTACCGTCTTGAGAGCGAGCGGACGCATCTCACCTGTTCCGTGTTTTTTCTTTGAACTGCCGGATTTTTGAGTCGCACCTTAATGAAAGTGCATCGGCCAGATGCATGAAGTTGTGTGGACCACCAGGAACCCAAATTCTGAGGTAGGGGACCGCTTTTTCCGAATATAGAGGACTTGTGTGCCGAGAGGAGCGTCCGCCGCTGGGCCTAACGTCGACTTCGGCCTTGGCCGGGCGAGCGGTAGGCCCAGCCCGAGCCTCGGTGAAGCCGCCAGCGGAACATCGAACCATCGGTGATTACGCAAGTGAGCATTGACCTACGGTGATTACCGCTATGCGTGTAGAGGTGGACGGCATCGAAATTTCGCCGGACCAGTGCACAAGATCGCAAGGCTGGAAAACTGCCGGTGAGAGAGTCAGGCACAAAGGCATGGGCAAGATAGGCCTAAATCCCGTACTTCAAACGAGCCAAGATGGCGCCAAGGCCACGGCTGATGTCAACAGCCGGAGCAACAACCTCGACGGTGGCGCCACTGGCAGCGATACACGTCACTCAATGGCGAAACGTATAAACAAGGGCAAATTGTTGAAGGGCGCGCGCATGCCAGACTTGCCGCGCGGCGACATAAAGGACGTGTTCCTACCGCGAGGCGGGCTCCGCGTGAGCGACGTGACTCGCGTTGAACTGAGTCGTGCAATTGCGGCGGCGGCACAGATCCCCGCCAAGGAAGCAAGTGAAGACGTCGTGTGCCCCAACCTACAGCAAAATATCGTAGCGGTGAGCACCTCCAAGAGAGAGCACGCCGACCGATACGCTGCAGTAGGAAGGATCGACATACATGGCACGGCGCACGAGACAGGTACCTACGAAGCGGCCCCCCACGGCACGGTGAAGGGCGTCATAAGGGGCATCCCGCTCGAGGATACGGCCCAGGAGATTCAGGGGAATGTTGTGCACAAGCATAACCGAACGGCCCTACAGGCAAACCGAATCGGTAAAACCCGATCAGTCGTCATTGCTTTCGAAGGGCACAAAGTACCCAATTACGTGAGATACGGTAACCTGCTCACGGAGTGCGCGTTTCACAGAAAACAAATCGACGTACGCTATGCGTGCAGAAGAGTGGGCCGCAGAATGGACGTGTGCCCGGATCCTTCGAACACGATCTGTCGAGGGTGCGGGGTCTCCAACCCCGCCGAAGACCGCAGATGTGTCCCGAAGTGTGGCCTGTGCGGAGGCAAACACCTGACCGCGGACAAGGCCTGCAAAGCCCACTTCAAGACGCCATACGTCACCCGCCGGCGACGCTGGGAACGGCGCCGAGCAGAGGAAGAAGACGCCGGCAGAAGAAAGTAAGACAAGAGAGGTCCTGCAGGCGGAGAGAGGTCCCGCCGTGGCGCCTCCAAACAACGGGGCCGGTCACACAGGTCAGGCCGCAGCAGCAACAACAGTGGCGGCGGAAACGGCCGCCCGAGTCGCTCCCGATCGAAGACACCATCCGGGGGCGGCAACGGCGGCGGCTACCGCCGCTCGCGCTCCCGGACCAGTTCGAGATCTGGGGCCAGTTCAAGGTCCCCGAGCGAGTCAACCGGATGCGAGGGATCGCTGAGAAAAAGGTGGGCTGGACCAACAGCTCTCCCGTCGCTCGAACAAACAACACCGAATTCCCACCGCTGACCCCCTCAACTCACAAGCGAATCCGCAAAAGGACAGTAGCGAAGTGTTAGAACTTAAGAGGATCATAGAGGGCCAAAACGCTCAGATCCAGGAGCAGAACGCCCAAATACGGGCGCTTATGAATAAGATCGAAACGCTGGCGAATAACGGCAGCTCGGCAAATGCAAGCCCTCAAAACAACAGCACGGCGGCAAACAACGCCGCAGGCTTGCGCTTATTGTCGCGGAGGGACCCCTCCTCGCCCCGCCTAGGGCGGGCGGCAGGAGAGGCTGGGGTTACGCTACGTGCATCAAGTAATCAAGAGGCGATGGACGCCGAAATGAGCCCCGCGAGCGGAGAGGAAGCGGCGACCGCAGAGACCGCGACCACGGCAACGACACAGATCCACGAGAAGGAGAGCTGACGGCCATTTTGGCCGCAATTTCCCAAATTAATGAAAGGCTAGGCAAAATGGACGCCCGACTCGAGGCTGTCGAGAGTCAGTCTCACACGCGATCAGTGAAGCACAAGCGCCTAGCGCCAAAAATAGCCTCAACTTCGGTGAGGAACCGCTTCGCGTCCCTGAAAAAGGAGCGGTCCGAAAAAATCAAAGGCGTGATCGCGAAAAGGCGCAATCGACTCGAGAAGTCCGGAAAGGATGATGCAGAAGCCAAGAAGCACAAGAAAACCGGGGGGGATACCACCGTACTTTACCAATGGAACTGCCGAGGGATTCGCAAAAAAGAAGCGGAACTATTATTACACACTGACGGACAAGAAAACAAGCCTGATGTAATTGCTCTACAAGAAACAAACGGGAAACCAATAATCCCGGAGTAATTCACTTACAAGAGCCCCACGGAGAACGGGACGGCGGTGCTCGTCCGCAGCAACGTGGTGGCAACTCAACATGTCACGGCACAGGGTGGGTGCGAGCACACGCTGGTCGAAATTCATGCGAGAGAAATTGGCAGCTCGGGCACTTTATTTGTAATGAGCGCGTACTGCCGGCCGTCAGAACGGCAGTACGACTTTGACCGCATTGTGAGCCAGGCGAAAGGGTTGGCGAGGACCAGGCAGCTCCTGATTCTCGGCGACTTTAACGCCCCTCACACAACGTGGGGCTATAAGTTTCAGTTCAAGAGAGGAAAAGCATTGGCCAAAGCAATGGAGGATCACGAGAAGGCCCTCTTGAACGAGCCGGACGTAACCACCAGAAGAGGCAACAGTGCCGCGAGGGACACCACGGTAGACCTGTCGTAGTTATCAGGCACACTAGACGTCTCCTGGAGAAGCGATGAAATGGACCTAGGGTCTGACCACAGCGTGATCGGAATCACGATCCGAGGCTCCCGATATCGGGCTGTGCTGGGGACGGCGCGGATCACGGATTGGGACAAGATGAGAAAGTTTACCCAAGAACAAGAAGAGGCATCCGAGGAAGAAACGGGACAGGCTGAAAGACAAAGGACCTACACCTAGTGGGCGAGGGACCAGAAGAAGGCTCTCGATAAATTTACCCAAGAAATTGCAACGACGTCGCAGACACCGTACGTGGACGCCAGACTGACCCACATGTGGGCGGCCCGAGACTCGTTGACGCGGCGGTCGCAACAGAAAGCTGGCCAAGCGCATAGCAGTCTTGAACAAACAGATCGCAGAGTACGCGGCCAAACTATGTAAGGAAAATTGGCCGAAGACCTGCGACGGCCTACAGGGCAAGCTCTCGACGTGGAAGCCGTGGTGTCTCTTGAGGCATCTGATCGACCCGCTGAGTAGCAAAACTGCGACGAATCGCAACCTCACCAAAGCATTGAACACGTACAAGGGAAACGGGGCCGCAGGCTCCTGGAAGACCTGAAGGCCAAGTACCTAAAGACAGAGAAGGGCCAGTACCCGGTGCCCGAGAGGTACGGAGGACCCGACAACGAAGAACTGGACCGGCCGTTTACCATGACGGAACTGTGGACAGCGATAGATGACAGTAACAAGAGAAGTGCACCCGGCAGGGACGCCATAACTTACAAATTATACGGTAACATGAGCGGTACAGCGGCCCGCGGCCTCCTAGAGCACATTAACGAAGCCTAGGAGAGCTCGCAGTTGCCGAAGGAATGGAAGGACGCCGAGGTCCGCTTCATTCCAAAGCCCGGAAAGGCCCTCACGATAGACAACATACGGCCCATCTCCCTCACATCCTGCGTGGGGAAGGTGACGGAGCGCATGGTCTTTCGCCACCTGCAGAAGCACCTCGAAGAAACGGTTTAGATGCCAGAGATGATGTACGGCTTCGGGCAGCATCTCAGCACCCAAGACGTGATGATCCAACTCCACGAACTGGTCGTCAAGCCGGCAACGAGGCACGCGCCGCGCGGGATACTCGCCCTCGACCTGAAGGGAGCGTTTGGCAATGTGTCCCGCGCGAGCGTGTTGCAGAATCTAGACAAAACCCGGTGTGGCCGAAAGACATTCGGCTACATAAAAGATTTTCTGTCAAACGGAACGGCGACCATCAGGATAGGGGAGGAGAAGTCGGACCCTGTCGAGTTCGGCGATAGGGGCACCCCTCAGGGATCGGTCTTGTCAACCCTGCCCTTCAATCTAGCCCTGCTGCCCCTGCCTGATCTACTCAAGCAAATCGAAGGCGTAGACCACGCGTTCTACACCGACGATATTACGGTGTGGTCGGCCCGAGCCCGATCCGATGCCTGGATGGAGGAAGTCTTGCAGCGGGCGGCAACGACCGTGCCCGAGTACACAAAGTCTTGCGGACTGAGCTGCGCTCCCCACAAATCAGAGCTGCTCATTATCCAACCGGGAAAAACCAAGAAGGAGCTGCCGCCGAACGTGATTATCACGACCGCCGGAACGACCATCAAGCCAACACAGCAGATTAGGATCCTCGGCCTACTACTTCAGAGTGACGGAGAGGCACAGGCCGCCATCACAAAGATCAATACTACAACCGAACAGATCCTTGGTATGCTTCGGAGATATCCGAAAGAAACCGAGGTGTTAAAGAGGACAATGCCATGCGCCTGGTACGCGCGTTCGTCGTATCGCGGGCAACCTACTCCGCCCCGTATCTCCAGCTGACGAAGGCGAATAGGGACACCCTAAACACGATGCTTCGTAAGGCAACGAAACAAGCACTGGGCATGCCCATATACACGTCCACGCAAAAACTGCTAGACATGGGCGCCCACAACACGGTGGAGGAGCTCATCGGAGCCCACCCCTCTAATTAGAGAATCCGGCTCAGTCACACGGAACACGGACGAGCCGTCCTACGCATGATAGGATGGCAGATCGAGCCAGTACCCATCAAGACGGCCCTTCCGGAAGGGCCGTCTTGGAAAACTGGAAAACGATAATTGGAAAACGATAATTCAGACAAAACTCCTTCCCCGGAACATGACGCCGGGCAAGGACGACGAGGCGCACCGCGCGAGCCCAAACCCTAGCCCGGAAGCTGGAAGAGAACCCCAGGGTCCTCTACGCGGACGCCTCGCTCCGAGAACACAGCGACCGTGCAGCGGTGGTGGTTACATCAAAAGACAGGCTGTTCCTGAAGACAACAGACCCCGCAGTTGCCGAAGAAGCGGTCGTGGCCCTCGCACTCGCACAGCCGAGCGTGGACACCGTAGTCACCGACTCCAAGACAGCCTACAGAAGCTTCCGCAGGGGGGTAATCTCCTCCGCGACCCGAGCCATTCTAGCCAAGCACAAGCCTCCGGCAAGAGCCATAGAGCTCATGTGGGTCCCGGCTCAATCGCAGGTAGCAGGCAACACCATCGCCGACTACCATGCCCGAGAAATGTCAATCCGGGCCGAGCACGAGCCGGAAGAGCTACCGCACCCGGTTACCAGCTTTCGGGACATTACCCGGATGTACCGAGAAGAAAGGTGCAGACTGCCAGAACCGCACCCCAAACTCACCAGGCAACAACAGACGATCCTGCGTCGAGCGCAGGCGGGATCGCTTGCGCACCCCGTACTGATGAACCGCATGTACCCTGCGGAATACGATATGCTCTGTCCTTTTTGCAGAAGAGAAAAAGGCACCCTGCCGCACGTCTTGGCAGAGTGCACAGAACTCAAGACCTCCCTCCTACCCTTCCCACCAATACCCCCAATCCCCAACCTCTTGAGCGATGGGAGACCTTGTTATCCAGCCCCACCCTACCGATTCAGCTCGCACTGACGGATAGGGGCCAGATGCTGGAAACGTATGGGTCCCGTAACTAGGGAACCACCGCTGGTGCCTGCGTTCACCACCGATTTATTTCGGGCCCAGTAAATGTTGCTTCATCATCATCATACCGTCTTGATCAGGGAACCGAACTTTTCTAGGTTGAAAAGGGTATTTTGTGCCACGTTGATCAAAACCGGTACACCCGTCTTCAACTCAAGGATACTTACTTGTTCATCCGCCGTTATACATGCTGTAACGGTATGGAACATAAGCCAATAATCCCACGTGTGTGCCAACCATTTGAGTTCCTTCCAACAGAGTAAATTTCCTAAGACCTAGTTATGTGGAAGTCCACGAGTCAACCGATGCGTTGGATTTTATTTTCCGGGACAGTGTTCCAGTGCGATGGATCGGGTTGTTGGTTGGATTCTAGCGACTCTGTTAGAAATAAACTGGTTTCACTTGAATACGGAGCTTGTCAACCCTCATTTACCTAACTACCAGAAAACTGGAGGAATTATACTAATCCATCAGCAGGGAGACGTTAACGAATTGAAAAATTATAACCCCGTCAGTTTCCTTTCAGTATTGCATAAAACATTCATTAAGATAATTTTCAATTGCATACGGGCAACCCTCGACTTCAGTCAACCAAGAGAACAGGTTGGCTTCAGGAAGGGATATTCTCCAATGAATATCATCCATTTCATCAACAAGGTAATTGAGAAATCTGCAGAGTGCAATGAACCTCTCTATATGAATTTCATGGAATGCGAAAATGCAGTTGATTCAGTAGAGATACCAGCAGTCATAGAGGCGTTAGGTAATCAAGGAGTACATGAGGGATACGTGAATATTTTGGGAAATATCTACAAAGATGCCACAGCAACCTTGGTTCTCTAGAAGAAAAGCAGAAATTTAGCTATCAAGAAAGGGGTCAGGCAAAGCGACACAATCTCTCCAATGCTATTCACTGCATGCTTTGAACAAGTATTCAAGTTATTAAACTGAGAAGGCTTAGGAGTTAGGATCAAAAGCGAATATCTCGGCAACCTTCGATTTGCAGATGTCATTGGGGACTAATTACAACACGTGATTGAGGACCTTAACAGACAAAGCGAAGAGCGGGGTTGAAGATTATTATGCACCAAAGATAATTTTATATAGCCTGGCAACGGAACAAGAGTTCAGGATCGCCAGTGAGCCTCTAGAGTCTGTAAAGGAGTGCGTTTATCTAGGTCGATTACTCACAGGGGACCCTAATCATGAGAATAAAATTTACAGAAGACTAAAAATGAGTTGGAGTGCATACGGCAGACATTGTCAGAACCTGACTGAGAGCTTACCGCTATCATTGAAAAGAAAGGTGTACAATCACTGCATTCTACCGGTGCTAACATATGGGGCAGAAACATGGAGTTTGACAAAGAAGCTCGAGAACAAGTTAAGGATCACGCAAGGAGCGATAGAACGAAAAATATCGGGCCTAAAGTTAAGACAGGAAGAAAGTGGTGCGGATCGGAGAGCAAACGGGTATCAGCGGCGAGAATTAGGAGTGGTGCCCTCTCGCGTGTGACGTCACGGCCAGGACGCCGCTCGCTCCGTCTCGCTCGGCGGCCGCGCGCGCTCGTTCCCTTCGTGTATGCTTGAGGCATGGGTGGCTCGTGCCGCACTTATTTAAGGCTATGTCGGCTTCTTTCTGCTGCCATGCCTGAAACACAGTTCCTTCTCCTAAAGCACGTGATTCAATAAAATTTGGGACATGGATATCGCAAGCTATGTAGCGTTGAACGAGGCTACTGGTTTGACAATGTATATATGCGCCGTGTCTGTCCATAAGTTTTGCGTAAAAAGAATGTCCTCAAATTCAATACGCGAAGTTGTGTACGCTGCTTGGCTAAACACTTACCATTCCCTTAGAATTTAGCTATGAAAGACATTGCATTTTACATGAAAGAAAAATCTTGGTAATTGGCGCCAGCATGTTATCCGTGTTAGAAAGACATTGCTCAGCGAAGCTGTCATCATGACTCTTATTACTCTGGTGAGTTGTTCTAGCCAAATATGGCCATTTATTAATATGTAAAAGAAAGAGTTAGGCGCCCATCTTGCATGAAAAAGTTTGCTGCTAGTTTCACGCCTCTCTGAAACAGGCCTCCAAAAAACGAATCGCTCTTGGCTGCTAACACGACGGCGCGTCATGTAGAGTATTTACATAGTTAATTCACAAATACCATAGTAGCAATCACCTGAGAGAAAAGTTTCATTGTTAAGATCGAGAGCCAATCAGTTGCAAGCGATGAAATGTTTCATAGTGGCCCTCAGTAGCCTTTATCGACAATATGGTACACCCATCACGCAACGGTAGCAACCGACTGTCGGTATGGCGAGGCACGCTTTGTTCGTGAAACCCATCAGTTCACTACAATGTCGAATCGAAACCATTAGGCATGTTTTTACAGCTTCAATTGGAATGGCTAAAATATTCTCGAGCTACTACAGCGCAGCTTAGATTGCCCAGAAAAGCAAAATTCAAGCACTTTCTGTCTCACTATGTCTCGATCCAGCGTTAATTGTGCAAACGGAGAACTATTCGCTTAGTCAGTACATAAAAGAGAACCTCGCCCAACTGCACGCAAAATAAAGTCTGCTCCAATCCAATCGCAAACATTCATAAAGAAAACACCACAAGACTTACATATATATTCACTTGATTTTTGACCCTCCACAGGGGAATTATATCTTCAATATGTCCCATTTTACTAATGATTGACGCTTCGACTTCTTTCTGGCTGCAGCATGCGGTCCAACAGGCATATTTCACAAAAAATTTAGGCCGAGCAGCCTGTGTCAGTTCGCCAAACAAATTCGTCATGCATATTCCTCAAGTAACATGCACCAGTAAATTTCTCAAGGGAGTTGAACGTGTAGCACAGAAAAGGGAACATATATTGGTACATTCCTTTTTGTATTCTGTAAATAGACGACCGCACGCCAAGTTTCATCCTAGACGCCAGCGCTCGTTTCTCCCCTGGCGGAGCGATTTCATCTCCAACGGGTGTAGGTTTCCGTCGCCGCTTCCCTTCGCGGTCGCGCCCCGCGTTCAGTTCGCGCTCCGCGCGAAACGTCTCTTGTTTGCGACGGCGCCTCTTCGGATGACCTGAAATTATTATTGTGTTGTTAACTGTCACGACAGCAATGTAAACATGAAAGGGTTGATGCCTCCAGTGAAATTCTGCCGATTCACAAGAAAATGGTACGAAAGAAGCAGACGACAGACATGGATTACTGCGGTGCGCCGAGCGAAGTAAACAACTGGCAAACGAAGCGAGCTCGTTCATTGATCACTCCTGAGTGTATGACAGTTTCTATATGTAATCCAGGTGAATTTAATAATTACTCGGTACATAATCCTTTTATTCATATAAAAACTTTAAGTTCAACGAGCGCTTGTCCTGTCTTCTTTCTCGTGTTTCGTTTGTGTGTGCGCTGCCCAAGAATGGAAACCACGTCTGTTGTATGCGCTAGCAGTGGCCGAAGTTCACGCGTACCGAGAAATGGAATATGTGCATGATGCATTGAACATGACCGTAGTTCATTCCCGCTTAACCACTGCACCGATCGATCGGGTTACTGGTCGATACATACCCGCGTCTTGGTCGCGCCGGCATTGCTGAAGCAGGAATGATTAATAATACATTCAACTTCCGTCTCTTGAGTACGGTTAAAAAATGGCCAAGCTGTCTACATTGCTGCCTCTATTCCATATTGTAGGGGACGTACTAGTTAAATTTGTGTGCGCATGTCGTACTTGTGCTATGCAGCGATATATCTTGTTTATTTCCGCACAGTGTCGATAGAAGTCCGTTGTCGCCATCAGAGACAACACGGATTTGTAGCAAACATAATGTGAGAAACTGCAAAAATGACTTTAGCTCGTTGGTGCCGTATGTATGTGCCGCATCGTATGTGCTGATGATTTTTCCGGTGGCACATACGATGTCGTTTCCAATTACCTGCTCAGCGTCACTTACATGGTTAAGCAGACGCTGCCCTTTCGCCGCATTGCAGCCATAAAAATAATCGTCAAGCGTACCGATCTTCTTAAAGGCAAATATAGCGTGTGCAGTTTGTTTCACACTAAGGGGAAAACTCGGAACGTATTGCATCGCGATGCAGCAAGCAATGGAGTCGTGCGGCGGCAGCAGCTTGAGCAGGCGCACACGCTTGAGGGGCGGTGTCGTGATCTGCGTCGTCTGCTACGGCGGCGCGCGCTGGCCGCATTTTCGGGAAGCGTGGTACTGTCTGGGGCAGTGCACCGATTTCATCGGTACTGCGGGAACTGAGCTGATATTCTTTACTAAACGTTGTGCGTCGCCAAACTATCATCCTTCATTGGCGATAATGGAGTTCCACAAACTTTTTTTGACAACATAGTTCATGTGTTCTTTCGAAAGGCCGGAGTACTGATCGTGTGCACCTATATTTCTTCACTGTGTGTGCTACCGTAATGAGCAGCGACAAAACGCACCAAGATGTGCGCGCAACGTGCTCAGTCATTGTTTGACTCGAAAGGAAAACAAAGCACTCAACAATGGGAGTCGAACACGATGAAACAAACGGACGCGATTAAATGAAAGTTTTAGGTTCAGACATTGAGCTGGAAGTGATTTTTCTCGACAATCATTCGCTACACCAGACAGACCCTGCCCGCCGGTGGGGAATTGGACACGTCACGCTTGGAACTTCAGTTAGTATCTCGTCATGTCCGCAGAGGCAGCGATGACAGCGCTCATCCTGGAAGGCAGTGAAGTGTAGAATGACTTGATCAGGGATGTGTTCATTCGCAGCACGTCTCAGTCGCTGACGATGGTGGATCGAAGCCTATCCTCGGGCGACTGATAGAGGGGATGTTGCGCCAGCGATACTTTCAACGAGCCCCAGACATTTTAAATGATGTTGGCGCCCAGGGATTGAGGCGGCCGCTCCAAGAGAGTGACTGCGCGCTCTTCTAGCAGTTCTTGCACAGCACGAGCAGTGTGGATCGGCGACCTATCGCGTTAGAATATACAGTCGCCTTCCAGAAATAGGCCGTCAAGAATGTATGGAATCAGTACGTCGTCTATGACTGCCCTGCAGCGATGAACTTACATTGGAGGCGTATCAGTGGGCGCCGCGCAACGCTTAGCAAATACCGGCTCATTTCAAATAGTAACGATGTGATCGGCGCCCTGCGCCTGACAGTAGAATGTTTCCCGACAATGCGGCCAGCGCGCGCCGCCGTAGCAGACGACGCCGTTCAAGATCCCGCCCCTCGAGCATCTGCGCGAGCTGCCGCCGCCACCAGACTCAAGCGCTCGCCGCAACGCGATGCATTGCGCTTCGAGTTTTCCCCTAAATGTGAAACAGACTGTACACCGCCCTTCGAAGGAAATGTCCACGCGCACACACGTAGGCACACACCGCGCGCGGCACGAAACGTGCCCAAACACGCGCAGTGCAGGAGGAAATCAAGGCGGCGCGAACGAGAGATGGGAGAGGGGTACCACCCGCTAATAGAATTTTGCTTCGCATGCGGCGCTCTCAACGCCGGCGCAGCAGCGCCGCTCTCGGTGCCGTTCTTGTCTATAGACGTAAGTCTTCATTAGCTTTACTTCAAATTGCCGCCACTTAAAATAAACACGTGAAGAACCGTCTAGTTTTAAGACGCAGTCAAAGAAGCAAGTTGTACTTGTAGAACCTAACTGCAGTATTAGTTAAGTCATCGTGTTACCGCTGAGCGTTTCTGTGAAGAAACGCAAAAATTCGATATTACACCATGAACTACTCGTCGTGAGCAAACCAGTTTTAGCGGATTGTAACTGTTGTAGAAGTCATATATAGCCAGCGTCTGTGATATACTTGATACACCGCTGCAGTTATGGTATCATAAATGGATTCTTATTTTCTATATTTTTGCGGTTGTCGATTGAAAAACCCGCAATGGGCTGGTCTGCGATCCTTTGGCTGGCACTGTAGCGTTGCCTTCGAGAGCTGCATGGTCGTCTAAGAAATAAGCTCCTTGAATAAATTTTCGCAAATGAAGACGTCGTAAAAGTATATTTGAAACGACCGCCATAAGTATACAAGCAAAGAGAACGAGGGGGCGCAAACGAAAACACCGCCGAAAGCGCCCGGACACCGCCCGAACTGTAGCAGACGACAGGCGCGAGTCCTTGCCCTGACGTCACGCGAGCGGCGCTCGCAGTGCCCCTGTAGTTAGTTCTCAGGGCTAACAGCTATTATTGTAATTGACACTAAGAGAAAAAATGTAGTTGGGCACGCCATGTAATGCGTAGGATGGATAACTGGTGGGCCTTTACAGGTACAGAATGGTTGGTAAAAGAAGGGCAGCGCAGTCGAGCAGGGCAAAAACTAGGTTGGGTGATCAAATTAGGACATTTGCAGGCGAAAGTTAGAATCAGTTGGCGCAGGACAGGTGTAATTGAGATCGCAGGCAGTGGCGTTCGCCCTGTAGCTGACATAAATATATGATGATGATAATGAAGACGGCGCTTCGAATCCAGCAAAGTGTGACTGTTGACTCCGTTCAGGTGTACTCCTTTGTTTCCCAGTTTCTAGATGAAAGAGCCTCCCACAAGAACTTGAGCACTCTAGCAGCTAAAGCAGCGATGATCATTTCCAACCGTGGTATGGAAATCCATTTGATCGGGGCAGCTCTGCGTTTTGAACTCAATAGCTGAGTGCCAGTACTGCAGTCTCCTTCCTGGACCATGAGGTATGCCACATCGCCATATGCACTCGCACTGGCGCCAACAAAGACGTTAAACTGGTAGCTCCCAGACTGCGTCGATGTCACTTTCAGCTCGCACCTGGTTAGTGAAACCTTTTTAGGTCCTTTACATTCTTCGCACCAAGCTTCCCATCCATTGCGTAATGCTGCAGGCATGGCTTCTTCGCACGTAGTTCCATGTTCCCAAAGTCTCTGGAATAGGAATTTGATTCTCATAAGAAATGGGAATAGCCACCCCGAAGCATCGAAGAGCCTGGCTGTTGTCTGAAACACAAAGCGCATCTGGCTTTCTTATCTTCAAGAAACTTCAGCGCGGACTCAATGTTAATGTGAAGCTTTATGGTATGAGCGTTCCACAACAAATCTAGGACCTTTGTGGTAACTGCTGCCGCAATTTGATCCAAACCTGGTAGAATGTGTCGATGAAGTCCGTGGTCATTTTTTGCCCATTTCTCAAGCTTCATTCCCTCTCTACTGAGGATATTTTCGAATATCCGAAAAGCTTCTTGTGAAGATGAAACTCGAGTGACAAGATCATCGACATGGAAGTTCCGTGATAGTTGTTTCCTAGTAGGTTGCTCAGCTGGGTTAACACGCTTGATGTAGCACTGCACAGTCGCACTCAAAGAAAATGGGCTTGCTTTCATGACAGAAGGAAGGGGACGATGAGCACAAGGTGAAAGCAGGAGCCAACGCTTCGACAAGTGTCTTCTTCAAGGCGACATATGCTTTCCTCGCCACAGTATATACAGGTGGGATTCTTCTAAAGGGGATAGGGCGTAAGGCGGGTGGGTGGTACGGCAACGAGCGAAGGTGCGTTAGCGGCGAGGGTGTCGAATTGAAAATAAAGGAGTGTTGTGCACAAGGCCAGGAACACGGCCGTCTGTCAATCACGAGTCAACGCCCGTGTGTCAGCCGGCATGTCAACGGCGTGCACAGCAGCCCTCTATTACCTGTTTCGAGTGGTGGTCATGGGATATCGTGTCCCTAAAAGAGATTATAGAAGGAGCGGCAGAAACCACCGTTAGTGAGAAAAATATAATAAAAGAATAGAAAATATTGAAATGTACTAAATGAATAAATAAAACGAATGCAACGGAAAAAAGAAGAAAGAAAACACTAAGAAACCAAACTAAGCGTTGATGCCTATAGCTTAAAATGCTATGCTTAATTTCAAGCTAAGTTTCAAGACGCATGGCACGCATGGGATACTACATAGCCGAAGACACTTACCTGACAGCAGAACAATAAGGAAACATGTTCCTCTTTTAGGTATGATTTTCCAAATATGTGAGGTAAACAAGACACGAAAGGTTTAGCAGACCATTAACCCTACTACAACGCGCACTATGAGTCTGATTAAAGATCTCGGTGAGAGAGTCTCTGACGTCGAATACACTAATACATTTGACACTAAATTTTCTTCCGTCTTTACTGGAGAACTTTTTTCCGTTCTTGTTGGCATTAAGTAGTACGATTGAATGGACGGCGCCTGTTCTCCCAATTTCTCCTGGTGGAATTTCACAGAAAAAATAAAGCTTTCTTGATCAACTGGTGTCGATGAATTAATCCTAGCTGTTAAACAATACCAGGCATACCCATTACCTTTTATCTGTGTTTTCTTCTTTTCAATTTAATTCATTTTTTATATTTTTCCAGAAATAATGGGTTCCGTAAAAGGTCAAGAGCTAAAAGCTGTCTCGACAGCTTGACTAGGCCCATGACCCCCTCTACAAGGCAGTATTGGTTTACCGCAACAGGTAGTGTCCATATTAAATGACATCAGGAATTGCGAAGAAAATTTAGTTATACAGTGGCATAGGTACAATTAATTAATAAGTCAACAGCATATGATTTGAAAATGTGTTTGCAATAGCCTTATCTATAGTTGTGAACACATGACAATACAAACAAAAGCAGTTAAGACACCAGAATATAAAGAAAGATTGTCAGTCCCTCTTTCCAGGCAACTGGAAAGTGGGGAACGTCTCTCCTGTCTACGAATCAACTGAAAAAATATTCACCACTGATCTACCAACCCATACCAGCAACAAGCGTTCCATGCAAAATTATGGTGCATGTTTGCTATTCGCCGATCCCAAATTTTGTCGATTGAAATAACTTCTTTCAACAATCTCAGCATGACTTGCATAAAGAATTTTCATGTGAGACACACCTGGGGGGGGGGGGCATCGTTTTTTTTATGACTTTTCTATTAATATCGACACTAACCTACAGACTGATGCTATTTTTCTGGATTATGCAAAAGCGTGTGAGAAAGCACTCCATCAGCGACTAATGTTAACACTGTCCCGGTTAAACTTAGCCCCCAATAAGTTTGCCTGGAAAGAGAAATTTTGGCAACTTGCATTAGTACTTCTTAACAACCACTGTTTCAATCCTCTCCCTTAACATCCGGTGTTTCCCAAGGTTCTGTTCTCGGTCCTCTGCTTTGCGTAATATATATTAAAGACTTGCCTTTACAGTTGTCTTGCCAAATCCGCATGTTAGTGACTGAATGGTAGATTACGTAATTGTCTGCTAAGACTTCCGACCAAGCTGCACTCCAGCATAATCATGACCCCGTTCAAGAATGGAGTGACCAGTAGTTAATTCCCCTAATTCATTGACCCACAGTAAAACATCCTTTATTTTTAGCTTTAACATTGCTAATCATTTTCTTACGGATAAAATACCCATTCGACCGAAACTAGCATATGAGTCAGCCATATAGGAACCCGCCCCAAACAAGCCTCATCAATGAACTTGAAACTGTACAAAATCGTGCCACACGTTTCATGCAGATCTCATACTCATTTGACAACAGTGTTTCAGCCTTGGAAATGGTATCTGGCTTACAGCCAATTTCTTTTCGTCACCGAATAACACCTTCTCTTTCTTTACAGCGAAGCAGTATGTGTCTAGGTTTTGAAGAAAAATGTGTCCACGCGCAAGAGCCGTGTAGAATGGAAAAAAATTTATAGTGGCCGGTCTAACTGTTTCCGCATGATATCAGTTGCGGCGGTCGCTCTGAATGTTATCGTCTTATCGACCATGTTATGACGCATGACCTTCATGGTCATATGTAAAACGTGGGATCGCGGCACTCCTTCGCTCCCATTGGAGGATCGAAAAGTATAATAAAACGCAATATAGTGTGCTCACCAATCGTCGACTTAAACGTCGCACTAGCGCGTCCCGACGGCAAGTGGATTGTATCTTTCCTGTCGGAATGGTCTGTAATTGAGTGCTACACGGACGTCAATGTGCCGACCACGCGTCACCAGCCGTCTACAGATTTAACCTTCGGCAAGAACGTGCCTATCATTGCAGTACAACTGATCGCGGCATACCACAGCGACCACAAAGCTATAGTCACTGCGGTAACGAATGAGACAAAATAAAGACGATAACAACCACGAAGTTACGTGTATGTGCTTTTGTTGAATCAATATAGGAAGAACCATATAAATCAATATAGCTGTCAATATAGTCTTCCCAATACAGCTTCATCCTTCATCAGATAATGGAAGGGCACTAATTTTTTTTTTCGCAATTTTTTCTATTCCTCGCTTAGTAACGCCACTTGCATCATGCCGCTCACATACATATCTCTTCCCACTGGCCATGCACAGCCAATTTTCCGCCCCTGCGATCGAACTGTTACTTTTTCAACATCTTCTTATCCCGTGCTGCCAGACTAGAACGACCTTCCTCACAATACCGGCGCTATCTCGCTTGTCCATTATTACTTACTGAAAATAAGTCTCAGTATGCTTCCAACTGACACCACGTTGCAATAGGTTTGCTTTGTTTCGATGTTTCCATCCCTCGTACACCCCCTTGTGGGGCCTTTCAGGAAATAAAAATGAAATAAAAGGAAAATAGCGATGACATTCTCATAGGGCCAGTCCGCAGCCTGAATGCCGGCAATGGCCTTCGCCGCCTGTCCACTGAGAAGGTTCTTCAACTAGTGAAAGCATCCGATGTTCGTCAGACCCTGGTTATCGTGGATACCATGCTTAAACATGTCCGCGGAGGCCACTCCCATTGCGATGGGTTTTCCTTTGGAGCGAAGCATTTCGAGTCAGGAAGGCGAGAGCCGGAGACCAAGCCTTATTGAATAGCCGAGGACACGACTTCTTGCAGCTGTACTTGCCTCCGAGACGTCATTAAGTAAAACACTTTTGCTCAATGTTATTGGCACCTGAAGCTGCTTCACGCGGTGGCACAGTAACCGCGTGGAGTGGCATACATATCTGACCAGCGCCGTGAGACATGTATGTGGGCGGCATGATGTAAGGTGTGTTATTATGTCACAGTAACTGAAGCGTTGTCTTCATAGACTTCCACAAAGACGTAGCTTTCCGTGACTAGACCATCCGTGATGGATCCCTAGAGCTTGTCGCGGACCGCCCGCAGTCCATCGTTGCAAGTCTTCAGCTTCAGTCGTTCGCTCGGCCTTGATCCGCTTCATGCTCCCTGTGGCGAAATCTTTTCCTCGGTCTTGATCGTTAAGATGACGGAGTATCGGTTTGTAGGGTGCCAGAAAATGCGAAGAAGGGATACTCGCCGTGAGAGAGGGCGGAAAGCGGTTTTATTCTTCACAGCGCAGGTCAGTCGCGTCGTGTTGGTTGCAGGCGGATCTGGGCTTGCAAGAATTTCTAGGAACTGCTCGCTCCCGTCCCGCCTTTCAGCAGAGTTAGAAAAATTTGCAATTTATCGGCATGACGTTCAAATCATCCTCATTCAAAACGCAATGCAAGACGGGCGAGAAGAACGTAAGCCGTAGCTTGTGACCCATCCAGCGTGCAATGCTGCGCCGTGTTCCCATTTGCACGACACAACGCCCAGAAGTGGCTCAGGTAAATGTTACCAATCAAAATGTCAGTCTACATCACCTAAGAAAGTCAGTAGAAGTCGGGACATCTGCCACCTGAGTGTCCGTGTCCTTTCGAAAAAAAAAAAAACCGTCGTCTCATAAGCATGTGGGGCGCCTCGACACTGAAGCACTTGTAGCAAGCGCCGACACCGTGCGGAGACGTGATAGAGCAGGGTTGTTCATTTCCTTCGTCACACAGGACGGGTGATATGGTGACTACGCACAAATACTGAAAATGACTGGCGGTGGCGTGTTTTAGATGTCGGGGTCGGAGCCTTATTTGTTGGTCTAACGTCTTATGCATTCCGAGCAAGTCCGTCAACCACCCTCGCTCCCTGCTGCGCCTACATGCGAAAGAATGATTGAAACTTTATAGCAAATCGGAGGCTGTTCAATTATTTGACAAGGCGCAACAAGCCTTGTTTGTACGTCTCTTGCGGAAACCCTTGCTCTAACAATTGAAGAGCAGGATTGCTGACAGCATTGCAACTCGCCGTGCCCGGTAGGACCGCAGCTTTAGGCTGTGGCCCCACTCTTGCGTACTGCCTACCACATAGTTTCCTGCAATACTTGCTAGACTGAGTTTGCACGGCGGACCGACTGCGGGCACGTGGCCTCACGAGCCTTTCCTCTGCTTCATGCAGGTGCTCGTTCTTGGTTTGACCGGAGCGACGTATCACCGAAACAGTTATTCTACCGGATCTTCAAGCTGCCAAAATGTGCCTGTTGCTTCCACGTGTTTTCTCAACACGTCAGCAACGATGGAGAGTTATCACGAAACACGCCAGCTCTGGTCCCGCGCAATCCAACTATAGCGCCACCTACACATCATGTGACATCAGTGGGCTGCTGTACAAAAGGACGACTGCAGCTGCGCAATTTCAGTGGGCACGGCGGACCGACTGCGGGCATGTAGCCTCGCAAGCCTTTCCTCTGCTTCATGCAGGTTAGTTACTACTCTGCCTCATTTAAGAGCGATTGCCGCTGTCTTTTGGTCTTGCCGTGCCCCCGGCGTTGTGCTAGTGTTGCTTACGAAATGTACTGTATGTGCTTACTTTTGCTGTGCTGTGACGTTCAGACAAATCCAGGCCCCAATATTTAAAAGGTGCTGCAAGTAATACTGGCAGGCCAAACTAAGTTAGTTGAAAATATAGCGATGCTTAGAACGCAGCAGAATAATATGGAAAAATTATTTACTGATTGGGGCAATCGTTTCACTGTCTTAGAAAAACGTGTCGCTCGTGTTGATGAACTCGAACAAACCGTTAAATCTCTAGAAACCAAGATAGTAGAATTGGAAGATAGGAGTAGGCGTTCCAATTTGGAACTATTTGGCCTTCGGGAGGAAGCCGCTGAAACAGAAACCGAGCTTAAGCAAAAAAATTGTGACTGATATATTTTCCCATATGCTAAACGTAAATTGCAGCTCGATTGGAAGAATCCACCGTTTAGGGAAAACTGGTAAACAAAGACCCGTTATTATGTTCTTTCAGGACTTGAATGAAAAAACATGCAATCTTAAAAAACGCCCACAAGCTAAAAGGGACCAGAATTTCTGTACAAAATGATTATTCGCATGAAACCCTCAGAAAACGTAAATTGCTTTGGGACAGCACGAAGGCTGAAGAAAAAAAGAGGGCAAAAAAGTTACTTTGATGGACGCGAAACTGCGGGTCAACAACGAATACTTTATATGGAATGGTGCCACGAACACCAGGATTAAATCCAACGACTATCGCAGTACTTTAAAAAAGGACTGACTTGCTCCCTCTCAAGAATTCCGAATCTTGCAGGCAATGCACGCAGTGTTATCGACAAGAGTGATCAGCTTGACGCGATAATTCTTGCGCGTAACCCACACATTCTCGTCATCACAGAAACATGGCTGCATGACGAAATAGAAGGTACGGATGTCTTTCCCTCTAATTACCGTGCTTTCCCTCGTGATAGACCTACTATAGGTCGCGGTGTTGCTATTTTGGTGAGACAAGATATTTCGGCAGTTCTCCTTCGTCAAGCTGATATTCTTTAAGTAATCTCTTTAAAAAATTTATGCCATAATGCTTCTGTTTTTATTTTTGCTGTTTACCGCACTCCCGATTCCGCTCCACAATTTCTCAATGATCTGCGTCATCACATGGCATCTATTGTGCACGACAAAATTTTTCTCATAGGTGATTTCAATCTTCCGGGAGTTGACTGGATTCACGGAACTCCTAGTGCTGATGTTAATATAAATAATGAGCAGTTGCGTAACATAATCTTGATACACAACTTGCAGCAAGTGGTTACTGAGCCAACACGAATTAGCACTGCTTCTGCCTCAATACTTGACCTTGTGTTTATTAGCCGGACTTTAGATAATTATTCTGTCTCTGTTGAAGAATTCCGAATCTTAAATATCAATGCACGCAGTGTTATAGACAAGAGTGATCAGCTTGACGCGATAATTCTTGCGCGTAACCCACACATTCTCGTCATCACAGAAACATGGCTGCATGAAGAAACAGAGGATACGGATGTCATTTACGGAAGATACATTTCTGATCATCTACTTGTGGCTTTCTTTTGCTACCTTGAACCTCTCAGATCTACTCATTGTAAACCTATTACGGTAAAAGATTTTTCACGCGCCAGTGATGAGAGCATACTGGATTATCTTGACTTTCGTCTAAGCGGTTTTGGGGGACATGACACCGTTCAACTTTGGGATGAATTTGAGAATATTTGTACGCACTGTATTGACATTTTTATTCCAAATAAAACCAAGAAAACATATAGAGCTACTCCCTGGATGACGCGTGACATAGTGCACATAAAGAGAAAGGTCAAGCGACAAACACGACACGGTATTTCTCGTGACATAGTTGAACCCTACCAAGCAAAATTAAATGAGGCTATCAATGTTGCTAAACTTCGCTATTACCAATTCACCCTTCCTAACTTCATCAGAACTGCTCCTTCCAAGTTTTGGGGTTAGCTTAGTAAAAAAAGTAAATCAGTTGACCATATTATGCATGCGGGCAATCCTGTCATCGCTAAACAAGATATCGCTGTTCACTTCAATGCTTATTTTAAGTGTCGTTTCGAACTCGCCCGTTTCCCCTCGTGTGAGTGGCGTAGCACACAACGATGATTTTAGTTTTATTTTTAGTCTGGCGTCTTTTCTATGCTTCTGAATATTAAAACATCATCATCTCCTGGGCCTGATAACCTACCAAACGTTTTTCTTCACAGGTACGCTGAAATTCTATCTCGCTTTCTCGTAATTATCTTTCGTGCATCCCTTTCATCGGCGGTGCTTCCTAACGACTGGCTTTCTGCTCGTATTGTTCCGATACTAAAAACAGGCGATCCATCACTAGTGGCAAACTATCGTCCCATTTCACTAACCTCATCTTGTTGCAAACTTTTAGAACATATTATTGCTTCTGAAATCAATAAATTTCTCGATGATAGAACCATTCTATCTCCTATGCAGCATGGTTTTCGGAAGGGCCTCTCCACTGTAACCCAATTAACCACTGTAGTTAAGTCTCACTAGCACTATCGACAAATCAGGGCAAACTGACATCATATTCTTGGACTTCAGGAAAGCATTTGATTTTCTATCGCACGCAAAGCTAACAGAAAAACTTGGAACATTTCAACATTCCTTCACATCTAGTAAATTGCATTCGCGCTTATATTTCTAACAGTACGCAATTCGTAGTAGTTGATAATTGCTCTTCCAGCACCCTTCCTGTCACTTCTGGTGTTCCCCAGGGTAGTGTTCTTGGACCATTATTATTTAACATATATATTGATGACATTGTAGACACTGTTACTCAACCCGTACAAATAAAACTATTTGCTGATGACTGCCTCCTCTTTAATGAGATCACTTGCCGACAAGATCAAGTTATTCTAAACTCTAACCTTAAAGATATACTAGCTTGGTGTGCGCGCTGGGATATGCAGCTTAACATTGATAAAACAGTATTTATGAAGATCACTAGAAAAAATAATAAATTGTCGTTTACCTATAGCCTAGCATCCAAACCTCTTACGGAGGTGAATGAATATAAGTACCTCGGTGTTACAATAGCCAGTAACCTTAGTTGGAAGTCGCACATCTCCCATCTTTGCGACTCGGCTTTTAAGAAGCTTTGCTACCTCAGGCATAAATTAAAACATGCTCCTTCTGAAACCCGTCTTATCGCCTACACCTCTTTTGTCCGTCCTAAACTCGAGTATGCAGCTATTGTATGGGATCCCTATACTAAAGCTAACATCGATGCGCTAGAAATGATACAACGTAAAGCAGTAAGGTTCATCTTCTCTAAATATCGCTCAAGTGATTCCCCAACACAGTTAATGGCTGGACACAACATTCAGTCTTTGCAACTAAGAAGAAAAATTCACAGGCTTAAATTTCTCTTCTTACTGAGTAACAATAAACTATCTCTTTCTCCCGAACCTTACATAACACCCCTTACTGCCCGCCGAACAAGACATCGCCACGCTGCATCATTACCGCCTTATTATGGTAGAACCAATGTCTTTGTCTTCCTTTTTCCCTCGAACAGTAACGGAATGGAACAGCCTACCCTATAACAAACTTTTCAGCACTGGCTCAATAGCGTCTATAACTATCTAATATTAGTGCTTGTTCTTACGAAATCTCGTTTCAATTTGTATCGTTGTGCAATATTTATTGATTTGCGCGTTGTTAGTAATTTTGAATTATGCACTCCTCCTTTTTTTTATTACATTTCCTGTGCTTTGAAATGGTGCTTGTGAAACAGTGTTTCAATCTGTATCTGCCACTCTCTATGCATTATTTAGGTGCTTTACTCATTATGAAATTGTACTTTCTATTATATTTTTTACGGAGCTTTTTTTTTCTACTCCTTCGTCAATCTATTGTGTTTTCTTTTTTTGTATGTACCTTTCCCCTCCTGCCTGGGCCTTCTAAGGCCGGCCGTATTCCTAAATAAATAACTAAAAATAGACTGAGCTCCGGAGCTGCGATCGTTCAGATGCCGCCGCAATGATTGTTAGTAGCCGGATCTTTGTGCTGACGGTTTGAAACATTCTTGGGGCTTCATGTACTACGCCGCATCTGCCTTTAGTTGCCCCAATTTCGAAGCCATCCTACTTCTCCGAACACAGAAGGCAAAATGGCTCTCTGCACATGCATAATGAGTTGGAATAGCTGGGTTTGTGACCCAACATTCACTTGAAAACGGTCAATTTGCAAAATCACAAAGCCGTTCGAAGTCAGAAGGGCAAAGTTTAGGCAAAACCATGTACTAGGCAATAATTTCATGCAGGCTAAATCACCATGCTTGCAGCTGTCGTAGACATTAACTCCAGAGTTCTCTCTGGTAATTTTTTGCAGCAAGCTCTATGCCACCGATGAGGGACACAGATAAGCCGGGCCGACCAGGACGCCTTCAGAGACGGGATCACAAGCGCAGCTGCTGAGCTCGCTGCGCCTTCTATATTGTTGAAGATGTAGGTTATACATTCCATCAAGTGTTCAAGCACTCCAACAAATGTACTGCGCTAGAGCTGTAGAGTGTTGGATGTTTATCCGGGGAGTTGTCAGCTAACAGGCCAAGTTTTACAAGGACCATGGTGACTAAGGTTGCTGCCTTTGTTTGGTAAATAAGGCCAAGAAGACGAAGAGTTTTGAGCGCCCTAAAAGCACGCAACTCCGTATGTCACCGAAGCCGATTTTGGAGGGCTCTCCCACTCTAGATTCACCTAGCCGAATGTCTTCGCAGGCATTTTTCGCAGGCATTTTTCACAGGCATTTTTCACAGGCATTTCTCGGCAGATAGCTTATCGCGTTGAGCATACGGGGTCTAATGGTGATTTTCTCTCGCTAATTTTGTTGACGCTGGAACGAGCTCTATAATTGCCGAGTCTACTCTTCAACACTGCACTGGCATACAATACAGAGGTTAACAAAATTAACCAAGCGCACAACGACGGCGATGTGCTAATACAACAATTAGGAGTGATTGTATAGAGTAAGATTGCAATACAATAATAATGAGACTTTATTCATAACATACTATGTCGGTACACAGATCCGACAAATTAAACTGAAACAATGACTTAGGGGATGCGACCATGCCTTACCAACCATTGCGACGAATTAACTAAACAGATCATGAACAGCAGGTTGCCATTATCCCTCAAGAGAAAAGTATATAATAGCTGTGTCTTACCAGTACTCACCTTTGGGGCAGAAACCTGGAGGCTTACGAAAAGGGTTCTACTCAAATTGAGGACGACGCAACGAGCTATGGAAAGAAGAATAGGTGTAACGTTAAGGGATAAGAAAAGAGCACATTGGGTGAGGGAAGAAACGCGAGTTAATGACATCTTAGTTGAAATCAAGAAAAAGAAATGGGCGTGGGCAGGACATGTAATGAGGAGGGAAGATAACCGATGGTCATTAAGGGTTACGGACTGGATCCCAAGGGAAGGGAAGCGTAGAAGAGGACGGCAGAAAGTTAGGTGGGCGGATGAGATTAAGAAGTTTGCAGGGACGGCATGGCCACAATTAATACATGACGGGGGTTGTTGGAGAAGTGTGGGAGAGGCCTTTGCCCTGCAGTGGGCGTAACCAGGCTGATGATGATGATGATGATGAAGAGAAAAAGTGCGAGCAGTTTTTTTTACGAGGTCCACGCCTAACTCATTGGGCAGCAGGCTGAAGCGTGACCGTGACCTGGCCAAACCTTTTGTGTCAAAGCGCATATCAGTTCGCAGGTTCGCGCTCTTTCCGCTGAGCTCTCCGGCGAATTCCCTTCCGCTCACAATTCGGTTAAAACCAAACTTCGGTGAAAAAAAAAAATCGGGTACTCTTCTTCCGTCTTTCCCAGCTCAAAAAAAAAAGAAAACGACGAACCCTACATATTGACACGTGTACTTGTTTATCGAATGACTGCGTTTCGTCGTCTAAGAAATGTTATCGCTCAGTGCAGGACGCACCTGCCTGTATCGGAAGTTTATGGAATGTTATCGATGGTCCTATCCGCTATTTGTTGCCGCCGAACCTTGTGTAATCTGATTGAATGTACATGCGGTACGAATTGCGTAGAACTTTATGGAAGACACACAGGCACCAGCGATTACTCTGGAATCTTCGATGGCACGTGTGTAAAAACTGACGCACAGATTTTCGACGATCGCCAACTTTGTTCGCCGCTATCGTTCTTCTTTGGGCACAGGTTCGCCCAATAAAACGCTAGTTTCCTCCATCACAGTTTTGTTTTGTTGCCTTCTTCACCGTCACTATACTACGTGACAATACAGTTCAGGACAGTAGCGGTGTGACGCGTAAGCTGCCCTTGAAATGCATGACAGCAGTATACTCTATTGACTCGCGTTGCTTGTTAGCGCGCGTGATTCAGGGACAACCTATTCACCGAATCCGAACTTCACCAAGAAATCGGTTTTCTCTGCACACAAGCTTTAACCGCAATAGCTGCGCGGTTTATGGCTACGTCTTTCACCAACTTCCGGTATGAGGACGAAGCGGACATAGCGTCGCGGTCCCGATGCACATGGACATGAAGGGTACCTCTTAATTTAAACGGGCCGTCAATGACTTTTTATCGAAGTCGAAAAATGCATTTGACGTTGAAATAGATGATTTCAGAAATATTTTGGCGCAAGATGTATTTCAATGCATTCAAAAGAAGTGGAGTTATTGGCAATGAAAGGTCACGTTTGATCCCGTTGGTTGTACTTCCGTTCCTTCTTCAATGCCTTTCACTGCGAAGGCTCCGGCAGAGCGGGGCGTGCCTACAACGCTCCGCCTACTGGAGGTGACCGTGGCGCGCAGTTCAAATTTGATTTTGGATGTTCACGTAGACTCCACTACTTTCGATATTGGAGCGACGCGCCAAGCGTAGCCAAACGCATTTGTCACCGGCGAGCCGCAGTGCACTCAGCCAGTGCATCCCTCGCGGCGGCCGCGGTATCCACGCATCTAGACCGCTGATACATTTGCTTTGGGCAGGACAAGGCTTGAGTGTACGCTCGCTCTCATATGGTCCAGTCTGGACCATATTTCTTAGCACGCACGCTAAGAAATAGCGTTGTGAAACATGGCGGCACCCATGGCTCCCGCTTCACCGTGAATTCTCGTGATGGCTACGCACTCATTCTCTTTGATGGCCAGGAACTATTCAAATGAGCTTTAACTTTCTCTAAACTCACCTGAAACGCTAGTTATGAGTTCATAGCGCATCTAATTTCTGAGATCGTTCGGCCATTCTGGCGTCCATAGGCCTGACGAGACGCGTCCGGATAGCAACAAAATGGTTCCTAATGAATTGCCTTGGCTTGGATTCGTTTGTCACGAGGCAGCACACAACGCCCCGTCTTTCAAGGTAACGTGCCATATAGGTGCTTGCGTTTTTAACGTACGTCAGGCGACAAACGCTATTCCAAAGCAGTCTACTATAACAAATGCTGCTTTGACTGTTCTTAACCAGATGGCAAGCCAGCCAGCCTAAGAGCTTTGACTACTCACACCTAAATGGCACGGTGAAGTTTTGCGCTTGGCGACGCTTCGTTCTTTTACGCTATACTACAGCTCTGTCGATAGTCTCGCAAAGGTTTAGCCTGCGGAACACGCTAACGATAACGCAAGCATTTTACGCTATACTAAAGCTCTCTAACAATCCGCACCGCGAAACCTCTCTCAGAATACGCCGCAGCACCCTAACGCCTTTTGCGCGAACCTAACGTAACCTAAGCTCATCTGAACCACCTAACGTGGACGAGGCGCAAAGCCAATAATTTCCACGCCTTGAAATAAGCCAATCATGTTTCACCGTGGTTGCTGAGGCGGTGTGCGTTTATTTCGACCAAACGGGACCACTCAAGAATGCTCCTGAAAAGTCCAGGAGAGCAGGCCCGGCCTATGCTACGGCCCCTATCGCTCCCCCGGGAAAATCAATGATGCTTTTTTTAAGGTAGAGTGTCGTAAGGCACGACGAATGACTTACTGGGGACCAGCGCCGCGCGCGTGAGAAAGTCTATCCGACGCGCCTTCACACACAGCGATCACCAAATGTGGCGTCAGTGCCTGCTGCTTCACCTGTTTCACCGCGCCGGCAGCCAGCGTCCGAGCCTAAACTCGACCCCACTCCGCTGGCGGCACGAATAGGCACAAAAGCAAGCAACATGTGCAAAGAAACTTCTCCGCCGTAGTGGCTAGGCAGAGTCACATATTCAAGGAGCAAAGGCCCCCAGATTTTCTCTCTCGCGCCTGCTCTTACTCGAGCCTGCGCAGAAACGCCACGCCCCGCTGTACCAACTAGCAAGAAAAAGACGAGAACGAGCGCTGACTGCGAACTTTGGTCCCAGTGCTAGAGATTTCATAACGAAGTCAGGTAAAGCCACATCACCGTCAGTGTGGACTACAGCGACGTAGCCCTTTCTTGTCCTGGACGTGTGTCGCCGAAGCTGAAGAAATGTCGGTTGCCACAAGCGTTGCACCGTGTGGTCGATAAGTGCGCTGAGTTGCGGCCATTTTTTCTCCTAGCTGCTGACGCTTGATGGTTCCTCATGCACTTGGAGGTACAAGGACTCGCGGTGCAGGCGACCTTGTCTGAACGATTCGGACCGCAGGATTCTGCAAGCCTTAGAGCCATGCCCGCTAGAAGGGCCACCGAAAAGACTTTCGACTTCAGGAGGCAGTTGCTTCACGCGGATGCATTACGAGGGCACACGATCACGACACACAGCGATGGCTCTCAGGGTGACGGAACCTGTGAGTGCAAAAGCACCGCTTCTCAACGCAAGCTGATTCACAAGAATAACCGCCTGTAATAGCAATAACCTATCTTCATTAAGGCTCATTCCCACTAGGCGAACACGACATCGATTTCAGTCTGCAGACTGTCGGCGACAGCGTTTCTTCCTTCGCGTCGGCGCCTCTGTCGCACTGTACAGATGCCGACGGTCTGCCGACGGTCTGCCGACGATCTGCCGACGGTCGGCGGAGAGCTCGGCGTCAGTACAGTGTGACAGAGGCGTTGATACGAAGGAAAAAACGCTCTCGCAGACAGCCGGCAGACCGAAATCGGTGTCTTGTTGGCCTATGGGAACGAGCCTTTATCGCCACTGGGACCTACCAGTATGTACACCCAACAAGGCCCAATTTATATATTGCACAACCTTCACAACTCCGCTCTAGCGCTCCGAACCACCTTTGAAAAGCGGCATTTATGGGTTTTTCCTTTTTAAATCGCGAAATCACACTTGTAGGGAAGAACAAAACACCTGACTTAAAGCACCTTCCGGCTAGATAGCATATACCTATAAACGGTGACCACCTAAAAATAAAAGTTTATATGTACGTTGTAAAACTCGAGCACAATTGGCATAGATCACGAGAAAATTACTTTACCCGTCGGCACAGGTACAACTGTAGTGTGAACAGGGAGTACCATATAACATATCGCATCTGCAATGCATCGTACTTCAGATAAGCAAAACAAAGGAGCAAACAAAACATTAAGTTGTGTCTGCTTTGCACTGGCTTTGCCACTTTCACTTCAAAAGCACCATTACAGTGCACACACAAAGACATTATTGTCAGCTTCGAATTCTTGATCGTGGTTGATACCCGGAGTACACACAATGACAGAATCTCTACTCAGCCAAACAGAATTCGTTCTGGCTGTAGCAACTTGCTGAGCATCGAAAGACGATTAGGTACCACCTAGACGAGCGGCGAAGAAGCTCGAGTTTACCAAAGTTTGAATCGCTGTTCTTCTAGATGACCCCATACTATGAAGGCGAGAGTATGACGGAAGTCAGTCTGGTCGGGATGATGAATACTTAAAAGGAAGAGGTCTGGACACCGACTAAAGTTGTCGAAAATAGTTATTTATGTTTCGGCTCCCCCACGGGAGCCTTGTTCACAATGCTTCATCGTGAACAAGGCTCCCATGGGGGAGCTTCTTCATCGTGAACAAGGCTCCCGTGGGGGAGCCCAAACGTTAATAACTATTTTAAACCATTTTGGTCGGTGTCCAGACCTCTTCCCTTTAAGTACCCCATACTATTCTCCATATTTCGCGCAGCCTGCGGCACATAGCGTTATTTGATTGCCGACATCGTTCTGCAATGTCGCGGAAGCACCACAACACGTAGCTAGCACTGCGGTGGATGAGACTTGCAAACCGAACTCGCCGCCATGGGGGCCGCGCGATCGATATTCCAAGCATTATAGCAACTAGCTTCCAGAAGGTGCGTGCTACAACGCACTCCTTTACAACATGCCTGTTGGTGTCTTTTAGTGTATAGTGCATGCATGTGTCATGATCAAAAATAACGTACAGCGCAAAAGACAAGGACAGCGATAGACGACATACACAGCGCTGACTTTGTACGTTATTTTTGATCATGAATTACCAACTAGCCCAAGCAACCAGCCTAATGCATGTATCATTCGGCACCATATCCTACAGTTCAAGCATGTCTCTTGTAGGTAGAATGCCCCACTTATATTGCCAATGAAAATCATTCATTTGAGACAGCATATTAGGTGAAAGCACGGTTCTCCATGCTTATGTAGTAGCCGTTCCTGGAAGTACAGCTGCCACATGCAACACTTGACAAAGCCTTGAAACTTGGTGTCGCACACCACTTTGTTAGTTGTACAAGCTGGCTTTGAAAGCGAAAATCCGCCGCATACTGTGGTACTGGCGTTACCGCTGTCGGAAGCAAGATTCCAGGACTTCGCGGCATAAGACAGTAATGGCCCAGACAATAAAAAAGCAGCGGCCTACCTGGGTACTCATCATCATCACGTAGGTCACACGTACTCTTAGTGCACAACAGTCTACCAAATGCAACTACGCACAGAAAGCCCCCTTCTCCGTTACTTTACAGCAGACGCAAGAAGTGCTGCGCTACGTATTTCGACTTGTTTAGAAAGGATTATGGGAATATTAGTGCGTTTACTACTGTTAGGGTTGGGGTCTGGCACCACGTGTTGAAAGAAATTTCAACCGAGCATCTCACCCAGCCTCGTCGAAATGACGCGTGACTTCGCCTGCTATTGCTGGTGTCCCGCTCCACGTGCAGAAAGAACTTTCGCTCACCCGACCTTCTTCCACCAGGCCTCGTCGAAATGAAGCGTGACTTTCTAATTCGCCATTACCGTTTCGAGTGCCTGCCGAAAGCCCCGCAGTGTACAGGCCTCTTTTGTGCGTGTATGTGTGTGTGGTTCTGCGAGTTTAGAGAGACCCTTTTCTCGAATTCGACTTAGAGGAGAACTTCCATGAACCCGCAGCGGGCAGAAGAGGCGGACAGGCGTCTACAATTCCAGAATGCGGGACGACCTCTTCCTTTCAGCAAGCTCGGTATAGCCAGAGGAGGCGGCGCCCTCTTTCTGTGCCGGTCACGTGACGTCGACGGGAGCAAGATCCCGACCACAATTGTAGAGAGCCTATTTAAGGGCTTCCGAAATGTACTTTTGAACACTTTATGTTCTTCTCATTTTCTTTGGTCCAACTTTGAATAAACCGTGCAAGTTTCGCCCTAGAAATCGTCTCGCCCTTGCTTGGTCGCCATGGTCTACCGGATGCCTGCAGCCCGCCGACAACACCACGCTACCCAGTAAGTAACGTCGGTCGAGCTTCGATAGGCAGGCGCCGCTACTTCTCGGCAGCAGTACGATGCGCTACCCTGGAGTACGTAACACTACGCGTACTGTTGGTGACGACGGGAGAGCTACCCTAGCAGCCCCCCTTCTACCCAAACCACTGTTTACTGCACAACACGTTGTTAACGAAGAAATACCTTTATGTTAGCAGTAGTGGGAAGGTAGTCACAGCTTCCGACTGTTCTCTAATGGAGCTAACAAATATCTCGCCACGTGTGTGGTTACGCGCCACTTGTACAAAATTTGATGCCTATTATCTGCATACGCTCGGTCCGTTTGATGCCTCCTGGTAATGTAATTGCAGTCAGTGCGTCTTAAATTCCATGCTTCGCATTTACTTATAGTTCTTTTACCAGCCAACATTTATGCGATTGAAGACTGTCCTCATCCCGTAAGAACAAAATAATATCACCGGCATACGCTGATACCTTTATGCATGCTGTTCCCAGCATAGGAAGTCCTCTTACAAGCGATCTCTCGCTAAAACGCTTTAACAATGGGTCAATCGCAAGCACAAACAATACAGGTGATAAAGGACAGCCCTGCCTCACTGCCATTGTCACATTAAAGCAGGGTATCAAAGTGCTGTTAAGTAGAATCTCAGCTGTTGTTCCCGAGTACAAGATGTGCAGGATGTTTACAAACTTTTCGGGGAAGTTATACCCATCGTAGTACCTCAAATAAATACTGGTGTTATAAGCGGTCAAACACATTGGCTTGGTCGGGGCTTATCAGTAAATTATGGGGTTTTACGTGCCAAAACCACTTTCTGATTATGAGGCACGCCGTAGTGGAGGACTCCGGAAATTTCGACCACCTGGGGTTCTTTAACGTGCACCTAAATCTAAGTACACGGGTGTTTTCGCATTTCGCCCCCATCGAAATGCGGCCGCCGTGGCCGGGATTCGATCCCGCGACCTCGTGCTCAGCAGCCCAACACCATAGCCACTGAGCAACCACGGCGGGTTGGGGGCTTATCAGTAGTGCTGAAGCTTCACGCGCTGTTGCGTATTGTATGGTATCACGTGTTAAGTTGAGAGATGAAAACATGCTCTACCAAGGCACGACACATGTTTGATGTACACTATTTTCGGCAATAATACTTTCATGCCATTTACAAGAAGACTTGGCAATACATATTAGTCTGCATTGAGGAGCATTGCAGGTCTTCAGGATGAAGATTCTCCAAGATTGGCGTCGGGTTTTGGCAAGAGCATCCCGCGGCCCCGAGCAAACGATTTAGCAATTGCTTCACGTGCACGAATTCCGATAAGAAGAGATACGAAGGCAGTGCATGGTTACTTCAGGTCAGCAGGACCGGTAAAATTCAACTGGTAAGTAGTACCTGTATCGTGCCCTAATCCGCTGTTCAAAGATATAACATCAAAAAGTTCTTGCAGATTTTGTGGAGACCTTAAATGTTAGCCTTCTGTCTTCCACTTTGGGTAGGTTATGACAAAAATGCAACATTTATTCGCGCAACACTTGTGTATTTAGCAGTGTGTTCAATTTGGCTGGTTGGTTACTCTTTAGAATAAAAACAGGAACAGCGCTACACAGTACGGACGAGTAAAGAACACTCAGCGCTCTGTCCTGCGCTCCTTACTCGCTCGTCCTGTGCAGCGCTCTTTCTGTTTTCATTCTAAACTTGTGTATCG
The DNA here is from genome assembly GCF_038994185.2 of Dermacentor albipictus. NCBI lineage: Eukaryota > Metazoa > Arthropoda > Arachnida > Ixodida > Ixodidae > Dermacentor > Dermacentor albipictus. The sequence continues at coordinate 204,543,364 of NC_091822.1, read as the reverse complement.
TAAATATTTTACGAGGAAAATGCGTCTGAGAACCAGTTCTAAAATATCCTTTCGGTATCTCGCCTCGCACCTCTCTCTGTACCATCTTCTATCCATAACCTTTCAATAAAAGAGCTGCCATTTTGCCTCCTGCTGGATGTACGAGCCAGCCGCAGTACCTCGGGACCAAAAAGCGGCCTGTCCGTCACCCACGCCTGTGCAGAAGTACAAGTGTACCAGCTCATGAGCGTATGGTACCGTTCACGCTGGTGATCTAGGTACTCGCACATTAGCTGTGCTCTCGAGCCATCATCTCGAACTATTCTTATCATTCTGAGGCACTCACAAAGCTGCTAAGTCTATCTACTAGCTGCGACGCATTCTGACCTCCACTTTTTCTTTAAAGTATGCCATGGTTTAATATTATATTCATAATCACTGATGTAGCTACTACTGCTTTTATTTCGGTTATGGTCACCTGGTCGCGAAAAGAAGCAATTTCTAGTTTGTACATATTAGTACGGCCTCTGGCCTTCTTTCGAGGTTCAACACGACAGTGAACGCTCCATGATGCTGCACTGGACAATTCGCGAAGTTATTTCAGTGGGGAAATACATGCAATATAGACGGCCTTGCGATTGTCCCTGCTGTGACGTGGCCCCAAAGCTTCCACCATGCATAAGTATTAACACGAGAAGCTGGGCGAGTTGGTGATTGAACATGTTCCTATGTGTGACAGCGTTGCCCACCCGTAGGAGCGTGCATATCTAACCAAGCACCTGATAAATTTCCTTTCACTATACGTGATAATTCAGCTGCGTGTGCATTGGAAGTGTTTTGCCCTGCCCCTTCTGTGGTACAGCTTACATGCACTGGGCAATACCAGCAGAAGCAACATCCGCACAATCGCGAGTGCTCAGGCGCAGGCATTCAGGGTTTCTCTTGGATTGCTGCTCTGCACATCGGCAGCGGAAACAATTGCGATTGCTCAACATTACCCAGTCACAACTCATATGACATTTGCAGTGCTCAGAGCACACATCAGGCCCATTTACCGCGCCCCTTTCCACCCCCTCAACGCACTGCCAAAAGACCGGCCCAGGGCCTCCTTTTGCCAGGATATATCGGCACATCGCCTTGGCACATTGGCTTCGCACGCGCACTACACCAACTTCGCCAGAGATTTTTCTGGCTCAAACTCTGGACAACAGCAAAGCCGTATGTCGCCAACTATACTGTTTGTCAGCGCCACAAGAAAACGACGACGATTCTAGCAGGCTATTTGCAAGCACTCAGGTCACCGACACTGTCCTTTGAAAAGTCCGCATCGGCTTGCTCGGCCCGCTTTAGAGGGCCTCAGCTGGCTACCGCTGGATTATAGTGGCGTGGATTTTAACTCGCTACAACCAAACGGCGGCATCTTCCACTGCAGCAGATGTCTCTTCCTTTTTGTTGCATCGCGTCGTATTAGGCCAAGTGGCTCCGGGTTGCCAACAGTGACCCAGAATGGCAAGTCACCGTTCACGTCGTTGAACTGTTACGGCTTTGTGGTTTTGCCTGTCGCCATTCTCCCCCTTACCGACCGCAAACTAACGGCCTCAGCTATCGAACTAATCAAATCCTGTACAACACGCTATCAGTGTATGTCGCCACTGACCGCAAAACCTAGGACGCCGCTTTACCTTTCATTACGTACGCGTACAATACTGCCAAGCAAGAAGTTTCAGGGTATGCGGTGTTCATTCTGCTGTACGCACGCCGCACTCCCCCAGTGGTTTCTGGTCCCTATCCTATCTTTCTCAAATCAAGAACATCCTTCAACTGCCCTAACTCTGTGTCGTGCTGAAAGTTTCCCTCGACTGGCGCATCTTGGGACGCTGTCCTCACATTACCACAGTAAGACTCACTACGATGCCCCCCATATCCCCGTCAGCTTTAATCCCTGTGGCTATGCTTGGTTGTGGATACCTGCTCGCAAAAAGGGATTGTACCGCAAGTTTCTTGCCACTACACTATACCATTCATTATACTCGCTCGCTTGAGGGATGCGAACTATACGCTGTGGTCTTCAGTTGGCCAGACTGAAGCAGTGCCATCACAAGCCCCTTTAGCTCGCTCGGCGAGTTTCGTCTAGCTCCGGGGAAAATGTCACAGCACTGCGCGATTAGAAAGCAAAGTTGGGCGCGTGAGCTCGGCTATACTCCGCGCCATTTTGGTTTTTCCTTGCGGCTTCCTCCTGGATCACGTCTCAGCGTGTAAACAAACATCTTTCGTAACAATATAACACTTCTTACTGCGTATGCACCTGTAAGGCAGGAAAGATCGGGATTGCGTCAGTTAAGACGAAACAAATGTATAAGAAAAACAGGAAAGGCTGTCTAAGAAATAAAAAAATGCATATTTAGAATATGCGAATGGCTGATAGTTGCATACCACAATTTCATAGTGGTTCTTACCTCCTTTCCTGTTTCTCTTGTAAATTATTTTGGGAGTAATGGAGCTATGGTTGGATGTCAATACAAGAAAGTGCCGCAGAAATGATCGGTGCTTTAATAAGTATAAACCGTAAAAGCAGCATGCTGCCCTCGCTGCTTTACACAAATATTTGCCTTAAATAGTGTGCTGTATGAGCTAAATGTTAGCCAGAAGTTTAGCATTTTCAGCCGGGACAAATGTATCGATTAAAGATGGTCAAATAAGGTATTATCCTGCTGCAAGCGTTTTAACAAGGCGACTTTGATAATACGTTGCTGCCAGGGCAGCAACGCATCGCTGCCCTGGCAAAGAGAAGTCTCCTTGTCGAAGCATTCCTTCCAACGACATATCCTATTCTACCACTATGATCACTTCAAGCCTCCATCTGCCCGTGACCTTCTCTTTTGTATGGTGTTAGGAACGGCCTGCTGAGGTGCAAGTTTTGCCAGCCAGTCAACAGCGGCGTCAACTTTTCTTGGACAATGCGCCACGTCCGCCACTCTGCGTCGCGAGATTGCCGAGATGAGTTCGACGAACCAGGCTTTGTGACGGAACCCGCCACCACCGACCCGATCTGCTGTGAGCGGGGGAGTTGCCGAGGGAACGTCTTCGGAGGCCCCTTCCCACGCGCCGTTCAAGACGCAAGACAATGGACAACCGGCGGCCGCGCTGCGGAGGTCAGCTCGGGGAATAAGATGTGCCTTTTCTGACGTAAGCCCCGAGTTCTGCGAAGACCGTCTGACGTCGGTTGAGGACCGTGAACCTGTGCAGAAGTGTGTGTGTAATCCCTCGCGCAAAGAGGCGGCTTGTCTACGGTGCCTGGTCGGCCGTTTCCCTCACCTTGGGATCGAGGGAGGACCGAGTGTTTATAAACCGCTGTTGTGCGGCTGCTCAGGGGACTTTGTCCCGCAGTCATGCTAGACTGATGAACTGCAACGTCCTTATGTATATACTGTAAATAAACCCATATTCCTCGTTCTCGATTAGAAGCAGTCCTTCCCTTCAACAACGTCGTCAGCGTGGATAAGTTGGACGACGGCATGGGTCAGCTACCTCCTAATTCATTCTCGACTCTAATCTTCACAACTGATTACGAGCGATGGGATTGACCCCCAATCCTCACAATGGATTTATACACAATGCATGCAACATTAATTAATTTTCATGAGACAGTGTCTGCGACGGCTAGGCAGTATTTTCTTTGGCGAACCATTCAACGAATGCCCGTGTTGTGAACTGACCCTGCCTTTGTTGTTCTGCCCTTTAAAACAAAGTTATCCTACGCATGGTAAATTGTACCTGGTAACGAGTGCCTATGCTGATTATATAGGCACACGTTAGGCAAGCAGTTCACTATAGATTACAGATGTGTTCCCAGAATCGCTGCTGAGCGCAGTGGCAGAGGTCGCTTAAAAATCAAAATGGCGAGGATAAAAAATGATCGACCTTGGCGTAAAAAACGAGAATATTTACAAACGCTGAGCAACTTATAATTTTCTATATCCTTAAAAGAGTTGCGGAAAAATATCACATAGCTCTTTACTTCTCTGCATGGTAAAACTGTAATGTTGGTTTTGCTGAATTTGAGCGACGTCATTTTGATTCTGTTTTTATGCACCTTGATCTGCACTGCAGGTCTCACTCCCAACGCGCATTATTCAAGTCAGGTCATTTTTGGTTAAAGGCGAAATAAATACGCACTCCAAGTCTGCAGACTGCCCAGAATTGAAATCATACAGAAGGATTCAAAACGCATCCGATCATTGACGCAACTTGTTCAAATGTTATGCAGAATTAGCGAGCAACCAGCGAAAGTGTTGACTAGTATCTTGAGCAAGTTGGCTGGACCTTAGAGATGACGAAGCTCCGCCTCCCTTTCCTCCAAGTCTTTCGCGCAGCTTTACTATTCCTACTGCAAGAGAGCGCACGCCAGACAAACAGTGGAACATAATCGCTCACGTAAAGCTTGCGGCGGTGTAGTTAACCAAGCTCAAGCATAATCACAAACCAGCATATCGAAACGATGGCAACGAGCAAGCTCAAGGACGAAAGGGGCTCGTTTCGATGGGGCGATGTTGTGTTCATTTGTCGAATCGTGTTGCCTCTGCATCGACTTTCTGCGTTCCTTTACGTGTGCTCCTTGTTTCTACGAATGCGCATCGCGCTGCGCGCACTACAGCTGGTGGCACACGGTCACCTTCGGAGCAGTTCCTATGACGTACCAACATATCACCGTCTATATAGGCCTTGGTATACTCACTGAAACGTAGTGCAAATATGTCACACGCCACCCCTTTAGCAAGCCTATTATTACGTCAAATCTGCCAAGGACATGAACCTCAGTGCTGCATCTGCTTGCACTAGAAGCATTCGCTGGATCATGCAAAGCACTGAAGCAGTCATGGGCCTCACAGACTATTTCATTCACTGTCGTATGAAAGACTAAGTTCTGTTTCCCCAATATATGGCAAATAAGCAACAAAAACAAAAATATACGAGGCTCACTCTGGCAACCATATTTCCGCCGCACTATTGCAAGCTGGAGCTAGCATAGCCAGCGTTTCGATCGCAAAAGACTAGGCGAAGCGAGTACAAGCAAAATCTTACGCAGTTATCATTGTAGCTATACATAGGTACGACGATGTTACCTCGCATTGAAGAAACTCTGTGGCGAAATGGCCATGGATTAATCAGTTGGGTGCAACTAAGCATACTTACTGCTCCGTTAATATTGGCCAGGCATGTGGCGCAGTGTTAAACTCAAGGAAATGTCTACCGTTGGGATTGCTGGGCTTGTTTGGCCCTGCTGTACATCGGGTGATAGGGTAGTGATAGTGTAGCAGTACTGTGTTTCCTAGATTATTAGCCCCTTCGTATGCAACATATCGCAACTGCTCCGTCTGGACGGAAGCAGGAAAGTAAACTGTGCGCGAGTTTGAGCATCCTTTTTTGCTCAAGCGTCGGCTGCCGACTCGTAAATCGATGCCAGTCGTCTAGAAATTGCTGCCCCACAAAGAGCCTCAGTTTAACTGAAGAAAATTCGCTGTCAACCAATTGCATCAGGAGAAGCATCTCACATCAAGTGAGGCTGCAAATCAGACTGTGAAAAAACGGAATTTCGAGCACACATTTATTCAACAGGCAGCACATTTTAATCTCAAATGTTTTATTTTAAGCCTGAGCCCTTCATCAATATGATGCAATTTTTTGGCCCAGAGTTATATTTTTTCCTTTTAACCTGAGCACCCGCAGATATTTTTTTCATGTCGAGGATAAACAAAAAAGAAACGAGGGAGGGAGGGTGTATTCTCAGGTGCAAAAAAACACCATAGTTTCATAGTATCGTAAACCCAGGACAGGCGAACGTCTAAATAACCAGGAGAGTACAAATTATGTGGCAAGAATTAAATCTAATTACGATGAGCAGAATACTTTCATTCATCGCAAAGCAGAATGAGCCCTGCCAAACTTCATCTCGATACCTCACCAAATATCAAATAGAGAAATAACGGTTCAACTATTCTCAGTCAAAACAATATGTGCAAAACAAAACAATATGTGCAGCAATCGCCGACTGAAACGTGTATCGAGGCAAAGGGAATATGTCACGCCACCCCCGCTACAAAATAAAACAAGCAAGGGCATCACACACACCCTCAGTCGTACGTCGTTATTTCGGAGAACTACTCACTACTTAAGCGATGGGGACTGGAAGTAATGTTTTCTATACATTAAGCACTCACAATACAAAATTTTGAGCATTACTTTCACAGCAAAGTTCTTCCGGCCAACACCGCCCGCAATAAACGTATATCCTCCGAGCAACCGCCGCTCAGATACTCAAATCGCATGGCGGATATTAAAGCCGCGCCATTTAACAGCCAAGTTCTCTCAGAGCTGCGACGCAATGAAACTACGAGAAAACACTCTAGCCTTACTTGTTTCGTTTACTTAGTTCAAAGGTAACCACATAATTACCGCTTTTACCTACAGAGAGCTCGTCGAGAGGTACGCTTGAAGAACATGAAAAAAACAAAGGGAGCAACGGAAGTAAACTGAAGCCGTCTCATGGCAGCGCCCATCCACTCTTCCAAATTAGTTTTTCAGTGTATGACCGTCCACGTTTCTCGCGCCATTCCTGCTCCCCTTGTGGCGCGGAAAATGTCAGCGCCTACCATCTACACGAGAGTACTGCATGGCTACGTCAGGCATTATGCACTAATTGCAAGAAGGTAGGGAATGCGCACCACTGTAGCACTGAGTAGTGGGTGAAGGCGGTCATAGCCAGTCATAGTCCGAAATCTGCGATCCTCATACCAATGAATGCTAAAAGTTAGCCCAGGAGCGCAACAGGGAGGCAAATTCGTACTGACCCATCAACCATGGCCGAGCAGTCGCCTGGTTCTGGGGACGAGAAGAGCATCTCGGCTGCGGATGACGTGGTGGCGGGAGCTGCCTGCCTCCTGCACACTTTGGCCAGACGACGGGACAGGCTCCTCCTCTTCTTCCTCTTGAACACCGGCTGCCTCGTCAGCGCTCCCCTCGCGACGAGCCTGGCGACGCGGTTGTTTGCCGGCGAGACGCGCAGGACGTCGCTGGCGCCTGGCGCCAAGCTGGCGAGCAGCAGAAGTTGACCCAACGACGTCGTCTTCGACCCACGTGGCGCGGCCCGGACTCGTCTCGACGACCGAGTTCGAACCGACGACGGAGAAGGGAAGAAACAACAACAAAAATATCCCGATCGACGGCGCGAGAGAATGAACGCCACCCCTCAGGGACGGCTTGGCGAATGTCACGGCCGAAATCCGCACAAAATGGTCCCAGCAGACGCGACCGGAACTGGGCGCCAGTGCCGGTACCGTTTGACGCCGCTGGGAAAGACGTTCTCCAAGAAGCCCTCCCCCCCTACCCGCACATTCCCTCGCACTCTCTTTATTAACCACCCCCGTTCTCCTGCCGTGTAATTTTATTAGGCTTGAACTCGCAGCGTTCTTTCATCGCTTCTTCACCCTATTCACATTTGGCGGGCGTTGCGTCCTCGCATCAGTACGCACAAGTTTCGGCCCCTGCGCCTTCTCGCCTCATGTCCACAGCTCGCAGCGATTACCCTATCCGCAGGAGACTCCTCCCTGTCAAAGTGCGGCGCTTCCCCCGCCACCTATGCGAGCCAATCGGAAGCTGCGTTTCGGTTTGCTCACATCCTCCTCCGTTCCTCTCCCTCATCTCCTTTTTGTGCCCTTTCTGCTCGCCAAAACAACCAAGAAAAAGTTTGGGGCCACGTGGTGTGAGCCTGCAGGAGATGAGGAGGAGAGGACACATGCAAGGGGCTGCGCAACACCCACGACGATCAAAACCACAGGCAGCGAAACTCCCGATCGCCCAGAAAAATGCGTCTAATAAGACGAGCAAGAAACCTCAGCAACTTCTCCTGTTACGTTCTTTTCTTCCGCTCGCAACTTCCACCGGCATCTATCTACTTTGGTTCCCCCTCCTCCTATAGTCAGTTTCCATTCTCTGACTCCCGACGTCGTGTTTCGATCGCAGGATGGCCTGAAGTCCCTTCACTGAAGCCACGATGATTCGAATCCACCCCGCTTTTCCCCTTGAGCGATGTACCAAGCAGCAATACTGGGAACGGGCTTGGAAGGGGCACAGCAGATAGAAGGGCCGACGGGAGAGAGGTCTTGTTTTCCGGGAGCGTCCCTTCCCTCAAACGCCGCTGCTGATGAACTCCTTTGTGTTGCGGGGCGAGGGAGGGTGCGTGGCTCTCCACGCGGCCGCAAATCGCTGCTTCTATTTAGCAGCTCCGCCGCTTTATCGCCCCTCTGTCCCCGCAGCTAATAGGCGACCGGTGCTTTCTATTAAACTCGTGCTCTCGCCGTTGTCTTTTGCGCTCGTGCACGCTTTCACATCATTTGTCACTGCCTCACCGCCGCTGCCCTTTAGGAGCACTACATTTGTTTTTTTTTCTTTTTGTGGTTTGCTTATCGCCGCTTTTTTTTCTGTTTATTTCAGCATTAGTCTGCTCTGCTAGGACTTGCTTCTGTTACTTAGTCTCACGTCATACGCTGTCAAAATAGCGTTGCCGGTGTGGTAGTGCTAGACGGATGCGGGGAGACTTAAGGATCGAACGGGACGCCTACAGGAGCAGGAAAAGTGGGAAACATTTGCTTTTGTTTTCGCTGCCCCGTGGGACTTGCGCAGGCGGATACATTTGTCTAGTGTGGCGCGACGTACAACGTTTAGTCATTTTCAGGACGCCTTTAGGGGCGTTTTGTTTACGTGTCACGGCGTAGAACATTTTTTTTTTTTTCAGAGGTATCGTAGCCCAAAAGTTAGCAACGCAGTCAGTCGCATGTTTACTTCTTGTTGTAAACGTCTATGAGAAGTTCATGAAATAAGTATTTCGTTTTCGAAAGACGCTAAGATGACGGTATATTGATTTTTCCAATTTGTGGTTGGAAATACAGCCCAAAATAAGCACCAGGATAGCAATATTTTCTCTTATCCAGCAAGTCCTGAGGCCTCCTGGCGCAACTGGCTTTATTCTGAGGCATATGCAGTGCTCATATATGGAAACGGAGACAGGAATGAACACCTGTTATGCATGATTGCATGCAAGTGGGATGTGTAATGGCTCTGTTGCCGACTTTAAAGCTTAGATTTGTCCCAAGTGTACGTTAGGAAGTCTGAATTAAGCGGCTGTTAGAAATCCAAGTGAACCTGGAAACAAAACAGCGCACTGGATTTGTTTTGAAATTGCCCCTGTTTGATTCTGGGATGCAAATATCGGCATCTGTAGGGGATGCATGCGAAGCGGTTACGTCAATGGGCAACGTATATTTAAAACGACTTCTGCGCAACGCCTCTGAACGCACCCAGATTACATGACTGACATATCTTTTCGAACATTCTCTCAATATATGCATGTAAGGTGTCGTTTTATCACGGGAACTTTCCAGGGTTCGACAACAACTCCCATTGAAACCATTACGATGTGTTCAGGCAAGTAATGTTCCCTGTCTATTTTATTCGCCTAACTACACAAGCAATTTGGCAAATGTTAAGTTTGGCTTCATTCCCTCAAAGTTGTCGAAATTCAAGGAACACTTTTGGGATAGCAATTATGCGATGATCCCGCGCAGTAGGAAAATGTGCACCGCAGCTTGAACGAGAACGGCTGCTGGCCCCGTAGATCAGCAAGAAGCTCGCTTCACACTCCTCAATCAAACACGTGTAAAATTCATTAATTATTTTCTGAGAAAACCACTGTATGGCGGCTTTTGTGGAAGAAATGCATTCGAGCCTGAAATAATTTTTAGCAGCCTTAGGATCGGAATTTCGATTTAGGGTGAACTAATATTTTCGTAAGAATACGAAAATCGGTAAGCTTAAAAAAAATAGAAGCACCAAGTTCATAAATCCGTAAGTCTATACATCTGTCAGGGCATGTCAAGCTGACACACGTGATACATTCTTCTTTGATTTTCTCTCTGACTTCTTTCTTTCCTTGTCTTGCCCCTTTCATATCGCGTTTGTGTACTGAGCATATATTACGCTGTATCCCTACTCCAACTCCTGCCTAAAGCCTCAAAAGTAGGCCAGCCGAATGTAATAGATTAATAAATAAACATATAAGCATAATTTACAGCTTACCTGGGATTCTTACAATGATTATGAAGTTTTTAGAATACTTATACTCCTGCATTGGCGATATATTTCAAAGCGGCATATAATACATTAATTTTCTCCGGTTTATATGTATTAGTAGTAGCAGCTTACAGAACTGTGCTATCGATCTTGTTGCTGAGTTAGTGTTGCACACCTAATACTTTAGCTTATTTTTCATTTTTTTTTCATTTGGTCACTGTGCAAAAATTCACCGATGATTAACATACTCATTGGCGCGAAATTTCAGCGCATCTCTAAAGGTGTTTTCGTTTCGCGATACGTTGGCTGGCCCGGACTCGTGCGGCACGCTACAAACGGAGCGAAGCGTGGCGTGACTGCTTCGCCAATCGGAAGATCGCAAAAGGCAGGGCGCGGGTGACGCGTAGGCACGATTCACAGAAGCCGCCGCAGACAAGCTTCCGCTCATGCAACGCTATGTTTCCATATACGGTATCGGTGGCGTCATCGCTGAACAGACAACGTGCTACTTTGGCGCCATGTCGTAGCCGTCATCGCCACAGAGCCCGTCTTGTGCGGCACTACACTTTTCACCCTACCCTCCCTCTCCATTCCTTGCTCTCGCCGTCTTTCATTTGCCGTTGTGCTCCGCGTTCGCTCTTTGGTCGTGCGCTGTGCGCTCAGTTGCGCCGAGGACGCCAACGCAATAACGGGCGCCGAGGAGCTGCTTTCAGTGGCGTAGCTAGGTCGTCTGGCACCCGGGGCCCATAGGTCTTCTGTCACCCCCAGGCTGTAGTCGAGGAAGGCGAGGATATCGACAATTTCCGGGTGTCTTCAGACGTATATGACAACACCCCCCCACTGGCCCCTTGCACCCGGGGCCCACGGCCCCCCGCCCCCCCCCCCCCCCCTGTTGCTACGCCACTGGCTGCTTTCTAAGTTTTCACCTAAGTGACACCTAGGCAACTTATGAGTTGCGCATGCGAAAGTACGAGTTGAACGGCGCTAAGCAGTCCGTCGAGTTGTGCGGTGCGAGTGACGTACCATGGCGGCACGTAAGCCAGCGAGCAGCAGCAGCAGCAGCAGCAGCTTGCGGTGCCAACGCCGCATGCCACCGACACGGCGATGCCCTCTCCTCTCACGCCACACCTGCCGCGCTAGCGTGGTTTCGCCTTTCGCCCGCCCTGTTCCAGCGCTCGTGCCGAGAGCGAGGATGACCTGGCGTCAAGGCGATGCCTTCTCCCCGCACGCAACACCACCTAGACAAGCGAAGGCCTGAGCGCTCGGCGAGTGACGGAGAGGAGGCCAGCGGCACGCTCGGGGATACGGGTTGAATGCAGGGACAGTGCATTCGCGTGCAACGTTAACTGGAGCGCAATTATTTTTCCGGCGCAGTTGAACAGATTATCAAGCACAGAGGATTATCAAGGTGATTTTACTGACACAGAACTGTTCAGGCGCTGTAGAATGTTGGAGCGCGCGTTGTAATGCAACTGATTCAAGACGCAGTCGCCTTGCCTTTGGGCTTGCTCTTGTCTTTCGTAGGGTTGACACATAATTCGGGCACTCGGGAAACAGCGATGGTACTGCATCCGCGCGAAGCCGGATGTGGGCTCATGGTGCACTAACTATGCGTCCTGTGGCGTCATCCAAGTACGGTGCGTGGCGGACGATGTCACTGTCTGAACTGAAGTTCTCAAACCTATAAGAAAGGTAGAAAACGCTTTAAGTAAAGCACCTACTGGCGAAGCAGCATCTTACATCTTTAGCAGAACTCTTTCTAGACACTTCTGTTCTACATCGGCCGGAATTCTGATTATTCCTGTAAATCACTAAAATCAATTACGACTCATTGAAACTTTGAAACAGAGTGGACAATGCAGCAGCAGCCTGAGCATGTTGCCTAAACGCTTCTTATTTGTACAGCTCGTGGATTTCTTCGCTGGTCATGCCGTTCGTCTCCGGGGCATGGCGTGCCCTGCACCGGTTGAACACGTGGTTATTGCCAGCAATTTGTCGTGGTTCAGCCCTATCGTCCAGCCGTATGGCTGGCGTGAATTTCCTGCGCACTTTCTTTCTAAAGCGGTTCTGCGCACTCCTGTGGACGCTCCTTGCGTGGCTACTCCGACAGGGGACGCCATCAAATCGGTGACGTCAAGCTTCATCAGTATAAAAGCTCCGTCGTTCCAGCGGCCCGGCAGTGGGCAATGCAACAGCAGCAGCTTCAGCATGTCTAAACGCTTCTTGTTTGCACAGGTACGTTACTTAGACAAGTCGTGCTGTATCCGATCCGAAAATCGATTCCTGCTGCTGCTGTGTCAAAGTCGATTCAAATAGGTCGCGAAGCTTCGGACGAAAAGCGGTTCAGTACAGATTGTCACCGATATCAGCATGGGGGGTTATGGGAGCAGCGATTGAAGCGCGACTATGTTTGGAGGGAACAAACATTGGGAAAGAAAAACGCGTTTTTGAATTCAAGCGATACACAGTAAGATTCACTCAACGAAAATAAAATTCCTAGTCAATTTTATATATTCGTGATGAGTTCAGAAATACGTTTAATTTTAATATTATTAATAAATGCATTTCTTTTCAGCGCCCATCGCTACAGGGGGCGTTGACGCCACTATCACTCGCAGTGCAATGCACGTATACACACATATACACACGTATTAGGAAAGGGAAAGGGAGGGGCAGGCTGGCAGGGGCAGGCAATGCACGTCTTGAAATGGGCAGAAAGGCGCACTCGTATCACCTGTTGAAATACGCCCCCCTCACAATTTGTGCTTTCTTGCTTGTCGAAGTTTGTCTGAATTTGGTGACGCGGGTAGTTTCACTGCTTCTTAATCTCTTCAGTCAAACGTAGTGAGTTACGACCGCCAGATAATTGTGTAGTTTTCGTGCGATTGCGCTGGCTGACGGGCTTGGCATCCGACAATAAGATCAGCACTCTACACCTAAAGCTTTCGTCGGCCTCCAAAGAAAGTGTGTTCTGTGCAGGGATGCGATTTCGACAACCGTACGGCTGGCCTTTTCCTGCATCGCTTTCCACGCTGAAAGCTCGAAGCGCCCATCAAGTCGAATGGCGGGGCATTTGAATATATAGTTCCAAACGAAGAACAACAAAACAAATTTCGCGCCTTCGAAAACAAAATGACGTCACTTCTGCTTTTAACGGACATGGCGTCACGTTATTTTTTCTTCCGCCGGAAGTGTTCCCACCACATACAGATGGCCCTAAGCCCCATGAACCGGCGATGGACCGCCATGTTTTGAACGTATGGGCTCCTATGGAAGCTTCGCTACCAGGTATATTTACCTTGGCTGTGTTGCCCACATAGTTGTTTGCGTAGTAGACTGACGATTGTATATAGTGCTTTGACAGCTTTGTTACTCTTCAAAATGAGTCTTTTAGAATGTGGCGGTATTGAATCAAACCATGGCCCGACGGAAAAAGAAATGTCGCAGCTTTTATCTGGCCAAAGTAGTATGACAGCCTCTATCAATGATGTACTGACTAGACAAAGTAGAATTGAAACAGATATCGCTATTTTAAAAGAGCGCATGCTCAGCTTGCAAGCTCAACTGAGTACTTTACGTTTATTACAAACTGATGCAAATAATGTCAAGAAAACAGTAACTGATTTAGAACATAACTAATCCAGTTTTCTATGTAAAGTCGATGAATTAGAAAACAGGTAGAAAAAACAATTTGATCGCGTATGGCCTAAATGAACAAGACGGGGAGACGAACGACAGTCTCTTGAATGTGATCAAAAAATATGTTTACAAGGAAACGCTTGGACTTACTATTGATAATGCAGAAACATGTCACAGACTCGGAAAGAAAAAAGAAAAAGCACGCCTCGTGATTTTAAGGTTCTTGGACTATCGCGATAAAAGTTCAGTGCTGAAAGAGTGCAAGAAGCTTAAAGGGACAACGCTTTCTTTAACAGAGGACTTTTCTATGAAAGTTAGGGAGATAAGAAAAAAATTATGGCAAAGCTCAAAAGAAGAACGTGATCAGGGCTCTAAAGTTAAACTAGTTTTTGATAAATGCAGCATAGATGGTGAAATCTTTAAGTGGGATGTGGAAAAGGACAAACGCTGTAAGCTAAAAAGAGGGAGCAAATAACATGCTAACATTTGGCAATCACCATTCACCATCTTAAACCTTAACTGCCGCCGCGTTGTCAACAAAGTAGATCAGCTTGAAGGCAGCCTTTGCTCGCTTGACACCGATATTGCCGTATTGACGGAAACCTTCGTTAAATGAAGATATATATGATAGAAAATTTGTACCGATAAACTACAGAATAATGCGAAAAGGCCGCGATAGAAGAGGAGGGGGCGTAGCTATTCTTTTTAGATATTCCTTTCAAATTTTAAGAATGCCGGGCACCTCGGGAGTAGAACGCATTTCCTGCAATTTTTGTATTAACAACGTCAAATACATTCTTGGTGCCGTATACAGGCCTCCCGACTCGGCTGTTACAAACTTGGAATGCTTAAGAGAATATATGTATACCCACATAAAACAAGCGGATAAACTAATCTTAACATGGTGAGTTTAACTTGCCAAATATCGACTGGAGCACATTCACGTCACGCCACATCACAAATATTGATAGTGCAATAATTGATATTGCTTTTAATTTTGACTTATTGCACGTAATTAGGTATTTCACTAGAACCCACAAAGATTCAAATGCAGTTCTCGGTCTATTTTTTGTAAGTGGAAATATACAACATGATGTCTCATGTATGGTCACACATGGCATTTCAGATCATCAAGCAGTAGTATTGTCGTTGCAATGTGCCTCTCGCAGTAAAAATGACAAGATTCAGTATTACCCAAATTCTTCTCATTCAGATGACGCGTCTGTAATTGATACACTAGCATTTCATCTGGACGACTTTAAATATAACACTGCTAACATAAATGATCTGTGGCTTTTATTTAAAGGCATTATATTTAACTGTATGCAACAGTTTGTTCCAAAGATTGCGACGAAGGCTACGCGTCGGAATCCCTCGTTTTCCCTGGAGACGTTGCGCGAGCAACGCAGGCTTAAACAGCTTAAAAATTCCGCAAAATTAAAACCTAGTTCAAATTCCGAAAGGGTCATTGGGGAAGCATGAAATAAATTAAAACAAATGATCATAAATGACAAAGAGAATTACATTAATGTACAACTTCCTAGTGACAACGTCTTCAGGGAGATTCTGGAGGACGATGAGTCATTTTTCTTCCCTGTCCGATATGTTTATAATAGACGGTGTACACGACGAGCAGGTTGTGTGTTCTGCTTTTAACAGTGAGTTCAGTAGTGCTTTCACAACGGATGACGGTTGTCTGCCCTCTTTTTACATGGATTTGCCTTTTATTCCCGATATTGTTATTTCTGAGAATGGTATACGTCACTTACTGCTAAAAATTGATGAAAAAAAGATCCCCCGGTCCAGATGGCATACCAAATGCTTTCTTAAAACGGTGTGGTGCGAAATACTTGGAAGTTTTGTTCAGCAAATCGCTTCAGCATGGCATGCTTCCGGATGACTGGAAAACAGCAATAATCAAACAAATTCTTGTTTCCCGACTTGTACACAAGGGGGGAAACAAGAATGCCATAAAAAATCATCGACTAATTTCTCTGACTTAGACAACATGCAAAATTTTTGAACACATAATCTAAAGCACGTAATCGGTTTCCTTAATGAGCATTGCGTATTGACAAACGCTCAACACGCATTTCGGCATGGCTTTTCCACAAACGCCCAGTAGAAACAATTGACGATTTTGCCAACACAATAAATAATAGAAAACAAACCGACGCTATATTCATGGATTTCAGTAAAGCATTCGACAAAGTAGCCCACAGCAAATTACTTTACAAATTGCGTTTTGTACTTAGAAATGATAAGCTATGAAAATGGATGCAAGCGTAGCCAACCAAGCGTTTCCAATTCGTTACGATAAACCAGACTTCCTCCAAAACATTACCTGTTACCTCTGGCGTTTCCCAGGGATCCGTATTGGGTCCTCTCTTCTTTCTTGCTTTATATAAATGACATTGGTAATAATCTATCTGTAAAAATTAAACTTTACGCGGATGACTACACTATATGACAAAATTGACTCACCCCAAGATGAAATCAGGCTAAACAGTGACTTTGGCAAAATAGTTGCATGGTGCTCTCAATGGAAAATGGCTATTAACTATGAGAAAACCGTCCTTATGAGAGTAACACTAAGGAAAAAGCCCCTTCTCTTCCACTATTTTAGCCAGAACGCTTATATCTCCAAAGTATCTCACTATAATAAAAGCACTGGACAGGCGCCCTGCCCCGCTCTCTTTTCTTGTGTGTGTCCGTTTATTTGGCGTCTTTATATTTGATAATGAATATCTCACTATAAATATCTCGGTATACACATATCTCACTATGTTTCCTGGTCAGAACATACTGACACTGTAATGGCTAATTGTCTTCGCAAATTGTTCACCCTCAGACGGTCGCTAAAATTCTCCACGCCAGCTGTTTGCCTTGTGGCATATAATACAATAGTTCTTCCTACTTTAGAATATGCAATAATAATTTAGGACCCCTACACAAAAACAAACATTGAAAAATTAGACGGAATTCAAAAGAAAGCTGTCCGATTTATTTACAATTCTTACGGTCGAGCTTCTATAACAGATCTGCATAAACGTAGTGGCTTCTCTTCGATTACAGCACAAAATCGTATTCCCGATTAAAATTCTTTTTTCAGCTAATAATTGGCCACTACCATATTGATACCTCGCATATCTTAACACCTTTAACTGGTTATGCTACTCGTCATAAACACTCCCTAGCGGTAACCCCGTTGACACCACACAACAACCGCTTCAAATACTCTTATTGTACAAGAACAATAATTGACTGGAATAAATTTCCTGATGAAGTCGTTACACAAAATCCTTCATCCCGTTTTCAGGCGCACCTGTATTCATGACTCAACCGCACATAGTTTATTTGCTCCTTTTTTCATGTATTATGTCCTTTTGCCATGTTGAATTCAAGCGTCGGCATGATTGCTTGAACTGTATGTTTGTATGAATGTACTTGTATGTTCCCACCCTGCTAAGATCTTGTAAAAGATCGCAGTATCTATAAATTACTAAGTAACTAACTAACTAAATTAATAAATAAATAAACTTACCCTGGTGTGCTTTGTAATGACGACACTTCGGCACACAGCACTAGTTGGGCATTTCCACCGTAAAACCTTGTCGAGCCGACAGCACACATTCTTGCAAACACACCGCACACACAGGAGATACGTAAGAATGACGAACGTTCTTTCGCACGTGCAGCCCAGCCCCTTACAGACCAGCCCAAAAAGCATAGGGCACGGGCAAGCCCGAAAACACGTCTGAACATGCCCGCGCAACCGCCGCGCTGGAAGACAAAGCACATGGGTCACCACGGACGCGCGCGTTCGTGCACGAACGCTCGTCGTTGCGGTGCGCCGAGGCCTTCTCTTGTCCAGGTGGTGTTGCGCTATCCCGGCAACCGGTGTTCCCTTTCGCGTGCTCCGATTCGTCGAGCCGCAGCTCATGATGTGGCATCGCAGCCAGTGGGAACTCCGTCGAGGCGAAGTAGGGTCGTAGCGTCAAAGTCAATGGCTATCAGAGTTTATGTGCCGTTTCGCTGCTACAGATTATGGACGCGGGCTTTTTCGCTCAATGGGCCATGCGATGGTTTCGAATCAAAATCAGCTGCGTAATGTTATTTTTTTAACTCCCTTTAAGTTCAACAAGCGTTGTCGAAATCAGTACGGTATTTGCTGAGAAAAAAAATATCACCGAGATTGGGATACTCCCTAATACCGAATTCGAGCGCAACCCTATATGTGTTTTAATTTAGCGATATATTCGCTGGTGCGGACAATCTATCTCGTGCGGCAAGTGCCTCGCTAATCTGGAGATCGCGAGAGCCAGCGCGTGGGTGGCGCGTTGGCGGTTTTCACCGCCACGACCTACTGGAACTCCTTGCGCCCACTCTCGTTCAACCGTTGGCCGCAGGTGTCGCTTTTATAACCGGTTCGTCTGCTATACTACGGTATACTGGTGTGGCGTTGTAATTAGTATACGACGGCTGTTGTGTTGTGGCGAACTGCTTGCCTAGTTGATTTTCGCGAACACAGTGACAGTGATGTCACAAGGCTTTGATCGATCCCTTGGATCTAAAAGTTGACTGCCCGAACCTGCAAAATTGGCAGTGGCTTAGCTCCGCTATGCCAAGACATACGTAGCGAAAGCTAAGGCATAGCATGGTTAGTCTTGGTTAACCTTGATTGCAAGTCCAGGTTAGTCTGGTTGTCTAGCATGTTGCGGCGTCTAGCCAGTCGTTCGGCGCGCTGTTCGTCTGTTTCCTGAGCGATTTGTTTCCTCTTCATCTCGTTCCGATCTCGATTCCAGGCCTCGTCCTGCTAATCAGAATTGTCGCCGTCCATACTGCCACCTCAACTATGCTTGCGGTGGGCGCGAGCTCTTCTTTTCAATCTTCCAACATGTTATCAGGCATGCGACGCAGCTGGCGAAGCGAGCGGAGGCGAACACAACGACGAGGAACGTGGTGTGACCTCATGTGCCTCCTCGGAGCACAGCCACGGTGAAATCGCAAGTTCGCGACCAGTGAAGCTTTCGCTTTAATATCCACGGCGAGGCGCGCGTTGTGACGTCATGTGCCTCCTCGGAGCACGGCCACGGCGATATAGTAAGTCCGCAGCGAGTAAAGCTCCCGCTTTAAAAGAGAGGTAGCGCCATCCTTTGAAGATTGCCGCCGTCCTCTTCCCCTGTGCTTTCCCTCGGCGCTCAGCCCTCCCATTGGCCGAACGCCGTCACACGCTTTTTTTCTTGCTTATTTTTGCTTCCGCCACCATCGTGGTGCCAAACATTGCGAGCGGCGTACGCAGGGACCACGTTTCGCGCCTTCTTTGTGCTTTCGAAGCGTAGTTCCGTGTTCGCGATGTCGCGTTGCTGTGCCTTCGGGTGCACACAAGTGAGAGGGGGGACGGTAAGCGACTATTTCGTGTTCCATCTGCCAAGCGATACCCGGCGCAGAGGAAGGTCTGGCTGCAAAGTATCAGCCGGGCTGATTTCAACCCAACGCAATGGTCCCGGCTTTGCGAGGTAAGCGAATGATACTTCACGCATCACTAATCTCATATGCTGCCGCTTGTATGCAGCTTCGTTATTTTTTCACTGTCTTAAGCGCCGCATGTTTGCGCTGCGTTTATTTGCAACTTTCGCGCCCGACTTCAATCAGGTCGTCTTTAAACGCACGTGCGTTCTGTCGACTGAGTCATTCAATCCATGGCATTGTCTTTGTTTCGCCTGAATGTATGCGAACAGCACCTTTTGTGCGTATCGTCATACGTTACGGAACGGTGACGGTACGTAGGCAAACAGGTGTGCTGATGATGTTCCGATCATTATAAGCCGTTGTCGCTCTTTAGCGCCTTATCCATCCGCGTCGAACCGTTATGAACCGTGACCAAACGTACTCGGGCGGCGACACCGCCGTGCGGACAGTACCTTGAGAGCGATCTGCGATGCCGACAATTAGTGCCGACTGCTGATAAGAGAGAGAGACAACTTTATTTATCCAATCTTAAAGGGAAAGGGGCTGCGGGAAGAAGGCGAGGAAGGTTATCCTACTCGCGGTAGGCCTCCTCTACCACCTCAGCCCACCTCAGGATAGTTCCTGAAGTTCGGGGTTGTAGCTGCGCATGGCAGCCTCCCGCAGCTCCCTACTACTTAAAACTCTACAAAGATTAGGGGGAGGGGAGTGGTTCTTGCATTGCCGCATAATGTGGTTAAGGTCCGCTCTGCTAGCAGGACCAAACTTGCAGGCCGAATTAGGGTATATTCCCGCGTGAATTTTGTGACGTAAGGCAGGAGATAGAAAGGTGCGGGTCTGTAGTTTACGCCACAGAACCTCGTGTATGCGTGACGACCGAATCATTAAAGGAGGGAGGGTTAGGCGACCTAGGCGGTAATGCCCGCAAATGTCGTGGTATGTAAGTAATCTGTCTTTGGAGGTGAATCCTGGAGGGAGATTATTGGCGTCTGGACCGTCCCCTAGTCTAGCCTGTGCTCGGTTCGTGAAAGCTCGAGCACTTAGGTGGGCCGCTTCATTGCCGATTAGGCCTGCGTGAGCAGGTGTCCAGATTAAACTCAGAAGTTGGGCTGGCGGATTGTGAGATAGAGGATAGAGACGAGGCCTAGGGCTGTCCTGCAAACCCTACCCGCTCGGAAGTTGTGTATGACAGTTTTGGAGTCACTTACTATGACAGAGTAATTGGGTATTGTTGCGGCGAGTGCCACCACCGCCTACTCTGCCTCCTCCGAAGAAGAGGCTATAATGGATGCTCCCGTCGCAATACTGCCATTGGAGTCAACGACTGATATGGTGAATTTGTGTCCACACGGATACTCTGCGGCATCGACATAGAGCACGTCTTTGTAGTTAAATAACTTTTTCTGCAGGGCTTTAGCTCGTTGTTGCCTTCTATGTTCGTGATGAACAGGGTGCATATTCTTAGGGAGAGGAGGGATATGAAAGTGCTCATGTATCGAGTGGGGAATATTGACTTTCTCATTGGTCATGGGTGCTGGGGAAATACTTAGGGAGTTTAGGATGTGCCTAACAGTGCGGGTGTTCGATAAGCGCTGGTATTTAGCGGTCAAGTGCATGGGCTTCTGAAAGCTCACTAAAAGTATTCAAGGTACCTGTCACCAAAAGTCTCTCCGTAGAAGCTCTACTTGGCACTCCAAGGGCAGATTTGTAGAGTCTACGTATCAGTGAATTAACTTTATCTTCCTCGGCCCTAGTTAAATGGAGGTAGGGAAGGGAGAATGTGATTTTATTGACAGAAAACGCCTGTACCAAACTTAGCGATTCTGCCTAGCGGAGACCTCCATGCTTATTGTACACCCTTCCTATTAGCCGTGTGGTGTGACCTACGCTGGTAGTAGCCGTTTGAAGTGTATACGTATTGAGTCGGTTAGATTGAATGTGCATGCCAAGTACACGGATTCTGTCTATTACGGGAACTTGCTTCCCCTTAATGTTAATCTGAATGTTCGGCGTAACGCGTTTATTATCGGATAGAAGTAACAGCTCAGATTTGGTGGGCGAGCACTCGAGGTTCACGAACCCGGCTCTCGTAGCCACTACATCTGCAGCCTCTTGTAAGGTATCTTGAATGCAGCCATCCGAGCCACCCTTAATCCATAGGGTAATGTCGTCTGCATATAAAGAATATTGCAGATCCGGTATTTGTGCTAGCTTCCCAGCAATATACCTCATAGCTAGGTTAAATAGAAACGGCGAGAGCACAGATCCCTGAGGAGTGCCAAAGCTACCTAGGGTGATTGGGGGCGAAGTTTGATCATTGAGACTTATGACGGCTGTCCGATTGGTGAGAAATTCGCGGATGTAGTCATGCATTTTTCTACCGCAGTTAATAACATTCAATTCACGTAAGTTAGATCCATGATCTATGTTGTTGAATGCACCGCGAAGGTCGATTCCTAAGATGGCTTGCGTGTCTTTACTAAACGTAGGAGTGAGAAGGTCATGCTTGAGCCTTAGCATGGCATCCTGGCAAGAAAGCGACTGGCGAAAGCCAATCATCTCTGGCGGGAATAACTGATTGTCTTCCGCGTATTTATTGAAGCGATTAAGCATGACATGTTCGAGCGTTTTGCCCAAGCATGACGTAAGGGGAATAGGTCTAAGATTACCTATGTCAGAGGCTTTATTGGGTTTGGGAATAAAGATTACCTTAGCAGTTTTCCATGAGCTCGGAAGAGAGCTGTTATCGAAGCAATGATTAGTATTCTGTGAGGGCAGAGATTGATTTGTCGTCCAGATCTCGGAGTAATTTATTATTTACATTATCTATACCGGGAGCATATGTAGTTTTAAGGGAAGCTAAGGGATGTCGAACTTCTGCCACCGTTATTGGGGCGTCGAGATGTTCATTAACCTCGCCTGTATAATCTGAATTCTCATGAGTTGTGGTAGGAGGGAGGTGTAATCCTGCAAGCTCCTGAAAAAGATGGGGAATATTATCCTTGTATTTGTGCAACAATTGAGTGATGTAGTGACTGTGGTACGCGCGCGAGGTCGAGGGATCAAGCAAATGTCTCAGCACTTGCCAAGTCTTTTTACTACTGAGATTACCATGCGTGCTCTCACATACTTGGCCCCATTGTTGATTAACTAGTCGGGTCGCATATGCTTGAATGTCATCGTCAAGTCTAGCTACACGGATGCCAAGCCTGCGGTTATGGCGGCGTCTTTTGCACCGCTTTAATAGTGATTCCTTCGCTCGCCACATGTGTAATAGTTTGGCATCAGCTGTTTGAAAAGGAGCATCAGGTAGCATAGTTGTAGTATGATTGTCAAAGTCCGTTTGGAGTTGACTAATCCATTGCTGTAGACCAAGTATGGAATTGGGAGCATTATTTGCGCGAGTTTTCCGAAATTTGTCCCAATCCGTAAGTTCGGCAGGCAGGGTGTGAAAGGGCTTGTGAGAGAAAGTAACAGAAATCTGTATGACGTAGTGACCGCTACCAAAATTGATTTGAAGGTTTTCCCATTTATTTAAGTTAACCCGAGAGGTGAGGCTGAGATCTGGTGATGTATCTATGGAGACACTATTTCCTAAACGAGTGGGTGTGTCGAAGTCACTGTGGAGGGTGAGTTGATGATCCTGAATGTGGGTCCATAAAGCTCCTCCTTTAGGTGTGGAAGTAGTGTGACCCCATAGTTGATTTGGAGAGTTAAAATCGCCAACAATGAGGAGCGGGTTTCTCCGAGCTTCCTGTTTAGCACGAGCCAAAACAGTAGTAAAACGGTGGTGTTTAGAGCTGGGACTGCTGTAAACGTTAAGGATGTAAATAGGAGCTGACCTGGTCTTTTTGGGAAGTATTTCTATGAAGTCGTGATCAATGTCGATACTCTCGAAATGGGAGCAAGTAACAGTCAAATGTTCTTGTGCTAGGATCGCAGTATTGGGACCTTCGCATCTTTTGCATTGGAATGTGTTGTATCAGGCGAATCTAACGTAACCATTCGTTTCTTGTAAAGCAATGACTGCGGGCGGTTGTGGGAGATTGGCTATGTATTGTTGCAGACTGGCCTTTTTTTTCGGAAAGCCCCTACAATTCCACTGCCACACAACTAGGTAGGAGCGCTTAGGGGATGCGGCCATGCAGTCGATAGAGTCTTTCGATAATTTGATTGAATCGCTCATCAATTTGGGTAAGTCTCGCGTCATCCTAGTTAAATTTAGGATTTATATTGGCACTGAGGCTATGAACGTTAGCAGTGAGGGACTCGAGCTTGGCTTCTACGGCCTCCATGAGTTTTTCAAGGGCCTCAAAGCGATTGTTAGAGTTTCTAATGTGTGCGGCGAGTTTACGACTTAGCTCATCGTGTTCCTCCCAAGTATCTCTCGCATCATCAATAGATTTGCGCTTAGAGGCGGTTATGGTAATGAGAGGAGGAGAAGTGTCCGTGATTAGAGTTTGATCGCCATTCTCACTGACACAGGGAGGAGTTACAGTGGGTTGTTCATCAGTAAAGGGTTGAGATCGAGTGGTAGTAGTCGTACATGAAGAAGGGGTTTGGAGGTCGAGAATTTGTTTTTCGCAGAAGACGATTTTCTTCCTGAAACTGCTGTAGGAGGGCATAGATTGGAGCATCAGGTTGCTTAGGTTTAGGTAAGCTGTGGGAAGCTACCGATGTCCAGCTTACCTGAGGAAAGCTTGATTTGTTGTTAGATAGAGCAGCGGATAGGAGAGGCCAATCTTCGTCTTGTGTTTTCTTAGGAAGAGGTCCCTGCTTCTTGGGCGAAGGAGAAGACTTGCTCTTGGATTGAGGAGGAGTCTTGTCAGCCTTGGGGGGTGAGATTTTGGGCTTATATCGTTGTGCGCACTGAATGGATCCAGTCTCATGACTTCCACTGCATAGTACACACTTTGGAATGCACATATGATCAGTCGGAGGATTCACAGTTCCGCATTTATGGTAAGTATCCTCAGCATGCGTAGGGCACACGTCCGGTTGATGTCCAACTTTCCAACAGCGTATGCAGGCCTCCATTCTTTGTCGAAAAGGCTTGCACCAGAGCATCGCCATTTCATATTTGACCCAAAAAGGAACTTTCGTTCCCAAGAAAGTCACGAGGACTGCGTCGTTTTTCCCATTCGTCTGGCTTCTAAAAAGTGCATTTGTGGGTTGCACTCACGAAGCATGGGTAGAATGTCTTTTTCATAGATAACTTCTCCCAGGCAGACTCTGTCGCTGTAGATAATGCCTTTGCACGTCTCGGATTTTGGAACGCTGTAGGAGGTGACTTCGTGCTCTTGGCCGTCGGCCGTGAGCGACTTGATGGCGAGATATTTCTTCAAGCGATCGCAGCTTTCCGTGCTGAGTGTAACTGTGTTGGTAGTGGGGTTGATGGTAACGATGTCTTGGCGCAGCTCCGCAGTGGCTGGAAAGCCGGCTGCCGTAGAGAGAATCTTGGTGAGTTGGAAGTGGCTGAAGCGGGAGGCGTCGAAGCCTCCGCGAATACGAAAAATAGCCTTGTAAAATCCTTGTAAAAATCCTTGTAACTTGTAATAGCCTTAATTGTAATCCTTGTAAAGCTTTGTAAAAATAGCATTCGGGTAACTTGGGAGGCCTCACTTTGTTATTCCTTGAGATCATCTGTTTCCATACAGCAGCCTTGGCCGTGGCAACGATGGCGTCCTTGCGGAGTGAGTCTTGATGTGCGGCGTCGTATATGTGCGTTTGTCGCCACTTGAGCATCTCCTCCGGGGAAAGATCTTCCCCTTCTACTACCTCAACCGGGTTCATGACGCCCGCACGAGGCGAGTCAACGCCTACGGCGTCGGAGGGCCACCAAGCTCTCGTAGGCGAGGAACCACAATAGTCACAATAACAAGCGTTGTATTGCACAGACCTCTTCAAAAATAGTCTCAGAACGTCGCGGAAATCTTCACACATGTGGCGTGATAGAGCCACTAGGATATAGCAAAAGGAAGGGGCGCTACACCCAAAAACTCACCGAGCCGATGAGACACGTCCACACGTGGCGACGCCAGCTCGCGTTCCACTGCTGATGAAGCTTCGCGCTTTGTGCTCTCGCCGCTTATTTAGCGTTGAAGAGAGACGCGCGGAGAACGCGGACAGCGTCTTCGGAGAGCGTCTGCTAGTCCAGTACCGCGTGGGAGGAGCCGAGGCCGGCGGAGGAGAAGCAGAGAGAGAGAGAGAGAGAAGAAACTTTATTATAAAGTGAAAGGATTTATGTGGTTGGGGCCCTCAGTCCAGGGCCCCAATGGCTGTCGCCACCGCTCGTGCTCGTCGTATCAGGGCCAGCCAGACCTGAGGCTCGGAGCGACGAAGGATTGCCTCCCACTGCGCATATGTTGGTTGGGGGGATTGTAGAAGAGGGATATCCTTAGGTGGTTTTTGGCACTCAATCGTGACGTGGAACGTCGTCGGTGGTGCACCGCACCCTGGGCAGGTGGTGGGATATAAGGTTGGGGAGAGTTTGTTGAGAAAGAGGAGGTTCGGATACGAGTTGGTTTGAAGCCGTCTCAGTGATACGGCTTCATCCCGGGAGAAGGATTTGGGAGGAGGGTGATATTGTAAGCGCCCTAGTCTGTAAAAGTCTAGAGTGTCCCGGTATGTGTTGGGCAAACTCTGGGAGGCTTGATATGGGTTGCTCGCCTCACTGCCAGGTGCCCGGCAGGTTAGCTCTCGGGCAGCCGCATGAGCGCGGTCATTACCCGACAGTGAGGCATGAGCAGGTGTCCAAATCAGCCTGATGCGTGGTACTGAGGGATTTGGAATGGCGGGGAGCTTACGTGTGCTGGTGAGAGCGCGATTGGCTTCCTGAGGAATATGACCCCTGAGGTAGGCTCGACATGCGTCTTGTGAGTTTGTAATGATGATGTGGTCGTGGTTTGGGGATCTTTCCATGTGACTGACGATGTGGTTGAAAGCGAGTGCTATGGCCAACGTTTCCCCTGTGAGCGTAGCTTTGGTTTGGACGCTACACGAGGTGACGATATTACCTTGATCGTCCGCCACCACCGACACTTGTCTTTCTTTGTTTCTGGTCGCAAGAGCATAGTGGGCAGCGTCGGTATAATAGACGGTGCCCTCCGGCTGGGCGTTGAGGAGTTTCCGAAGGTATCTAACACGTGCATCCCGGCGACCATTATGATGTTCTGGATGCATATTGCGCGGTATGGGCGCTATGGTGAGTAAGGTTCGGATGTTTGATGGGACTGGGACATGCTCTCGCGTAGAGGGTGAATGCTGTGGGTAGCCCAGCCGTGCGAGCAAATGCCTGCCTGTAGGGGTCAGTCTCAATCGCTCGAGTTGTGCCATTCTGTGCGCTTCGATGTGTTCCTCGATGGTATTGTGTACCCCGAGAGCAAGTAGTCGTTCCGTGGAAGCATATACAGGAATTCCGAGTGCTTGTTTAACGGCTCTTCTAATAATTGTGTTTATACGGTTGGTCTGAGAGAGCGTCAGGTTGTGGTATGGGAGGTGATAGGTTAGCCGGCTGATAATGCATGCCTTGACCAACCGCAGCATATCGGCTTCCTTGAGTCCTGAGCGGCGGTTACTAACGCGCCTTATCATACCGATGATTTGCTCGCACTGTCGACCAAAGAGATCTACCGTGAAGTGAGCTTTGGCGTTGGATTGTAGGTGATAACCAAGGATTCGGACCCTTTGTGCAGTGGGAATTGGTATGCCTTGTATTCTCACTTCAATCACTGGAATTGGCGTTTCATAGCTGCTTAGCGGTCGGATTAGTAATAGTTCTGATTTATTTGGCGCACATTCAAGGTCTCCAGTCGCGAGGTACGCCTGCACTATATCCACCGCCGTCTGTAGGCGGTCCTGAATGTCTCCATCCGAGCCGGTGCACGTCCAGAGAGTCAGATCGTCAGCATATATCGCGTGGTATAGCCCCTCGACCTTCTCCAGTAACTGGGGTAGTCTCGCCATAGCTATGTTGAATAGCGTCGGCGAGAGCACCGACCCCTGAGGTGTCCCCGCTCCGGTAACTTTAATGTCTGTTGACCGATATGGGCCCATTCCCACTGTGGCTACACGGTCCTTGAGAAAGGCTCGCACGTAATTGTACATACGGGAGCCACAGTGGGAGTGGGCCAGGTTCTCAAGGATGAGACCATGGGAAACGTTATCGAAAGCTCCTTTGACATCAAGCGCCAAAAGAGCTCTCGTCTGAGCCCTGATGGGGGGGGGGGGGGGGTCAACGAGGTCCTCTTTTATCTGAAGAAGAACATCGTGAGCGGACAAATGGGGGCGAAATCCAAACTGTGTGTGGGAAAAGAAATTTTGCATCTCCAAGAAAGGTTGAAGCCGTTTTAGGATTACATACTCAAGCAGCTTTCCGATGCACGATGTGAGGGAGATCGGCCGTAAATTTTGGACCGACAGGGGTTTTCCGGGCTTGAGCATGAAAGTGATCTCGGCACGTCGCCATTCTAGAGGAAGAGTGCCGGCGTGCCAGTGCTGATTGTACATAGCACAGAGCGTTTCCAGGTCCTCATCCGGGAGATTTCGCAGTAGAGTATAACGTATCCCGTCCTCTCCGGGTGCGGTGTTCCTATGAATGTCTGCGAGTGCGGCTTTGATTTCTTGGACAGTTATGTCAGTGCCTAGCGGGTCACTTTCTTCTCTATACGGATAGTCCGGATAGCTTGGCTTAGAGCCACGGGAGAGATACCTTTGTTCAAGGTCCTTCAGGAGCTGGTCTCCGTCTCCTCCGTACTGGTGGAGGAAAATTTGAAGCTGCCGGTTTTTATGAGATGTCGTGTTTGTCGGATTTATTAGCGACCGAAGGATTGCCCACGTTCTCGCGGTGCCCAGCGTACCACTTAGCTTACCACAAAACGTTTGCCAGTTAGCACTGGTTAGCTGGTCTGCGTATTCCTGGGCTGCTCTCGTAATTTGGGATATTCTGCAGCGCAATTTTCGATTGAACTTTTGCCGCTTCCATCGCTTCGTGAGACCTCGGCGCGCGTCCCACAGATGTAGGAGATGCGGGTCAACCTCGGGGGTCTCTGTCGTCGTGGTTATGCGGCTAGTCATTTTGTTTAGATCATTGCGTAAATCACTGAGCCAACTGGCATAAGTTTTGGGGCTGTCACCTCCTGAGGCTCGATCCTTACGGATTACGCGAAGTTTGGTCCAATTTGTAATGCAAATTTTCTTTTCAGGGCGTTTGTAACTTGTGTGATTGATGCGGATGATGAGAATATGGTGATCGCTACCCAGCGTCTCGCCAGTGTTCAGCCACTCGCCCTGGACCCCCCTGGTGAACGTGAGATCCGGGCAAGTGTCTCTCTCGACGCTATTTCCCTGGCGACTAGGCTGGGTATGATCTGTTATGAGAGTGAATCGGTGATTATGTGTGAGGTCCCAAAGCCGGGTGCCCTTTGGTGTGTTACTGCGATAGCCCCAGGCCACGTGTGCGGCATTGAAGTCACCGCACACTACGGGAACCGGGCCCAACTTGATGAGTTCCAAGAGTAGATACTGAAAATTGTCCCACCGAGCCCGAGGTGCACTATATACATTTAAGATGTACAGGCTATTTTGTCTCGTGTCCGCGGGGACAACCTCGATGATTTGATGAGGGATATCTGACGTGAGAATACTATGGGTATATGTGAGTTTCCTGGACACAAGCGCGCACACTTTCGCCTCGTCCGAGCCCCTAATGGCCTCGTAGCCACTGATAGTTACAAGGGTGGCACCCGGCTCTTGGAGAAGTATGATGTCCGGCGGTTCTGACGATGCGGCAATGTACTGTTGCAGCGAGCCCCGTTTAGAACGGTACCCCCTGCAATTCCATTGCCACATCGTCAGTCCCGCCGTTCTATTTTGCATTTGCATTGCAGGCGCCATCATTCTGTAGCTGGGCTGAGCGAACGTACGGGTGAGCGCGCTCGCTTGTCGCTAGTGACGGCGCTGAGGTTGGTGTAGCGCGTACGACTAGTGAAGATGAGGAGGAGGAGGATGATTTAGGGGGAAGGGGTTGTGCCGTGAGCTCTCTCACGCTCTGCTTGAGTTCGTTAGTAATTTCATGCAGCATTGGTTTCAGCACGGTGGTTTGGAAGTCTACAAAGGCGGCTCGGATCATTTCCTTAACCTCCGTGAGAATGCTTTCTCGCATCTCCAGTATAGCTCGGTGTAATTCTCTTCGAAGCTCCTGCTGGAGGTCGCGGCACAATGAAGTTGTGGACTGGGGAGGGATCTTCGCGCGAGGCGCCTGGGATTGGGATTGAGTTTGTGGTAGGGTCTGAGGTTCGGATGAGTGTGAGGGAGATTTGCGCAGTGAAGGTGGCGGGCCCTCTGCCCAACTTACCCCTTTAGGTCCGGCTGGCCCTTCGGGCGCTACTAATGGTAGCTGTTGCGGTAGTGGTGGCGGCTTCTTCTTGGCCGGTGGTGGTGCCACTGGTGGTGGTGACGACGGTGGTGATGAGGATGATGATGACGATGGTGGCGGTACCCGCTCGCGGTTCTTAGAACACTCGCAGGGGCCTCGGCTCCGAGATCGTGACCGGGATCGGGACCGAGATCGGGAACGCGACCGCGATCGGCTTCGTCGCTCTCCAGATTGGGCCATAGGACGATGCTGTTGCCGTTTTTGTTTCTCGAGTTCCTGGCGCACTCGTTGCTTGTTGGGTGGCTTTCGTGCCCGGCCCGGACAGCTGGGATCGGTTGTCGGATGATCCCCTTTGCACGTCAGGCAACGGGGCTGGCACTGGTGAGGATCGGTGGTGGATGGGTTTTCAGTCCCACATGTGGTGCAGCGCTTGATGCTTGGCGTGGGGCAGACGTCCGCACGATGGCCCACTGTGAGGCATACGCTGCATACCTGGGCCCTCGGGGTGTGTATGTAGCATCGGTACTCGGCCCCATAATACCTAACGTAGCGCGGTACCCTGAGGCCAGCAAATGTTATGATGGCCGTGGTTGTTCGCCCCATCATGCGAGCATGGAGGATTTCCACCCCAGGTGCCAACAGGTGGTCTAAAAGTTCGGTTGATGTAGTCCCTGTGTCGGGACCCGTGATGACTCCTTTGCAGGAATTATCGGGGGAGGCGATGTATGTTGAGATGGGGTAGCGACGCGGGCCAAGTGCAAGCGATGTCATCTTGTTAAGGCTGGTCGCTATTCTTTCACTTGGCGTGCTGATGAGGGCGATGTTTTGGGCACGTTGAACACGTAGGTGAAGTTCGTCGACCTCTTGTTCCTTGAGGCGCGCCTCGATGCCGACGGCGCGAGTCAGAGTGTGGCGAGGCCACTCACCGAATGTGAGACCGTTTCTCGGGCGCAGGATGACTTTAAAATCGTCAATGGGCAGAGGTGGTGGTCTCTGGGGTCGTCGTGGTACAGTTTGGTTCGAATGCTGCGTCTCTTGGCGGCGGGCTGCTGGGTCAGACGTATCGTCGGCGCGGCGTCTCCGCCGACCGCGAGCAGTGAGCCATGATCCATTCGCCGGGTCTTCTGGATATCCTTCTGTTGCTGGATCATCGCCGTTGGTAGCTTCCACATCCATGATCGTGGTCAACGGGTTGTCGCGGTGTTGGACAAGGTCGGCAGTCCCTGGACGCCGATCCTGACCACGCTGAGGCTTAGCTTGAGCACTACGGCTCAGAGACGCCGCGAGCGTCCGAGAAGCAGAGAGGAAGTGGCGCCACAGAGCACCTATATAAGCTTAGAGAAGGGAAACTGTACCTTCCACTATGCCTTCCACAGTGGAACGATAATAAGATTAGCGGTGGCGTTGTGGACTAAAGTATGTGACCAAGAGATGGCGCTGGCAAAATCAAACCTAATATCATCATCACTACGTATTGAGTAATATGGCCGCTACGGTAGCGGCAGGTGGGGTTCGTTGTGCCACTCGCCCGCTGGTTTCGGACGTTTTGCTACCGCTTTCGGAGCGGTGTTCGTGTGTGGGAAACTCTAAAATGACTACCGATACCTTTATTATACCGCCAGGTGACCGAGAGCATATTCGAGCTTGTCCTAGGTAGAGGGCCCACCGTTGGATGAGAGTTGCCGCCATGGCAGGCGTCTTGCGGTTGGGCCTCAGCAGTCCCAAAAGTGGCTGGTGGTCGGTAACCAGGACTAACTCTACACCTAAAAGATAATCCCGGAATTTAGTCACTCCAAAAACAAGTGCCAATGCTCCACGTTCTAATTGAGAATAATTTCTTTCGGTTTTTGTCAGAGTTCTTAAACGGAACCCGAGTGATCTGTTGGTGCTTCCCATTGTGTGAAAAAGAACAGCACCTATCCCACGAGCGGATGCATCGCATTCCAACTTAAGTTGCGTGGATGGATCGAAATGCACAAGGACCGCGGCGTCATTAAGACACTACTTTGATTCCCCAAATGCAGATTCCTGTGAGGACTTCCACTACCACCGCGCGTTTTTTAAACTGGTACAATGGGAAAAATGCGCTTCACATAGGCAAAAACTTTGAATAGAATGATATCATCCCAAGGAACGAACGCAGCTCGCTTAGGTTTTCAGGACTAGGTGCTTTCATGATAGCATCTACGTTCTTCTCAGTTGGGTGAAGGCGGGCACGGCCAATACGATGCCCAAGATAAGTGACCGACAGCTGTCTAAATTTGCACTTATCGTATCTGAGCTTCACACCGTGTTCTCAGAACCGTTCTAACACATTTTGCAATCGTGCTCCGCAATCTCCAAATCTATCCGAGACAAGAACGTCAACCAAGTAAGCCTGAACGCAAGGTAACGCAGACACTATTGTATCAATTTTTCTTTGGAACAATTCTGGAGCGGAGGAAATGCCGAAAGGAAGCCCATTGTAACAAAACAGGCCTTTGTGAATGTTATTAACGCAAAGCTTCCTAGAGTCCTCGTCCAAAGGCACCTGGTTATATGCTTCCCGCAAGTCGAGCGTACTGAACAACTGGCCTCCTCCTAATGACGCAAAGATATCGTCAATTAGCAGAAGCGGGTACTGCTCCGTGGCGCAAGCAGGAGTTAGAGTTGCTTTAAGATCGCCGCAAATTTTGACCGACCCATCCTTCTTCAGAACGGGTACAATGGGCGTCGTCGAATTCGAATTCTTCACTGGCGATATTGCACCCAGTGACATTAACCGGTCAAGTTCTTGCGATACCTTGTCACGTAGAGCATATGCAATAGGCCTCGCCTTATAGAATTTGGGAATTGCGTCGCCCTTCAGCAGTAGGCTGGCTGGTGGTCCCTTCATCAGCCCCAAGGTTTCCGAGAAAACGTCCTGGTATGTGTTGAAAATGGCACGGATGCTTTGGCAGTTCAGTTCACTCGCCGTCGTCTCACCTTCACACGTTATGCTATGTTCAGACTACGTTCGTAAGGCGCCGATTTTTCGTAACATACGTAAGCGGAAGCGCAACAAGCATATGCGTCTAGTTCAGACTGCGAACGTAAAGGTACCAACGTGCGCAATTCTCGCAAAAATCGTGAGTGAGAGTGTTAAAGGGTCGGCAACATTTACGACTGTTATGTTACGACCATTGCGACACAGCCAATGATCGATAAGCTTTCGTCTTTCAACAACCGGTGACGACACTTCCGTCCTTCCGTCTGCAGACAGCTCCGGGCGCGGGAAGTGCCATTCCGCCATTCCGTGCGCACGATTGGCTGAGTTCGTGAAAATTTTTGCAGTGCGCCTTGCGAGACTGTTTTCAGTTCATCTGGTTTATCCGCCGAGGAAATCGATGGCGGCAGATGCGTGCTCCGAACTTCGATGAGTGGTCACACTAGGTTTTCAAGGAAGCGGAGCTGCTGGGGCGACATGCGCATGATGTTATAAAACATCGCAGCGTCACCAACTCGGAGCTTGGCGATAAGGTTGTGAAAATCGCCGTCCACGGCCCTGTCGAGAAATACTTGCCGCACCCAAACCCTTCTGCGTCGCCTTCGTCGTCTTTGGGCGATTGAATACATGACTATAAGTTTGTTTTGAGCGTGAATTTCTTCAATCTCGGCCAGCGCTCGCATGTTGGCAGGAGCCATATTGGACCGCTGGTGACGTCGATTCTGCAGCTCCAAATTTGATTGGCCTGTTGTAAAAGCCGTAATTTAAGCAGCAGTAAATGTGAACAAAGGTGCCGGCTTAACTGCCGTAACGTTTTTTACAGCCGTTACGTTCGATACGCCAAAAGAGCTGTTACGCGCGTTACGACCGTAGTGTGAACATAGCATTACTCGTAGCACCGGAATGCCCGCTTGTTCCAGGAGGATTAGCAGGTCTCGGCCGCACAACCTTGGTCCGGGGCAGTCTAGCACCACAAGGGAACGGTTCAGAGAAATATCGCGGTATTTCACACACAGTTGAAGCTCGCCCATCACCGGCAATCTTTCTTGTAGCAGGATAGCTTCACATGCGACAGTTTCAAGCTTGGCCAGCATTCGCGATGTTTATCAAAAAGCTGTCGCGATATTACACACACCGGGGAACCTGTATCTACTTCCATGGATAAATCTACGCTTTTCCAATTAAACGTTCGTCTAATTGTGTCTCAAGAGCCTTCTTTCGGGCCGACGCCAACGACCAGGGCCGGAATTTTGTAGCGATGCCTTTTCTGATTCTATGTTTTTCAGGCTTTTCGCGCTTGGCCAGTGGTCAGAGCAACGGTCTATCCACATTATCAACGGGATCAAGCGGCCGTGTGTGGTGGATGATAAGAATAGCATAGAATAAGGCATAAGGCATCGCTACAAAATAGCGGCCCAGATATGCGCACTATCGCTGCTGTCCCCTTCTGAAGCGCCGTCTTCCACCGCCAAAGCTTTGGCGTGAGGGACTCGCCGATTGGTGGCAGCATCGTTACCATTGCGGCTGCGACACATTTTTGCCAGATGACTCCTCTGACCGCAAGACTAACACCGCGTTTAGCCTATGTACAGCTGTTGCTGTCATGTCTAGAACTGCCACACCTTCCGCACTCCAATCGCTCTGCGCTTTAAGTGCTTGATCTTGATGGTAGCTTGCGACGTGCTTCCACTTGAAGCACAGGCGGTACGTCTACGGACATTGTCCTGGCGTCTTTTTTCGCAGTTTCAGCGGCTATTGCTGCTGAGCGCGTTAACTCCTTTGCCAGAAGCTGCTTCTGCACCGCCCTTGAACGCACAACACAGACAATTCTGTCTCGAAGTAGGTAAGAAAGTCACCAAAATTACAATTGTCTGCTATGCACCGAATAGCAACGACAAAATCATGAATGGATTCGTTCTCATGCTGACAGCGGTTGAAAAACTGGAAACCTTCAGCGATTTCATTGCGCTTTCAGTCATAGTGGTCATTTAACACCTTGGCTACTTCGTTATAACTTAAGGCGTTGGGCTTTGCAGGTGTATGCTTTCCATTATTATTTGGACCGTCGATGTGCTAAGTGCAGCCACTAGAAGTGCCCTCTTCTTAGTAGAATCCAAATTAGCTTCAAAGTACACCTCCACTTTGATGAGGTAAGGCTTGCACTTATCTGCGACGTCATCGAAGTTCGGAAGCATGTAGGAAGCCATCGTGGTCAGCGGTACGGATGTCTCTGAATGCTTAGCGTTGGTTCTTCCTTGACTGCATGGGTGCCTTCCTGGTTCGTCGCCACTGTAGCATAGCAGCGGTAGCCTAGCTGCCGTCACGCAAGGGAGACGTTGACGACCCAGTGATTAGCCGAGAACAACGCACAAGTGTTTTGTGCACGCATATATAAAGAGGAAAGGGGGATCGAGATTGAACACAGAAAAGAAATTGGGCGCATGCGCATTGACAGCGCGCACATGACGCGGCGGTTTGATACCGCCTTTTACAACAGCCGCAGTGATTAGATTTGGAGGTTGGTTGGTGATGTAAGATGTTGCTAGATGCTACCATTCTCTGCTCGGTCGAGGCGGAACTTGGCTTCCTCCGCTTAGTAGGCTGTGGTGGATGACTCATGTCAAACACGTGCTTCTCAAGCTCGTCCTGTCTGCTACTATGTGATTTGAAACTTTCCACGAGACCATCAACCGTGGCTTTGATTGCGCCAATCGTAACGCTAAGTGATATATTGGCGTCTTTGATTTCTGGCATTGCTTTCATGGCAGAATTGCTAGGCTCTGGTTCCGCTATGGCTCTCTTTTAAGCCGGACGTTCGTATTGTTATTCCTCAACTAGGACTTCCATGGGAGTTTCGCCCTCGACCTACCGAGGTGACGCGGGAGATTGTGCTAAATTACGTTTAGTCGCGTTCCTTAGAACTGCCACCTCGGCTTTGAGTTGCTCCATTGCCATTTTCAGCACAGCATTCTCTTTCTGAAGCTGCGCTACCCTAGCATCACTATGCTCCGGCGGCGAACCCCTGGTACCCTTTTGGGCTTTCCCTTGACTCGGTGCGCTCATGTGGGACCAGCTCCTTGCTTAGATAGCTTCTGGATGCTGACAGTCAGCTTGCGGGACCGGGAACTGGAGCGACCTCTGACCCTGGATGTTCTCCTGGAACGGTATCGCCCTCTCGAGCGAGAGCGTGACCTGAAACCCTTGTGGCACCGGGGGATTTCCGGTCCCTTTAGCGAACCCTGGATGAAGCTCTGTCCGGGCTCGGGCTGGTATCATCTGCCAGCACCCGATAGCGGCTGCCTTTAGGCTCCGGACTCCTGGACTTGAATTTCTTGCTGATGGCCGACTTCAGAGGGGGAGTTTCCACGTACAACGAGTTATCGGTTTCTCGGGGTTCTTGATTGCGTCTAGCTCTTCTTTGCCTGACGACGTATGGGACTTGAAATCTCTGCTTGCAGTCCCTATCCGCAGTGAGATGACGACGCCCGCAGAGAGCACATTTCGGGGTACATCTGTGCTGATAATTCGGGTTACTGGCACCACAACCTCGGCAAATCCCGTCTTCCGGGGATGGGCAAACATCAGCTCCGTGGCCTAATTTTGCACACGCGTAGCAAATGTCGGTCTGCATGCGGTATAGGGAACACTTGACCACGCTGGGACCGCATTTCACATAGTCTGACACCTTGAATTCGTCAAAGAGGACCATGTGACTTGTGCTTTTAATTCTTCTCATCTCTATCGCACTTGGATTCTTCGACCTGATAATAAGCTTTGTGAGCTCGTCTTGGGCTATGGCGGGATCGAAATTCCGGATCGCCCCTTTGCACGTATTGCTCGGAGCAGCTACATAGCACTGACTTCACAGCTTGCACTGCCGATGATGATAGATTCTACCATGGCGTAAGCCCTGGAATTTCACTCCGAAGTCGTACTTGCCACCATGACGTCTTGGATTGTATTCGGGCAAATGATATCCTCTTCTACATCCCCGTGCGTTAGCCCTGACGCCGCAATGAGGGCCTGGACTATTTTAAATTACCCGTCTTCCTGATATCCAGGCCACCCCTAGGTCGAACGATGACGCTGATATGTTCCCTCGGAAGCCAAGCGAGCCTTGACGCTGCCGTGAGCCCCCTTTTGACGTTGGTTGAAGCCGCACCCTCGTTTCTGCCATGTAGCACAATGGGGGGCTGATTACCCTGTCCGGACCGGCTCGCTGGTGCGGATTTCCGTTTTGAAAGCGCCGTAGTCCATCCCGTGCTTTCGCTGATCACTTTGGGAACGATATCATCCCCTTCAACAGTGACTTTCATTGCCGTAGCCATCTTCGATCAGTCGAAAAACGCCGTACAGGCACTCTCACCGAGCCCCCTACGAGCGGCTAGGTCCAACTGGCGTGAGGCTCAGCGCCGCGGCGGCGTGGTCGGACAGAAAAGATCTCGTAAATTTGGGAAACGTCCACCCACCGTTGAAAACTTGGTGTCGATGGACTCCGCTTGGTGTTAGGCGTCGAATGTGCCACTTATATCCGGGGTTAGAAGTTGTGGCCGAAAACTCGCGGCCCAAAACATTTAAGAGAACGGAAGCCGAGGTTTCCACATCTGCACAGCTCGGCACTTCCTTTAATATTTAATTCTGTACGCATTCAATAACAGT
The DNA here is from genome assembly GCF_038994185.2 of Dermacentor albipictus. Lineage (NCBI taxonomy): Eukaryota > Metazoa > Arthropoda > Arachnida > Ixodida > Ixodidae > Dermacentor > Dermacentor albipictus. Next base: position 204,506,153 of record NC_091822.1, on the reverse strand, counting down.
GAATATCTTAGGACGGTTTTGAACGACGTCATTTCTCCGCGATGATATTTGTGGGGGTCGATAATCGCGTGCATTTCAAGCCACAGGCATTCTTATTCGCCCCATATTGCCTATACACTACATGTTTTTGGTGCCGCTTGAGGGTTGTGTTCATAGGATTAATTGAACAAAGCTGCCTCTCCAGCTGGAGATAACGCTCACGCACTTATGTATAAGTACTGTGCACTACACTTTTTGTGGTACACATATATTCTTATATCTCACCGTTTTACTTTGGCATGATGCACAACCGCGCTTAATTTTCGAGACGTCTTTTTTCTAAGGATGATTTCAATGAATGTTGTGAGGGCAGTATATCACCTAAAAATTTATGGATTTTATGGATTCATGGATTTTATTTTATATAAAATTTTATGGATTTTGTTGTAGCCTTTCATGCACCAAATTAGGTGTCACGCTCTTTAAGGGCAACAGTTTCCACATGGCGCTGCTGGGCGGTGTCAGCTTGAATAAATTCAAGCATTTAGTGTACTGAAGGCAAAGTCACGGTTGTAAGATTTCACCGCATATCTCGAAGGCTAGCGCAGTTGGTTTGAACCTGAAGCGCACCACTGCCAGCTTCCGCCGAAATGCCTGTCGACAATCGAGTACATTCTCTTGGTGAATTTCGCTTTTGCACCCCATTCTCTTGGCTTCTAGATGTGTCCGCGAAAAGCGGGAAAAATTAGGTCGAGGAATCACGCCGGGTCGAGGAATCACGCCCCCTCGATCATGTCGTAAATAAACCCATCTCATCCGTAAGAACACTGAAGACGTTACGTTGCGCGGCGGAGCCGAAGAAGAGGAGAACTGCGCGCGGTGCGCAAAAATGTCCGAGTGCCAGGGATCTCGACTCTACGCCCCCTCGATCATGTCGTAAATAAACCACTCTCATACGTAACAACACTGAAGATGTTACGCTGCGCGGCGGAGCTGAAGAAGAGTTGATGGAAGAACGGTATGAATACCAGGCGTAATTGGGAGCTTATTAAATAATTTCTTAATATTACAGAGTCTAACACGGGCATTAAAAAGATAATTTACGACAACGAGGAATGCACAACCGAGGCTGACATACTAAATGCTTTTAGTGATCATTTTGCCACTTGCCAGAACACGCTGTCGCCTATTGTTTTACGCCATCTCCCACGTTGCCCTCAGTCATTTTTTTCTTCGACCGGTTTCTTCCGAAAAAGTTTTAAAGATAATTTCTTCTCTTAATGTTACTGGACCTGGCCTATATTCTATTCAGCCTTCTAACATAAAACTGGTTGCGGCAGACATATCATTTGTTTTTGCAGATATCGTTAACAAAATTTTTGCACAGGCATATTTCCTGATTTGATGGAACAGGGTAAAGTAATCCCTGTGTTCAAGAAGGGTTCTCGTGAAAACATTAATAACTACTACCCAATTTGCATTTTGCCGTTTTTTAGTAAGGCCATCGAACAACTTATTTACACTCGTCTAATGCACTATTTCAATAAATTTAATCTTCTTTCTCCATTCCAATTTGGTTTTAGGCAGAATTATTCTACGGAATTGACATTAATTAACTTGACGGATAACATTAAACGGTTTATTGACGAAGGGTTTATCGCAGGAGCCATATTCATCGATCTAACAAAAGCCTTTGACACTCTAGATCATTCTATTCTTATGTATAAGATGGAATATTTTGGTATTACTGGCAAACCTTTAAATCTTATTCGTAGCTACTTGTCTAACAGGCCTCAAGTAGTGTATCTTAAAGGCCAATTCTCTTCTATTAAAGTAATTAACTGTGGCGTTCCCCAAGGCTCTATACTAGGTCCATTGTTGTTCTTATTATTTATAAATGATCTACCAAATGTACTTACCAATTGTAACTGTTTGTTATATACTGATGACACTACCATCTACTCATCACAGAAATCGCTTGCCGCACTTCAAGACACACTTAACACTGATCTTAACAATGTGTATTCCTGGTGCACTGATAATAAACTTCAAATCAATCCTTTAAAAACAACCTTTGTACTATTTCATAATCCACAAACACCTATTTATTCTCCAATAACTGTCTCGTTAAATACTCATGTTATACGGACATCTGATACTGTTAAATTTCTGGGTATTACTCTCGACAAACACCTTAAATTAAATAGCCATGTCAACTCGCTAATAAAGAAGGTTTCATTTGGCATCCGCATTATCATTAAAACACGCGCATTCTTCAACCCTCATATTATTAGATCGTTGTATCATGCTTATATTAACAGTCATTTATCATACTGTTTATCTTCATGGGGTAATACATATGCCATTCATCTCAAACCACTTCAACGTCTTCAAAATCAGGCAATAAAATTAATGACCTTTAGCACATTCCGGTGCCATTCTTCACCTATCTATCAACGTCTTAACGTTTTACCCCTTCAACAGCTGCTCTATCATAAGTTGTCACTCATTACATTTCGTCTCTGTCATCGTGAAATAACCTAAGACAGCCTTCTTTTTGATAACCTCATGAACAAAGATAATACTAGGTTTGCAGAACGCAATAACCTTCTATTACCTAAAATCAGATCTAACTATGGTAAATTTACACTTCGTTTCCATGGTATTTCACTTTGGAATCGCATCCCTGTTAATATTAAGTCATCTCTTTCATTGCAGTTTTTTAAACACAATATGAAAAGAATACTGTTAGCAGAAGCAGCTTTTCATTTGTCATAAAAACATTTTCATATTTATTACATTTTCTTTACATTACTTCTATTATTGTATCGTTGGGCTTCATATTTCTGTAAAACACTTTGTATTTTTCTTTGTTCGTAATATGCAGAAGAGCCAAATTTTTGTTAGATTACTAGATATTCCTGCTTATGATTATTTATTGTGATATTACTGTAAAACGCTGTTTTTACTATATATCTAATTATCTTCTGTTTATTTGCACTTATTCCCTACGAATTGTATTTTAACGCGCTTTTTTCTTTGTTTGTTTGCCCTCTACTTGCTGCTCTAATACTCTTATGCACCCACTAATGATAGGAGGTCCCCCTGGCAGTTTCTCACTCTGGGACCTCCTGATGCTGTATATAAATATGCAAGCCCGTTTTTATGCGAAGCATATTACGAGAGCTCAACCCAGCTCCTCAGGCGCGGCGGTGTCGCCTTGAAACCACGTGACACCGTGACGTCACGACAGAGGAGAAGTGGCTTTGGCTCAACTCTTGCAAGACGGGCTGGGTGGGAATCGAACCAGGGTCTCCGGAGTGTGGGACGGAGACGCTACCACTGAGCCACAAGTATTTTTTTTTTCCTTTATTGCCAACTTGGCACAATACAGTGAAAAACACCATCATAACATCACATTAAAAATGCTAGCTTGTGTCTGGCTAGCATAAGTGGGTAAAAAACGCTTTACGGTCAGGAGTTCGTCCAGATAAACACACCAATCTGGCTTTTCTTCCTTCTGTTTGTACACATCTCGTAAATATGCGATGCTTTCGTTGAAGTTGTCCCGGGCTGACCTCGCGTTGACGTCCGCATTACGCACTGACATTCTGGTTTTCCAAACACTGTGCATTACTAGAATCATTAGCATATCGTACGGCACACCTTCGCTTTCGACAGGAAGAAATCGAATGCCGTAGGGTGTAAGCGGCAGTTCCTTTTTCAGGGTTCTTTGCAAGATGTCCCATAAGAATACGGCATCCCAACAATCGAGAAACATGTGCTCGATTGTTTCAGGCCTTTTGCATATTACACAGTCAACCGACCATGGTACCAAGAACCCTTTTTCCTTTAGCCACGGTATTGTAGAAAGTGTGCCACTATGGAGCATGAAAAAGAAAGTTTTGACTGACGATCGGATAGTCATACTTTTAACCCTTTTTAACACATTGCTGCCTGGCCCAGGATTGTACATCCTTCGATACAAGGGAACAGGCATCATCACATCAATTAGATCTTTGTAGAGGCGTTTTCTCTTGACCTCGCTGAGATATTCCATTGAAAATCTTACTTTTAGAAACTGCACAGCCGCAACAATTTCATGCATGTATCCGCGGACATTGCGTTGCATATGGGCGCATGATGACACAATGACATCTGGCAATGCGTTCGCCAATCTCACTTGCATAACACTTCTTAAAAAAGGATTTCTTTCATTGCGATAATATACGAACCTAGAGACAATTTGTCTCACGAACAAATGAATCAAACCCAGTCCTCCCGATCGCACTGGAAGGAACAAATTTGTGCGGCTCACCCTTTCCCACGATGAGTTCCATACAAAAACAGCCAACACTCTGTGCAGTCGTTGAATACTCATGCGCGACATGTGCAACGCTTGCAAAACATACCATACTCGAGCAATAATAAAAATGTTACACACTGTGGCACGGGAAAAAATTGATAGGTCTCGTCCTCCCCATTTTTGTGTTTTCTCTCGAGCCTTGTCTGTCTGTTCTTTCCAGTATTCTTGTGTATCCTTGTAGTGTTGTAGTGGTACGCCTAGGTATTTACTTGGAGTAGTCGTCCACCGAATGTTGGCGTACGTGACTGGCACACTTTCCCATTCACCATGCCAGAAACCCTGACATTTATTCCAGTTCATTCTGCACCCTGTGTATTGACAGAGAGCTGTGGCATCTTTTATCGCATTTGTTACACTTTCTCTGTCGGTACAGAAAACAGCTATGTCGTCGGCGTAAGATAATATTTTGACTTCACAAGCCATAATACGAAAGCCTCTTATTTCCTCATTTTGAATAATCTTTAAACAAAATGGCTCTAAATAAATGCTAAAAAGTAGTGACGACAGAGGACACCCTTGTTTCACCGAAGAGACGACATGGATGCTTTTGCTGACTTGTTTGTTAATTATAATTGAGGCAGAGCATCCAGTGTACGACATTTTTACACCTTCCAGTATTATTTTCCCTACATTTACATATTCCATAATGGCAAACAATATTTCGTGCGTAACAAGGTCAAAAGCTTTTTCCAGATCTATTTGGAGCATTGCCACATGGTTGGAAAAAACATCACAACACTCCAAAATATTTCTTGCTATATGAATGTTCGTCGTTATGCTCCTACCTTTAATTCCGCACGTCTGGTGTGGTCCGACTATATCTTTAATAAAACCTTGTAATCTTCTTGCCAAGACCTTCATGAATATCTTGTAATCTACGTTAGAGAGGGTAATTGGTCGGTAAGAACCTACCAATAATTGCTTAAGTCGGTCGTCCGTTTTAGGAATGAGAATGATATGTGATTGACGGAAGGAAAGGGGAAGCTCTTCTATGTCATATGCCTCTTGTATTACCGCATGCAATGCCTTAGCTATAGGAGTTTTAAATTTCTTATAAAACGCTGAACCCAGTCCATCGGGACCGGGCGACTTTCCGGGGTTCAAATCATCGATTGATTTTTCAATTTCCTTTAATGTAATTGAGGCTTCTAGGACTAATTTTGCATTTTCATCTAGTTGCGGCATAAGTGGAAGAAAAGCGTTTACAAATCCCTTGTTTACTTCTTTCCTTTCACCAAACAATTTCCGAAAGTGCTCTACGAAAGCGTCTTCTATATCACTTTTCTTATCTGTGACTACACCTCGGTACCTTATTTCTTTGATTTCTTTTTTGGTCGCGTATCTTTTTTCGTCACTAAGGGCGCGTTTGGTGGGCGTTTCGCCCATCCACAAATGCTCTGCACGAGCCCGTATCACTGCTCCTCTATAATTTTCGACATCGATAAGCTCAAGTTGTCGCTTGACGTCTCGAATTTCTTTACTGCGCAGGCCGGGGGTAACACTTTCTTGGCTGATCAAGAAGTCTAACTGGGCTTGCAGTTCTTTTTCGTGTTTTATGTTACTGTGCTTAAGTGCAGAAGCCCGTTCTATCGCCTTAATCTTTATTTTTTCTTTGAAAAGCTCCCATCTGCCAATTATGTTCTGGTGATCTTCAAGTAAGTCATTAAGGTTTTCCATTGCGTAATCTACGAAAGGTTTGTCATCCAATAGATTATCATTAAGTTTCCAGAGCTGCCAATTAAATGTACTTTTTCTTTTTTCTGCTCCAAGCGAGAAAGACACTAAGCTGTGGTCGCTGAAAGAAACATGATTGACTGTGTAATTACTGCACAAAGGTACAAGAGCTGTCGATATATAAGCTCTATCTAGTCTAGCGTGGCTATTTCCTTGAAAATGAGTGAACTGGGGGAAGTTACATGAAAACAAAGACCCCACGTCATCTAAATTGTGTTCACCCACAATTGCGCTTAAAAATATTGCACTTTTATCTCGAATAGGTCGTTTGTTCACTCTATCTTCTGGTTCACAAACACAGTTGAAATCACCCAGTAATATGACCAGCTTATCGCATAGCAGGTGTTTTTCCATTTCCTCAAAGAACACTCGCCGGTCATGTTCCTTGTTTGGTGCGTACACGTTAATCACCCTCCAATTTTTCATTGCGAAGGTGAAATCACAAACAATATAACGACCACTTTGACTGACACTCAAAGATTCCTCAACAATCTCAATAGAATTTCGAAGAAATAGAGCACAACCTGCTGACAAGCCTACTGCATGACTTATGGCAACATTGTACCGATTTCTAAAAGGTGATACCATGCGATCACTTTGTTCCTGCGTTTCTACCTTTGTCTCTTGAACTGCTACGATATCCAGCTCATTTTCTAACAGCAGGCGACTAAGCTGGTACTGACGTCTCCTAGACGCCAGACCTCTGACATTTATCGTCGCTATGCGTAGTGCTGTGCCTGATTTTAACGCCATTTCTTTTTATATATTCTGCAAAATGATCGCATTACAGTACCCCTTTAGAATCTGAAAAATTTGTTAGCATAGTATAACACTTACAGCGAAGATGAACCTTGTAGACACATCACGTATGCAGCACAATGTGCGCTATAGGCATCTTCCAACCGGAAGTCTTCACGACACTTGCAAATGAGTTTGCTCAGAGTCCCCACGTCTTCCCGAAGACCCCAAAAGGTTGCGCTGCGCGGAGAGTCGGCGTTAAGACGGTGGTTTTTCCGCCGGCCGCCGCTCAGCGGAAAAATTCGGCCTCTGCTTCACTGAAGACCGTCTTATGCCGAGTCCCTTCGGCGGTGGTTCTGTCTCTTCAACTCCTTTGTCTGCTTCCTCGACGCTCTCCTCCAATGGCCGCTTGGTGGACTGTCCAGTGAGGCTTTCGACGACGTCCATGCAGGTCTCTTGGGTTTCCTCCACTTTTGTATCCTCGCTGATAGGTTGACAGGCGTCCTTCGATGTGGTGGCTTTTTCCATGGCCTGGTCTTTGGTATCCCGTTCGCGCTCTGCTGGTTGACGCCTTTCCTCCAAAAAGGGTTTGTTGGCTGCCAGCGTTACCATTTTGCGGACTGTGGTGTCTTTTGACGGCTTCGAAGCTTCTTCAGCGTCGTTTTCATCCATGAGAAGTTCGGATGAATCCTCGCCACTCGTAGGCCCAGCGACGCTGGCGTACGTTTTAGGGCATTGACCTTCTTCATGTCCGAATCTACGGCAGGCACTGCATTTTGGAACCCGGCAGTCGCGGCGAATGTGCCCCGTTGCATGACAGCGCAGGCACATCGGCGGACGGCCTGATACGACCACCAAAGCTTGTTCACCTGCGACGTTCAGCTGGTGTGGTAGATCTTCCAGCTTAACGCCTGCCTTGAGACGCATGGACACCAACCTTGTTGTGGACCCCTTGTCACTGATTCCGTGTACTCGCCACCGCTCTCTGCTAATGTCTGTCACTTTTCCATAAGGAAGGAAGGCCACCCGCACGTCGTCATCTGGAACGTTGTGCAACAGCCAGTGCACTTTCATCTTTACATCTTGGTTTCCAGGATCAATGACGACGCAGCGCCGGCCCTTGACCTTCAATTCACTCGCGGCGAGTAACTTCTTCATGGCTTCGGCATTACTGAAGGTTACGGCCCACACGTGGCTCATCCGATACGCCCCTAAGGCGATCACTTCAGGAAGCAGCGACATACCAGACAACGCGTCGCGAAAATCTTCGACTCGGTAAGGCCGCGCTTGAACATCTCCGTGAAGAAAAACTGTATTAACAACAAAACGACCTGTTGGCAAATTCGGCAAAATCAAATCGTAGCCTTCTTCAGATGAAAAGTTCCTGTTGCCGCGGCTGGCAATAGCCGCTGTAGCCGCTCCGACGGAGCCCGTCATCGCACGTCCGTCACGCTCGGTGGCCGGAAGTAGACGCCATTGAGCCACAAGTACGATGCTTCAAAGCGGTACAAAAGCGCCCCTAGTGAATGCGGTGTTGCCTTAGAAACGAGCTGTTTCTAAGGCGTGCGTCTCTTGCTCAGGCACACATTTCGTTGCCGCGCCGAACGCTGCTTTGCTCGACGCTCACCGCGTCCAATGCGGGGCGCGTAGTCGCTGCCCTGTAGCCCATTGTCTTACACCCCTTGGCGGGTCGACGGGAACGCTGTCGCGTTCCACTCTTGAAGGCGAAGCAGTAATGCATGAGTTGTTTCTTCGTCTAGCCGAACCAAATATAGCCAAGCAACAACAGTTCACCAGGCTAAACAGTGGTTCAACAACTAAAATAAAGGCTAGTATGCTTCGCATCCTGGGCTTAACCTTGCCTAAGCCACAGCCATTTTTTTATGCGAAGCATATTACGAGGGCTCAACCCAGCTCCTCAGGCGCGGCGGTGACCATGAAATCACGTGACACCGTGACGTCACGACAGAGGAGAAGTGGCTTTGGCTCAACTCTTGCAAGACGGGCTGGGTGGGAATCGAACCAGGGTCTCCGGAGTGTGGGACGGAGACGCTACCACTGAGCCACGAGTACAACGCTTCAAAGCGGTACAAAAGCGCCTCTAGTGAATGCGGTGTTGCCTTAGAAACGCGCTGTTTCTAAGGCGTGCGTCTCTTGCTCAGGCGCACATTTCGTTGCCGCGCCGAACGCTGCTTTGCTCGACGCTCACCGCGTCCAATGCGGGGCGCGTAGTCGCTGCCCTGTAGCCCATTGTCTTACACCCCTTGGCGGGTCGACGGGAACGCTGTCGCGTTCCACTCTTGAAGGCGAAGAAGTAATGCATGAGTTGTTTCTTCGTCTAGCCGAACCAAATATAGCCAAGCAACAGCAGTTCACCAGGCTAAACAGTGGTTCAACAACTAAAATAATGGCTAGTATGCTTCGCATCCTGGGCTTAACCTTACCTAAGCCACAGCCATTTTTTTTGTACATGTCATAACAATAACAATAAACTGCGCGCGGTGCACAAAAATGCCCGACTGCCTGCGATCTCGACTCTGCGCCCCCTCGATGATGTCGTAAATAAACCCATCTCATCAGTACCAACATGGAAGTTGTTACGCTGCGCGGCGGAGCCGAATAGGAGATGGAATAACTGCGGCGGTGGGCACAAATGTCCGAGTGCCAGCCATCTCAACTCTACGCCCCCTCGATCATGTCGTAAATAAATCAATCTCATCCGTAACAACACTGAAGTTGTTACACTGCGCGGCGGAGCCGAATAGGAGATGGAATAACTGCGGCGGTGGGCACAAATGCCCGAGTGCCTGCGATCTCGACTCTACGCCCCCTCGATCATGTCGTAAGTAAACCCATCTATCTCATCCGTAACAACATTGAAGATGTTACAGCGCGCAGCGGAGCCGAAAAGGAGATGGAATAACTGCGCGCGGTGCACAACAAAGCCCGACTGCCAGCGATCTCGGCTGTACCCCCTGTCAATAATGTCCTAAGTAAAGCCATCTCATCCGTGACAACTTTGGTGCACGGTGCGGGATAATCGCTCTGGACAACCTTCTTCTAGGTACCCTCCCACGAAGCCGGCGCTTGCTCGGAATACAGCCTGAAGACAAAGACATGAACGAACCACAAGCAGCTGGCGGCAGCCATGACATAAGCATGCACGATGACAGAGAGCGCCCAAGTCATCTGCTGGATTCCTCAGAAACAACTGTGCACATTTTCCTGCAAAGCTGACGGGGATTTTGACAACCGGCTGAAATATCAAAAGGTAAACGGTCGCAATGCGTGGAACGCAACGGCGCGACTTGCTAACGTCGTTTTTTAGAGCGCAGCTCTTTGGCGTCCGTTCCTTGGTTTCGCGTCGTCGTCGGCGTTGTCGTCGGCCTCGTAACCAGCTCCGCCCCCCTTTCATCCCCCCAGCGCTAGCAGCGACCGACTGATACCGCTGGATGCCGCTGACGCCGCTAGAGAGTCAAGATAACGTGACTGCATAGAACACCGTCGCCGCCATGCAGAAAGAGGAGGAAAGGGTCCCCCCCCCCCCTGTTCTTGTGTGGCGGATAGGGTGCTCTTCAGTTGCCGACGCGCCGGTTATTCCACGTAGGCCCCGGCACGTCGACGAATACGTGACCACCTTCCCACGGCTAGACCTGGTTCTTAGCGCTGCGGAAGCGAGGGTATCATATTGTTTGTGTCGGCATCGGCGGCGTTGTCCCTGAAACCAACTCCGCAGCTGGGGTTGACTCACTATCGGTGTCAGCGGCATTAGTCAGTCGCTGCTATCTCTTCCCTCCTCCCTTTATCGTGTTGTCCGCTTGCTGCGCACGCTTCTGCCCCCATCGTTTGCCGCTGGGTGTACACGCCACCCCCCTACCCCCTCTTCCTGCGAGTCTCCGGTTGTCAAAGCGCCGGCTCGAACTTAATTCCTTTCTTCGCTCCTCCTCCAATGCAACCCCTGTGCGGTGGCAATCAGAGAGCCAGATCGGTGGCGGCGGATCTGTATATGTGCACCGCCCGAGCCGAAATTGCCGCTGCCGTTCGCCCTGTGCGGTGGCAATCAGAGAGCCAGATCGGTGGCGGCGGATCTGTATATGTGCACCGCCCGAGCCGAAATTGCCGCTGCCGTTCGCCACTGCGAAATTATCTGCCAGTTCTTTCTGAGCCATGAGCGAGACGACCGATGGAAGTCCTCCGTCTGCTGCTGCTGCTGCTGCTGCTGCTGCTAAACGAGCTGCCAGAGCAGAGGCCCAGCGCCGTCGCCGTCAGAATCCAGAGGTGCGTGCCGCCGAAGCAGAAGCTTACCGTCGCCGCCGTCGAGATGTTCCAGGAGTACGCGTCGCCGAAGCAGAGGCTAAGCGCCGCCGCCGAGAAGACCCTGCCGTTCGCGCCGCCGAAGCGGAGGCTCATCGCCGCCGTCGAGAGCAACCAGCAGTGAGCGGGGCTGAAGCAGAAGCTCATCGCTAGCTGCCTACTTCGTCCCTACCGCACTCACGAAAGACGTCGTGCACTTCCTGCAACTCGCATTAACCGTCCATCGATCCACACCGATGTTAGTAGTGGGGGACTTTAATGTTGACATAAAGACAAACAGCAATTTCCTAACACTTATGCGGGAGAACATCCCGTTCCTCTCGCTCGTAACGCGTCCCACGGCTGTGACAACCTCGCGAGGCACTTGTATAGATCTCGTCTTTGAGAATCAAGCATTGGTGTACCAAGTCGAACATATATCAGTCTATTTCTCCGACCACAAAGCTTCCTTCATGACTTCAGTGGAGTCTTTGTTAAAGGAATACGTGTGAAAAATAAAAAAAAAATTCTGTGATAGCGCATACATGTGTTGCTCGATTTCTTTGCCTCAATCTATCGAAAAGGTGAAACAGCTTATTTGCTGCGCTCAAATTTCGCATTAGGAAGTAACGTAATCGTCGGTAATTTTTTCTCACTGGAACAGCACTTTTCTGATTCGATAATAACGAAAGCACGATAACAACGTGGGAAACGTACGTTGAGGAAACCAAGAGCTGCTTCGGAAGCCAACGGAGGTGCCACGGTGAAGCCAACAATGACACCATCACAGTGTCACATCCTTGGTTTATTTGGTTGTTGGCTTTTTACGACACGCACACACACACACACACACACACACACACACACACACACACACACATATATATATATATATATATATATATATATATATATATATACATTGTAAGCATGACTTCATCATCATCAATCATCGGCTCATGTTCGTTTTTGCATCGGCGCCATTTTTCCTTCTTGGAATAAAGCGTCGTCTCGACCGTGGTATTTCAAGTGGTGGCGGCGCTTTAAGATCCCTTCGACCTCAATCCACTTCAAGATTTCTCCTGGAGCTACGTTCGGGACGCCGCTTACGCCAAGAGGCGGCCATGTCGCAAGACCAGACCGCAGCGTCCACCATTTCGGTTCAAGTGCCAGCCACCCCCACTCCCAGCCCTTCCAACAACCGGTATAGCGATCCTGAAATCTTCTATGGCTTGCCTGGTGAGGACGTTGAAGACTGGCTCGACAACTACGATCGTGTCAGCGAATACAACAACTGGAACGAGACATCGAGGTTAAACAACGTACCATTTTACGTCTCTCAAGTAGCCAAGACATGGTTCCTCAATCATGACAGAGACTTCCGTGATTGGTCGTCTTTCAGGGAGCAGCTACGGCGGACTTTCGGCACACCCATGGTTCGTTCGGAAGTTGCGAAAAAGAGGCTTTCTGAGCGCGTCCACCATTATGGCGAGTCGTATACCTCGTACATTGAGGACATCCTCGAGCGTGCGACACCTTCTTAAGGGTATCAGATCTACTGCCTTCAACGCACTCGCCGCTCAAAACCCTTCGACGGCGTCAGACGTCGTCTCCGTCTGTCAGCGCCTCGACGCCCTGCAATCAATTCGCTTGCAACCGGACTTTTCCGACAACAGCCCCCTGGCCAGCAGTATTGAGCTCCGGTCTATCATTCGAGCCATAATTCGTAAGGAATTGCAAGCGCATGGCTCACCCCCTTGCAGCAGCGCTCACGTCCAACCTGCTTCTACTGACCTGCGCGGTATTATTAAGGAGTAATTGGCCTCCCTGCAGCACGCCCAGCATACCAACGCTTCTCCTTGCCCACAACCGGCTTCTTACGCCCAGTTTGCTGCACTGCCAGCCGCGCCATCTCTAATCACACCACCTGCGCCTGTATACGATCACCTGACACCTTTAGTCGCCTGAGCTCCGAACCCGCCTTACAACTCTGCCTGGAGTTCGTCGAGGTCTGTGTGCTATTACTGCGGCTTTCGAGGACATATCTCCCGGTTTTGCCGACACCGCCAGCAAGACGAACGTCGTGGTTACGCGGCCTTTGAACGCGATGAGCCACCTCCTCGCATTTACCGCACTTATGGCGATAAGCCTCCTGTTCGCCGATCTCCATCTCCGGCCGACTTCTCCAACACCGCTGTGATGTTATTGGGGCCAGATCACTCCAGAAAAAGGGAGAAGCAGCACGCGAAAGCAAAAACACACATCAGACTTGTATTGACGTACAGGACACACATAACGGCACACACACGTGACAATGTCCCAAAATGCCTCATAGGCGACATGCACTATATCTATGGACAGGTGGATTATGATTGGCCTACAGTTCCGGCGGAAGCGTGTGTCGCCGTGTCTGAGACCTCGTTGAACCGATGCCGGCCAGTGGGGTCGGACAACAGTGTCGGCCGGCGGGTCGGACAGCCTTGACCAGCGGGGTCGGACGACAGTGTCGGCCGGCGGGTCGGACAGCCGTGTAGGACGGCCGGGTCGGACAGCTGGGTCGGACGGCCGGGACGGTCAGCTGGGTCGGACAGCCGGGTTGGACAGCCGGGTCGGACCGCCTCGTGGGGCTCAGGTAGCCGGCCGCAGTCACCGGGTCGCGTCCACAGCTGGCGGGGTAGCCCTGTGGCCACTCACCCGAACGCTCGAGTGCCTCGGTTCCGGACCGCCAGCCCTCTTGGACCAGTGCCCAGCGGAAGAGCGGGGCGAGGTAACCTCCCAGCGGGCAACAGTGTTGCTTCAGGTGTGGCGTATTGGCGCGGTCGACGATATCTCCTATGGGCCAGACGCCCAGCGAGGAAGCTGTTTTTCCGTCGACCGCCGAACCTCGCGCACTGCTCACGCCACGGGCCACGGGCCACACTCTCGCGCCACGCTTTTTGAGGCGCCACTGCCGACGCTCCCAAGAAGTCGTCGATGACGATGATGAACATCTTGCGGGTATTTGCCAAGATTCACTGTCCTCTTCGCCCCCAGCACGGCGCACTGTTTTCGTATGTTTATGCTTCCACTCCCGCGTACCATATATTATGACAACCGCACACAACACACGTGCCTCGAGACGTCGCTCCCCATCGCCGCTCCGACGTTCTGTTTCGCCACTTCGACCTGTCTCCCAACTCCATGTCCAGCGACCGGAAAACTAACCAGTGCAGTTTTTGGAGGGAAAACTGCATCGCCTCGAAGTGCTCCAAGTCCTCCTGAACGTCCTTCGAACATGTTATTGGTGTCTGTGGAGGGTGCGCCTTTGTTAGCTCTGATTGACACGGGAGCTATACTATATCTGCTATGCGTGCGGACCTGTGCTCTCGTCTGCGGAAAGTGAAGACGCCTTATATTGGATCATCCCTGATTGGGGTTAATGGAGCAATCATTCGACCATCAGCCGAATGTACAGCACGCGTCTTCATCGATGGTATCCGTCAACAAATTAAGTTCGCGATTTTATTACCGTGCGCTCATGAACTAATTTTAGGTTGGAACTTTCTCTCGTCAGCGTCCGCTTTAATCTCTTGCCGTCAAAGTGTAGTCCATATGACAGAGACAGTTCATTGCTGCGGGAGTGCCGATGAGCCACGACTGCGTTTTCTCACTGCTGCCAATTCTGTACTGCTTCTCGGCCACGAGCAAGTCATAAGTCTCTCTTCTACGGACATCATCAATGCAACGTGTTCATCACTCCTTACGGTCACTGTCTTGCCCGTGGGATTGTCTTCGCTTCCTACCTGGTGCGGTTCAAAAAAAGATCTGTGTTAATCATCCCTTTAAACGCGACCACTGAGACAATCCTCCTACCTCAAGGCTTCGCAGTGACCTGTTATGTCGATACCCAACCAGTCTCCCTGCTTCCTCTTGCCGCCTCGCAAGCTCTTCCTCAACAGGACAAATCTGCTTCATCTGCCCTTGCTTCCGTGACAAGTCCTGACTTTACTGCTGCTCAAAGTGAAGCGTTGCTAAAATTGCTCACGAAGCACCAGGCCTCCTTTGATATGGATACTTCGTCACTCGGACAGACTTCCGTTGCCTTCCATCGTATCGACACCGATGGCCAGACTATTGTACGCAGCCGTCCCTACCGAGTCTCTTTAGCCGAACGCAAAATCATCGAGGAGAACGTCGCCGATATGCTGAAAAGAAACGTCATACGTCCCTCCGCCAGTGCTTGATCATCACCAGTCGTTTTAGTGCAGAAGAAGGATGGATCGGTACGATTTTGTGTTGACTACCGTGCGCTAAAGAAGATCACCCGTAAGGATCTATATCCGATGCCCCGTATCGATGACGCCCTGGATTCGTTGCAAGGCGCGCAATACTTTTCCAGCCTTGATCTTCGCTCCGGATGTTGGCAAATTCCAATGCACGAAGCGGACAAAGAAAAGACCATCTTTTCTACTCCGGATGGCCTTTACGAGTTTAATGTAATGCCTTTCGGTCTATGCAATGCTCACGCCACATTTAAAAGAATGATTGACACTGTTCTTCGAGGTTTCAAGTGGAAAACTTGTCTTTGTTACCTCAACGACATCGTCGTGTTTTCCTCGACTTTCACTGATCATCTACAACGCTTAGATGAAGGGCTCACATGCCTTTCTAATGCCGGACTTCAACTAAACACGAGAAAGTGCCGTTTCGCTGGCACAACGATTAAAGTCCTGGGTCATCTCGTTAGCAAAGACGGCATCCAGCCCGATCCGGATAAAATTTCCACGATGCTCAGCTTTCCACGCCCACTTCTTGCAAAAGAACTGCGCAGCTTCATTGGACTCGCCTCATACTTTCGACGTTTTATCCGGAACTTTGCCAGCATTGCCTCGCCCCTCCACAAGCTCTTTGCTAGTTCCAGTTCCTTCGACTGGAACGATCAGTGTGAAGCCGCGTTCCAAGAACTCAAGCGCGCACTAACATCCCCGCCTGTTCTTTGTCATTTTGATGATAAGGCACCCACACTACTCCATACTGACGCCAGCGGTCAAGGAATTGGTGCCGTACTGCTGCAGCGCGACCACGAATTTTCCGAAAAGGTTGTTGCATATGCAAGCCGCACTCTCACTTCGCGGAAAAGAAGTACTCGATAACCGAACAAGAGTGTTCGGCTGTTGTCTGGTCCATTCAGAAATTTCGTCCATATCGCCACGGTCGACATTTCACGGTTGTGACCGACCACCATGCCCTATGTTGGTTGTCGACGATCAAAAACTTGTCTGGGCGCCTTGGCCGATGGATACTCCGATTACAAGCATATGATTTCGATGTCATATATAAGTCCGGAAGGAAGCACCAAGATGCCGATGCTCTTTCACGATGTCCATTACCACCATCATCGGAGCACATCACATCACCTTGTCGAAGTGGCCGCACGGAGGACGCTTCGTCTATTACACCGATTTCTTCCTTGACTCCATTAAACCGCCCTTCAGTCCTTTCTACTCACCAGCGCGCCGATTCCTATTGCAATGGTATCATCAATCGCCTTAGCGGTGTTTCATCTCCACCCAATGCCAGGCTACGGAAACAGCTCAAACTGTTCAAGTTTGAAGACGACGTGCTCTACCGGTACATTTTTCACCCGGGAGGCCATCGATGGGTTCCCGTTCTACCGCGCTCTCTTGGCGCTGCAGTTCTGCAGGCCTCAAACGATGACCCTACGAGCAATAAAAACAGCGCTAAACGACGGGACGAGTGAAGGGACACAGACAACGGCGCTGACTAACAACCAAAGTGTGTTTATTCCGTCAGTCAGCATATATATGCTCCGCCGCTATCTGAAACCATGGAATCTACAGGATAGGGCATGCGCAGGGGGAATGCAATTAATGTGATAAGAAGGCAATCTCCTTTGGAAGGAGAGAAATGGATGGGAGGCTTACACATGCATCACCACTAACGTGAATGTGGAAGGCTTCGGATATAAGGCGTGCGCGGTCATCACGATATTTTGACAGATATGTTACACGTTCGAAGGATGGCTTGCAACCGCATTCATTGCAATGTAGTGACAACTGACTATTTTTTGCCCGTTTTTGAAATTTGTTGAAGTGCTCGCGCATGCGGTCGTTGATGCAACGCCCCGTTTGGCCGATATAAAAACGCTTGCATGAAAGAGGGATCTTGTAAAGCACACAGTCACAACAGTCAGCAACAAACCTCTGTCTGTGCTGTTTTTTACAACTTTTTTTGTTGTTATTGCTTATCCTATTTACTTGGTGGCACAGGCTTCCTAACTTATTTTTGGCAGTAAACAGCAACCTGACGCCTGCCCTACTGACAACCTTTTTGAGGTTGTGCGCAACCTGGTAATCTGGTAAACCTGGTAACCTGGTAAACCTGGTAACCTCGTAATCATGAACCAACCAGCCCAAATGCGTACTCTTTTGCAGTTTATGACCCTACGTCAGGCCACTTGGGTTACCACAAAACACACGAGCGCATACGCAGCCGGTTCTATTGGCCAGGCCTTTCCACGAGCATAGCTATATATGTTGCCTCGTGCACACTTTGCCAACACCGTAAGCGACCGACTGCTGCTTCGGTCGGGACGCTACAACTACTTCCTTGTCCAGCAGAACCCTTCTCTGTCGTTGGCATTGACCTTTTCGGGCCACTGCCACCTACTACAGACGGCAACAGATGGATCGTCACTGCTGTTGACCATTTGACCCGATACGCTGAAACAGCCTCAATACGCTCAGGAGCTGCCTTAGAATTAGCAGCCTTCTTCTTGCAGGCTGTCTACTTACGTCACGGGGCGCCTCAGGTTCTTTTGAGCGACCGATACAAGGCATTTCTTTCAAGCACTCTTAATGAAGTTGTGCAAGCGTCCAACACCGTGCACAAGACAACGTCTACACTGTAAAAAATTTCCGTTATTTTACGGGGGATTTCTGTGATTATACGGAGAACTGCAGATAAAAATACGGAAAGTATGTCATATTTCAAAAATACGGCAAAATCTGCCGTTAATATACGGAAAGTGCTCTCCGTATTCAGCTTTGCGGACATTTTCACTGCAATCATATAACGGCTATACACTGTTTTGGACGAAACAGAGAGAATTCCGTATTTTTGTTATCTGAACATCCGTATATTGTGAGAAAATTTAAGCTGTCTGAATGAGCGCTCGTACTCATAAAGTTTCAGCTAACAATACTTTATTGAACACGCAAACTGTACGCATTATGAAGTTGCGCGCAAAATGTGAGAGCTAGCCTTCTACCAAAAGCTGCAATAACAGATCGTATAAATATATATACGCATCTTCTATTCCGGTCGCAGTTTGCCGCGCATATGGGCTTTGTAACGCTGATCATATGCGCAAATATATGCGTGTTCTCGCAATGTTCTCAAATTAAGCGCTTTGTAGTTAATAACACAGCATATATGTTTAAGTGAATGAAGAGCCGGGGACACACGTGCATACGTAAACAAGCTTGCGGCACTCAGGTGCTGGTGCACTGGGAATGACATTGGTGCTCTATACGCCAAAAATTGTGCGCACTCTAAATCAGTACCGAAACGCAGGGAGTGGTATAATGACCGTAACTGCGTTTACATTTGGCAATAAATGGTCTCGAAGGCGACTGGCGGCCTATAGATCCAAGTACAACGGTCGGAGGAAATTTTCGAATGCGGCAAGCAATTAACCCAAGTGTCGAAGGGCACTGCTGAACTGCAATGTAGTTGCTTGAACTCTTTCCCATGATATTTACAAAATATCTCGTCTCTGACAATAACTGCCCATTCATTGAGACAAATCGATTACGCATAATCTTCACTGTTCATGTGTTAATTCTTGCGATAAGATGTAATCGCAAGCATTTGGCGCTTCATCTTGAAACAAGACCGGTAAGCGCGCTCGTTCTTGTACGGTAGAATAAAGAACGCGAAAATGCACCGACATGCGTGTAAACTACTGGAAGGTGACTGAAGATGAAGGACCTATTACCGTGCTAGTACTGTGTATACTGTCAAAAAGAAGAAAAAAATAATACGGAAAGAAAGAATGCCCAGTGTCGAGATGTAACGATTCAAGCTTTATTTCTTTTTGACCTAGAATGTAACACCATTAGTTCCATGTGCTTTATGCATGGGTAATGTTATGACACAACTCATTATTTACCCGTTCATTACATGCACCAACCAGCCCAAATTATCACTGTACTAGAGCTTATGGACGCATCGCAGTGCACTGCTTTGCACTTCATTGTAGCACAGGGGTTTGCTATCGCCAGTAGCGAATGCTTTGGTTGACCTCCCTGCCTTTCAGCTTTTTGAATTCTCTCTCCCTTTGTATTAAACGACTAACTTGTGGGAGAGAAAGCGTTCTCCTCTTTCAGAATTCAATTAATTGTGAAGCAATTATATTGCAGTTCCAGTAACTAGAGCACAAATGCGAAAACGAAACCGATTCTGTTCGGTTCTCCGCGCTCAGAGTGCGGC
Organism: Dermacentor albipictus; assembly: GCF_038994185.2. Taxonomy (NCBI): domain Eukaryota; kingdom Metazoa; phylum Arthropoda; class Arachnida; order Ixodida; family Ixodidae; genus Dermacentor; species Dermacentor albipictus. The sequence continues at coordinate 204,486,550 of NC_091822.1, read as the reverse complement.
ACCAGGGGGCAGGGCGCGCTGCGCGTCCGTTGGAGTGGCATACGGAGCTGCACATGTGTAGTCAGCCGGCATTTTTCGAGTCGTGTTGTAAACGTTGTTAATTCGCCGTAAATATCTCTTGATTTGTACTCAAGAGTGGAGCAAGACCCCAAGGAAGAGAGATTGACGCATCGGGAGCGAAGAACAGAAACGATGGATGGTTACGCTGCTTGGGTCTCGGCACGTTCGAATTGGCAAAGTTCCGAATTTGTCGCTGTGTTGTGTATGTGCTGGAATGTATTTCTATGCGGCTGAAAGCACGCTCCCGCAGGGCGCGCCGAGTAATTGCGCCTGACGCATGTATGGAACCACGTGTCACTGACGTCACGCTGGTTCTACTTAAACGGCTGTGGAAATAAAGACGGGGCTCTTTCCCCTTGCTGGCGTTTTGGACTGCAGTCGTCTCCTGTCTTTCGTCGATCACGCACTGACAGCGGCGGCGCCGATACAACATGGTGTCAGAAGTTATGCGATCCACCCACTTTTGAAAAGCGATGGAAAAGAGCGTCGAGACGTCGTCGGAAAGGAAGGCTGCAATGGCTACTGCATCGCCGCCGGGTCTTCAGCAGCCGCCACCGCTGGACCACAGAGAAAGAAATTTCAACTAGAGCGGACACTCCCATAGGGCCCAGCGGCCGAATTGACTGTAGCACACCAAGCGGTTGTTGTTGACTTCTTCCGGTTTCGGTTTTGGGCGCGCGCGTTTTGAACACCAGTTGGTACACGCGCGCGCCAGCTCCGCTGCTTGGCGCGGCATTCATTTTTTTTTTCGTTTCTGCTGAACCTCGCGTGGCCTTGGCGTGGAATCGTTTCATTATTAAGCAGAAATGATTGCGATTGACCTTTACACGACTGCACTGAATCTGTCAGGTGCAATTTCATAAAGAAAACGAAAGACGTCTTCTGAAATGATGAAATGTTTATTTTGCTCTATATAAATGCTCGTTCCGGGCTTCTTCTGCATTCATCCAAAGTTGTGGCACCAAGTAAGCAGCAGTCGTTGCCGTACGATGCTCCACAGGATGCCATCAGCTGAAAGAAAGTAAATTACAAGCATGTGTCATTTTGGTATATTGACCTAACAGGAGTATTTCGTGTAGAGGCGAAACGTGCGTAATTAAGTGGTGAATGAGCGGCATTACAGATAAATTCACTTTTACGTATATTTCGCAGCAAAGACTCCTCCCAAACAATGCCATAAAATCTGAACATTCGATTTTCAAGCACCCCTCCTTTCCCGGGCATTATTTCCTGCACTTTAAGTGCACAAATACACGGGTGATTGCGCGTTTCCAAAACACCTTGGCCTCAGTCGACACGATGGTACGCCAAGTACACAAAGGTGGCTACAACACAGGCTCAGCCAGACCATGTTACACGCTCGCAGAATGCCTTCTAATCGCACTCAAGTCATACTTGTGGGTGCAAAGCCTGTTTTCAGTAGCTCAGAATACATAAATGTCATGTTCTTGAGCTCCTTCGTGCTATATTTTACGCGGCGTGCCGGCGCATGCAACACTCCCGTGTTATCACTCTCGGCAATCGCTCGTCGCGTTTTCGAGAAGCGCGAGTACCGAAATAAGGTTTGTGTTGTTCCAGGGCTATAAAATGCATCCACAAACTTGTCCCACTAAAATTCAGTACACGCAAAACTAACTCACTATAGCCGGCTTGCTTTTTTGCTAACACCTTCACAACCCCAGGCGCGGCGAGCAAGCCTCAAGATATCCCAAAAAGTTACCAAGTAAGTTACAATACTTTTTCGGGTCAGAGAATGCGTCACGAACTTCTACCAGTAAGATTCAGTACACGGGAAACTGCGGCACACAGCCGAGCTGCTTTTCGCTAACTGCGTCAATGAGCCGGGCGCGGCAACCGTGCTTCTAAACTACGCAAATATAACGACGTTAGTTACAATAATGTTGGGGGCCACAGAATGCGCGAAAACTTGTCTGTCTTAGGTGCTACGACGTAGTACACGCGTAAATGCGCAAATGCGTCACGTGGCCGGTTTTCGCTTACTGCGTCAATAAGCCGGGCGCGGCAAGCGTGCCCAAAAACTACTGAAATAAGTTACAGTAATGTTGGGGCTCATAGAAAGCGTCGCAAACATCTCCAAGGACGAGGCATTAACTCAAATTAACTGCGCCAGGACGGCGGCGCTGTTTTTGGCTAACTGCGCCACTCGAACTATATAAGCCTAATTGTGCTTAAAATGAGCCGCACACTGTCAAACACAATTTCTCACCTTGCCGTAGTCCAGTAGTGCAGTGGTGCCATGTTGAAATGCAGACGACACGCAAGAGAAGCATAGAGAACGCCGGGAGCCCAATAAAATGGGCTGTGTCCAAAACAGCCGCGTCGCCGAGCACGCGAGCTTCGCACGTACGACCATCCACGCTCACTCCTGCGGCTTGTCTGGCGCATGACGTATGCACGCGCGTCTGGCGTGCCGCTAGCTTGTTGCTAGGCAACGCAACAAAAAGTTGCAAAGTATGAGTTCATTTACACGCAAAACATTATCACTTTTAGTGGGAAGGAATAAAAAAAATAAAATGTTGTCTGGAAGTTTATTTCACATTCTTTTTTTCTGATGCTCGCGTCAACTAACGGATGTTGTTGAAACTAGGCGTGACGTGTTTCCTGTTGCCAGTTTTTGAAGAGTGCCCCTCTTGTTGAATTTCTTTCTCTATGGCTGGACTTCGACACTACCTCAGAGTGGCCGGCGTGGATACTGCACTTCGACGACTATCGCTATGCGTCGGGCCTGAATGAGCGCCCGGAAGAGGCACAAGTACGCACTCTGCTTTATACCATGGGTCGACAAGCAAGGGACATGTTCGCCACCTTCAATCTTTCTGCAGAAGATTCGAAGAAATTTGAGCTGGTCAAAAAGAAGTTCGACGATTACTTCATCAAGGAGAGCAACGTTGTCTACGAGCGCGCTTGCTTTCACAAGCGGCACCAGATGCCTGGCGAGTCAATTGACCAGTTTATGACTGCTCTACACGTCTTGGCGGACAAATGCGACTTCGGAGAATTCAAGCAGCGCCTCATCAGGGACCGGTTCGTCGTGGGCCTGCGGGATGAAAAACTTTCCGAGTCGCTCCAAATGGATCCCAAGCTGTCTCTCGCAACAGCTCTGGCGAGGGCCCGCCTTAAAGAGACCGTTCAGCAGCAGCAAGAAGAACTTCGAAACTGCAACGAAGTCCACAAATACACACCGTGCAAGCCATGTGAGGACGTCAATGTCGACGCCGTGGGCTACCTCAGGAAACCGCAACGCAGCAAGGAAACCCGGCCGACATCAGCTCGTTCCGAGGGACCGTGCATCTTCTGCGGAGGCAACTCGCACCGAAGGACAGCTTGCCCAGCGAGAGGCCAGAGGTGCTTCAACTGCGGCTTAAAGGGACATTTCGGCAAGGCGTGCCTCAAAGGGACTTCTCCAGGCTACCAGCGTAAGGTACAAGTGTCGTCTGTACAAAAGGATAGTGGGGAGGTCTTTTTGGGCGCGGTCGAGGCGCCTCGCGCCAAAGCGCGTTACGTTCAGGTATTACTTAACTCCGTGCCTGTTTTTGCAAAGGTCGACTCAGGCGCAGAAGTGTCCGTAATTCCCGCATCATTTCCGGGACTTCCCACGAGCTTGTAAAAGGCCGACGAGGTCTTAACTGGCGCTAGCGGTGACCGCCTAAATGTTCTGGGCAAGTTTCAGGCGGATATATTTTGGAGGGGACAAGCTTCGCGCCAAACGTGTTATGTAGTCAGTCCTTTGCGCCATGTACTGCTGGGTTTGCCGGCTCTCGAAGCGTTGGGAGTCATCAAGTCCGTTGACTCTGTGGCTCGCAAGGAACCCAACTACGAAGTTTTGTGCCCTCAGGTTTTCAACAAATTGGGCACTATGCCGGGGGAGTACAAAATAAGGCTTAAACCAAATGCTGTTCCATTTGCAATAAGCGCACCGCGCAGAATTCCTATACCGCTTCAGGAGCCTGTAAAACGAGAACTCGAGAAGATGGAGCAAATGGGCGTCATTCGTAAAGTCGAAGAGCCAACAGAGTGGTGTGCCGGCATTGTACCTGTACAAAAGCACTCGGGAGATGTAAGGATCTGCGTAGACATAACGCAATTGAACAAGTTTGTCTTAAGAGAAAGATACACATTGCCTACTGTCGACCAAGCACTGGGCTCTCTTGCCGGTGCAAAATGGTTTTCCAAATTAGACGCGAATTCCGGCTTCCATCAGGTGCGACTCAGCAAGGCCTCAGAAGTGCTGACCACGTTCATTACACCGTTTGCGCGGTACTGTTTCACTCGGTTGCCATTCGGGATTACATCAGCTCCAGAGTGTTTTCAAAGAAGAATGTGTGAAATTCTGGCAGGCCTACCTGGCGTCGTTAACCTGATGGACGATATTCTGATTTTTGGCGACAGCAAAGCGCAACATGACTCTAGACTATCGAACGTCTTAGCTAAGCTGGCCCAGTCTAACGTTACCTTAAACAAAGCAAAGTGTGTGTTCGGTGTTCGAAGCATAACCTTTCTGGGTCACTTACTCAGCGAGGAAGGCGTACAGCCGGATCCGGCCAAGCTCAGAGCCATTAAAGAGCTGAAAGCCCCCTCTGATATATCGCAATTACGCAGTGTTCTGGGCATGGCCAACCACCTAAGCAGTTTTTTGCCGAACTTGGCGCAAACCACTGCCCCGCTACGGGAGCTTTTGCAGAAAGAGACCGACTGGGCTTGGGGCCCTGCTCAGAACACGGCTTTTGAAAGCTTGAAATCTCTTATCTGCTCAGCAAAGTGCATGGCTATGTACGATCCACGCCTTCCCACGATTCTTTCGGCGGACGCCTCGTCTTACGGTCTCGGTGCCGTCCTTTTCCAGAAACAACGCAATGGCGAGCGCCGGCCGATAGCGTTTGCTTCAAGGTCACTGACCAAAACTGAGCAGCGCTATGCGCAAGTGGAAAAGGAGGCACTAGCGTTAACATGGGCTGCCGAAAGATTCGACGAATACATAAGAGGTATTGAGGTGATCCTTGAAACGGACCACAAACCTCTCGTTTCGTTGCTTGGTAAAATGCCTATTGATGTGTTGCCGCCAAGGGTTCAGCGCTTCAGAATGCGGCTGATGCGGTATCACTTTAACATCGTGTACGTTCCCGGTAAAAGCTTGATAACGGCGGACGCTCTTTCAAGAGCACCGACGAAAGCAGATAAACTAGCCGGTGAACTGACCATCTCAGAACTGTCTTCCGTCAAAACATGTGTGCAAGGGCTTCAAATGGGTGACAATTTTGTTACCAGAATACGCGATGTGCAAAAGACTGACGTCGTTTGTCAAGCCTTGCTTAAGTTGTGTCGCGAAGGCTGGCCGAAAAAACCAAAGCTTCCTTGCTACTTGGTTCCGTACTGGCAGGAAAGAGCACTAATTGCCGAATGCAACGGCATGCTGCTAAAAGGGACCAGACTGGTGGTACCTCAGTGCCTAAGAAAGGAAGTACTAAAAAAACTACATGATGGACATCAGGGAATCGCGAGAACTAGAGCTTTGGCAAAGGAATTGGTCTGGTGGCCAGGCATCGGCGAACAACTTGCGCGGCAAGTGAAAGAATGTGTTACTTGTGCGCGCTTTGTCAACCAGAACTCGGAGCCATTGATTTCAACCCCAACGCCAAGTTTCGCGTGGGAACGAGTTGGGGTCGACTTGTGCTTTATTAACAACTGTCATTATCTTGTCGTGGTCGACTACCTGTCACGGTATCCGGAAGTAGCCCTCCTTCCCTCAACAAAAGCTAGGGTGGTGATAGAAAGGCTAAAAAGCATTTTTGCACGCCATGGCATCCCGGAGACCGTAGTGACAGACAATGGACCACAATTTTCTTGTACAGAGTTTGATAAGTTTGCATACGATTATGGCTTTGGTCACGTCACTACTAGCCCTGGGTACCCTCAGGCTAATGGGGAAATTGAACGTATGGTTCAAACAGTTAAGCGCCTGATCCTTAAATCTAAGGACCCGTACCTGGCTCTGCTTGCCTATAGGGCAACCCCAGGCATTCTTGGCCCTAGTCCGGCTGAAATCCTCATGGGCCGGCGTCTTAGGACAAGAGTTCCAATGGCGCCGCAGTTGCGTGGTCCAGTGCAGCCACCGCTGCGTAATCTTGTGGCCAAAGACAGTGCCAACAAGAAGCTACAAGCACGGTACTACAACAGGCGCCACAGAACCCGAGAATTGAACAAACTAAAAGCTGGTGACTCCGTTTGGGTAACGGACATGAAGACTAGAGCAACGGTGCTAGCCACAGCCGCTACACCGCGGTCCTACATAATACGCACCCAGGATGGGAGTACGCTGCGGCGTAACCGACGAATGCTCAACCACTTGCCAGACCAGAGGAAGGCAGAAGGCAGCTACGAGTTTCCAAACGAGAGTGAATCATCCGAATTGGTTTTTACGAACAGGGAGTCACCCGATACCTTAACAGATTCGTTACCTTTAGCATCGGGGGCTGTGACTTCAACTTTAGTACCTTCTTCTTCAGCGACTGTGACCAAGTCTGGTAGAGTGGTTAAGCGACCAGTTCGATACGGGATTGATGAATAAGGTTTTGTTCGTGGTAGATTACCACTGAGGGTTCTTGCTTTGTTCATGTGCGGGCGTGCTAAATGTCGTGCACGAAAACCACTTTCATTTCGCAAAAGGGGGGATGTGCTGGAATGTATTTCTATGCGGCTGAAAGCACGCTCCCGCAGGGCGCGCCGAGTAATTGCGCCTGACGCATGTATGGAACCACGTGTCACTGACGTCACGCTGGTTCTACTTAAACGGCTGTGGAAATAAAGACGGGGCTCTTTCCCCTTGCTGGCGTTTTGGACTGCAGTCGTCTCCTGTCTTTCGTCGATCACGCACTGATAGCGGCGGCGCCGATACAACAGTGTACGCTTGTGCGCTCGTCATTTGCCGTCATCGCGCGGAGATATTTGCGCTGGATGTCTTTCACTTCGTGTACAAAACTCTGCACGCTGCGGCATCGAAGAAGTAGTCCTGTGTTTGGGTGCAGCATGCGCTTGGACACGGATAGCCTGCTTGCTCTCAACGGGTGTTCAACAGTCTACGCGCGCTCGTAACTTGCTCATGAGGTAAGCCCATTTTAATCTTATTTGGTTTGCATAACGTAGGTGTTAAAATGATGTGTGGTAAGCCGGTGTCGCGAACGGAAATATTGTTTCAAAAGACCACTACGCAACGTCTTAGGGCAAAAATGACGCATGAATGGGGAAAGGGATCACCCTATCTTTTCAGATCGATTCCAGTCGTAGCGCGATTGGCTCGATCGCAATTTCCGTGAGGTACTTCTAACCTTTTGTTCACTCGCGTTAAAAGCGTAGAATAAAACTGCGTTCAGTTGAGCTCTTGTATTGACGCTTGTATTGGCTTGAGAGCATACTATATCTGATACAAGAACTTCTGTTAAAATACGGAAATAAATGTTCGAGGCAATAGCAGTCGCTCACTACCTGTGATCGTTACTTTCTTGCTTGGGTGCACGTTTTAATTGTGACCAGAAAAAAAAAGTTCTTTGCTCTGCTGTGTTTCCTTGGTGCAATTTTTTGCGGTGCAGCAAGACTTGTTCCTTCGAATGATGTCTGGGCATTCAAGGCATTCGTGTCAGTAAGCAAGCAGTAAACGGGGTATCAGTGCGATAAAATTTGGACATACAAGAGAAGCGAATGGTATCATCATACTCTTTTTATTTGACGAATAATTCAGTTGTGTTACTAAAGCGGAGAGTGGATATGCATGAAAGTCAGATTGTATTGATACTCAGCAAAAACAAGGTAACTTATCATTACTAATCAATCCTTTTCTTTTACTGAAAGGCAAGTTGCTGTTGTGCTGGAGCTGAGAAGAGGTCTGCTGCCTGCAATGGGTCCATCTCTCTCAAGTTATTGCAGTATTGTAGCTCTCAAGGTGAGTGGATTTTTTTTCTCTGAGCTATTTGCCACCTGAATCATGACCGTTTACTTAGCTGTGTAGGTGATCACTGTTAGTGACATTGGAGTGCTGGTGGACCAGCACTCCTTTATGATTGCAACGCATATGACAGTGCAGCTGTGGCAGTATGCAAAGGTGTTAATCTATAAGCCAAATTAGGTTCTTTGAGGTAATATGTTAATATATTGATGACATTGGATTGTGGTCTAGCAGGCAAAAATGCTAAACAAGAAGAAATTTTAATTTGCACTTGGTAAGATGTGCAAGCAATCCAGGCTGTTATACATGAAATGGGACATTTGTAGATGTCTTCTACAGTGCTGCAGTCCTGAATTGCTTCAGAGTTGAGTGATACCACTATAATTTCTCTGTAGAGCATGCAGCACAGTTTAGCATTGGGGGAGGCTGGCATCAACAGGCGTCTACTTACTGTGAAGTTCAAATGAGGTGTTACTGTTAGGGTGACTATATATAATTTATGGTTTAATTCTAATCTTGTGTCAGGCAGACATAGTTTACCCACTTGGTTAAACAATAGAGATGTAGTATCTATGTATACAAGTATTACCCATTCATTTATGCCATTTAGACAATGGCAGAAATGCGTGGGTAATACTTGTGTACATAGACAATACATCACTATTGTTTAAGTAAGCGGTGCCCCTGCATGCTAAATTTTACAGGGCTATTACTAAGTAATGTCAGCTTTTGTTGTAATATTAAGGCACCTTTTATATTATTACAGATTACCACCATTGTGCACCATCATAGTGTGATATTTACACTAAATGTATTTGACTTTGCTATAAAACCCTGCACAGCGTTGCATCATGAAATTTTTTTTATAGTTTCTGGCCTCTGAATGCACTTCACATTATATTCTTGTTTGCAACAAGACTATAATGCAGGTTTCTCTCCTTATGTGTTGTGGCACTTCAAACTGTGGCGAGCTAAACCACTGGGCAGCAATACTGGATACGCTACTGCGTGTGGAGCTGTCTTCAAACACACACAAGGAATACATCATTGCTTTTTTAGCACAAAACAACGGACACAAGAAAGACCACAGAACAAGGCGCTACTCTCAACTGACATCACTTTATTGCGTCCCTCCTTTGTAGACAGCAGAATCTAGAAGAACATGCGCTGTGAACACCCATGTGCAGCAACCACCAACATCTGATCAAAAAAGCACACTCATGCGACAGAATCCAAAAAAAACATATTGAGCACTGTACAAGGTTAAAGAAAGCACACTAATGCACTGTGACCCCAATGACTGTATGAAGAAAACTTCCGATAACTCTCTGGTGGAGGTATCACGGCTCTTTTTCAAAATCATAGTATCACGAAACATTGCGAACCTAAGCGATCCATACCAATAGGCACAGGTTCCCATTTGGCTCAACATTGTAAAATATGGAAGTGCAAAGCCATGTTTCGTGATACTTTGATTTTGAAAAAGTGCTGTGATACCACCGCCCGAGAGTTATCGGAAGCTTTCTTCATACAGTCATTGGGGTGACAGTGCATTAGTGTGCCTTCTTTAACCTTGTGCAGTGCTCAATATGGTTTTTTGGATCCCGTCGCATGAGTACACTCTTGTGATTGGTTGTTGGTAGTCTCTGCACATGGTGCTCGCTGCGCATGTTCTTCTAGATTCTACTATTTATAAAGGAGCGACGCAATAAAGTGATGTCAGTTGAGTGTAGCGCCTTGTGCTGGTCGTCTTTCTTGTGTCCATTGTTTTGCACTTAACAAAGTATTTATGGATTCACACCAACTAGCCCGCCAACACATTGTGTTGCGGGCACTTCTGAAGTACTGTCTGTCCAATAACCTTGGTGGCATGGAAGCGCCGTCCACTTCTATGCGTTGCTTTCTGTTTCATTGTGGCATCACATCACATTATAATCATAATGTGTATGTACTTTTTCCAAGAGACCCATATTCCTATCTTGTGTTATATTTGCTGTCGCATTATTTATGTGCAAATGACCAGTGCTCCAAGCTCCATTTTATCGCAAAGTAAACTACTGGTACCTAAACAGTTCTGTATATCAGAAAACCAAAGCTGAACTGCCGAACAGTACCAAGCGGCAGCCTTAGTGCAGTGTCAAGTAGTGAGATTTTATTGGTCATGCAGAGGTGCACAGGATAGCTCTTTATTACTTGCTGAATAATTAAGCTGTGTGAAAACCGAGTATTTATGTAGCTTCAACCACATGCTATTGGCCATTGCTCCTGCCCTCATCAAATGTGGAAGATTATCACGGCATTTCCTATTCTCTTTTTCCTTATTACAGTGGGATTACTGCATGCGTAAGTAGGAAACGGATCACATAGGCAATCAAAAGCCAACAATGTAAAAACATGGAACATTGATTGTACAGTTTGATGACCCAGAACAAGTAGAAATACACCATAAATGATTGACAATTAACTTTTACTGGACACAGGGCTAGAGCATACAGTAAGCATACTGTATGCTCATACGGTGTCACATCAATTTAAATTTTAGTGTAGCTTTACAGTGTACGCTTCTATTGTTGCATTCTGTCAGAGGAATGGTAATGTTTCGCGTGTATAGCAACTAGACTGTCTATATACAGTAGTAAAAATGTGTGAACTGTATTTTTTAATGATTCGATAGAATGTGTATCACAATAAATCCATACAATCAACGCACAGTGATGTGTCTTTCTCTGCACATGTTGCAGGTTCAAAAAAAGTATGGTGGAAGCTGTTGCCAAGGTTCCGACCAGAAAAGACAGCCAGTATAAAAGGGTACACGCCACTGATCTCTACTACAGGGGATGAACAGGACATCGAGTGCCCTCGACTGAAGCCGGCCTTGTCCCGGAAGTTGGTGCTTCACAACTTTGCGGCAGCACTTTGTTGCACGGGTGTGTGGCATTTCTTCCCCTAACATGCCTGCTTGATGTGCCATAAACTACCCAAGCAGTGTTTCGAGGTGTCCAGAATTTTTCCATTGTAGTGTCTACAGTGTCGCTAACATCAGTGGCGTGCAATGGAAACACTGGTAAATCAGAAAAAACTTGATGTAAGAGAACACTATCGTATATGGGTTCAGATTGTCATAAAAGTGCTTACCAGACATGTAGAGACCTCCTAAAATGTGAAAAACCACAAAGAAAAGTTTTTCGGCAGCAATATTATCTGATAGCACGCACTAGTTAGTCCACCATATGCCCTGCTTCCAGGACAAGCGACTGCATGACATCACATTTCCACTGGCTTCACCTGCATCCGGTGCGGTGTGCTGCATCCAGCGAAACATGTTAGAAATAAGTGGTGCACAGTGTTTCCTGTCCCCTTTCTCGACGCCTACTGAACACATGTTAAACTGTTTCCAAAGCAGACAAACAGAGGGAAAGGGCTCTGAACACATTCCATTTTAAAGTGGCTGGTACTGGGTAACGCAAGTACTGTGGCATAGTAGATTTGCACCAGGCAACCTGGTCGCCCAAAAAGGCTGCTGTTTACTTGCAAATGGCCAACATATTGTGAGCATGTTGAAGTTCTTTTTTTATTCTCATCGCTTATTTAGCTAATGGAGACAGCTTTCACAACTGAAGAAGCCTTGGAAGCACGAAACACTTCACAAAACCAGCTTCAATATATCGTGTCTGCATCACAATTTCATGGCTGCATGAGTGAACCCTCAGGTTAACATGTAAGAGAGTTCATGATGTTTGCCATGCATTATCCACTTTATTTACAGGTCAACCCTATCTTGAGATTTAAGCTGATGTTGCGTTTAGAGAAATTATGGCCGAGAGCCAGCTTTTCAGAATACAGATTGAGCTTGACAGATTAAACGCCAGAACAAGTCGTTGAGGATTTCAGATCAAGAATATTCAAAGGCCAGTTCATTTAGCGGTGTTAATATTCTGCTCGAAATTGTTGATTGTTACGTTCATGTGGTGCCCAAGCATTGCGGTAACAACTTCACTTGGAGTACATAGCAAGGTGTATTCGATGTAAGCTGCTGGCTTTTTTTGTGTGTTTTCAAAAACTGGTTTCTTGTTCAGTTTAAATTTTCAAAATTTTCATTGTTGATTAGGTGTTGTGTCCTGTTTCCTTTTCCTGCAGCTTCTTAGTTAAACATCTGAATAGTGAATACAACTTGACCTTTTGCTTGATTGTCTAGATTACATGCCCTCGATGCAAAACAATTTCACTTCAAAACTGCTTGTACCATACTGAAAGAATAACTTGAAGCAGCCATAGCCACCAATAACACGCAAGAGATGATTATGAAAATTTTAATATTGTTTTTGAGGGTGTCTTAACTATCATGCACCAAGATTTAGAAATATGTAAATGCGATGTAACTAGACAAAATGAAGGTAATGTTTGCCATCGCTTGGAGATACTCTGATTATATTGTGCATTCTGCCTAATTACATAATTCTTAATTAGTTATTAAATATCTCAAATAATTAAATGAAATGTGTCAACGAAAAGTTGTAGAGCAATATGAAAGCCTCCTGATACACTTTTTTGTTACTGTTACTCATTGTGTGCTACATAAAAGTGTTTTTCCAAGGAATAAGCCTGCGAATACACATAAAGTGTCTTGAGTGGCCAGTCATGTGTCAGTTTTGTGCTGCAAAGCCACGAATACAACTTAAATGGGTTCTTTTAAGAAAAAGATTTAGCTCAGCAAATTATCTTTCTATGTGCAGCCTGTGGAGACAAGGTTTCTTAGGCATGGCCATGGCCCTCAAGGAAGATGCCGAGGCCACAGGCAGTTCCTCCAGTGACCGTGAAAAGGTCCCCTGGGGCACAAGTCTGGTTTGGCACCCCCACCTTTCTCCTGCAGCTTTTATGTCTACTTAGCTAACCAGGTGGGTCAATGATGGCAAAGGGAAAAAAGAATCAACAGCATCAAACGCAGAACTTGCTCAAGCTCAATGCATTTTTGGTGTGAAGTTTTTCCCTTATCATTTATCAAAAAACGGGTAATAAGTATATGATATGGTCTTCATACGGACACCTCTTTCCCACAGATAATTAGCAGTAAAAAAAGCAGCTTATGAAGGCTTGATTATTAGCTAGGATGATGTGGCATAGATAGGATAATGATTATGAATGTTTCTAATGAAGGTAGTGGTAGTATAATGAATAATCAGAGTTTATATATAGATTGAAAGAAATTTCATTCCAATGCCAGAATTTTAAATCATCCGAAATAATTCTTGCATTTTATAGTCTTCATTTTATAGTTCTTTATGCTTGCTTCTTGCTGACATCATTCTTATGCTGCATAATTCACCTGTTATAAATTCCCTATTTCTCCCGTTCAAGCAACTTTACATTCATCATAAGAAACCTCGTAGATGAGTTGCAGAAACTTGCTGATGAGATTAGGGGGCGGCGTGTACCCCAGGCTTAGATATGCATTCAAGAGCCTCATATCTTGGAAATGTTAGAAATACTCCTGCTAAGCAAGTTCTTGGTGTCATGCAAAGTTATTTGCGAATACGAATTTGCCTAAATTTAGGAAACAGTCAATATAAAACATGTCAAGCGATATCGCTGACGATACACACACATTCCAACTGAACTAAATACAAATAAATATAGCACCAAATGCAGAATCATTGGCATGATGCCATTCTTTCAGTGGAATAAAATCTGTCCTGCATTGTAAATCTGGAATCCTTTATAATCCAGACTACTAAATACTTATGAGGGTTGTGACGTAAATTATGCGTGTATTTATTCCTCGTTTTTTTTACTTTAGGACCCGATAATGCTCAAACAGCAGTGAAAGAACTGAGATCACAGTACCTAATACTTTATATTGCTCCAGAAATCCGTTTCTCTGCCGATCGCAGCATTCGACACTAACAAGAAGGCACATAACACTTAGGATGGTGCTATTTACTTTGATTGTTTGGGAACGAAACCCATAATGTACATGTTATGGCCCTACGTGTCATTACGTTTGAACAACAAAAAGGTAGGGGGTTTGCGTTTTGCAAAACTGCATGGAGGTTTTCACTGTGTGCAATTAAAATTAGGAACCTTCCCAGCTCATACTAAATGCATTCTCCAAAGCTTTAGGTTATACAGGTGCACTACTTTACACAGAACACACTCTTTTCCCTCGTCACGGCTCACACTCTTAGGCAGAGTTACACCCTTTAAAGTGCCCCTTCTTCCACACAACGATAATTGTCATCTGCCTTTATGCATTTCCTTTCTTTAACGCTGCGAGCACTGTGCTTTCCAGTAACGAACGGCATGCGCGTTATCATCATGATAGCATTCCCGACAGCAAAGTAGCGGGCGTGTCGTTTTCAAGAAAGGAAACGCATCAAGGCAGATAACGATTATTGTTGTGTGGCAGAAGGGGCACTCCAAAGGGTGTAACTTTGCCTAAGAGTGCAGGTGGTGATTCAGATTCTTCAAAGGTGTTTCATTGTATGGGATGGCACATCGCGCTTCACTTATTTGCAGAATATTGCATTCCAATTGTGTCATATGAGATAAATCCATTAGAGAGCTTTAGCTTGCCCTAAATTTATTACAGCTGTGTACTGGTAAACTGGCCGCAGCTTGCAGTGCTTGTGGAAAAACAATTGTAACTGCCATATTATATGTAACTGCTAGTGCACAGGCATCGGCAGCAGCAATGGTTAGGGTACACTTGTTTCTTTTATTCTGCGGTATGCATCCTCCACCAGAAAGTAGTTTTTTTCGTCTTCCTCTTCTACCATATTGGAATGTGAAATGGGGTGTAATTTGTAGGATATACTCTTGCATAAACTTCATGAGCATTTATTCTTGTCTGTGCCACAGATCATTGTTGCTACCCCTGTAAAAGCAGGGTGCCTGTTTACAGCATCCGTGGGGAACAATCTGTGAATCTTTAACGAACAGTAAGGACAATTAATAATCGAATAATTTTTAGTAATTTTCAACAAATTTAGCACTCTTTGCTTTCCACTATGGTGTTTTTAAAACTCTAATGTTGGCACAAGGTTTGAGTGCAGGATGTCATTTTGTGTGAAAGAGTACACTTGTGCGCATAACACCTCATCGTCAACATTCTGCTGCACAGAATGTCATTAGCTTTCGTATGCATTGGTCACTATCTCACAAACTGGTTGCTCCTTTGTTAGTTGGAATGTAGCATTTATGTAAAGCACATTTGATGTTCTAACAAAAAGAATTGTGCCCTCTTATCCCCTAATTCTCCTCATTTGATGCCTAGTGTTGTAATAGCATGGTTGACACCATGAGAGTCAGTGTGGTGAATAATTGTGTCTGGTGGAGTAGGGGGTCTACGTTAACTTAAGCAACTTTTCCAGATGACTTCAATCAGTATTGTGGAATGCTGTTTTTTTTCAATCACTGTTACCAAGTTTCACTTTGGTTGTGGCAACAAGTATAATGTAGTTCGCTAGCACTCCTGTCTACACATATAATGTGCAGGCATCTGTGTTGAAAAAAGACCAGCTAATGGTTTGCCAGGAGCTAAGGTCCATTTAGACCATTAAATTTTGAACTTACACCGGTGGAAATAACTGGTGAATGAAAGCACACCCAGGAGAACTGACCATAATATTTTCTTTCATTATAACACTGCTGAAGCTTTGAACTGCATTTGAACTGGCTTGTTTAAAAAATGACCCATTTCCTTGTTCAAGTAAGACAAAGGTTCCACAGGAAGACAGAAACTTGAAGCCGTCAACAGCAGCATGAATATAAACAGCGCTCGACGTTTTGCAATCTTGCACCTGGTTACATTATCCATCCCATTTTTTTCCACAGGCTGTTCTTTACTGTTTTATGGTCATACCCAGTTTAATTTTAATGTCCCTATTTTTTAATATTTGGTTAATATATCTTTTCTTCATCGGCTTTCAACAAAATATATATTCATAATGTGCCTTCATTTACCATTTGCAGTGATCTTAACCAGATGCATCTTGATACAAAATTTATTTTCCTTAATTCTTCGTTTTCCTTTTCCAAAAGTGCAAACTGTTTATCTTGATACCTATTTTGTCTTCTGGGAAGATTGGGTCTACTGGATTAATGACTGCTTACATGTGTACATCGTTTTCTGTTTTGGTCACCCCCTACTCTTGGCAAGTACTGACAACATTGCTCATACCTGCTCCATCACAATCACCACTGCTAAGCACACCCTTCCTTCCTTTATTTTAACACTTTGGCTTCTCTTGACCTATTATATGCACCAGTTACTTCTCCCCCATTGAGGCTAGGGGCCAATGAGATATGCACAATCCAAAACAACACAGCCAAGGAAAACATTTGCTACCCTAATGACAAGCATCTATGTCGAAATGTTGGCTACAGCAACATCCCTTGTTCCAACTATGTTGATCTACTTACATGTTTTTCTAACACAGAAGTTACTGCTTTGTCGTGTTCTGTGATTATATTTTTTTGCCGCTCTCTTTAGGGTGGATATTCACGAATACTATTTGTTTCTCCTAACAGCAGCAAGTTTATCCTTGCAAGCGTTTGGAGTCAAGAACAACTTTCACCAGGAAGAAGTGCAAGACGAGTGATTGAAGAAAATAAAGTTGATTCTGTGATCTAAGAACTTGAGGACTGAAATGTTGCACCTTTTTGTATATAAGCTATGCAGTGCATTCATATCACAAAGTGCAAAGTGTTTTATCTCTGCAGCCATGTCAGTGTGTTGGCAAGACAATTTTCTCAATGGCGACCAGCTGCTTTGACTATGAGCTGCCTTCATGACATTTGCATTAAAGGAGATGTACTATCGTGGACAAAAGTACCCTGGAAATGCGAGCGTTGACCAAATTGCATTTCTGCTCAAGACCGCTGAAAACAGTGGGTCACGTATGCACATTCCGAACGCAGATGGTGGCACGGCTGATCCCAGCAAACGACACACCAATAAAATTCGGTCAACTCTCGCACGTCCTGGACAATTTTGTCCCCGATGGCACATTCTTCGAATAATGGATATGCTCTGCAAGATGAAATACGGGAAGCACCTGTACTTTAACGGATATAGTACAGATTTAGCATACGGAGTCTTTCGTTTTCTGAATACGGCAAGCACCTGTTTTTTAACGGTTATAGTACAGATTCAGCTTACAGTGTGTTCCGTTTTCTGAATACGAGAAGCACCGTACTTTAACGGTTATAGTACAGATTCAGAATACAGAGTCTTCCGTTTTCTAGATAGAGAAGCACTCGTATCTTGTATTACGGTCTCTTTTTTACAGTTGTCCGTTCTACGGAAATGACCGTTCTTAATTTACGGAAGAGTGTTCGGTCACAAATTACCAGCAAATTTTCTGTAAAGTAAGGCAATTTTTTTTACAGTGTAGCTACCACCCTCAAACCAACGGCTTAACCGAGCGATTTCATCGCACGCTGTGCGACATGCTATCCATGTATATTCAACCTGATCATCGTAACTGGGATGCGATTCCCAATTTGTAACATTTACGTACAACACGTCTGTTCAACGGACCACCGGATACTCTCCGTTTTTCTTAGTATACGGCCGCCACCCAACCTCATCACTCGACGTTTCTTTCTTCTCTAGCCCCGTCAACGCTTCACCATTCATTTGCGACCAGTTTGTGTCTCGTCTTGCCCAATGTCGTCGTCGCGCCCGTATGAACACTGCAGCCAGCCAAGACGATCGCAAACATCGGTACGATGCCTCTCACCACGTCGTTTCCTACCGCCCTGGTGACGATGTGCTCCTACGGACACCTGCACGAACACCTGCTTTATGTGAGAAGCTTGATTCTCGATATATTGGCCCCTACAAAGTCATAAAGGAGACCTCGCCGGTGAACTATCGCGTTACACCTGCTGAGGCCCCAACCGACCGACGCTGCCGCGGAACAGAGATTGTGCATGTTTCTCGCCTGCAGCCCTTTCATCTCCGTTCCACTGTCTAATGTGCGGCTAGGCTGGCCGCTTCCGTCCAGGGGGGAAATTAGTGTAATCATTGAATGTAGTACCACTAGTACAAGGACTCGAAGAAAAAACTAGAAAACGCGAGTGCTGTGTGTGCGTCCTGTTCTTTCTCTGTGTCCATATGAGCATCACGTAACGCGATGACGACTACTATCTCGGAGACTGGAGCGTTGAACGGTTACGTGCATCGAATCGGCGCTTTGAAACCCGCAGCAAGGCAACATTCTGGCTTTCTTTTTTTGCTTTGTGACTTTTTATTTCTACGCCATTGGACAAAAGTAGGCCTTGTGTCGGCTGCCAACGGGTCTTCAGCGGTTTCCAAATATGTTGCATTGAGCTTCGATCCAACTGTTCCCTTTCATGTTTTTATATTGCTAGAGCTCTACCGCCCCACCCCCCCTTAGCCTCTCCTAAACCACACAGGGGCGAAGGAACGCTCTTAAACCTATAATAGAAGCGCGTATCATGGGGTCACTTAGCCAGTTGACACTAAAAACGAAAGAAGAGTGCTCTCGGAGCTCGCGAAGCAAGTAGTGAAAAAGCCATTCGAACTAAGAAAACATTTTTGTATTGAAAGTATCAGAGTAAAGGCTGACGACTGCCGAGCGGAAAGGCCAAGAAACAGCACTAGTGAAAAACTACGCACAGCAAAAGACCAAGCCGGCCAAGCCGTGCGCACATTCGCTCGAGCGGTAGTGATCCCAGCAAAGTGGGGCTTCCTCAGGATCACCTGGCCGTTAAAGCTACAATTACAGTGTGCAATTACGCTTTCTTCTTCAGCTTCTCTCCAGTATGCCGACCTCAGGCGCTAGCGCTGAGCGCAAGGCTATGGGGTCAGTGATTCGCATGATCAGGTCAGAAGTACCCGAGCAACGTGAGACAGCGAAGACTGTGAATGTGCGAACACCGCCGTGCGTTCTCGGGGCGCTTCCTTGCGAAGTGCGCAAAAACTCGTCGTCATCTCTCAGGAGGAAACGATGCTGTCCTACGTCGAACAATTCAATTGTAAGGGCAGGTAAACATTTTTCGGGTATCCTTGCCAGAAGACGCCGCCCATCGTGGATGATTCTACCGCTGGCTGACTGCTATAAATAAAGTTTATCCGTCCTCCTGGGCGGGAGCAAAGCGCGCAATATTACGACGGTTCGCTGAAAAGTAAAGCTTCTACACTACCACGCCGGTAAAAGAGAAGCCGTCTGTGGAATGCTGTCACAGAATAATGCTTATGCGAGAACCTCCTCACACAGCTCCTTCTGAGCTGCCCATATACAGTGATCCACTAATATTTAGGGACACGTTAAAGAGACGCTAAAAATAAACATTCAATCCTTTTACAATGGCAAAGTATTCCTTTAAAGCTCTGTGTTCGTTAACATTAAATAAATAGTTTGGCTGTCAGTATTGGGGGCGAGGACTTACGG
The DNA here is from genome assembly GCF_038994185.2 of Dermacentor albipictus. Taxonomy (NCBI): domain Eukaryota; kingdom Metazoa; phylum Arthropoda; class Arachnida; order Ixodida; family Ixodidae; genus Dermacentor; species Dermacentor albipictus. The sequence goes on along the minus strand of NC_091822.1, from coordinate 204,467,116 downwards.
AGTCGCCATCTGTCGGAAGCGCCTCCCTTGCGTAGTATGAGGGATCACGCGCCTCGCTCCTCACAGGCTTCGATTACGGCACTCAATAAAAACACCACGCGGCAGCCCTCCTGGACATTTCTGGCAGTACTCTCAAAACTAAGGCAGTTTTTTACTGCCGAAATAATAATCGTGGGCAAATTGAAAGCACAAAATCGATTACAGACGCCATCTCTTTTCCGAATACGTACAGTGAACGCAACTGCGCGCGGTGGTCGCGATGGAGTCTCCCGAACCGGCTTCTTGCGTGAAAGATAAGCAAATGCTGAGAGTAAACTATGTGAAATATGTTGTTATATTAGGCTGTCTGTATAACCAAGTGGAGCATAACAGAATGCAGCGTCAGTGCAGCGATCGCAGGGGTTCGCAGTGACCAACTGCACGTCTGCGTGCATATCCGCGCACAATGTTTCGCTTTCTCTACGTGCCGTGAGCTTTAGGCCGCACAATATGAGCATTTGGCAGTACACGGGCAACCACTGTTGCGTGGACGCTATCAGAAGTGTTCAAAAATAATTTCGTTATAGCAACTTTGACGCCTACGGCGACTGTGATGTGCCGTCAGGACGATTGGACACGGCAGTACCACAAGAATGCAGACGTCTAACCCGCTGTCCTTCTTCATGCAGTTTGCTGTCAGCATACTCCTCGTCGGTGGGAATGCGCACACCGGGTGAGGTGATCAGCGGTGATCAGCGGAACGCACATCAACAACACCGATTTCCACGCGCCAGATTGCTCCTACCATCCGTGCTGGAACAACTGGTCACGTGGTTCGACGACCGACGCGCCCTGCTGGACACATGATCGGCATCGAGCGCCATCTATACAACCGTCTATATATGGTCTTTCTTCAGTGCCGGGACCCTTTGGGCAGGGCAGTACCACAAGCATGCAGACGTCTAAACCGCTGTCCTTCATGCAGGTGTGGAGGCGTCACGATAAGTGTTTTAGGTCTAGTAACCCCGTCTTGTTGGTGCTGCCGTGCCCGTGGCTTGTTGTTGCAGTTGCCGATGTTGTATTGTTTCTATGGAAACTTCTTTTATTAGCTGGGGATGTAGAGGAGAATCCAGGCCCCGAGTTAAGCCATACTTCTAAATAACTAAGGGATATCGCAACCGATATAAAAGATATCAAAGAACATCGGCTAACCGAAATTGAAAAGAAGATAGACGCCCTCTCCAAACTTGAAAGAAAAGTAATCTCATACGAAAAGAACATATCGCAGTTGGAAAAAGCTTTTAAAAGATTAGAAAACAGGGTTGATGATTTAGAAAACCACAGCAGAAGATCAAATCTTATTGTTTACGGACTTCCCGAGGATGAGGGCTAAAACAGCTCTACATTGGAACACAGTGTCAATCAAACAATCATCGAGGAAATCCTTGGGTTGGAGCTAGTTGCCATCAAACGAATGCATCGCTTAGGCAGGCCGAATAAAGATAAAAAACAGACCAATCATCTTAAAGCTACTTGACTCAAGTAACAAACCAGCGATACTGAAAAAAGGCTATAAATTCAAGAATACCAAGTACTCTATAGGAGAAGACTTCAGTCGTAGAGTGCGGGTAAAGAGAAGAAAACTCTGGGAAAGCACTAAATCAAACCGTGAGAAAGGTGAAAAAGTATCCCTATTCTTTGATAAACTGTACATAAACGAGAACACCTTTGTCTGGGATGACGAAAGAAATATGAGAGTCGCAGTTCAAAAAAAAAAAACGCCGAAAGAAGTCTACCAGTAACTCGAAGCCACAAACATTCACAGAAATAACACTGCTAAGTGTGAACGCGAGAAGTATAGTGAATAAAACCCAGGCATTAGAAAACCTGTTACTCGAGCACAGCCCTGACAATTTTGCTATTACTGAAACATGGCTTGCACCAGAAATATACAGCCACGAAATAGCACCCCCAAATTACTCAGTTATCCGTAAAGATCGACCAACTTGAGGCGGTGGCGTAGCTCTGCTTATTAAGTCCTTATCCTTTGTATTGATGCACGTCGTTCCAGATGTCGAGGCTGTGTTCTGCAGGATTATGTGTGATGATTTTACTATACTTACTGGTTGCTTTTACAGAAGTCCTCTTTCTGGTCACTAAAGTGTTATTACTGTACAGGAGTTTATGCAGAAGCTTGCTAGCAAAAGAGCTATTCTTATGGGAGACTTCAATTTACCTGATATTGACTGGAATACCATGCACCACACTTCACTCTCATCGAATTCGCTCATTGATTTCGGGCTTCATCAAGTTGTAACCTCTCCTACGCGAACTCAAGGAACAAGCGATAACATCCAAGATTTAATATTGATTAGTGACAACTTCCCCCTTGATCTACTGAAATCGCAGATCGTAAACGGTATCTCAGACCACAACATACCAAAATGCCAGCTGCCCCTCGGATGCACTGCAACAGCCAAAACTACTGAAATCATTGTCCCTAATTTTGAAAAAGCAGATGATTCCGCTATACTAACCTATTTAGCACATGAATGCCAAGAATTTTACGAAACTGCAAATGATAGTTCTGGTCACGTCAATGATCTCTGGCTTCATTTCAAGCGTATAGTATCGCATTGCATGCGTCGATACATCCCGAAAAAAAGTAAAAAATCAAACAAAAAATCCTTGGATAACACGCGATATAATTCACGTCAAGCGCTGAATAAAACACTTGCGGCGTAAGATGAAAAAGAACGGTGCAAATACACAAACAAAATCGCAACTCTCCCGCGCTGCCGACGAACTCAAGTTAAAGACCAAGCTTGCGAAGCATATATATTTCAATGAAGCATTGCCTAACCTTATCAATCACAACCCTAATCGCTTTTGGCACTTCTTTCGCGCACGCCCCGCAGCGACACCAGATCGCCCACGCGAGGGAGAACTGGCACTCGCTGATAAATTTAACCAACATTCTCAATCAGTCTTTACTAAAGATAACGACACAATTCCATATTTGCCACCGTCATCATTCCACGCTATTGACACATTAACAATAAACGACTCCGGAATATTTAGGCAGTTACTGAACTTAGACGTGAAGAACTCAAATGGTCCCGATAACATTCCCAACGAGTTTTTGAAAAGATATGCTGAATGTAACAGTAAATATCTTGGCCTTATTTACCGCAAGTCACTTTCGACGTCAGACCTACCTGAATATTGGAAAATTGCGAAAATTGTACCGATTCATAAGTCAGGTGATACTAACTTGTCATCTAACTACAGACCAGTTTGGCTTACCAGCACATCATGTAAAATTTTGGAACACATTATTTTCAAACACTTAACCGCACATTTCGAAGAACATATTCTAGTAGATGTTCAACACGGTTTTAGAAGAGGCTCATCGACAGTCACTCAGCTAACAGAGGTCGTATGCAATCTTGCTTTAAGTATTAATAATCATAATCAAACTGACCTACCTTTACTAGATTTCAGTAAAGCGTTTGATTGTGTGTCATACTAAACTAACTGCAAAAATTACAGCTGCGATTGGCAATGGACCCATTACTGCATGGATAAAAAACTCTTTATCTCACCGATCACAATTTGTCGTCATCGAAAACATCCCATCTGCTCCGGTGCCTGTCACATCAGGGGTCCCACAGCGCTCAGTAATAGGTCCGCTGTTATTTTCGCTTTTTATCAATTACATTACAAATAACACTGATTGTAAAATCAAACTGTTCGCAGACGACTGCTTAATATACAGAGAAATACGTAATCACCAGGATCAAGTTATGCTCAATAATGCACTAGCAAAATAAACCGAATGGTGCGATAACTAGCAAATGACCATTAATACAAACAAAACGGTTTGCATGACAGTGACGAGAAAAAAGCACCCATCGCTTTTCCACTACACACTTAACGGTAGCCTCGTAACTAGAGTTCAACAGCATAAGTATCTTGGTTTAACAATAACGTCCGCCCTTAACTGGGCATCACATATTAACAATATTACTTCTTGTGCATTACGAAAACTCTTTTTTCTCAAAAGGTGCCTGCGGTTGGCACCAACTAAGGTCAAACTTTTACTTACATTTGTGAGACCTGTCCTTGAGTATGCCAGTGTCGTATGGTTCCCGTACACTAAAACAAATATACCTAAACTGGAAAGGATTCAGAGAAAGGCAATTAGTTTATCCACCGAAAATACCGGCGCAGTGATTACCCTACTCTTCTTCTAACACAGTCAGGGCTTGCAACTTTGGCTGTACGAGCAAAATGAGGTCGTCTAAAATTTCTGCAGCAAATATTACACAGCCGACTAAAAATAAATGACTCTGTATACGTTACCTTTTCTAAATCCCGCGTACTTCGTCATAATCATGCATATACACTAAACGAGTTTCTTTGCACTAACGATACTTTTCAGTCTTCCTTTTTCCCCCGTGTTGTTCGCGAGTGGAACAACCTAGATGCATCTGTAACTAACACAGTTTCGCACTCTGATTTTGTTAAGTTATTAGAAGATGAAATAAGTGGTTAGGAAAGAATAGTTCTTATGCATATATAATCGTCAGAACTCCCATTTTATGAACTATAGCTAAACATTTACCTCCTTTGTTTCTTTCTTTGTTTTTATAACATTTTAATAATCCTTACGTACATGTATCCTGAAGTGTACTATTTCTGTGAGTTACTCTTGTTATTCATATTATTAGTGTTGTAAATTGTTCATATTATTAGTGTTGTTGTTGTATTAGTAGTGTTGTATTAGTGTTGCATGATCTCTCTTCAAGAGATCATGCAACGCGGCATCGACGTCGTACAAGCTTATGCGGAGTCAAGGGGCCTGACGTGCTCACCGGAAAAATCCGAATACTTCCTGATCAAGCCCAGCAGGAGTAGCTGTCCCAGGGGATTACCACGGAGAAGGCGCTTCCTTGAGCTTAAAGTCGGAGAACATACCATCCCGGAGCGCCCCAGTATCAAAATATTGGGGCTAGACTTTCAGAACACGCTGCGCTGCGGGCTCATGTTAAAGGAACTCCAGAGGGCGACCAACTACACACTACAGCTCATTCGCCGGGTGGCTAATCGGCACCACGGCATGGGCGAGGGCGATCTGCTTCGACTTGTGCAGGCATACATAACCAGCAGAACCATGTACTCGACACAATATGTCAAACTCGCAGTCACAGATTTAGCCAAATTAAACACCATGATCCGACGAAGCACAAAGGCAGCCTTGGGCCTTCCGGACCACGCGGCCACCGCAAGGCTAGAGGCCTTAGGCATGCATAACACGATCGAGGAGCTCTTGGACGCTCACCACACAGCCCAAGTCCGTCGTCTCTCGCTAACCCCGGCTGGCCGCACAGTCCTCCGGAAGCTCAGTCTCGAGGCTATCCCCGAAATTACAGAGTACGTTACGATTCCGCGAAAGGTCAGGGGGCATATTTATGCCCCACCTCTACCCCGCAACATGGACCCCGAGTTCCATCAGGGCCGTCGGCAGGCCCGTAGTGAAGCCATTTGGCGACGCTATGGCTCGCAAGATGGAGTGGTCTACACAGACGCAGCCAAACACCCTCGCGGCGACCTCATGACTGCGGTGGTAGCCGATCACAACGGAGGACTGCTAGAACATACAGCAATCACGGCTGGCCTAGTGGTGGAAGCGGAGGAAACCGCGATTGCCATGGCCATGCATGCGGACGCAAATACCGTCATCAGAGACAGCAAGCAGGCCATCGGCAATTTCGTCCGTGGTAGAATTTGCAAACAGGCGTACCATGTCCTCACACGACGCCCCCTAAGCGGCTTGAAAACCCTCATGTGGACCCCCGCTCACGCGGCTGTGCCCGGCAACGCGTCGGCTCACAGTTTAGCTCGAGATCTCGCGCGCCGAGCCTCGTCCGCGGATGCGGACGGCGTGAATGAGGAGGAGACACACGAGGAACCCTGCGAGACTTATTATGAAATAACCCATCGGTATCGCTTGAGGCGTCGCGCGCTCCCACCACCGGCCAAACAACTCGACAAAACGCGAGCGGTCGCGTTTCGGCGACTTCAGACAAATACATACCCACACCCAAAATACATTAACAAAATCACAGGGGGCAGGGAAAGCGACAAATGTAGGCTCTGTTCAGAAACAGGAACACTAACACACATAATGTGGGAATACACCTCACTCCCGTTCTCTCATCCCCCCGTCAGCAGCGAGACTGACTGGACAGCCTGGCTCAGTTCCGGGGACGTCGACCGACAATTGGAACTGGTGGACTGGGCGGAAAAGGCCAAGCAGGCCCAGGGCCTTACTTGAGCCCTAACGCTCAGCCACGTCCCTCTTTACCCTTCCCCCTTTCAATAAAGTTTATCCCCACCACCACCACCTAGTGTTGTAAAATTGTGCATTGAACCTGTTTGATGTATTTCATTTACATGTTTTCATGTTCTTACCATTCGGTATATAAAACATGAATTGTATGTACAATCATATGCCCACCTGCTATGGTCTCGATATGAGACTGGCGGTATTGTAAATAAATAACTAAATAAATAAATAAATAAATAAATTCAATCTTTTATTTCTGCTAAATTCATAGATGTTTCAATATTATTTCTCAAGGAGAGTCGCACTCTATGCTTATCGGTCTTCTCAGCGTGCAATTTCCCGCTGCTTTTGTTTGTCGTAATCCATAGCATTAATTCATAACACAAACACGACCATATGCCATGCCTTTCTTTAATGTACTTCTTACCGATCCCTTTCCATTCCAGTGGACTTTCCAGTATCTACCATCAACAAGTTCATAGGCTACACCGTCATGACATTAGCCGGGCAGCGGGCGCGGGCGAGCGTCTCAGTGCGCGTTTTCTGCTGCTTACCGAACATCGCAGTCCCAACGCCGCAGCAGAAATCTTCCTCGCGTCTGTGCTTGCTGCATACCCGAGTTGTGGCCGATGGCTGTTTGCCGATTCTAAGTTTCGCGAGCCAAGCTTTACGCAGCTTTTCCTGCGGTTACGTGTAAGGCTGACACCGGGCTCCGTTGCGTACTGCCGGCACTGCGGCACCGAGCAGTAGCCTACCATGCTGCGCGCCTCCAAAGGCAGCCACTACCTATTGTAGTACCTTCAGATGTTGTCAAGCAGACACCCATGGCGGGCAAGCTTGCCCACCTAATCATAACCGCAGTGCGGGTGGGACTTGAAACTTTCGTTTTCAGTTCGCTTCGGTGCTTCCGAAGAAGCCGACGTGGCCTCTGTGTCCACGTGATCCCTCGTGCCACGTCACGCCGACGGTCACGCCAGCTTTTTCCGGTGGAGCTTGCCCCCAATAGAAAATTATGGTCTAAATGATATTTCTTTCAATTTCACGCTGATACTCCGACGCCTGGACGTCAGTGTGACATCACGGATACCAAAATATATTCTCGTAGTTGGGTCGTTGCGACTCATTAAATGTTCCTGAAACTTGATGAAGCTCGTTTAGAATAAAGTGCAATCGTTTTCATCAATAACCAAGTAATTAAACAGCGGAGGACGCCGTAGGTATCTATGACGTCACGGGAAGTCGCAGCGTGAATGTCAACGTGAGGTCGCCAGACGTCATTCTGTTCTCGCGTCTTTTCTGGCTTACCAATCATCATTTTACGTTAAGAGCGACTTTTCTGGTGCTATCGAAAGGTAAGTTAGGAACGCACCTCAAGTACAGTCTTCCCTTTAGTGTCCGTTTACAGAACCAAAAACTGTCAAAAATAATCTTGAGGTCACTAGTATCGCCTTCTGCCTCCATTCAAAAAATGAATAGCTCAAGCAATACTCAAGCGTCGCGAGCTGTGGCTACGCACGGGTACACGCTCTGATGTTGATCGCACTCGTTTGCTGTGAGAAGTAATCAACTGCGCCTCATTTTTTTTCATGCGGCCACCACATCGTACTCGTAAAAAGTAGTGCTCCTGAGGTGAGAAAAACGCCCTTTGGCGTCTCTGAATTTGATCTATAGTCACAGTCACGCCTTGAACTTCTCTCGCAGCATAACTTATCGGCTATACGCGATCGAAGAAGGGGAAAAAAGAAAACTACGAACAATATGCACACGACGGCCAAGTAGAGAGCGCAGCAAAATGAAATACGCAAGAAAAAGAAGACAATGTCGTCGAAAAGTCCCAGTGCGCTCTTATACACGGACGCACGACAAGATAAAGCACGACAGCTGCTGGCACTAAACGCTGTACACGAACATAAAGCCCTGTAGCTGCTCCTGCTGCCGGTGCCTGCACCACTGTTGCTTTCCCGAGGGGTTCCAAATGGAGTGGCACTGCACTCGGCTGCGGCGGCGGCCACTCGAGCACGACTGCCTGACGAGCGCACGCCGCTCCGTGTGGACTGCAGCGAGGGAGAAACTCGAATAACGACCAAGCCTGCGCCTTCCCATCGCGAAGTTCCGTTTTTGCAGCCGGCGAAAGTGAACTTCTTGTTCCATTGAACATACCACAGGACAAGCAACACAGTGGTCTCCAATAAATGTACTTTGCTTGAATTCAATGCGGTTTACATGGTAAGGGAAGTGCACCTTTGAAGAAATACGATGTTTATGTATGGTTTCCTTGAGCGAATGATAAAAAAGCATCCGAGAGGTCATATGATATCAAGCCCATGTTTCTTCTGGTAAGGTTGTCAAGCTTCAGCATGAAAAGCGCTCACAAAGCTAGAGAGCCAATACCTTTTGTAAGCGGCGAGGCGCTATAATTAAAGGAGGGAGGAGGGAAAGAGATAAGGAGAAGGCAGGGAGGTTAACCAGAATAACGTCCGGTTTGCTACCCTACACCGGGGGAATGGGAAAGGGGAAAACAAAGATAACAGGGAAAGAGAGGAGGGAAGGAAAGAAGGAAATTGCGGTGAGTTCGCTGACGTGTGTGGCCTTACAGAAATTGCATGAATAGTCACAGATGGTCGCACAAGCCCGTCGTCCTTAAGTAGCACAAAAGTGCCTTCACCGCTTTATGGGCCGACGGGCGATGAAGGCGGTGTTCCAAGAGCACCTGCACAGAAAGCGGCCGATTGTCCAGTTTTTGAAAAGCTTTGGCAAGTTCTTGTCTCTCAGGAGTGTATAGTAGACAGTGGCACAGCAAGTGGTCGATGTTTTCTTCGGTGCCACAGACCTCGCATGCTGCGCTGTCAGTCATTCCAATTAATGTAGAGTATGCCTTTGTGAAGGCAACTCCTAACCAAAGGCGACAGAGAAGCGTAGCTTCACGTCGAGGAAGTCCGAGTGGAGGTCGGAGTTGCAAGGAGGGGTTTAGTCGATGCAGTCGTGTAAGTCGTAAGTTTGGCGAGTTCCACTCGGTCAGTGTGAGACTGCGTGCCAGGTGTCGAAGCTGCATTGCGGCGTCTGTCCTCTAAAGCGGAATTGGAACGCTGTGCTCTTCATGATGTATAATTAAAATTAATGAAGATCGTGTGTTACGTGTCAGAACTACCACGTAACACAGGTAACACACGTAACACACGATCTTGATAATTAAAATTAATCAAGATCGTGTGTTACGTGTCAGGACTACCACCTCATAATTAAGAGGCACACAGCATAGGGGGGGCTCCGGATTAATTTTGACAACATGGTGCTCCTTAGCGTACACGTAACGCACGGTGCACGGTCGCATTCCGTACCGACCGGGATGCGACCGGGTTTCAATGCCCAATAAGGTGACGCCACTGGGATCCCGCGGCGAACGAGCACACCACCCGTACAAAAAGATTATTGAGAAGGCACTGAAATATTGTTGGTCACTGTTGAGTTTTTATTGAGGAATTATTGAGAGTTTGTTGGAGAATTGTTGGGTTGAGTGTTGAGCGCTCTTGAATATTGGCCACTGAAATTTCATTGAAACTCCATTAGGTATCTCACTGTTGAATAATTCTTAAGTTACCATTGAAAGTCCATTATGCCTAAATGGCCCGTTGTGTTCGTTTTGTTGAATGGTGGTTGGGTTACCACTGATTCTGCGTTGAACTGACGTTTTGGCAGTTCTGTTGACCTGTTGAGTTAATATTGCCACAGCAGTGAAAAGTATGTTGTGACCCAGTTGAGATGGCATTGAGATTTCAGAAGTCGTCATTGAAATATGATTGACGTTTTGTTGGGCTAGTGGATTTTTATTCACATATTGAAATTGCTTTGCTGTTCACACTTGCATGCCCCAGTTCCAGCTCATAACTTTCCCAAACACAAACAAAAGCAAAGGAGAGACTGATCAATTTAAACTACCTTTATTTACACTAAAGATACGTGCACATGAAACATTATTATAGTACATAAGGCAACACTACATCGAACCTGGAGACATAGGCTAGTACTTACAGCACTCTAGCAGTGAAAATACATCTGAAAAAACTTATACATATGAATTCAATCAAAACAATCATTGTGGTCTTCACTTTCGGCTTAAGTTTATGACTAAAAAACAGGGCTTAAGCATACCCTTGTAACAACCAACTTTGAACACATGAACACTTGAAGCTGCTTGCGTGTGAATAGACAAGACATCTGAATATGTTACATTAAAATGTTTCGCACACTAACACATCACAGGAAGAGCTACGGCTGACTGTGTGACGGCAAAATAAGACTTGAAACAAATGACTTCCCGTAAATATCTAGAAGCTTTAGCACACGTCTGTCACCGCAATTAAAATTTAATGAAGTGCCAAAGTAGACTTGCCTGAGCTTTTTGTCTTCGAGATGTATATATTTTCATGTTGCCCAATTATTTGATAAAATGAAATCACTCAACTTAGCTATTAATTGATGAGACATCATTTAGAAAGTTGTCGGGCATGGTGAACACCTGAATCATATGTTTCTGACGAGCCAGGTTTGCTTTCTTCAGAAATAAATTGTAAAGCTTTTGTGTGCTGAATGCAGCTTATCTCCTTGGCACAAGTGAAGAACAAACTGTACACCATTATGATAATTTGGGGCACACATGAATTTGCTGGTCGCATTTCCTGAATTCAGTGAGCTCATTTTCAGTTAATTTTTCTGGACTTGCACAAAACTAATGAGAGCACTTTTGGGGGCCTTTTTCAATATAACCAGCAACTAAGTGATACCTCAGTCAGTAAAGAGACAAGGCAAGGCCAATACACTGAGTGAAAAAATTGAGAGAAAAAATTATGATTTAGCAAAGAAAATTGGTAGTAACACACGGCTAACACAATTCCAAACAGCCAAATAAATGGCCACCTGCACTTGCAGTATCAAGTACCCCAGAAATAGTCATAAAGGATTACAAAAGGTTCCAATGACTGGACAGCCAGATTGGCGAGAGAGTGAAAAATGCTAATAAATGCGTATACAAGACACCGATGAACTCAATTGCGCAGGTGAAATTTTATTAAAACGCTACCAGAATTTTATTGCATAAAATACATAAAGTTGCATAAAAATTGGGACAAAGCAGTAACAAAGACGGAGGGAGATACAGCACCCGTGTTGAAAAAATAGTACAAATGATATATATGCATATTTAAGCTCACAACAATTTTTTCTCCAATATATACAAAAAGAACACATACACTTACCGCACAAAAAAGGTTGCTGCGCCTGGAGAATGCAGCACAGTTCAAAGCAGCGTTATGAGAACCGAAACGTAGAGCTTAGTATGTTTAAAAACTACGAATGCTTGCATACCTACAAACAGGCATGTGACATGACATGAATGGATGAAATTCATAAATCTTACACAAATGAAGTTACCATCACTTATTGGCTTCCTCAGGGGACTCCTGGAAGTTGAACTAGAAAAATGTACATCAGTGTTAAAAACAGAGAAGGTAAGACCCTATAGCATTCTTCCTGAAATAAACAGCGCAAATATTTCATGTATCAATTCTATGGACACTTCGCCAATTCGGTGTCATTTATATTTGACAACCACCCAGAGACGAGAAGGATCAATTAAGGTAGGAACACACATGAACGCTGACTCAACTAGAAGTTTTTCGTGAAGACAAAAATTTTAAGTACACACTTCACAAAGGAAAAGCCATGGATGTGCAGCAGAAACAGCCCGGCACAACAAAAAAGGACCGAAAGACATGTCCTGTAGAACAAACATGAGCGTCAAACACTAACAAAAACATGAAAACTGGAAGGCTTGTCCTGTAAGTGAAATTAACGAGAAGTACTGCAGCAACTCTTTCCCACTAAAGGCCACAGAAATTATGCTTATAAATTTTTCTTCGTGATAAATAAATAATGCTTCCATAAGTCCTCTTGTGTTCTGGTCTCTGCGATGAAACAATCGTCCTTTGTGCTCTATACCGCAACACCAGATGAGTTCCAGAAGCAATATTTACTGATCACAAACGAAACAAATGCATAACCAAGTTATCTGTTGCCCTTAGTGGGAAAAAGTTGCACTTCTCAAAAGAGTATTTCTCGTTGGGTAGTATCACTTATCGGACAAATCTTTCGCTTTTTCGAAAGATTTGTCCGATAGTTCTCGTCTTTCTCGCGCGTTCATTCTACATGGCATGTCTTTTTTATATTTCTTTCTTGTCGCACGTGGCTGCTTCTGCCACGCATGCACGGCTTTTTACCTTTGTCAAGTTGATCAGTATCTTTAATACCTCTGTTATCAAAAGTAGCCATTTAGTTGAGCTTGCGCTGGTGTGTGCTCCTACCTATGTCGTCGTCCGTCGTCCGCCTCTGTTCGTGCTGCTGTTTACAGTACGCACGTATCACTTCGTTAGGCTGGTAAACATTCTCACAAACAAAAGTAAATGCCTCCCCTCAAAGGGTACGTCTCGGCCCTCTCGCCTGGCCTTGTGACTCGCCAGCTCATATCAGTGGACGTGTTCGCTCACAGGCATGTTAGTGAGAAGCCCGCACAGAAGCGACTATCATGCATAAGGTAACTACGACGTGGTAGCAATATTATAGGGTATAAGTTGTCCTCGCAGAGGGAACCACCGTTAATGATTGTACATGAGCGCAGTGCCGCGGATGTCGATGCAAAAACAAGGAACAAAAAAGAGTTGTATAATGGGGATACGCGACAGGACCTTTTCTGCACTAAATATTCTGCCACCTCAGTGCGCAATCGGTATGGCACTTGGGCCTGCGAATATTGCTAGTAATACGCTAAAGGTAGGTAAGTAAACTTCACAGAAATATAATGAAGCAAGCTCTTGCCTGTTTTCAGAATACGAACATTGCACGGTTACTGGTGTCGTAATAAGCTCAGTCAATCGTAATCCGCAGGTTCTTTCTTGAAATTATACTATAGTTCATAAACCTTCTATGGCAAAGACCCCCGCGTAGAGTAGCAAACCGCACAAGCGTACGGTTGACCTCCCTCCCTTTTTTTTCTTCTTTTTTTCCTCCTCCTTCATTGGGAAAGGGATAACAAGGAGATTAAAGACGACCCACAAGCGCAAGAAAAGGAGGTCATCGTTCTAAAAGCTGAACAATAAATAATCCTACCTTTCAAGTGCTCAGACAGAACAGAAATAGGATATCGTTAATCGGCAACTTTCCACGTTGAATTCCGCACCTTGATTGCATTATACTGGGTCCTTCTTTATTACTTTATGTCTCTATCTCTTTCTGATATATTATTTAATCGCATGGAGTCAGGATTGTTCCGAACTACTAAAAAGGCAGCATTGAAAAGCTGTCAACTGGAAAGGCAATGTATTTTGTAGGAGGAGCAGGAAAAATCTTTATTTTTACGGGGCATTTGGGACCTCCCAGGCCCCGTGGATCCCCGCAAGACTCCACTGCACCAGCCTGGCTGCCAGGGTCATGGATATGTATTTTGTGGCCCATTTCAAGAGGGAAGGCACCGAACATCATGCTGCAGTTATACGAGGTTGTTGCTCAGCAAACATCAATTCATTATAAAACGGTTAATAAACCAGTGGAGACACGAAAAGCCAGATGACGAAGATGACTGGACTAGCTTATGCAAGATCCAGCTCATCCTGTCTGCTGCTTTATCTGTTCTCTCGTGTGTTTCCGCTGGTTTTTCACCCGTTTTACAAAGTATCAACTAGCCGAGTTCACCGCTTTGCTTTACATCTTCATTACTTCTCTGCTTCATTTTTCAACTGCAATATGTTCTTTCAAGTTTGTAAATAAAATATAATCAGCGATGCTTTATTAGTTACTTGGTCACTGCAATTACGCACCTAGATACTTCTCACTTCCATAAATTAACGTTAAGTTAAATTAAGGGAATTTTCTTTTTTTTGGGGGGGGGGAGGGGGTCTCTTCCGCAAGTTATTGCGGTAGGTCGGAGTTCTATGATAATCCATGTTCGGACTCTCTCTCTGTCTCTCTCTCTCTCTCTCTCTACATATATATATATATATATATATATATATATATATATATATATATATATATATATATATATATATATGCACGACGAAGGGTTTCACACTTGACCCAAAAGGCCAACATTCAAAAAAGAAAATAGATGAGGATTATGGCATGTGTTTTACTGACGTTTCGGTCGTACGATTGGCCTTCCTCGGAGTGAATGCAAGTGTAGTCGCGTTACAGTAACATATTTCTAAACTATACACGTATCGCTTTGTCCCGCACGAATATGCGCATAATTAAGCCCTAGTCAAACGAAATGCAACGCCAGTACACAGTGAAAATATGTGAAAATAGCCGGGCAGTTCTAAAGAAAACACACCACATAGGAAACGACACTTCAACGTAATCCCATAATCATGTGGTGCTACCACATGATTCCGAACTCGGCGAATCGGCACTGCTTAGCTTGATTGCTGCCTTCAATAGCGTTCACCTGAGCATTAAGTTTCCACATAACCACCAGAGATTGACTTCCTGGATGTTACAGTGTCAATAAACGGAAATAATCTGACAACCAAACTTTATAGAAAGCCAACGGACAAGCGCCATTATCTCCATTTCCAAAGCAGTCACGTTCGTCACTGTAAAACCGCAATCCATTATAGCCAAGCACACCGTTTTAGGCGCATATCTTCTAAACAAAAAGATTTCGATGCTAACAGCGCAGAGCTAAAGCGTACACTCGTGGACCGCCAGTACCCTAAGGAAATTCTTGATGATGCAATAGAACGAGCCAGTAACTTGAAAAGGGAAGATATTCTCGGCGAAGTCAAAGCGGGCGACGACCACTCCTGCAACTAACCTTATTTTGACGTCCTCAGTGTCAATTCCGAATGTTCCCGCCATTCTCAAAGGGCATCAAAATATTGTAAGCCAAAGTCAAAGACTTAGAACAATTTTTACAGAGGCACCACGGGTAGTGCACCGACGCTCATTCGCGATTTGATAACATCTTCTAAGATCGGCGCCCACGAAACTGCAGGTTGTAGTCCAACCAGTAAGCCACGCTGTAAGGTATGCCCACATATGCTAACTACAACAACAGCGAAAAGCTGGGTTTCGAACTTCGCGCTTCGCATCAAGGGCCGCTTCAACTGCCATACGTCGAACGCCATTTATTTGCTTGAGTGTGGTACAAGCAGAAACGCCGTTTAGAATCCGATTTAATAATAATCGTTCTCACGCAAAGCATTTCCTACACCTTCCGCTGTCAAAGCACCTACGCGCATCTCGTAATACTGGTCTTACACTGCGCACGGACAACAGAAGTAGAAAGGGATAGGACAAGTATGCGCGCGTTCTGTCCTTTTCTACTTCTGCTGTCCGCGTATTCATAGCGCAGTAACATTAGTATTACAAGATGAACTTCCACCAACTAGCCCAATTTGCCGCTCTACTACTCTACCTATGCAGAGCAGTAGAGCTGGACACTCTTCCAAAGGTACAAGAGTGACCACACTGGAATCTAGTTTTCCTTCCCACCACGATCGCTTAGTCCGCGAATCTTCCCTGAAATACAAGGTCAACGCTCTGCCTTGTAGTATTAACGACAACATTGGAAAAGTAACCTACATCACTAATATTTATTGAGGCGTTTAGGTTTTTATATCTTTTTACTTGTGCACATACTCACGGTGGCCTTTTATACGAGGTTTTTCTCGGTTGGGAAATTTACATTTGTCCCCGGCGGCTGTCGGCCACGGCGTACGCTGCACGGGTCACATGTTGCCTGACGCTACAAGCGCGATTGTAGCCACCTTGAGACGATAGAAAGTTTTTGCTTTTATCGTGCATAATACACCGTTTTTGTCCTCGTGTGCGCTGCTAGATCTATCCGCGTGTGCATTTTTAAATCTTGCTTTCTGCTGCAGTGCGCAGGACAGCACTCGCGCTCCTTTTTTACTCGTATGCTGCTTGGGCTCCTTAGCAGCACATGATTACACGATTACATGAAGTCACGTTTCCTTTCTGCTGTGCTTCTTTATGTACACATAAGAAAAGGTGATACACATTCTGCATGCCGTCACACATCGATACCCCTGTGCCGTCTTCCGCAAGCAAACAAAAAACGTCGAGGACACTCATTCCTCAGACCGAGAGCTCAGCGAGCACATGCAAAATTACTTGCCACGTTCTACTTGACAGTGCCAAGATTACACCCAGAGTAATATCTCTTTTTTAGTTTCCAACTTTCTTTTATTTAAGTTCGAGATGTATGTTTCGTGCGCAGCAGTGACGCTAACGATGAGCACCCATCAATACCTCATTATCCCCAATGGCATGTTAGAAATTAAATACGCTCCTCATACGCTTGCGCTGTATAAACTTAAGAAATAAACAAATAAATAACTAACAAAAAGCTGATAAAAAACGCGAACAAGCGCGAAAAAGCGTGAAAGAGACTCCAATGTAGGTGTTATCGAAGCGCTAACTGCGCGGAAGTTCACGCAGCCGGTAATAATGAGGACTGCGGCCGGAAGTCGGTAATGTGACCCCTCTTTCACGCGCCCTCGCTCCGCTCCACAATTTGGAGTACCGGTCGAGAGACTATCACACGGAAAATGCCGAGTCGGAGAGCAGGCCATTTCAATAAACCGCAAGGACTCTCTCTCTCTTGCTATCGGGGTTTATTTTTCTGTCTTTCTTTCTTTCTTAGCTCGAGGTTGAGGGAGGGGGAGGGGCACTTTCCCTGATTACATATCCGGAATTGGATGAGCTCCACGCTTTGAAAGGGCAGAATGTATTTGAATGTTGGCCACTGTTTTTTTCCAGAGAGACAGAGAGAGAGCGACGGGAACAACGGAAAAGTCAGAGACGTGTATTAGAAGGGAGTATCCGGTCTGTTACTCCACATCGGAGAAGGGATTTAATGACACAAATCTGCCTATTCCAACAAGTGTACTTAAGCCGAGTACACAATCCGTTATTAAAACTTTGTTTCCTTAAGCAATCTTCCTCCATCTGCACAAAACCTCTTACTACGTTCCCTCCTTTTTGTCTAGACGTTCGCGCATCTCAGAAATGCCTTTTTGCAGCATAGGCTGCTATGGGCGCTCTCCAATAGCCGTTTCGGTGGGCGATGTTGTCTACCGCCTCCGCTGCCGTTGTCCGTCGCAGCTGTATGTCTAATAAATGTAACGTCACCCCCCACATCGCAAGCTGCCGTCGCCGCGGCAGCTTGCGCAACGGTTATCTTTAGCGGGAAACCAATGTGGGGAGCGCTACGTGTTTAGCTTTGTTAACAGGAGCGCTTTATCATAAACTATATGCTTTAGATGCTTGTTTTGTGCTTGTTCTCTATTGAAACGAATGCTGTGTAGTGTGTTGTATGCATGGTACCAAAGAATGTGTGCACTTTTCGCTTTAACTGCTGAAGGCTTCCTTTTTTTTCGTGAGGCCAACGCCGCGAGAAATTCCAAGCAACTAGAGGCAAACAGCTTCACTGTAACACATTGAAAACATTAAAATAAATATCGTTACAAAATACATTCAATGTAGTGCATCTGTAGCTAGTAGTGCGGTCAGCAAATATTTCTGGATGGTAGTTCGTTCTAGTATATAACACCTACAGAGAAAGCAGTAAAGTTTCATAAGTAACATTTATTCGAGAAAGAAGGAAATTGTCGGATGACAGCTTTGCATTTTTAATTTCCTTTTAATTTCACAATACCTTACAGATCCACAACGGCACTGTGTAAGAGGGTATATACAGAAATTAGGATAGTGAGAACTATCGAATTATATAACAACAAACTATACAACAATTATACAAAGATTATAGAAGAACAAAGTAAAATATTATAATAAGCCAGTGCCAAATAATAACAAACAGAGAAAACCTTAACACGCAATTGTTACAAGTGAATAATGTGCAACATGTCTGTAAAAAAAAATAGAACTGTTGACAGTTGCAATAATACCTAGCGTCCCATCATCATCAGCCTATTTATATCCATTGCAGGACGAAGGCCTCTCCCTGCGATCTCCAATTACTCCTGTCCTGCGCAAACCGATTCCAATTAGCACCTGTACATTTCCTAATTTCGTCGCACCACCTAGTCTTTTGCCGTCCTCTACTGCGGTTCCCTTCTCTTGGTACCCATTCTGTCACCCTAATGGTCCAACGGTCATCTAATCTGCGCATTACATGACCTGCCGAGCACCATTTTTTTTTCTCTTAATGTTGTAGGGGTTGAAGGACGGACTTCGGGATGAAAACCAAACTTGGGAGGGTTTATTTTACATTATATACAGAGAGGTGAGCGACAAGTAACATTCGTACAGTCATTACGGGCCGGCAGCAACTCGGACGCTGCGGCCCACGGCAAGAAGTTCGAGAGAGGTGAATCAAGGAATCAGGGATTGCTCTGGTCTCTCTGGAAGGCTTCTTATAAACCCTTCGAGCACTGGAAGTCGCGTCATGTTCGACCAATGGGAGAGTCCGCTCCGATGACGCCACTTTCAGCCAATGGTAGGCGCCCGTGCGATGGTGTCATACCCGGCGAAGAGAGTCGGCGCCTGGTCCTCCTCTCTTGATCACTTGATCCCCCTGCGCTCTTGCCTCGCAGAATCGCAATCCACTTCTTCTAAGGTGGAGAAGGAGGGGGGGGCGCTCGTGCTCCATTGTACAAGGGCCCACCTGCTCCCGGTGGCTCGGCTCCACAGTGGTGGCAAATGCCTTCTTCAAAGGCGAAGAGGGGTGATTATTGGGCTCTATTGTCCGACGGCCCCTTCTAATCCCGGCGGCGCACGACCTGGGGGCCACAAACTGGTTTGCACTTGTCTGGTGCTCCTCTGGAATGTGCTTTCCTGCTTCTGCATTCCTCAATTAGCTGTGCTGCGATTCGAAGTGGTTTGGGGAACTCGAAGTAGCCTCAGGAAACGGCGCCATATCTAACAATGTCTATTAGAATATCGTCTATACCCGTTTGCTCCCTGATCCAAACCGCTCTTTCTGTCTCTTAAGGTTATGCCTAGCATTCTTCATTCCAATGATCTTTGCGCGGTCCTTAACTTGTTCTAAAGCTTCTTTGTCAGTCGCCAAGTCGCTGCGGCATATGTCAACACCGGTAAAATGCACTGAGTGTATACTTTCCTTTTGTATGATAACTGTAAGCTCCCAGTCAGGAGCTCACGATGTCTGCCGCATGCGATCGAACCCATTTTTATTATTCTGTGAATTGCCTTATCATGGTCAGGGTTCCCTGTGATTAGTTGACCCAGGTAAACGTACTCCTTCACAGACTCCAGAGGCTGACTTGAGATCTTCAACTCTTGTTCCCTTGCCCAGTTATTTATCATTATCTCTGTCTTCTGCATATTAATCTTCAGCCCCACTCTTACACTCTCCCCGTTAAGGTCCTGAATCATTTGTTGTAACTCGTGCGCAGTGTTGCTGAATAGAACAATGTCATCGGCAAACTGAAGGTTGCTGAAGTATTCGCCGTGGATCCTTACTCCTAAACATTTCCAGTTTAATAGCTTCAATACTTCTTCCAAGCACGCAGTGAATAGCATTGGAGAGATTGTGTCTCCTTGTCTGACCCCTTTCTTTATAGGCATCTTCCTGCTTTTCTTCTGTAGAATTAAGGTGGCTGTAGAACCTCTTACATGTTTTCCAAGGTATTTACGTAAGCGTTCCGTACTCCTTGATTGCGTAACGCCGGTATGACTGCTGGTATCTCTACTGAGTCAAATGCCTTTTCGTAATCTATGAACGCCAAATAGAGAGGCTTATTGTACTCTGCGGATTTCTCGATAACCTGATTAATGGCATGGATGTGATCCATTGTAGAGTATCCTTTCATGAAACCAGCCTGTTCCCTTTGTTGACTGAAGTCCAATGTTGCACTTACACTATTGGAGATTATTTTGGTAAATAATATATATAATACTGGGAGTAAGCTAATGGGCCTATAATTTTTCAGTTCTTTAACGTCGGCCTTTTTCTGGATTAGTATAATGTTTGCATTCTTCCAGTTTTCTGGGACCCTTGCAGTCGATAGAAAATTCGTGTAGAGAGCCGCCAGTTTTCCTAGCTTTATGTTTCTTCCACCTTTGATTAAATCGACTGTTATTCCATCCTCTACCGCCACTTTTCCCCGTTTCATGCTTTGTAAGGCCCTGCTGACCTCATCTATAGCTATAGGAGGAGTTTCTGTATAGTGTTCATTATTGTTTCGAACAGAGTACTCCTGAGTCATCCGGGTACTGTACAGGTCAGTATAGAATTCTCCCGCTGCTTCTATTATACCTTCGAGATTGCTGATGATATTACCCTGCTCATCTTTCAGTGCATACATCCTGGTTTGTCCTATGCCAAGTTTTCTTCTCACTGATCTCAGTGTGCGTCCATGTTTTACGGCTTCTGCAGTCTTTCTCACGTTATAATTTCTAATATCGCTTATTTTCGCTTTGTTGATCAGTTTTGACAGTTCCGCGAATTCTATCTTATCACTTGAGTTGGACACTTTCATTCTTTGTCGTTTCTTTATTAGGTCCTTTGTTACTTGGGAGAGCTTGCCTACTGGTTGCCTTGGTGTCTTGCCTCCCACTTCAATTGATGCCTCTGAAGCCAACCTCGTTACGGTTTCAATTATTATATCTATGTAATCATCACCATATCTCTGTTCTAAGGCTGCATATTTGTTTGCAAGTACCAGCCTAAATTTGTCTACTCTTACCTTTACTGCCTCTAAGTTTATATTTTTTTTCTTGACCAATTTTATTATTTCTCTGTTTAAATTGAGGCGAATCCTGGCCCCCACTAACCTATGATCACTGCACTTTGCCCTATCTATAATTTCTGCATCCTGCACTGTGCTGAGATCGGCAGAAAGTATGAAATCAAATTCATTTCTTGTTTCACCATTAGGGCTTTTCCAGGTTAATTTTCTGTTGCTACGTTTCTTGAAAAGGGTGCTCATTATTCTCAGCTTATTCCTTTCTGCGAATTCCACCAGAATCTCTCCTCTAGCGTTTCTAGAACGGACACCGCAGTTGCCAATTTCCTGTTCATCCGCCTGCTTTTCCCCCACTTTTGCATTGAAATCACTGGATACCGCGTTTGCCATTTTCTCATCGCTAATTCTACATCTTCATAAAACTGATCTACTTCTTCATCTTGGTGACTGGACGTTGGAGTGTAGGTTTGTACTGCCTTTATTCTATACCTGTTATTGAGTTTGATTACCACTACTGCTTCCCTCTCGTTGATGCTGTAGGATTCCTAAATGTTGAACGCTATGTCCTTATGGATTAGGAATCCTACCCTGTATTGCTTATTATCCGGGAGACCTCTATAGCAAAGCCATGGTCGTTATTCAGCAATGTGTAAGCCTCGCCAGTTCTTCTAATATCTCTAAGGCCGATAATATCCCAAACAATGTCTGATAGTTCTTCGAAGAGTCCTGCTACGCTAGTCTCACTCGAGAGGGTTCAGGTGTTAAACGGTGCAAGGATCAGTTTCCATTGGCGGCCTGTCCGGATTAAGAGATTGTTAGCACCATCTGCTGCATTACAGGTATGACCGCCGCCTTGGTAAGGTGCTCCGCAGCTGCTGGGGAGTGAGGGCTATTATTGGTTAATTGAAGATATCATTATCGAGGTTGTGGCCGAATACTGCACCAGGGAGGCCAATTTCTGTACTGGTGAGGGAGTGTTTGTTCAAGCTTAGTGGCCCTTCCTAATTTAGTTGTAGCTCGATTAGTGTAGCCCCACTCGCTCTCGGCATCTTTAGCCTGTGTCAGACGTCACTCCAAGCCTGCAGATGTAGTGCACTCAAGCATGTAAAAAAAAGTTGAACTACAAACATGTTATACTACAAACATAAGAAATAGTATAAAAGACAGTCAATACAGAACAGGAAAAAAGTGTCAATATATAAACTTGGGTGCCGTAATTATGGAAATTCGATAAAGAGCGACACTAAATGCTGGTACACGACATTTACATGTAGCGTAACACATATTTCACATGTCACGTCGGAAAGAAATGCCAGTCCAGAAGACGCCGGGAAGTATCATGGTCGGTCACGGGAATTTTTATCTCAGGAATGTCATTCCACATCCGTGTGGCTTGTGGAAAAGCCAAGAAATTAAAATAAAGTGTCCTGCTATAGATACGAGTAAAATTGAGGCAGTTATATAGCCTTCTTGACGTACAAATGGGGACATAAAGACGCAAAACTTAAGGCTTCCTATTGTGGGCATACTTATGTAATAAGGTTAAAACAGCCATGTCATTACGCCCACATTATGGTGGCAGTGACAGGACCTGTTTGATTTGTGTTATACTTTAGTTATAGTCGCATGAACGAGAGATAAATCTGTACTACCGAGAGAGAACTGCGATTGTACTGCTTTTGTTTGGCTATCCATAAGTTCAGGATGCATTGCCCCATTTCAAGACTGTCACCGACCATCATTCTCTCTGCTGGCTTGTTTTTGGCGCGTTGGACCTAGCGGCAACAAGAATACTTCGTCGCTTGCAAGAGATGTCGGTGCCACACAGATGCCGATCTGCTTATCGCATCTTGCCTCTCAGAGAAGGGTAGTGATGACGACGATTTGGACGGCTACCTAGCAGCCGACATATCTTTGAAAACTACGTCTTTGCTTCTGATTGTTGTTCTCTTGCCGTGGTTTCTTTATTATGCCCTCTTTCGTTTTGCGCAATAAATAAGACACGCATTTTCGTTTTTCAGAAATTTGTCGCCATCGCATGGCGCAGCAATTCTCGATCGTGCAATGAGCGGCTTCTGTCACCTTGAGAAGGATCCAAGTGCCGTTGCCGACGTTGTAATACATCATCAATCACCTCTTTGAACGCGGGAAACTGAGTGAGGGAAAGGGGAGTGGGCGGCGTCCCTCTGCCTTCAATGAGAAAAACGTGAAGCGGGTTCGAGAACGCAACCAATTCAAAGCGCAGCGAAGCATGGGCGAAATGGGGAACGATCTGAAAATCAATTATACATGCGTAAGACGAATATGTCCCGGCGTATTGTACATGAAAAGCTACAAGGTGCAAAGGTATTAAGTGCTGATGGAGAAAATGTGACATGCATGCAAAAATGCTGAAAGCTCGCGTATCGCTTTCCCGCGGCGCGCAAGTGCCGCACTGTTTTCACCGACCACAATATTTGCACGATACAGTAAAGTGTGAACACACAAAATGATAGTACTGTGGCTCCAAGTGTCCAGGAGGCAAACCCACGGGGGATATTTGTCTATATATATAGGCCCAGCCATCCGAAGCAGTAGTTCGCTTAGGCACTGGTCACGTCTGATTGAAAACGTGAACTTCTTTTCATTCCGGAAGGGGCGAAAGCAAACAAGAAAATTCACGTGCATCCAAGGGTATCGTGAACACGAAACTTCACCCCGGGACCACTATGTACTTAGGAAACAAAATATTTGTCTTTCTGCAAAACTCTGCGCTCACTGTTCTTTCAGAACTTAGCCCACTGTTCTCCGAGAACTACAACTTCCACCAACACCATATGCTGTGAATATGCAGGAAACATTATAGGCAGCGTGCATGCAAAGGTGAAGGTCCATGGATAAATTACGGCTTTTGTGAAAAAAAAAATCCGTAATTTCTCAAACTTTATGCGGTCGCTGCTTCCCTGCGTCCTGAGAGAACTGTGCGGCCCATCGAGTTCGCGCTGGAAATGGGTGCCGTGATAAGTATAGTGTGTGGCTAAACAATATCGTTTCTTGTTTATGACGTTTGTAAATATTTACTGAACTCTCATTTTCTCCGTTTTCTTGTTTGTACTAAGCGTCCGCTTTGTCCTCGGTAAGTATACGACTCACCATGTTTATATGTTGTGGAAATAGGGGACAGGTTACCGGTGACGTGAAGGCAAAGTCTAAGTATCTGGGTTAATTACAGCCTTTGCAGTAAGTTACGTATGCAAGTACTCCGGCGAGTTGTATATGTGCTACGAACAGCAAATAATTTATCCTGCTGTGCCGGAAGAACTGTAACTGCCACGGAGATCAAATTTGCTGAAAATGGAGGGATTATGGCAAATGTGCATGTGAAGGTAAATTTGTGTGGCCAAGTACGGTCTTTCGTTAAGATTACTTAAGCAACTGGTCGAAAGCGGGCAGCGTTTTAAACGAGTGAATCACTGGCCGAGTCATAAACGGGCAATATTCCACATACGTGCACGGGTCGTTGAATTTAATAAGGCAACCGCTCGAAAGAAACAGCTTCGTTGAAAGCTGGGCTGTGATTATGACACACACCCTGCTTTCTTTCGTGCGGGGGGCTTGCGAGCACGCCTCTCTTGGGCATCGTGGTTCCGGCTCCGTTCTCTAGGCCACGCAGCGCAGTCCCCAAGAAAATCCCGCGGTGCGCCCGACTTTCCTTTTTCTCACAGAAGCTGCATATCGCCCAGAGGGGGGGGGGGGGGGGGGGTTCGTGGCGTGTGCGAGCACATATTATCATCATCAGCAATGTCTCGAGCGTCGTCGTCTTCTCCGTTGGCACCCCTCGGCGCAAACGCGCGAAAGCGCTCGTGCGGCTGCTCGCGCGTTCGTCGTCTTCATCCACAGCTGGCTCCGTTGTGCAAAAAAAAACATGCCCTCTTTCGAGTGCGACTGACATCACGGCTCTGTACGTGAACTGGTGTCAGCTTCGTTTCGCCGGCGCCATGGGCAGGGCACGCGTCGTCGGGACCGCAGAGGAGCCGATGTGAAAGAGCGACGCGGTCGTCGACGGTGTTGCAGACGGCGACTAGCGAGAACCGGCGAGTCACACCGACAGTCAGAGAATAGCGGGAAGCGCCCTCGGCGTCAACGTTCGAGGGTGCGGACGGGAGGTTCCAGAGAGACCTCCTTCATCGTCATTTCGGCTCCAACGTCTCACCACGATCGCTGCCGTGAGGGACGGCGGGAAGCGGCAACGTGCGTTGGAGGTGTTAACGCGGTGCTACGAGTGGGCGTCGGACTCCTGTCGTCATAAGGGGGACGCCGCTTTTACGGGGGTGTGAGCCATTCATTGTCTAACGTGACGGAGACATTTAAAACGAGAGGTGATACGCAAATGCGTGTGCATACCAAGATACTGGACAGTCACAAAGACCACATATCAGAATAAATGATCATAGCTCTGTTCAAAAATGGCTGTGGCTTAGGTAAGGTTAAGCCCAGGATGCGAAGCATACTAGCCTTTATTTTAGTTGTTGAACCACTGTTTAGCCTGGTGAACTGCTGTTGCTTGGCTATATTTGGTTCGGCTAGACGAAGAAACAACTCATGCATTACTTCTTCGCCTTCAAGAGTGGAACGCGACAGCGTTCCCGTCGACCCGCCAAGGGGTGTAAGACAATGGGCTACAGGGCAGCGACTACGCGCCCCGCATTGGACGCGGTGAGCGTCGAGCAAAGCAGCGTTCGGCGCGGCAACGAAATGTGCGCCTGAGCAAGAGACGCACGCCTTAGAAACAGCGCGTTTCTAAGGCAACACCGCATTCACTAGAGGCGCTTTTGTACCGCTTTGAAGCGTTGTACTCGTGGCTCAGTGGTAGCGTCTCCGTCCCACACTCCGGAGACCCTGGTTCGATTCCCACCCAGCCCGTCTTGCAAGAGTTGAGCCAAAGCCACTTCTCCTCTGTCGTGACGTCACGGTGTCACGTGATTTCATGGTCACCGCCGCGCCTGAGGAGCTGGGTTGAGCCCTCGTAATATGCTTCGCATAAAATTCTGTGTCACCTTTGTGTCGTGCGCTGAACAGCTTCGCTGGTCATCCATCGTCACAGAGTGGAATGGCTCATAATTTTTTTATATTTAGAAACAGAGCTCCCAGAATGCATCCGGTTAAGCCTCTGGACCAACGCAAGTTAAAGAATGCCATAGATATTCAGAATCTTCCAGCATGGTACAAGCTTCAATAAAAAGTTAGATTATTTCTCAAGTGAATTTTAATGCCAAGTACAATATCAAAGCCACATACATGAACTCGACGCATGAGTCACATTCCTTATAGGTGAAAATATTAAGAACATCTGCCTATTGTATACTATGGGGAAAATACATAAATTTCTCTGTCTAGCTTGACTGTCAAAAGTGCATCACCGGAACTTTTCCGGGGAAACGGATACACTGCGGCCACAGCGCGGATAAAAAGGGCCAAAGATTCGTCACCTGATGCGTAGATGACATGATGCATTTCGTCACGCACTGTCGCGAGCAACTGCGCCCCTAGAGAGAAGTCACAAAGCTCATAGAAAGGAACGCCGACTACGGGGCCGGCGATAGGATCGCTTCCTCGTGGTCATCATGGTTGTAAAGCTCGCTTCGCTATCCTGATTATTTATTTATTTACTCATTTGATTATTATTTATTTATTCGAATATATTCAGGGCCCGTAGTGCGTTACAGAAGGGAGTGGAAAAAATAAATACAAAACACGGAAATACAACTATTAGGCAACCTGTTCTTCAAGCAAATTGTTAAGATCGCTGGGTTCCGTAATAGATACAATGCAGGTGGGCAAGCGGTTCTAATCATTACATGCTTGAGGATTGAACAAATGGAAGTGGTGGTTAGTATGACAACATGGAATAAACAGTTTATAACGATGGTCGCTATGAATGAAGGATCGGAAAGTAAGTCTTATTTAAGGCGAAGGTTATGGTAATAAATCTTATGAAATGAGGCGAGACATGCAATTTTCTTACGTCAAGAAAGCAATGGAAGCCGTAACGTTATTTTCATAGAAGAAACGCTGGAAATCCGGGAGTAGTTAAATAAAATGAAACATGCGCTGCGATTCTGTTCAGCTTCAAGGTAACTAGTAAGACTTTTAGTAAATGAATTCTACACAGATGATGCATATCCTAGTTTGGAACGAACGAAAGCTTTACAAGAAGAAGTTGAAGAGAAAAACGGGCGATTGAAAAGTGAGGGTGCAGGTAGTTAAGCATGTGGTTAGCATTACTATAGCATAATTATTGTGTGGTTGCCAAGACAGGTTAGAGTTAATGTGCACTTCTAAGTATTTGTAAGTAGTCACTTCCCAGGGAACGGAACCATTGATGTTATACTTGCAGGCACTGGTGGAAAGTTTAGGAGAAATTCTCATTACATTGCACTTTGTGGCATTGCGTTTCATTTTCCATGTGCTACACCAATCTGAAATATCGTTAACATCAGACTGTATGGGTAACGTGTCAGTGCCTCGAAAAATAATGCGATATACCCGTCTGTAAAGAGCCTAATCGAAGTGTTAATACAATCAGCTAAATCACTTATGTAAATTAGACGTGGGGCACTTCTGAATGCAGTTAGCAGTTGGAAATTGCTGTCCGTGAAACAAGAAACCCGCAGTTTCACCCGAAAGGCGAAGCATCAATTGCGACAGCAAATTGGTAGACGGCTATATGAAATCCGGATAGGAGTTTATTCGGCCGTATAAAATGCAAGTATTCACTCACTAACTAGGTTAAAAAGTGCGGTGTCATGCGCGCACAGGTAAACTAAGGTAAAAATGAACACATCTCACTCGATTACCACGTAAGCTCGCTGTCGAAACGTTGGAGCGAGGAAGGGCGGCGACAGCAGCGAGCGAATTGCCATTCGTGCTGCCTCTCACTTCAACGCGAACTAACCGTCGAAAGCACAGCGTATACGAAGCTAGAAGCACTCGACGCACTTTGCCCAAATCGCAGATCGTTTTCAAGATTGGGCGCCCGCGCGGCCATGCCGTACGCAGCAGCCGCTGGAGTAGAATGCCCCCGTGCTGCCCTCCACCCGGTGCCTCTTGTGCGACAGAAGACGGCGCGCTTCCTCCCGCATTCCTCCTTCGCACGCGAGATTGAGCCGCAATCGTGGGATGGCCCTTGCAAGTTTCGCTCGCACATACAGCGCGCGGCGATGTTCTCATTATTGGACTTTACACAGAACATCACGGCGACGGCAGAAATGCGCCTGGAGTGTTCATACAATTGCTATCGCAATAAAAATTTTTTTATCCATACAAGTATGTTAGGGCGAAGATTTAGTTTACTGATCTTAAGACAAAGTAGCCTGACAGATTAGATAAGAACATGTAGAAAAATTTAGGAATGTATAATGAATATAAAATCAGTCTAGGTCTACCAAGAGTTTATTAGTAAATGAAATTAATTGTGTTACACAGCAGAATGTCTTCCGGAAGCCATGCTGACAAGATGTGAAAAAAGTCGCAGTTTCGCCCGAAAGGCGAAGCATCGATTGCGAGAGCAAATTACTAGACCGCTATACGAGGTAAGGTTAGCAATTTTATTGGCTGCATAAACTTGCAAACGTCAGCTTACTAACCAAATTAACAAGCATGGTGTCGCGCGCACACAAGCAAATATGAACACACCCCATTCGATGACCGCGCACACTCGCTGTCAAAACGCTGGAGTGACAAAGCGTGGCAGCAGCAGCAAGCAAATTGACCTTCCTGTTGCCTCTCACACTAATTCGAACTTAGCGGCGAGAAAACAGCGCACACAAAGCTATCCGCACTCGGTGCACTTTGTCCCCAGCGCAGATTGCCTTCAAAATTGATCAATAGCAGCAGCCCCATAAGCAGCCGCCGCTGAAGTAGAACGCGCTGCTTCCACTCCTCTCGGTGCCATGCGCGCGACGGTAGACGGCGCGCTTTCTCCCCGCTTTCCTCCCTTGCGCGGGCGAGATTGAGCCACCATCGTCGGAGCAGCCTCACACGATTTCACTCGCACATACAACATACGAACTCTACACCGAACATATCGGCGACGCCGATGGCAGTAATGCGCCTGGAGTGTCCACATAACTGCTACCGCAATAAAAAGAATTAGATTCAAGAAAACTTACCATAAAAGTGACCGGTTCAAAAATCTTACAAGGGGCACTGGTAAATAATATTGGTCTACTTATAATTTGTCGTAGAATGACTATTACCAGATTTAAACAACGGCACCAGTTGGCCAACTTTCAATAACAAGGCATTACACCAGAATTCAAAGTCTGGGCGAAAAGTTCGCACGAGAAAATGGACCTGTAAACAACCGTACTTTTTAATTTCTTGCGTTGATACAATCGAGGCCAGATGATGACGAAAACCTTTAATTGTTATCGAGGCTAACGACACCACCAGGAACAAATCTCGCACAAAGGCAACACGAACGTCTCTACCGTAGAAAAACGCTTTGTAAATCAATGGTTATGTCAGGCACGAACCCAGACTTCTTCTTGCGAGGGGGGGGGGGCAACCCGAGGTAACTTTTCTATGCAAATGAGGGGGAGTACCTTTACTAGTACAAATGTAAATAACGACCACCATTCACCATAGAAACGGATAAACCCACAAAAGAGAAATTAAATAAGGTGTATTTTACAGGTACGCATGTGCGATACACATCTCCTTTACTTGGCAAATAAAGAACCACGTCAGATGGACTCGCGCAGGAAAGAAGCGCAGAAAGAACACTACCAAGAAGAAGTAAAGAAGCGAGAGTGTGAAATGAAGATTACTTTAGTAGAATAGAACTTAAAAAAAAACAGCAGCTGACAACAAAGGCACACAGAGCGCGCGAAGTTGTGTTACTCCGCCAGCCAATCACACAAGCAAACAAAATCGTCGTCATGCGGCCTTTTCAATATGGCGTCGTACTTGATACCTCCGAAGCGTCTGCTGTTCTTGAAGAGTCTTTTCATCAGCGGAATCAATGAGCTAGCTGTGCGACAAACACGGACAAAATGTAAGGAGTCTTGGCATTTCAGTCTTCAAAAGTCTGCGGTGGAGTTCATTTCACTGCTGAACCCGTTTTACTCATGAAACTTCACTGCCAACTGAAGTGAAACTTCACAACAAATAGTTGTAGCGAAGCAAGCATGTTTTTTAAGTTCAATAAAGAATTAGGCATTCGCCATTCCACTTTCATAGGCGAGTTAAAAGTATAAAATTACGCGCTAAAAATTTTCTTTTTGTAGTTATTACCTTATTTGAGCAAACAAAAGTTTGAAGTACGAATTATTTGCAGCCTCGCGGAGTAACAGTGTCTGGTGGTTATGAGGGCGTGGGCGGGGCTTCATTGCAGACTTAAGTTGTATCTGACCATAGTAGCGTTTTTTTAATTAGCTCTAGAAGAATTATACAGCAATATTTATTTGTGGAACAATCACAATTCTTCTGGATCCCTCGTTTACTGCTCTGACAAGCGCCACAACTTACCCGCCGTGGTTGCGCAGTGGCTATGGTGTTGGGCTGCTGAGCACTAGGTCGCGGTATCGAATCCCGGCCCCGGCGGCCGCATTTCGATGGTTCCCCTTCGGCACGTGCCTGGTCCATGGACATTTACGCAAAGTGACATTCTTCCATAGGCTGAAGCCGCATGTCAAATGCCTGCGAATGCTCCATTAGTTATGGAGTTCCTGTTGATCGGTAGTCCTTGCGCAATAAAATTACCCATTCACTCGAATATAATGTCGACAAGGCGCTGCCTTTATATAGTACGTCCTCGTTCTATATTGTGATTGTCACGTAGTACAAGAGCAAGCTGATGTGACAACGCATCCCATCTTGAGAATGCCCGTGGGCCTAGAGACGATTCCAGAAACAGAGGCTGCGTGAAAAGGCCGCGCCTTGCAGTCACACAAGCAACGCAGCCGTCGCTGGCGGCGAAGACACCCGGCCCCCGGGTTGTGTCGCCCAGCAGGGTTTGCCGCTGCATGGCGCGAAGTTTATGTATGTAGGTACATGCTCCGCGGCCGATGATAATCCACCTAATTAAGTCCATGGTTGGTGAATGCGCAATGAGACACATCGTCGGGCTTCACTGTCAGGCCCCCCATGGGGCGTGCGCACGCATAAAATAGCAGCCACGTGCCCGCTCGCGCGCAAGCCACTTCGCTGCTTCCCTTGGACGACGCGAACCGCACGTCATGCAAGCATGCGCGGTGATTCGTAGCAAGAAGGCTGTTGTCAAAAAGAGCGTACGATCGCCAGCTACACCTGCTGCGTCGACGAAACAGTGACGTTTCGTGTGTGCGCGCTCCCATCTGTTGGGGACAGCATTTGATATTATAGCCGCGGGCGCAGTCCTCGTATAAACAACACTGTATACAGCCGCTCAATTCCTCGCCGTCCGCCGGCCACACTTTGTCGTGTCCACCGTGTAAGTAAACGTGCAAATGATAAACACCTTCCGCATGTTTATTGATGATTTCTAGTCTCACCATAGGTGACCTTGACGACTAAAGCGACGAACTGAACTAACGTAGCGTGCTTTAAAAAATCTGCAATTCCACGTGGCCCACCACTGCTTCCTAATTAGAACAGCTGCCTATGACGAGGCTGCGGCATTGCTGGCAATATATAGTAAGCGCCCCTCTTAAACAACTCAGAGTTGGAATTTTTTTTCCAATGATCGCTATACTGTGATTCACTATGATGTTCTCTGAACTGATTACACATGTCATCCTTCGTACATTGCGGGCGTGTGTGTGTGTAAAATTGTATAATTGAAATGTTTTCCGTCTGCTTTCTTTTCTAGCGTGTACCTAGGTATGCTCTAACGTTAAATGTATTTGTAATGGCGCTGCCACTAGCCTCTGGTTTTTTGTCCGAACAGTATGTGGACATTTGCATGGCGTGTAGTATGCGTGAATAAAAGTGCCACCGAGCCGATGGACAGGAGCATCTGAGTGTGCGCCCACTTCGCTTCGCCGTTTTCGCAGCCAAACGCATTTCGTATCTCTGCAGACACTCTAACGCTCAAAGCGGGAGCCGCGCATGCACCGTCTATAGCGAGACAGCACGACGGCGGGAATGGGCCACGAGCGTCCGCATAATTGCTATCGCAATAATAATAATAAAAAAAAGATTTGGAGGACGCTTAAGCTTCGTCTTTAAGAGTGGAACGCGAGAGCATTCAAAGATCCCTGACTGCTTCTCCCGTTTCTCAACAACTGCAGGTTATGTAACCGTAATGTTTACCGGCAAACGCTGGCGGCGAATGCTATGCGTGAGGGTGAGCTTCGTGGTTCTTTTTTTTTTTTTATGGTGTCGCAAAGAACCGAGCGGGCCGCGCCGCTCCTACTAAGACCTGCAGGCAGCTAGAAAACGCTATCGCATTAAAAGGGGGTTTGTGTTTGAGTTTTTTCGTAACATAATTATGTTTTCTCGTATATCTGACGCTATCACGTCTGTAGGTTGTGTGTAAGTCTCGCTTTATAAATGTTAGGGCGCATTTTACCTAGAGGCATTCAATTACTTCAGTGACGCGTCTGCGCCCCGCGTAGTGCCTGCGTGGATCACGACGCGTGGTGCGAGAGACGCCGGCGCCGACACCGGATGAACTTCTGGCCTTTTTTAACGCACCCGCGTGAAACAGGCACGAAGCTTTCCGGTGCACTGAAATATCCTGCAGCGGAGTGTGGGCGTTAGGCTTACGATTTATTTACCGCCTATTTATACGTCTCGTAATTTCAGGACGCATCTGGGTTGCATCCATTCACCTCAACTATTTGTATTTCACGTTTACCTCATTCGAGTAAAACATGCGAAAAGGCTTCAAAATGCGGCAAAGAGAGACGTCAACGGATAAAGAGCAAAACGGCAGCGGCCGCGCAAACGAAATACACAAAGCGGTGCCGCAAACGAAGCGGAGCGAAGGTGCAAGCGGGGGAGAAAATTGGGGACCGCCGGTTCCGTGTTCCCGTGAGCGGGACCCGCGATGGGCGGGCTCCCAACTGTCGGCTCCTCTCCCGTCTTTCTTGTTATCGGGTTCGGCCGCTCGCTTCTCCCCTCACCCGCGCGAACCGATCGTTCGCTACCAGTCGGCCGCGTGATCCCGGCCTCGGGTCGGGGAAGCACCCTGACGTTTGAGAAGAAACATGGGGTGCAGGAGGGAATGAAACCACGTACTGCTGACTCAAGGTGGCATGACCAATTGTAATTCTTCATTCTGATTCGAGCTTCGCGGTTTCACCTTGGACTACAGAGAGAGATAATAGGTCGCGCTGGCAGTGCCTACCCCACCGATTATTATTTTTTTTATTAGGGAGGATTTTTCGCAAGGTAGAAATCTGGACTGGTTGTATTGCTGATAACTGACACATTTCCAGCGCTTCGGAAGAAACAGAAAAAAAAATCGGAGAGTAAGAGAGAACAAGATAGGCTCCCTGTCCTGTTCTCTCTTATTCTGATTTTGTATGTTTCTTCCGAAGCGCTGGAAATGCACCAGACATCTATTAGCTAGCGCAGTTGCTCAGCTTATGCTTTAGTAGTGATTTAAACAGTCGTTAACGCATCAAAATTTAAGAGCACTTAGATGAGTTTGTTCCGAGAAAATTCTATAGAATTTCCCGGTTGGCCGCGTTTCTTTCATCTACGCCATATCAAGGCCCCTTATCTGCCCTCGCCCGTGGAGCGCTCACGGAAACCAGTGGTGAAGAGCGCGAGCCTGAACTTGTTAGCCACGAACAAGACGTAAGCTGCTTTCTAAATGGTGCAATCTCCCCCTGCACCGGTGATCCAAACAGTTGTCTGAGATGTCTAATGTTCTGCTTTCGTTGCACATGTCATTCAGTTAAGCAGCGCACTTCACGTCCAAAAGGTCCAATGATTCACCACGTTAGGTCCCCTGACTGACGATGTTCACAGGTTACGCCAATCTAGCCGCAAGCGCGTTTCTCTTATATGTTAACTAGGTGTGTTGGAATATCAAAATTTCCTAAACAAATTACACGAATATACGAGCAAAGCGACCTCTGGGCATTGAGTATTTTGTTATTTCTGAAGAGAGTGACACGTAGAGCTGGCATTTGGTAAACATGGGCTTATTTACATTATTACTTGAGGCATGCATGTAGCGCCATTCACAGCTAGACGACCGGTCAGCAATTTAAAAGCGACTGCATTCAGTTACACGGTGCCCCATGACAATCACACAAGCACATTACTAGACGTGCGTAGAGTAAATCTCGTTGAGCATGCATTTTCTTAAAGCTTGCCTTCAGAACACGTCTTTTGAGGGATGCATGGCACATGAGCAATGAGGATTTAGCTTTAGGCGGAGCCAGACTTGTACAAAACGAATTACATGTATATAGTTTATTGTAATAGCCAGGCTAAACCGCCAGTTGATACAACCAGCCAGCGCCATCACTTGTAATGATTGCATCTTTTGGTAATGTTGTAATTTAACGAATGCACTTTATACTCGGTAACGCTCACTGTAACTGAATTACATCTTGCAGTAACTACTTACGTCTAATTAGTTACTTTATTGGCGAGACAAGCTGCAACAAGTGAGGCGTGCAGCTTTGGGAACTTGAATTTGGTGGAATTACAGTGACTACGAACGACCGAGATCGCACTACCTACGCAGCAGCCTCATCAAAGCGCATATTCAAAGAGACAAACCCAGCCCGATATTCGTTTGCTCGTGTTAGCGCTCCACGACGGGTTCGCCGACGAATTGAACCGGTGCCGGTGTGTCTCGATAGCGACGACCAGCTGGGATGCTGATGGCGGGAAGTCGCCTATACGGACAATTTGTACAGCAGCTTTTCATTTTATTTATTGATTTAGGGAATACTGCGGTCATTAAAGACCAGGCAGCGGGGGGGGGGGGGGGGGGAGGGACAGATAAGCAATTATGCACACATCGAAAACAATAATTATACAAGAATATACAATGGGCGATCAATACAAAAAAAGGCATAGACAGTAAAATAACGAAAGTAAATGTCTAGCACACTCAAACATTTTATATATATATATATATATATATATATATATATATATATATATATATATATATATATATATATATATATATATATATATATACCAGAAAAAAAGCAGTTCTGGGTCCGGGTAAATATTCACAGTGAAGTAGACGCGCGTATGAAGCGGTTTATTGACGTTTCGGCCGGACCCCGGCCGAAACGTCAATAAACCGCTTCATACGCGCGTCTACTTCACTATATATATATATATATATATATATATATATATATATATATATATATATATATATATATATATATATATATATATATATATATGCATACATACATACATACATATATACACACATATATATACCCCTATATACAAAGCTATTCCATTATACAGCCACATTCAATAACTACAATCTGAAAAATTATCCCTGCAGATTATTCCAAAGAAAAAAAAATGTAAGATATGTTAAAAGCAGCAAAATAGTGTAAGCAATACACAAAAGCTCGGGCTCAGTCAATGTTTATACCGAGCAAAGCTTTCTCGAAGTCATCAGCACAAATGACATCTGATGGCGAATTGTTCCACTTAAAAATTGCTTGAGTAAAATAAAGAACATTGCGATGTGTTGGTCCGAGCAGTGTATGGGAAGCAGGTTAAACACATCACGATTTGCATGCGCGTTGTAAGTACGGCTGTACGTATAGCTCTGCGCAGGTATATTTATCTTCCTACTATATACGGAATACAATAATTTTAGGCACGCGATTTTACGGCCATTTTCAAGCAGAGGGATATTATTGTCCTTCATTAGCTTGGCAGGGGAATCTGTTCACCGAAACTTTGAAAAAAATAAAACGCACAGCGCGCAATTGAACCATCTCAATTTTTTAAATATATTTTTTGTAGAAGGCGTCCCAAACCACTGATGCATATTACAACTTTGGTAAAATGTACGTTTTATATGCGAGCATTTTCCACTCGGGAGGGGCTTTTTTCAAGTTGTGTCTCAGGAAACCAAGTTTTCGTGAAGCTGATGCGCAGACGTTTGTTATATGCGTGGACGATGAAAGCGTGTTAGTAATGGTTAACGTGAATGGTTGTTTTTTCTTAGTCACGCGTAGAAGGACCGTTTTATCGGGGTTTATTACCATTGACGACCGGATGCACCATTCACTAACTTTTTTTAGGGCAAAATCCAAGTCAACCTGATCTTGTTGACAGGTTACTTTCTTATTTAAAACGCAGTCGTCAGCGAACAATCGGATATTAATATTAGAATCAACCATATCTACTAAGTCGTCGATATATCTTAGGAAAAGAATAGGCCCTAGTACACTCCCTTGTGGAACCACGGAAGATACTGGTAATGTGTTAGAACCGTGTCCCTTCACATCAACGAACTGAGCACGATTCAAAAATTCAAATTCAAGGTATATTTGTCAATACAGCATACAAATACATAAATTCTGACCTGCCTAAGCATGCTGTGCTTGTTGGCTGGTCAGGCAGCAGGTGGAGAATCCTCTAAAAGAATAACTTCATACGCATGCATTTCATGTTAGACACGACTTTGCTGATAAATCTGACAGCACACGATAACACATACAAAACAAGTGAAGCTATACACAAGGCAATAAATTTACGCACCAATCTCTTAAACCAGTCATCAACTTTTTCTGTTGCTTGCAAGACATAGATCATCAGGAATTTCATTAAACATAGCTGGTACATAGTAACTGCGGATCTTTTTACCATAATTACCATAGACTCGTGGTTTAACAAAACGTTCCGTTTTCCTCAATGTAACATCTTTTTTTACAGGAGTTTTGTATTCATTTTAATAATAATACCGCGTCAACACAACAAATAAAACAGCTCAACTGAGATATCAGATAATATATCAGAAAATAAGCATCTATCCAATTTATGATGAAAGATGGAAGATTAAGGTTTTGGAGCTTCAGGAGAAGTTTTACATGAGGGACATGATCAAATGCCTTGCTGAAGTCCAAAAAAATTTAATCTGCCTGACCAGACGAGTCAAATGTCAATGCGCTATCGTGGACTGTGGTTACGAGCTGCGTGCACGTCGAAAACTGTTTTCGAAAGCCATATCGGGCTGAAGACACCGGGATATTACTTTCAAGGAAGTCGGTAATAAAATGAGCCAATAATGTGTTCGAGTACCTTGTAGCACGCTGACGTCAGAGAAATTGGGCGGTAGTTTTCTTTCACCAAGTGATTTCCTTTCTTGCGCACAGCTACTGACCTGGCGAGGCGCCAATCATCTGGTAAGGTCGCCATTTTGATCGATTCACAGAAAATAGTAGTTGAGATATGAGATACGGATTCTGCATATCAACGCAGGAAAGAGTTCGGAATTCCGTCAGGGCCCAGCGAAGATTTTGCTTTTATATTCAGTAACAGTGAAAACACAACTTCAAAGATTATGAAATTTGGATCTAGTGAGGATGGAACAAGATCAGCATTTGTATCATTTTTGCAGAAAACACAGAATGAAAGTAGTCATTCATTATGTTAGAAATTTCTGTTAGTCTAACTGTTACGTCGTTGTGTTTTAATTTTTCTAAATGAGAAGCTTGATTTCCCAGACAGCGTCAAAATTTTTCTGGAGTAGTCTTTAAGTAACTTGGCAAGGTTGATGAAAAATATTTATTTCGAGAAGCAGATAGTGCGCAATAAAGTTGAACTTGAAGTTGTGGAATGAGGTCGGGCTTTCTGCTTAATTTCTTTTTGGCGCTCTTTAGCCTTCGTTTAAAGTGTAGAAGGTGGCAGGTAATCCAAGGGTTTGTTCGCCTCGTTTTATTACGCCGATCAGGAACGAAGGTATAAAAACAGTGCTGTGCAGTGCTCTTAAAAGAAAGCCACAAACAAACGGTATCAGTTTGGGGTAGCTGGTCGACTAGCTGCCAAAGTACATCAAGAATGGATTCGTCATCAGCTTTTGCCATATCCTTCACCGTTCTCGGAACTATTTTTGGATATTGCGTACAATCAGCAAGTTTACAAGTGACTAGTATCAACATGTGGCCTGGTACACCTGCTTGACCAGCCACATCGCACGAAGAAATATCTCTACTGAGAAATATAAGATCTAATATCGCGCAATGATTGGCAATTACCCGCGTGTTCTCAAGTACAGCTTGCTCCAAGTTTCAGAAAAGCATAATTTCAAAGAGAAGACTATCAATAATATGTGAAGCAGGCTTTTTCGACCACTTGATGGAAGGTGGGTTAAAGTCACCAGCCATTATGATGTGACGGCACTTTAATGACGGCATGTAATCACAGAGTAGGGATAGGAATTCTAGAGGGGAAGATGGTGGGCGATAGACAGCGCACAAGACAAACATATGGCCCCAACAGTTTACCTTTAAATAAATGCTTTCCTGGTCGCTCATCTGCGCGGTTGCGCTGACGACAAAACTATCTTTGAGTGCTATCGCCAGCCCTCCACCTTGACTGGTGCAATGGCGTCGAAAGATTTGATATGAAGGGGGAATTAAATTTGCATCAATGATTTACCCATGTAGCCACGTTTCAGAACCTACGGTTACGTGGGGATCATATTAAAAAGAAGTTGCACCAGGTGTTCAGATTTACTTATTAAGCTGCGGGCCTTAAAACTTGGCAATCTCAGTTCTCTTGAACTACTACGCGTGTCCAGTCAATGACTATCACGTGGTTTACGAGCTGCTCGAAAAAATGGCCAGGCTTAGCTTGGTTAAGCCAAGAATGCGTTGCATATTGCGTGGTCTTTTTTTTTTTTGAGGGCGAGGTATTGCTTGGCGGCATTCGATTTTCTCGGCAATACTTGGTTATACTTGGATTTACTCGGTAACACTTGGTTTAGCTATTTTAATTCTTGGTCATTCTGTGTGCAAGTACCAGTAGTGAGGCGAGAAATGCTGTAGCGGCTATATACGTGGTTGCCGGTGAAGCTAATGCAGAATGTACAAGCGCAGCTCCAGCACCGGCTACAACGGCGTTCTTGGCACCCATGGAAAGTACATTGGAAACAGCGGGAGGAGCGGGAGTCAGGAGGTGGCTGCGGCCGCGCGCGACCGCGCGAGTTGGGGCTCAGCTTTTCCTCCGTGACGTCACGCGCCAGCACAGCGCCCCTAGCGGGAGGAGCGGGAGTCAGGTGG
This sequence comes from Dermacentor albipictus, assembly GCF_038994185.2. Classification (NCBI taxonomy): domain Eukaryota; kingdom Metazoa; phylum Arthropoda; class Arachnida; order Ixodida; family Ixodidae; genus Dermacentor; species Dermacentor albipictus. The sequence continues at coordinate 204,427,844 of NC_091822.1, read as the reverse complement.
TGGCTGCGGCCGCGCAAGTTGGGGCCCAGCTTTTCCTCCGTGACGTCACGCGCCAGCACAGCGCCCCTAGCGGGAGGAGCGGGAGTCAGGTGGTGGCTGCGGCCGCACGCGACCGCGCGAGTTGGGGCCCAGCTTTTCCTCCGGCTGTCGTGACGTCACGTCACGTGGTAATGGTGGCTGCCCGGCCGCGCCCAAGGGCTGAACTGAGTGATTGCAATATGCAACGCATAAATGGACGCGCTGATTACTGATGTCATCCCATTGTAGAGGCTGCCATGAATGCTTAGGCCCAAACAATGAAACCTTCCTTTCCTTCGAGCGCTTCCTGACCTTACGTGAGGCCTCCTTACAGCGAAGGACCGATGGAGGAAGCGAGCCTACTCTGAAAGCTCCCTTCACCCGTCCTCACGTAAGGAACGGTTGCCGTATGTCTGGGTTCGAGACTATCTCTTAAAGGTTCTACGTAAACACGGTAATTAAAGAAAAAAAATGTTCTATCACTGCGCAATCTTTAAATTGAGGAGCTAATATAGAGAAGTGTGGACGCCTTCTTCTAGTTTTGTTTACTAAACTTCAAAAATGTAGCGCATTACAGTGCAAAACTTGATGTGCTCCACCAACGCTGGCACGCCGGCGTCGTGCAACGTCTAGGAACGCTATCATGCCACACGCGCGACTGAAACGAACATGCCTGGCAAGACGTACCGTGCTCGCGCTTCTCCGCAGGTGGGCGACAGCGCGCATGCGCAAGCAAACGTCACGTGGATAAGCACTAAGGTGAAGCGCTCGTTCAGGGCCAGGAGCGGCGTAAGGACGCATGAAGGTAGCTTTGTAGCTACCTTATGCTGAGGAAGCACCGAGGAAGCCTTCACCGAGGGCCCCTCAGTAAGGAAGCTTTCAGGGTGACATAAGGTAGCCTCACCGAAATGAAGGCTTCCTTACTGAGGTAAGCAAGATTTAATTTTTGGCCCTTGGTCTTTTGTAACAAGGAAAACATGTTTTGTTTGAGATTTATCGGCCTCAGCAGATTCCCATAGAAGGTGCCTTTTACGCAGGGTATACTGGCTGTAATCATTTTGCAAATACATGTTAGTGCCTTTGAGCTTTCTAGCATTGCGCATGACCGCTTCTTTTTCTAGGAAATCTTGGAAGTAAACTGTCGCCGGCCTGTTGCCTGACTTTTGCCAAAAACGGTGAATTCTTGCAACAGAACAGATGGTTTGGTTTAGCCTCTGTGAAAAAAGCTCATCCACAATTGCGCGCTGCAGCGATCTTTCCTTTTTTCCTTGTTGCCTTACAAAAATTTTAGTAAGATTTTATAAACCGTCTTTAGACAAGTGTTACCAGAACCTATCGACATTCTATAAACCGTCTTTAGACACCGTAACAACTTCCTAGTAACCTCCTACCGACTATTGGCCACCGATATTGAATTGAAAGTATAGATATAAAATGTCGATAGAATTCTTACCGACTGCTTATTATTTTATGTCGTTAGAAAGTGTCAACTGTGAAGCAACTATATTTTTTTGGCCGCCTTCATACATCCTAACAACTTGCTAGTAACATCCTTTCGACTATTCGCCACAGGTAGTTGACAGGATGTTACTAGGAAGTCATTAGGATGTATAAAGGTGGTTAATAAATAGTCGCTTCACAGTTTTTAGGAAGTACATAAAAATTTTATTCAGAGGTAATTACTTATGCAATTATATATTGCAAAAATAAGCTTTGATTATTTCTGAATAAAATTTTTACTTGCTTCCTAAAAACTGTGCAGCGACTATTCAATAACCACCTTTATATACCCTAGCGACTGGCTAGTAACATCCTGTCAACTATCTGTCTGTGGCGAATAGGGATTGCCAAGTGGCTGGGTGTGGCTGGGTGTGGTTTCCATTTGTGCTTGAACACATCCATTTAATATCCACGGGCTAGTAAGGAGGACGAGTTCTCCAGCTGCCCTTGAAGTAGGCTGAAATGTTGCGTTGTGTAGTCTAGAAAAGAGAAGAAAAAGGGCAATATATTAGTTTTGCTACAGTGACATTGCAACACACCATGCATCTGTTTCTTAAAAAGGAAGTGCACAAGAGACAAGCTTTCAACCCTGTGAGCTCTAAACATCTCCACCTGTTTTGTGCAAAGTCCTAAATATGCATGAAATGACTGAATTAATGCATTAAAGCTGGGAGCGTGATGAATGTGCGTGACACCAACAGATGCATGATACATAAACTCTATCATACCAATTGTCATCAACAAACAAAAGCTGTAAATCAACTTCAGTTTAATGAACTTCGATATTCGTATTGTGACCAGTACATGGAAGTTTCATGTGTGAATTATCTTAGGAAAGGCAAGGTGCCAGTCATAACTGTGCTGCAGCTTTGCTTGGGCACAGGTACATAGAAGAGTTCACTTTTTTGTTGCACTTAAGAACCACGAAATGATACAAGCAACATCTAAGCAGTTGAACAGGCATTACGGACGTTCTACAGCAAGATTAGAAAATGCCTTTGCTGTGCAGGCAGACATTGTCAAAGTGAGCTTGTTACTAAACATGTTAGCTTTCCACAAGACAGGATATTATATTATCAGTGCATTCATATGACCAGGGCCTCTATCACAAAAATACATATGCCAACAGTAATGACAATTTTCTAGTTATGGTGGCAAAGCTTGCATTATAATATGCTATTATATTCAGGTTAATAGCTATTTTAGCAGGAAAGAAAAGAGTATACCCTAAGATAGCACTGAAATTGCCATGAAAGGAATTTTGTTGAAAACTGCACAAAGAATATAAAGATGCTTCTTTGTGACACACATACCTACTATGGTGTTGACCTTCTTGGAATCCAACGGATCCTTCTGTGGAAGGCATTTGACAGCCGCCCAAAGAAGGACCTCCCTTCAACGTCTTCTATTGAAAAAGGAGCTTTAAGGAGGCCCTCCGCGAAGTGAAAGCCTGAGTTGTTAGCATCCAGGCACAGCCTCTTCAGCAGGCCCTTTTCAACGTATACACCGTCACCGATGTCTACCTGTGAAAGAATAAAACAACCACAGATTCATTTTATACACGTTTGATCAAGGAATGGTTAGGAAGTAGGGTAAGGTTTGCAATAACGTAAATCGCTGCTTCTTGTTGATTCGGTTTAAAGAACAAAGCAGCCTTACGTATACCATACATGCATTGTACTGAGCTGTGTACTTTTACATAAGACTAGAAAGTATTGGGAACTTCAATGCGAAAGAAAGACATGCATCTGCCTAGAACTAACCAAATGTGTGCCACCCCTTGACACAGAGTGAGATCTGGTGCTGTTTTAGTGATTAGCAGACATTGAAAGCTTCAAGCCTCATCGAGTATTGGGCCAAGCTGTGCTCGATTAGTGACGCACAAGTGCCCGAGAACTATCAAACAAGATGCAATTGTCTTCAAATACAATTCTGACTTCCCCTTGCAGACATGCAGTTTTCAATTTACTGACTGCACTTGGATGTAAAGATTTTGTCTGACAGAGTGAATAAACCACATACACAAGCAGCACTTGCATAGTTAGCATAGACTTTAATAGGTACTGATACCTTCAATTTAGAAAGCCCTGTATATTGGGCCTCATCAAACTAATTTCCCAAAAGGTTTGTCAAGGTAGAAGCATAGAACTTTAGTCATTAGAAGACAGGTGAAAGGAGTTAATTATTGCAATTATTACTGAAAATGAAATTTTAGACGGCTCGTACCAATGAGAAAGTGACGCAAGCAGTTTGTACATGCCACATAAGCTTTTAGATATCAAAAATAGGGATTAGAGAAAACCTTCCCGTAGAGGTTCATTAGTACAAGCAGCCATGCCCTCGAGGAGACATAACTTCTTTTTCTGTAGGCAGAAAGCGGCTCGAGTATTTTATTGACACATATATGTGCCCATACATATATGTCATCTCTGTTGTAAACCTTTTTTTCATGTACATGCAAGGTGTGTTTATAACATCTCATTGTGCACAAAATTTGCGTAATAATTTAAAGACCGCGATTTTGTAGCGATGGTATTCCTTTTGGCTATTCATTAGTAGGCTGACCGACGCCCCGGCCCGTGTTACGTACTGCAGCTGCCGGCCGTTAGCGGTGGGCGAGAAGAGTGATATAGAATCGAGGTTTAAGTATCGCTACAAAATCGCAGTCTTTAAATTATTACGCACTGCCGCAACCTAGGATTGCAAGAGCTGACATCTCGTTATTAAGATTTGGTTGGTCTGTCTTTCTTAAAGGCCGGCGTCTGATTGAAATGTCTAGATTAAAAATGCACCTCGTTATTGTAATATCGGCCTATATTCGCTCTGTAACATAGAAGACAAATACGCGAAGACACTCAAGAACATAAACAATACACACAGGTTCTCGCGACGCGGACCTCCAAACCGAACTATATACAGTGAAAGCTCGTTAATTCGAACTTCAATAATTCGAATTTATGGATAATTCGAACTGTACGATTTGGTCCGGCCAAGCTCCACAGCAGTCTATGTATAAAAAAGTCCGTTAATTCGAACGCGAGAAGGTTCCCTCACGGATAATTCCAACTACGCTCACCTGGCACACGGCCAGAGAAAAGCGCCTACTGCCTACACAGAAGGCTGTATTGCCTCCGAAACGGAGAGAACGGCGAGAGAAGGCAAAATCGGAAAAAAATCTAGCCGACGCGGGGTCAGCCAGAAGGCAGTGGCGGCTGCCGCCTCTATGTTCTACGTAACCTCCAAGACGTCGTGCCCGTTGCGAATCTCGGAGGCTTTGCAAATCTTGTACAGCTGCTAATGTTGTGCGGAGATGGCACGGCAAGCGCCAAAACACAGCGAATCAAGTACGTCGCAGCTGCGCTTGCAATCAAGAACCAACGAATCGGGGCCTTCGCCACCTTCACATGTTCAGCGTCTTTGTCTCGGCAGTCTTCATCGGTTGTGCACCTCTGTTTTCAGCTTAGGAGGTATCGGCCGTCGCGAATCATTGTGATAGTGTTAAGCCTCGGCTAACGTTCGTTTCGGTGGACATCGGTGGTGTGGCACAGTCGGACCCAGAGCTTCGACTTGAAGATGGCGTGTGCCCGCGGCACACGCCATCACTTTCTGACATGCCCTACTGCTTCCAAATCGCAGTGTACTGTTGCTCTCCTTCACTTTCGTTAGTTCGAACTTTCGTTAATTCGAACTGAAGCGGCTTCCCCTTGCGGTTCGAATTAACGAGCTTTTACTGTACATACAAAAATCTTCATACAAGCTTCTATCTGCTTAAGCGTCAAACATAGCAATCGTGTGTCAACGCGCGAAGCCCATGATACATCGACGCATACATTACACATGTACTGTACTTGCGGGAATGCCTATATAGCGTATAACTTCTTGCCAGGAAACTACCGAACGAACACCAACTTTCAATGTGTTTTCATAATTGTGTGCCCATTCAGGCATAGCAATCAAGGCGGGTAGCAGAATGCAAGTAAGCTGTAACATCAGAGGAAGCTTTCGTGAAATTGCTTGCTAAATGTGCACAGCAACATGGCTAACATACGATAGGAAAGCGCTTTGCTCTAGCTAGTTACACAACGCTCATTACGTAAATCATAAGCTTCAAGAATGCGCGCAAGCGCCAAACTTGCTTACCTTTCAAGACTTGGCAAACGCTCCTTCGTCTAACAGGTACAGAGGCACTGACGTTTTTTCTGGCGCAAGCACTGTAGAACTTCCGATGAACTCCAGCTCCACAAAAGCACAACCTTCAACAGTCTTCCAAACACTACAATTCGAAGCCCCAGTTCCAGACTTTTCACGAGAGCGCGGGCAGGCAGCTCGGACGGGCGCTGTACTAGGGCACTCACTGACGACACTGGTGGATCGCTCGAAACACACGGCGAACTAATTGCGTTACACGAGTCCGGAGGGTTTGGGATGGTTACTGCACACGACAAGGAGCACGTTTTGTCTAGGCACTTCTAAAATATAACTCAAATTCCACCTTACTGCAAGGAGCATTCACTACAACCAACGTGGTGTGTCGACCAAACAAATTAAAGCCCCTCAATCTCCCAAAGTAGCGCCATTCACTTCCCTCATCCTCCGCTCGGCGCGGCCTCGGCGGTGGCGCCGCCGGAGGTGGGCCTGCCGTAGCAGACGACGGCTAACACGCTACGGGAGGAAATCCGCAGAAAAGTTCGTTCGAGCCCTGCGGAGCAGTTTTTTCAATCGAGATCTTTCTTCGTCAGTCGGTAACTGGCCTTTAGAATTTCGTGTTGGAATTGCGGAAGAAATAGAGAAAAGGACCATCATTCAAAGCGTATTCAAGGCGTAAAGCGCGCGACGTTGAGAGTTCGTGTTGCTGAAACACGACGCATGCACGCGGTGTACTCAAACAAGCGCGTAATTACCAAAGTTTCAGGTGTTGACAGCGTGAAAGTATGTGTACGTGGTTTCGTAGGTTCATTTACGTACCTGCAGGATACTTTTGTTCGGCCGGCGCGTAAGAGATTGCTGACCGCACACAGGCGGAATGGCTGTGTGCGGTCAGCAATGCCTGGCAACAGGGCCGTTTTTTCCATTGAGGGGTGCTTTGGTAATCGTGACGATATATTGTTTTTTTTTTTTACAAGTGCTGCTCCAGGAGGGCACATGTAATGGCTAACGGAGGCCTCTGAAGAGCACGTGACATTGCAATAATGCAGGCGTCGCAGGGAGTGTTAGCATACAAAATTGACTGTCCGCGATCTTATACCCCCTTGGCATGCACAGGCTTCAGCGGGCCCCATCCAGCTCTGGTTCTAGCTTTGGTGTTCCCGTTGCCGCTTTGGTGCCCTGGAGGCGCCGTCAATAATACGAAATAATGACAAGTTATTACAACTAGTAAATAAAATTTATTGAAGAAATACAATCGCGCCGAGGTGCCAACTTCTAAAGCAGCGCTAGCGCGCCCGCGCGAGTATTATGAAACGCCAACAAGGAATTTACCGGCCCACGTACGAATCTACGATCAAAGTGCACGTTAAACATCCCCAGGCGAGCTAGATAAAGTTATCCGGAGCCATCCACTACGACCTGCATCCTAGCTTTAGTCGATTCGGAACGTTAAAAACGTTAATCACCACAAACCAAATCAATACATGCGGGCGTACATTCGAAGCTAAAAGACTGCATCGGAAGTCATATTGAGCCTTGCAAAAGCATCGAGAGTGTGTTAACTTCTGGGGGAGCTCAAAACACACCCTGAATAAAGTCGCTTTTGGAAAAGAGCGTTCCTTCTAATGATAGCCGGAAAACAGTATTAGCATGCATTTGTCGTTCACCGTCATACTCTGACTTCTGTCTGCAGTTTGAAAACTTGTTGCACACTGTCGCGAAAGAGAAAAAAATTCATTATCTGCGGGGACATCAACATAAACATTATCCACCCTAATAGTCAGTCCTGTTCTGATTATGTAAGGTTTCTTAGCTACGGCCTTGCTTCTTTAATTACGACTCCAACTAGACGTGATGTGGCAGGATCTAATAAGTTAGCCGATCAGATATTAACTAAGTCTACTAAAGATACATTGAGCACAGCATAATAGACCACAATCCTCTACTCATGACTTTAGGTAAAAATAAAAAGAAAGTATCTGGATCCCCCCAAAATATTTCTGTGATGCAATCAACTGACTGAAACGCCGAACTGCGAGAATCCTGCGCTGAAAAGGCTTATCAGTTCCAAAAGGACTTCTTCTTGGGCAAGTTGGTGCTTAGATTTCCTAGGTATACTTTGTGGCGCAAAATACATTCTTTTTAACCTGCTTTGACCAAGCACTACAATGTGTTTTTACTTCATCTCATCCTAATGTTCCTAAAGTTTTTAGATACGTTAATGATTTTTTCGTTGTTGCTGACAATAGATGCCCCTTGCCATGCCATGAAATGGTTGAGCAGTTTTTAGACGTTCTTAGAGCAAACGGAAAAGGACTTACTTTTACTAATGAGCTTCCGAAGGATGGTTCATTGCAGTTTTTAGACCTTAACCTAACACTTATGAGTGATCACGTTTGCTGTGCGTACTTCCCTCGAGGTAAAAAAGAATTGTTACGATATGACTCAGCGCACTCTAAGACTGTGAAGCATGGAATCGCGTTACGTTGCCTGGAATCGGCTCTGCGCAAGTCATGTGTGCATGTTATGCAGGCGAGTTTTTGTCATCAACTTGAGAGACTTTCAAAAGCAGGCTACCCTCAGTCTGTCTTAAGTTCCGTGATCGAGTCCCTCCTGCAGAAGCTAAAAACTACCGCTGCGAGTGTGAAAACGCACTCGAAGGAAAGGTAGCGCGCAAAACCAGAAGTAGTACCCTATGTGCACTGTGTGAGCCAAAACCTCAAGAAGGTACCTACCAGATATGGCATTCCGGTTGTCTTTTCGGCACCCAAGTTGGCTCAATTGTGCCCCCGAATCACACGCGAAGGACCGCGGGGCTGCCAGAAGCAGAACGCCAAACATTTCAGGGACTGTGATGAAGGGGTGGTCTACGAGATACCCCTAGATTGCGGCTAGTCATACGTTGAACAAACGGGACGTTGTACTAATGACAGAGGGAGCATGCTAACAGTATCGGTAAGTGTGACAAGGCGCATCATCTTGCGCACTGTAAAGCATGTTGTTGTACGCCATGCTTTGAGCGAGTATTGATTCTTGGCAAAAGTAGGCACCAAACTGCAAGGGAGTTGTTGGAAGAGTTTTATAATTAAAAGAGTTTTATAATTATTCTGGACTTTGGAAAAGCCTTCGACCGCGTACTGCATAGTAAGCTTCTGCTAAAACTTAGACACATCTTACAGAATCAACAAATTTTACAGTGGCTTGATTCATACCTATCTCACCGGCAACAGTACGTCCAGATATTCAGTTCAAGCTCACCCATCGCTCCAGTATGTTTACGAGTGCCACAGGGCTCAGTCCTCGGGCCGCTTCTTTTTCTTATATATTTAAATGACCTAAAACTTGAATCTCCTGTGCGGGCCCGTTTTTTCGCAGATGACTGCGTAATTTATCACACAATTCTCACCGAACGTGACCAGCTCGTTTTAAATAACTACTTGTGTGCTGTTCATAATTGGTGCCAAAACTGGTCGATGACATTAAATGTCACGAAATGCAAACAAATGACGCTAACCCGAAAGAAAGATCCACTGAAATATTCGTACAAAATTAATAGCGCTCCTCTAGAACCAGTAGAACAATTTAAGTATCTTGGCGTAACGATCAGCTCGAACCTCAGTTGGAGCCCCCACATTAAAAACATGGTTTCGGTGGCATCCAAAAGACTATGGCTAATAAGACACCGGTTAAAACATGCAACCACTAAAACAAAACTTGTAGCTTATACTTCGCTCGTGCGTCCCCTACTGGAATATGCTGACGTGATCTGGGATCCGCACACTAAAACGAATGTAAAAAGTATTGAGGGGGTTCAGAGAAAGGCACTGCGATTTATACACCACGCCTACGGAAGACAGGTATCGATATCTGACCTTCTTAGCCGCTCAGGTCTTCCCACCTTGGAATCTCGTCGAAAAATGCACCGTCTGAAGATGCTATTTGCAATCATTAATAATCATACCAAATTAGAATTCCACACTTACATGCAGTACAACAGAACCCGACAGACTCGACACAAACACGACAAAACAATTATAATGCCTCAGTGCCGAACCAACACATACAAGCTGTCGTTCTTTCCAAGAACGATAGCAGACTGGAACAAGTTGCCCTACGATGTGGCCACCTTATCATCACCCGATGCATTTTTTTCAGCAGTCAGTTCTAGCCAATAACCTTTGTGAGCTCGTTTTTTTTTTCCTTTCTTTTTTTGGATTTGAATGTAACGCGTTTGCATCTTGTTTTGTTTGCTTTGCCTCGCAGTAACCTTACTGTGTGCCTATGTGGTTCTCTGTCGGAATTGTTACTGTTGTTTTCTTGATGGACCATTAATATGAAAAGCGTCATGTACCCACTCCTGCCCTGGCTACTAAAAGGCGGCCGGCAGTATTAAAAAATAAATAAAGAAAGGGTCTGATTGTGTCAGCGATATATCTATCGCATTATATTCCGCCGTAGTGTGCTTTCTCCAAAGTATCTTATCATGACCACGTTGTTCTGTCTCACCTTGGCTCCCTGCGCATGAGCGGAAGTTGTCTTTTCTTGTGCACGTTTTTTCAGACTGTCATTAAACAGTTGGTAGTTTGGCGCTTGACTGTCTTCCTTTGTTCTGTCCCTTTTCAAGAATGTATTTTGCGCCACAAAGTACACCTAAAAAAGCTTATCAGTTGTTTTTGACTTACGTTACAAAGTACATTCACGCATGAACGACTACGCATATAATAAATCGTTCTTTAGATTCCCCTAAAAACCTTGGTTCACGAGGGCGCTACTTCCGTGTACCACGAAGAAAAATGGGCTCCACAAAATGGTAAATTGTGAGCCATCTAATCGCGAACGTAGAGCCCCTTTCGAGAAATATTTCAACACACTCGCAGCGGCACTTCACTGTGCCAAAAAAAGATTACTTTCGGAACAAATTTTTGAGAAATGGCAATAACACGAGGCGCAAATGGCAAGCTACCAGTGGATTTCTAATAAAAATGTCATGCGCATTTAAGAAAAATAAGACCTGACACAGATACTGCCATCAGTAAGTATTTAAGTAATACTTAGGATTCTCAAACAGATCCCCCATTATCGTCAATGCCTCTCCGTCATCAGCCTTTCCATATGAGACCCAGAAGTGGAGAGGAAGTTTTTCATGATATACCTTCACTTACGTCACTGGACATTGCCTAGACTGTTCATCGACCTCGTACCAAGTTACTTCCTAATGAACTATCCCCTATCATAGCAGACACTGACAACAAAATGCTTAAAGTAGGCATATTTTCCGGTTCCTTGAAAATAGGTAGAATAAGATTTTACAAAAAGGCGATCGTGAAGTTCTCAGTAACTATAGACCTGTTTGTATTCTTTCATTTACTAGCAAAGTAATTGAAACTTTTTTATTCACCTTTCGTATAATACCAAGCGCATTTTATCTTTTCATCTAAAAAGTATGGCTTTCAGCCTGGTTATTCAACAGAACTTGCACTTCTAATTTTAACTGATAAAATCAAGTAGACAGTCGACAAGTTCTTGCAGGTTAGAACTGTATTTATATGTTTAAAAATCTTTTGACCCAATTAATCACAAAATTCTCATACATGAATTTGAATATTACGGCATGACTGGCCCACTAATACAGTTTATCTTTAGGTATTTAACCAATCATACTGAAGTTATTCAGATCACCTACCCATCTGCTCAGAAAAGTGATCAAGAGCTCCATCATTGGCCCGCTGCTCTTTCTATTATTTATAAAGGACCTACCTAATGTTCTGGCCATTGTCGACTGTATTTGATCTGCCGAGGACACGACTGTTTTTATTTGCGCTAATAAGGTTGACGAGCTACACCGAAACGTTAACACAGATCTACGTAGCGAAAATCTGCATAACGTAACTTCTTGGTGTCGAAAAAACATGTCGAATATAAATCGGTGAGATCAGTTTTTGTTGGTTTTTTATCCCCCCCCTCCGACACTCATTTCGAAATCTATATCTTTGTCGTTGATATCAACCTAATACCAATTTCTGATAACAGAAAGTTTGTTGGCGCAGTTTTAGACACGCGCGTTAAATTCAATCTACGTGCACAATCGCTTGTCCGAAAAATTTCGTTTGGAATATGCGCTATCGTCAAAACTCGCTACGATTTACAGTCGCACATCATCCACATCCATTTATCTTAATGCGCATCACGTTGGGCCACCACACACTTCACGCACCTCAGCCAACTTCAGACTACAAAATCAGGCGCTTCGTCTCATGACCTTCAGTCATTTTTTATCCTATGCAACGCCACATTATTGCTGCTTAAGCATTTATCCTCTTCATCAGCTTTATTAGTTGAAGTTATCAATTTGGTATGTACATTATTTCGTGATACTGTGCAATGTACGGTTCAAGAATATAAGCATGTGTATGTCTAGTTTGCCTATAAATTCAGTGTGTTAAGTAAGTTTCAGGTTTAATGTTAAATTTACCAAAATATAGTGATAGAGAAATTTCGGCCTAGCAATTGCTCTTCGGTGTTGTAAAACAGGGATGCTATTACTAGTCATGAGCGTTGACGGCTAGTCATTTCTCTGGTAAGCATGAAATATAGAACGGACTGTTTTCGTTGCACCATCTCAGGTTTCCTAATATCTTTCTTGAGATATGGACCCCTAACGACACCAGCGTAATCTAATTTAGGTCTTATAAATGCATTATAGCCCAGTAGTTTTATTTCTGGTGGAGCTGTCTGTAGTATATGCCTCAAGAAACCGAGCTTTTTAGAAGCGGATGAGCATGTTTTAGTAATATAGCTTGACCATGTTAATCATATCATGAGAAACCAACAAACACTGACACCAAGGACAGCATAGGGACAACATCCCACAACCTTCGCATTCCATGTGCAATGCTCTAACCATTGAGCTACCGCCAGCGCCGTTTCCCCGTACACTTTCTTGGGTATTTATGCTTCCTTGTAGAACCCTGGGAGTGTTAGCCCGCGCCACCACTCACAGACCTTGGCGGCGGACGTGGAACATCCTTTTTGCCGCAGGCGTCACAAGAACGTGGTCTTTTTTTGGGTGAAGGCAACCGCTCAATTGAGCTACCGGCGCCGCGGTAGCTCAATTGGTAGAGCATCGCGCGCGCGAAATGCGAACGTCGTGGGATCGTTCTACACCTGCAGCAAGTTGTTTTTTCAACCACTTTCATTTCCATTAATTTATCGCTTGTTTATTTCATTTATTAGGCACAAGTAATTTCCCCTGTGTTGTCCTTGGTGTCAGTGTTTGTTGGCTTCTCATGATATGACTAATAAAAATCGGGCCCGTCGGTTAACCCCCTTTCTTCTCGTTTGACCATGTTAAGCGGTTTGTAATCGTAATACCTAAATATTTATATTCGTCAACCTCCGTCGAAGGGCAATTATTCAGAGAATACCTGTAATTAAAAGGGCATTTTATGTGTAATGCGCATGACGACTGATTTACCACTGTTTAGTTACATAGACCAATGCTTACACCACTTGGGAACGACACAGAGGTAAGATTGTAGGCATTGTTGATCACTAGGAGTGATAACGTTTTTAAAAAAGTATGCAGTCATCTGCAAAAAGGTTAACATTTTTGACGTATCTATGGAGGTAACAATGTCACTTATGTAAACTAAAGAAAGAACAGGTCCCAAAACGCTACCTTGAAGGACTCCTGATGTTACAAGCAGAACGCCAGACGCGCAGTACTTGAACATATTGTTTATGATCAGAAAGGTAGGAACGAATCCAGTTAACCAGGTTAACAGGTAGGCATACGCTTTGTAATTTCAATATGAGTTTGCTTTGCGTGACAAGGTCCAACGCCTTACTAAAATCCAAGAATATATCACCAATTTGATTTGTATCAAGCGTTGCAGTGAACTCGCGAATTGTTGTGACCAGTTGTATTGTTGATGATAAATGTTTTCTGAAGCGGTGCTGGAAAGGTGGTGGTAACAACTTTATTAACAATCCGGCAAATTCGTGGCCTGGGCCTAGGCCGCCCACGAGGAGGTCCGGAGATCCTGTCTCCTCGCCGCCTCACGGGCTTGCTGGATGGCCCATAGTTGATCTTCGAGGTTTGAGCTGCGCAACGCGGCCGTCCATCGCGCCGCAGCTTCATCTGGGGAAACTGCATTTTCTTCGCATATAACGTCACATTCCCAGAGAATGTGTCTAAGAGTTGCGTGAGCCCTGCTGCATAGCTTGCAGTTATCATCTGAGTAGACGTCCGGATATATCCTCCTGAGATGGACGGGGTTGGGGAAGGTCTTTGTTTGTAGCTGCCGCCAGTCTACCGCTTGGGCCCTGTCGAGTTTGGGGTTAGGGGGCGGATAAACCCGCCTTGAGTTTTGATAAAATTTTGTAATGTCACAGTATCTGGTCATTCTGTCCCTCTCTGTCCATGCCTCCGTTGGATTTCCAACCCCAAGAGAGGATCCTTCTTCGCGGGCGCGGAACGTGAGACCTCGCGCTACGCGGTGGACCTCCTCGTTGAGGTTGGGTACGGGGGTGTCGGGGGACGTGTGAGCCGGGAACCATATAATGTGTCGTTCCTCCGTCTCCTCGGAGGTGACATAGTTCGCGTTAGCTTTGAGTATAGCCTCAGCCTTCGGCGAAATTCTGCCTTGTGCATAGTTTCTGACCGCCGTCTGCGAGTCACTGATTACGTATCTACAACTGGGGTTAACGATGGCTAGGGCTATCGCCACCTCTTCCGCTACCTCGGGGTTTTTTACACGTATGCTACAACAACTGACCAATTGTTTCTCGGTATTGAGGACGGCCACTGCAAAAGCACGTCGATCCTCGTATTCTGCCGCGTCTACGAACAGCGCTTCCTTGTCCCTACCGAAGGCTTTGAGTAAAGCCTTGGCTCTACTCTCTCTTCGACCCTGATTGAATTCGGGGCTCATGTTCTTGGGTATATTAGCCACCTGCAGCTTTTCCCTGATCGCGCTTGGAAGGGATGTCTTGTCGCCGTGCTGCTTGTGATAACTTATCCCAAGTTTGTCCAGGATACTCCTGCCCGTTCGTGTCTTCGATAGTCTTTCGAGTTGCGAAATTTGGTGTGCTTCAATTAACTCTTCAAGCGTGTTGTGGACGCCCAGCTGTAGCAGCAGTTCCGTGCTGGTGCTGTCTGGAAGGCCCAGTGCCATCTTGTATGCTCTTCTAATGAGGGTGTTCAATTTGGCATATTCGGCCGCGTACCAGTTGTGGTAGGCGGCCACATAGGTAATGTGGCTAATAACGAAGGAGTGTATGACTCTGACGACGTTGGCCTCCCTCATACCCTGATGTCTGTTGGTGATTCTTCTGATAAGCCTCATCGTGTTCGTGATCTTAGTCTCCAAATTCCTGACCGTTTCTCCGTTGTTGCCGTTCGATTCTATGATGAATCCGAGCACCTTAATCTGCTTCACCCTGGGTATTTCTTGTCCGTCTTTGGTGCGTATGCAAATTTCTTCGTATGCAGCATGCTGGATGTAAGCCTTGGGGGGTCTTCCCCTAAGCGTCGGGCGGTAGAGGAGGAGTTCCGATTTTTCTGGCGAGATGACGAGACCGGTTCCGACGAGGTACTCCTCCACCACCTCGACCGCGGTCTGTAATCGCTGTTCGATTTCTCCGTCGCTTCCCTCGGACACCCAGATCGTAACGTCGTCCGCGTATATTGTGTGATGCACTCCCTCGATGGCGTTGAGGCGCTCGGGGAGGCCGATCATAATGAGATTAAAGAGCATCGGCGAGATGACCGAGCCTTGCGGGGTGCCGACGCTGCCTATGTTCCTGTCTTCGGATGCGAGTTTGCCCAGCGTTAAGGAGACTTTCCTGTTTGTGAGGAAATCCTTAACATAGCTGTACGCACGGTTTCCTAGATTGAGTGCGGCAATGCTGCGTAGTATGGCTGCGTGAACTGCATTATCGAAGGCTTTCTTGAGGTCTAATCCTAGAATGGCCCTGGTACCTCTTGTCTTGTTGTCGAGTATCTGGTGCTTGATTTGCAACATTGCATCCTGCGTGGAGAGATGAGCTCGAAATCCGAGCATGGTGTCTGGATACGCTTCCACGTCGTCCAAGTGTGCGTTGATACGGGTGAGGAAGGCGTGCTCCATCAACTTGCCGACGCACGACGTAAGGGATATTGGTCGAAGATTGGCCAGATCTGGGGGTTTCCCTGGTTTGGGGATGAGCACCATTTTTGCTCTTTTCCACTGGTCAGGGATGCATCCTCGGGTCCAGCAATCGTTGATGTACTTGGTCAGTTCGGAGATGGTCTCGTTGTCCAAGTTACGAAGGGTCTTATTAGTTACGCCGTCCGGTCCCGGAGCCGACTTGCTGTTGAGCTTTTGTAAAGCGGCCCGGATTTCCGCCTCGCCAAAGTCTCTGTCCAGAGAGAAATTGGGATTTCCCGTGTATTCGCCGTGTTGAATAGTCGGGCTGTGCGGGGCGTATCTGTCGCAGAGGTCGGAAAGGATTTCTTCCTCGTCCTTGGTGTGTGTGTGTACTAGCTTGCGCATGGTTTCCCGATGTGTTGCCTTGGTACAAGTAATTTCCCCTGTGTTGTCCTTGGTGTCAGTGTTTGTTGGCTTCTCATGATATGACTAATAAAAATCGGGCCCGTCGGTTAACCCCCTTTCTTCTCGTTTGACCATGTTAAGCGGTTTGTAATCGTAATACCTAAATATTTATATTCGTCAACCTCCGTCGAAGGGCAATTATTCAGAGAATACCTGTAATTAAAAGGGCATTTTATGTGTAATGCGCATGACGACTGATTTACCACTGTTTAGTTACATAGACCAATGCTTACACCACTTGGGAACGACACAGAGGTAAGATTGTAGGCATTGTTGATCACTAGGAGTGATAACGTTTTTAAAAAAGTATGCAGTCATCTGCAAAAAGGTTAACATTTTTGACGTATCTATGGAGGTAACAATGTCACTTATGTAAACTAAAGAAAGAACAGGTCCCAAAACGCTACCTTGAAGGACTCCTGATGTTACAAGCAGAACGCCAGACGCGCAGTACTTGAACATATTGTTTATGATCAGAAAGGTAGGAACGAATCCAGTTAACCAGGTTAACAGGTAGGCATACGCTTTGTAATTTCAATATGAGTTTGCTTTGCGTGACAAGGTCCAACGCCTTACTAAAATCCAAGAATATATCACCAATTTGATTTGTATCAAGCGTTGCAGTGAACTCGCGAATTGTTGTGACCAGTTGTATTGTTGATGATAATTGTTTTCTGAAGCGGTGCTGGAAAGGCGACAAATAATTATTTTCTTCAAGAAAGGAGATGATTTAATGTGTGGCTATGTGTTCTAATAGCTTACATGTGCAAGTGAAGGAAACAGGCCTGTAGTTTCCAACGTTCAAACGATCGCCTTTTGTAAACACTAGTGCTACACGTGCCCTATACCAATCAGGAATTAAGGAATTTTCGGAAGAAAGACGGAAAGCATGTGTCAAAATACGTGCAACCGGTTTGGCCTACATACGCAAAAATGTGTTCGGAATATTATCGGACCAGCTGAACATTTCACTTTCAGGTTAAGTAGCAAACACAGCACACCTTCATGTTATAAAATCGGTAGACATTACTAGAAGAGAGTTATCCTGCGTGGCCTCGTGCTCAGAAGTGGTAAATACTGAACATAAGTAATGGTTAAACTGCTCAACAAGTTTTGGGGCATCATTCACGAGACAACCGTCAACAAGTATTTCACGCGGTACAGCATTTCTCTCTTCTAGATATCGCCAGAATTTATCAGGGCTCTTTATCAAGAAGTCAGGCAATTATTTAGTGAAACATCTAACTTTTGCATCGGAAAGTTTAGTAAGAACGTTGTCTTTTAGATCAGTAATTATGCTGAGGGATTTCTTCTGTTCTTTAGCTCGTTTTAGCCAACGGCGTAAATGGATAATTTCTCTGGTCACCCACGGACTGTTTTTTTTAGTACGAACATATTTTTTTAGGAACGAACTTGTCAATGAAATTTTGAACAGTCTCTTTCAGAGCATCCCAGAGTGTCGTGATGCTGCAAATCATATTATCACAAAAGTCCCACAAACGGTCCATTATGGCGTGGTCGTAAGCTTTAGTAAAATACCTAATAAGTTTTTTTTTCTTGATTTTTGAGCGACTTCGAAACTCCTAGAGGAAAGGAGAGACACACCGCCTTATGATCTGAGGCGCCGTCGACCACATCGGCAGTGTACGTTGATATGTCGTTACTAATAAAAATAAATCAGTTGTTGAACACGTGCTACCTGCTTTTCTGGTATGCTCTGTAATAGTTTCGTTCAAATCACACATGATCATAATATCCACTAACGGTTTAGTGTCGGCTTCAAGGAATGACGCGGGGTTACGCCAATCAATGCAAGGAACATTAAGATGACCAGCGAGTATAATCTTCTTATTAGTGTGTGTATTCAGACATGTATTCAGGAGAAGCCAAAGGGGGTCTTACGCAGCACATAATAAAGGAATTGACCCAGGAGTAAACCCGTAAAAACAAACTTTCGTGACCATCTATTTCTTTCATAACAACACCACACAACTGGTTTTTTAAGACTATGGCTGCGCCACCATTCCTAGTTGGGCGATCTCGACGGAAAACAGTGTAGTTTGGAGGAGATAGAACCGAATCACTAATGTTATCGTGTAACAAGGTTTCGGTAATTATTGTTAAATGTGGGTCACATTCAAGAAGTATCAGTTCAAGCTTTCCTACTTTATTTACAAGGCTTCGAGCATTGAAATTTAGTATTTTAAGTGTTTCGTCTCCGCACGCGCAATACGTCAATGTGGGACGCTCCGTTGTCTAGGTAGTGCTACACGTTCGTTCTTAGCGCGGTCCCATACTAACAGTCTACCATCGATTTTGTACTCATCGTGAATAAGAGACACGCGCTTCTTGTTCTCTCGATCGTGCCTAGCGCTCTCCCAAGGAAGTTTACCCATGCACAGTGCTTCGTGGCTGTAGTCGTTTTGGGCGAAAATATTTGTTCCTTTAAGCTTGCTCGCATTTTGAATGACAGTTTTGTTTTTCAGCGTAATCTTGGAAATGGGCAACTGCTGGGCGGCGGCTTCGATGGCGGCCAAGACGGTGAATACGGGATATATATTTGCATTTGACTCCGAGTTTTCCCTAAAAAATGTCATAAACAACACTTATTCTTAAATATGCGTCGCTGTCTTCGCTCTCTTCAAAAATGTCATAAACAATAACGTTCCACCTCCCACGGCGATATTCGCGGTCGACAAGTTTTCTACTTTGCAAGGTTGCCGTATTCTGAAGGGACAGAGACGATGATTAAAGCGCTGAGATTATCGAAGAGTTTTCTATTGATTCTTTCATAAGTTGTTCTAGTGATCGTAGACGTGAGTCGAGATGACGAAAGAGTTGCTCACACTCGCTAAACTTCGTTTTCACCTCAGCAACATCAGCGCGGATATCGGTTTGCCCCCTCGGAACATTTTGAAGCATTTCAGCAGTATTGGGTGCCGGATTGGATTCAACGTCACCACACAGCAAAATTGTAAGAAATACGTAACAGTTGTAGGCAATACTCAAACAAACGCCTGGGCACGACAAAACCAGTAAGAAAAGCTCGTCTCCGCACATAACTTTAGAGAAGGGACAATGGACCTGCATAACGAGAACAAATTTTTTGGTCAGCAGCATGGTCCCTGCGGTTTCGCCGTGCCCACATATCAGCCTTCACAGATAATCTGCCAAGAACCGTGTTAAAAAAGATTCTATGCAACAACCCTCTTCATCATAATAGCTAACTGTTGTGATCGTAATAATGTTACTTGCTATGTTGCTTTAGTATTTATTTCATTGTTAACTGGCATTGCTTATTGCAGAAAAATATTCTTTGCAATTTCTTACTAAGCAGCTCTATATTTTCTTGTGTTTGCACTGTTCCTTGCATCTTCAAATAGTCTATAAGGTCATCTTAACCACTGCATGTGCATTTTCTTTCATTTTATTCATGTATAGGAGTTCCTCTGTCGTTTCTTAACTTTGGAGCTCCCTTTGTATATAACAACATTGTATGCACTTTCACGTAGAGCTTACAATGATTGATAAATAAAATTAGACGGCACTGTACTGACTGCTGCATAAGGAAGAGTGACGGAGATACATGACAATTCCTGCAAAACGGCTTGCTTGTTTATGCTCAAGTTTTGCACAGATGTAGCGTAGCCTCTTGCGGTTAGTTTAGTATTAGTATCACGTTGGCGGGGCATTGCTTACCAGTTGCGTCACAATAAATTCGAAGTAGGTGTCGTCTGTGGAGCGAGAGAGAGAGAGAGAGAGAGAGAAAATACCTGTAATGAGCCTAAAGATGGCCTAATTTGCAGGAGTGGTTCCCTCTTCACGGGAATCCATGCACCGGCTTGGCTGCGACCACCTTCTCAACCAACATGATCTGGTCCGAAAGGCGGGAGCGCGATAGTAGCGTCTCCCACTGCTCTCAGGGGTGGAGCTAGAGGAAGCAAGACTGGATTTTGTTTGCAATCTATGACAATGCGCAGGTGGATTCCTAGCTGCTCGCAGTATTTACATTGTTCGGCATCCTGGGTAGAGAACATGAGATGAAGCCTCCTTGGGCGCTGGAACGTGTTGGTTCGCAACAGATGCAACTCGAAAGCATGCCAATACCACAAGAACAGTTGCACCATCTGTCACTGCTACATTGAGCACTGCGTTTTCACCACTGCCATTACTGATGGCGCCACCGTTCTGCGGCAACGGAAGCAATATTGTTACGGTGAAGGGAAGGAAGAAGTTGATTTAGACTAGAGGAAGGTGAAGTCTGGCAGTTGCCTGAACGCCACATACACCAGTTGTAAATATTGTCACGTGGTAGTGACTTTAAATGACACAGTAGCAGTACTGTGAAAGACAAAACTAGCTTTTATTGGGCGAACCTGTGCCCACAAAACAGGCTACACTTAAAGCTCAACGATAGCGGCGAACACAGTCGGCGATAGTCGAAAATCTGATCAGTTGGTCAAGCGCGTCGCCTTTATATAGAGTCGTAGAATGTTCCAGACTAATCGTTGGGACCCGCGTGCCTTCCATAAAGTTCTACATCATTCGCGTCAGGCGAATAAATCAGATAACACAAGGTTCGGCGATAACAGACTGCGGATAGAAGCATCGATAACTTTCCAGAAACTTCGGATACATGCAAGCGCGTCCCGCGCTGTGCGATAAGATTTGTTAGGCGGCGAAACCTGGTCGCCCGATAAATATAAATACACGTGTCAATACCCCCCTCTCAAAAAGCATCGTCCCGATGCTACAAAGAGAGCGAAACACAAAAGGACACTTATTAAACACAAGTAACTAAACAACGAAAAGAAACAAAGTCCAAAGGTCAGTTACGCGAAGTCCCAAAGTACGTCAACGCTGGTGGTACGGCTTTAGCCGCACAACGTGGACAATTTCAGGTCGTGAGCGGCGCCGCTGTGACAGCGAAATGCCGTCTGGCACGACCTCGTAGTCCAGTGCACCAATACGTCGGATGATCTTGTACGGTCCGAAATAGCGACGCAAAAGCTTCTCGCTCAGTCCTCGTCGGCGTATAAGGGTCCAAACCCAAACACGGTCACCGGGCTGGTACTCGACAAAGCGTCGTCGGAGGTTGTAGTGTCGGCTATCGGTCCTCTGCTGGTTCTTGATCCGCAGGCGGGCGAGCTGTCGGGCTTCTTCGGCGCGCTGGAGATAGCTAGCGACGTCAACATTTTCCTCGTCAGTGACGTGCGGCAGCATGGCGTCGAGCGTCGTCGTCGGATTCCTGCCGTAAACCAGCTTAAACGGCGTGATCTGTGTTGTTTCTTGCAGCGCCGTGTTGTACGCAAAGGTTACGTACGGCAGGACCGCGTCCCACGTCTTGTGTTCGACGTCGACGTACATTGCTAGCATGTCGGCGAGGGTCTTGTTCAGGCGCTCCGTGAGATCATTCGTCTGCGGATGGTAGGCAGTTGTCCTCCTGTGACTTGTCTGGCTGTACTGCAGAATGGCTTGGGTGAGCACTGCTGTAAAAGCCGTTCCTCTGTCGGTGATGAGGACTTCTGGGGCACCATGTCGCAGCAAGATGTGCTCGACGAAAAATTTCGCCACTTCGGCTGCGCTGCCTTTTGGTAGAGCTTTAGTTTCAGCGAAGCGGGTGAGGTAGTCCGTCGCCACGACGATCCACTTATTCCCGGATGTTGACGTCGGAAACGGCCCCAACAAATCCATCCCAATCTGCTGGAATGGTCGATGAGGAGGTTCGATCGGCTGTAGTAATCCTGCTGGCCTTGTCGGTGGTGTCTTGCGCCGCTGAGAGTCTCGGCATGTCTTGACGTAACGGGCGACGTCGGCGGTGAGACGCGGCCAGTAATACCTTTCCTGTATCCTCGACAGCGTCCGGGAGAATCCGAGGTGCCCAGCGGTTGGGTCGTCGTGTAGGGCGTGCAGTACTTCTGGACGCAGCGCTGACGGTACAACAAGAAGGTAGCTGGCGCGGACTGGTGAGAAGTTCTTCTTCACGAACAGGTTGTTTTGTAGCGTGAATGAAAACCCGCGCTTAAATGCCCTAGGAACAACGTCGGTGTTCCCTTCCAAGTACTCGACGAGGCCTTTTAACTCCGGGTCGGCTCGCTGCTGTTTAGTGAAGTCTTCCGCGCTTATTATTTCAAGGAAGGCGTCGTCGTCCTCGTCATCTTGCGGCGGGGGATCGATGGGGGCGCGTGATAGGCAGTCGGCGTCTGAGTGTTTTCGTCCGGACTTGTAGATCACCGTCACGTCATATTCTTGCAGTCTGAGGCTCCACCTCGCCAGTCGTCCTGAAGGGTCCTTCAAGTTAAGTAGCCAACACAACGCGTGATGGTCGCTGACGACTTTGAATGGCCTGCCATATAGGTAAGGGCGGAATTTTGCTGTAGCCCAAATGATGGCGAGGCATTCCTTTTCAGTCGTAGAATAATTGCCTTCCGGTTTTGACAACGACCGGCTAGCATAAGATATCACCCGTTCATGTCCGTCTTTCTTCTGGACTAGGACGGCGCCGAGGCCTAGGCTACTGGCGTCTGTGTGGATTTCGGTATCGGCGTCTTCGTCGAAATGTTCGAGTACAGGCGGTGACTGCATGCGTCGTTTTAGTTCTTCAAATGCGTCGGCCTGCGGCGTTTGCCATTTGAACTCGACATCAGATTTGGTTAGATGTGTTAGCAGCTCAGCGATGCGTGAAAAGTCCTTGACAAAGCGCCTGTAGTAGGCACACATGCCAAGGAATCTATGCACTGCCTTCTTGTCGATGGGCTGCGGGAACTTTGCGATGGCAGCTGTTTTCTGCGGGTCGGGGCGTACTCCGGATTTGCCGATGACGTGGCCTAGGAACAGAAGCTCGTCGTAAGCGAAGCGGCACTTTTCTGGCTTCAGAGTGAGCCCTGATGATTTTATGGCCTCTAGTACTGTTGCAAGCTGCCTAAGGTGATCATCGAAATTTTCGGCGAAGACCACGACGTCATCCAAGTTAACAAGACAGATCTGCCACTTCAATCCTGCTAAAACCGTGTCCATCACCCGCTCGAAGGTTGCAGGCGCCGAGCACAGTCCGAATGGCATAATTCATAGAGGCCGTCTGGCGTGATGAAGGCGGTCTTTTCGCGATCCCTTTCGTCGACTTCTATTTGCCAGTAGCCAGACTTGAGGTCCATCGATGAGAAGTATTTCGCATTGCAGAGTCGATCCAATCCGTCGTCTATCCGTGGGAGGGGGTATACGTCTTTCTTCGTGATTTTGTTCAGTCGACGATAATCGACGCAGAAACGTAGGGTTCCGTCCTTTTTCTTCACTAAAACAACTGGGGACGCCCACGGGCTTTTCGACGGTTGGATGATGTCGTCGCGCAGCATTTCGTCGACTTGTTGTCTTATAGCTTCGCGTTCTCGCGTCGAAACTCGGTAAGGGCTCTGGCGTAGTGGTCGAGCGCACTCTTCGGTTATTATGCGATGCTTTGCGACTGGTGTTTGTCGAATCCTTGATGACGTCGAAAAGCAGTCTTTGTATCGTCCAAGCAGACTTCTGAGCTGTTGCTGCTTAATCACGGGGAGACTTGGATTTATGTTGAAGTCTGGCTCGGGAACTACGGTCGTCGGGGTAGATGTAACAGAATCCGAAAGGACAAAGGCATCACTGGTTTCCTGAATTTCCTCGATGTATGCAATCGTCGTGCCCTTGTCGATGTGCTTGAACTCCTGGCTGAAGTTTGTCAGCAACACTTCCGTGTTTCCTCCGTGCAGTCGAGCGATCCCTCGTGCGACGCAAATTTCACGGTCGAGCAGTAAACGTTGGTCGCCTTCGATGACGCCTTCTACGTCAGCGGGTGTTTCGGTGCCGACCGAAATAACAATGCTGGAGCGAGGCGGGATGCTCACTTGATCTTCGAGCACACTCAAGGCGTGGTGACACTGACAGGTCTCCGGCGGTATCGCTTGATCTTGTGACAGCGTTATCGATTTCGACTTCAGGTCGATGACTGCGCCTGTTGATTCAAGAAGCCCATGCCGAGAATGACGTCTCGTGAACACTGTTGGAGGACAACGAAGGTGGCAGGGTAAGTCCGGTCATGAATGGTTATTCTTGCCGTGCAGATTCCAGTCGGCGTGATGAGGTGTCCTCCAGCGGTCCTAATTTGAGGGCCTTCCCATGCAGTTTTAACTTTCTTCAACTGCGCGGCGATAGGTCCACTCATGACGGAGTAATCGGCCCCTGTGTCGACTAAGGCAGTGACTGCGTAGCCATCGAGAAGTACGTCGAGGTCGGTGGTTCTTTGTCTGGCGTTGCAGTTGGGTCTTGGCGTCGGATCACGGCTGCGTCGCGTTGACCTGAAGCTGGAACGTCGCGTCGTCAAGTCGTCTTCCATCGGTGTAGTCTTGGCTTCCTGATTTCGTCGGGACGGCGGCGTGTCGTTATGTCGTCGAGGTAGTTTCTTCGGCGTCTTCGTCGGCGGCGGAAGATCTTCGTCAGTTCGACGAACAGCAACCGCACCTCCATCGGTTGCTGTTTTTAGTTTTCCTGATATGGGCTCGCTGACCGGCCCCGGGCTGGGCCAGTGTATGGTCGGCGCTGCGGCGACAGGTAGCGGCCTGGTGATGGCGAACGCGACGGTCGTCGAGAGCTCCACTGAGTAGCGGCGAGGTAGTCGGCAATATCGCGAGGGCGTTCACCTTGCTGCGGCCGCGGAGCGTTGAGGGCGAAACCTCGCAGTCCCATCTCCCGGTATGGGCATCGTCGGTAGACGTGGCCGGCTTCGCCGCAGTGGTAGCAAGAGCGGGCGGTGGTCGGGGGCGCGCCAAATATCCGTCTTCCTAGCATAGGTGCGCTGGGCGACGGGTGGTCGTGCTGGCGGCGGCGGCGGCGGCAGCGGACGACGGAACTGCGGCGTGACAGGGCCCTGGCGCGGTCGCGGAGGGGGACCTTGACGGCGTGCAACGGCGGCGTAGGTCATCGCTTCTGGCTGGATCTGCGATAATTGTGATTGTACCTCGGGAACTCCGAGCGATCGCTGGACTTCTTCTTTGACAACTTCGGCGATTGAGGCCACTTGAGGTTGCGATGAAGGGAAGATCTTCTGAAGCTCCTCTCGTACGATTGCCCGGATGGTCTCGCGCAGGTCGTCGGTGGCCACTGATTGAACGCCGGCGTAGCTTGTTGGCTTGGCGCGTCGGTCGAATTGCCGGTTCCGCAATTCCAGTGTCTTCTCAATGTTCGTCGCCTCATGAAGGAACTCGTCGATGGTCTTCGGTGGGCTTCTTACCATTCCGGCAAAACGTTCCTCCTTTACACCACGCATCAGTAGGCGGACTTTCTTCTCCTCTGACATTTCCGGGTCGGCGTGGCGGAACAGACGGGTCATTTCCTCAGTGAAGATCGCAATCGTCTCATTCGGCAGCTGCGCTCTGGTCTCCAGTAGAGCTTGGGCTCGCTCTTTTCGCACGACGCTTGTAAATGTTTGCAGGAAGCCGCTGCGGAACAGGTCCCACGTCGTCAAGGTGGCTTCTCGATTCTCGAACCAGGTCCTGGCGGCGTCCTCCAATGCGAAATAGACATGTCGCAGCTTGTTGTCGCTTGCCCAGCTGTTAAACGTAGCGACCCTCTCATACGTTTCCAGCCAGCTTTCGGGGTTCTCAAATGTGGAACCGCGGAACGTCGGTGGTTCCCTGGGCTGCTGCAGCACGATGGGGGACACTGGGGCTGCCATTGGGGTTGCCTTGGCCATAATCCTCTTGGTCTTCTCAGGAAGCAGTCCGTGCTCCGCGGGCAGCTGTTGTAGACGACGGCTTACTCGATGGTCCGTGACTACGTTGGTGCTCTATTTATGGTCCGGGCTTGGATCACGGCTTGTCGGGGGCGTCCGGTACATGAACCAAAAGCACCTCCACCAGATGTCACGTGGTAGTGACGTTAAATGACACAGTAGCAGTACTGTGAAAGACAAAACTAGCTTTTATTGGGCGAACCTGTGCCCACAAAACAGGCTACACTTAAAGCACAACGATAGCGGCGAACACAGTCGGCGATCGTCGAAAATCTGATCAGCGGGTCAAGCACGTCGGCTTTTATACAGAGTCGTCGAATGTTCCAGACTAATCGTTGGGACCCGCGTGCCTTCCATAAAGTTCTACATCATTCGCGTCAGGCGAATAAATAAGATAACACAAGGTTCGGCGATAACAGACTGCGGATAGAAGCATCAATAACGTTCCAGAAACTTCGGATACATGCAAGCGCGTACCGCGCTGTGCGATAAGATTTGTTAGACGGCGAAACCTGGTCACCCGATAAATATAAATACACGTGTCAATATACTATATTTTACACTCGTGGGCCTGCCTTCTTCCTGCAACATTTTGGTGTAGGTGCGGGGTTCAATCACGGAACTTCGCAGCGGACGTCATCTACCTGCCGCCACAATGGCAATACAACTTACACAAGCGACAACGTCTCAGCAGCCCTTGCGAACGGTCATCCTCACCCATCCGCGGGACCTGGGGACATATTGTGGCACGGACAACGCCGACGTCGAGGACTGGCTTACGATGTACGAGCGAGTGTGCGACAACAGGTGGGATCCGGCAATGATGCTAGCAAACGTGATATTTTATCTGAGAGGTACTGCGAAGCAATGGTACGACACGCATGAAGCTGACCTAATGAGCTGGGATGTCTGCAAAGAAAAAAATGCGAGACCTGTTTGGCAGACCTGTCGGTCGTCAGCTGGCAGCAAAAACAGAACTTGCGTGCCGAGCTCAGACGTCCACAGAATCCCATGTCGCGTTGATACAGGATGTGCTGGCTCTCTGTCGCAAGGCTAGTAACAGCACGACCGAGGCTGACAAGATTGGTCACATACTGAAAGGTATTGCAGACGATGCCTTCAATCTTCTTATGTGTAAGGATTGTGCCACTGTGGGTGCAATTATAAAGGAGTGCCGGCGCTTCGAACAAGCGAAGGGCCGCCGCGTGACTCATACTTTCGACCGATTGCCCAATACCGCCGCGACATCTTCTTGCGAAGACCCGCCGCGGTTCGTTCAGCCGACATTACCGGAAGATATACCGCGCATCGTTCGCCGTGAGCTTGAGGCCATGGCTCCGGCTCCAGTTCGTTCCGACTGTCGGGAAAGCGTGCCCGCCATCTCCCTTATAAAAGCGTTCGTTCGGAAGGAAATTGCAAGTTTGGGCATTCCATCTCTCTGCTCGGTCTACCATATGAACACATACCAGATTTCTCCGGCCGCTCGCTCACAGACGCAAAGCTTTCCGCCACTCCGTCGCAACCCAGCTGACTGGCGCACAGCGGATGACAAACCCATCTGTTTTAACTGTTCCGGTATTGGACACATCGCCCGTCATTGCTGCAACCACTGGTCGTCGCCTCCTCGGTGGTCGTCTCCGAGTCACTACCGCCAAGTGCCAGACAATTGCACTCTCTCGCCCTATACGCCGACTAGGAACATCAACGGCGACAGTGCTCCACCAAGATCTAGCCGCTCCCCGTCTCCGCAAGGCCGTAGGTCCCGTTCGCCTCTCGTTCACAGCTTTTCTTCCCCTTCTGCAACCGGTCGCTTCGCTTCGGAAAACTAAGCGGTGCAGCGCCCGGAGGTAAAGCTGCAACTCCGACTCGGCCCACAAATCCTCTGTTGACCCTGCCTACCTGTGGAAACCTACTGGACATTGAAGTTGATGGCGTTCCTGTTAGATCTTTCGTTGATAGAGGAGTGCAGCTTTCAGTTATGAGCGCTGTTCTCCGCCGAAGGCTGAAAAAGGTTCTGACACCCGCCGTACCGTGCACTGTGCTAGTCGCCGACAGGACTCACACCTGTCCCCAGGCAGCACACCAGCAATGGTCCAACCATGGCCCAATGCTGGCAGAAATTGGTACCAATATTGGACCAATGTTGGCATATTGGCAAAGTGCAACCCAATACAATGCTGGCCCAGCGTTAAAGCCAAGATTGGACCAATGTTATGCCAATGCAGCAGCCATTGTGCTGCCAGCGTAGGACCAGCGTTAAAGCCAAGATTGGACCAATGTTATGCCAATGCAACAGCCATCGTGCTGCCAGCGTAGGACCAGCGTCAAAGCCAAGATTGGACCAATGTTATGCCAATGCAGCAGCCAGCGCAGGACCAGCGTTGAGCCATATCGTTGCCGTTATGGTGGCTAGAAGGGAGAGGTGACGCCAACGGCGGATGGACGCCGCTGCTCCATTTCAAGCCGGGCGTAGGTGGCGCTGTTGGCCGTAATGCGATGCATGGTACGCGCCGCTGACTTTGAGCATACGCAAGGACGCAGGACTGCCGTGCACGCAACGCGTCGGCCTTTCAGTGATGTTGTTGCAAGCAATGGTTTAGCTCATTAAGCGCTAGTCGAACGTGACTACGGCTGACAGAATGCAATTTTAAGCCGTGGTGGTGCAGTGGTTAGGGCGCCCGATTGTTGTGCCCAAGGATGAGGGATGGCATCCCGGCCGCGGCGGCCGCTTTTCGATGGAGGTGAAAAACAAGGCGCCCGTTTGCTGTGCGATGTTAGTACACGGCAAAGAACCCCAGGTGGTCGAAATTTCCAGAGTCCTTCATGCCTCCACTACGGCATCTCTCATAGCCTGAGCCACTTTGGCACGTGAAACTCCACAAACAAAACAATTAAAATCGAGTGGTTGCCTCTGCAATACATCTGCTGCGTAACACATCGGCGTATCTAAAGCGTTAATCGCGAATCCTTTCAGTTTCAGGAATTGAAGGGTCCGAATGAGTCCCGTGTGGTCAAGACACTCAAGTATAGAATTGAACTCACCCGCTCAAGTATATTATGGTTCAGAGAAAGCGAATGACAATCTTTTAGTGGTGACTTCCACGAAGTAAAGAGAATATATTTAGTTTTCTTGATATTCAGAGTTAGCTTATTTGACGCGAACCACTGGTTAACACTTCGAAGTTCATTATTAGCCACTTGAAATGTTTTGTTCCAAGGAGTCTAGCGCGCAAAGTAGAACAGTGTCGTCTGCATACATCACAATAGATAACTTTTCTAAGCCATCAGGAAGATCTTTTACAAATAAAGAAAAAATATCGGCCCTAGTACTGAGCCTTGTGGGAACCCTGTAACAATGTCCGAAACGTCGGATTTGGTATCTACAATGGAAACTAGTTGTTTTCTGTTATTGAGATAGCTGCGGGAAAATGGAAGAGTTAGACCTCGAAAACTATAGCATTCCAACTTATTTAGCAGTATGTCATGATCCACAGTGTCAAACGCTTTTCTCACATCTAGAAATATGCCTAGGACACTTTTGTTGTTGTTCAAGTTATAATGTTTGTAGTCAGACAAAGCTAATACTGCTGTACTTGTGGATCTTTTAGCTCGAAAACCGTGCTGGCAATAAGACAAAATTGATTCACGTTCAAGAAATGAAGTGATTCGTTGGGCGATAAGTTTTTCAAGGACAGTGTTTAAGCAACTTAAGACAGATATAGGACGGTAGTTTTCTAATAAGTCATGGTCCCCGATTTTTGTAAATTGGAATAACCCTAGCGATCTTTAGTAAATCTGGATAAGTGGCAATACAGAAAGAGAGATCGAATATCTTTTCTAATGGCATGCACAGTATATCAATACAATGCTGTAAAGCCACTGTGGATATTCAATCGTGACCAGTAGAATGTTTGAATGGCATGCCGTTAACTGCGGACACTATCTCTTCCGCTGCAATGTCCACAAAACCAAATGAGTTGGTCGTCCTTTCTGGGCAAGTAATGGACGAAGGAAGAGGTACATTATTAGATATTGCGTGACCGATCATACAGAAGTACGAGTTAAACGATCAGACTAAGGATTCCATAGATATTCCTAAGATTTTCAAGTCTGGCATTGTATATTCTCTAACCGATGGCTTAATTACGGAGCTGATAATGCGCCATGTAGCCTTTGAATTGCCAGAATTACGGACTATTAAATTTGCGTAATACTCTTTTTTACGAATACGTATAGTGCTAGTTACTATATTTCGAGCCATACGAAATTTTTGTTCATAATATTTGTTACCCCTATGCGACTTTAGTGTGCCAAAAGTCTATCTTTAATTTTAGCAGTTCTTTCGTCATCCAGGGACAGATAGGAGTGCTATAATATCTTTTTTCTAAGGTGCTTGACGATTGCGCTAATGCATCACACAATGATTTGCTGAAACTGTCAAATTGCTGCTTTGCATTTTTCTGCACATCTATAGTTAAAGAGCAAAGGCATTCAGGTAATACTAGATAGTTAACTCGGTGAGAAATATGAGAATGGCCCTGAGAAGGAGTGGATCGATGAAAAAAGATGGCAGCAGCAGAGTGATCTGTTACAAGCGAATAATAAACATTACACCAGCTTGAATTGGTGTTAAAGTTGCACAATATATGATCGATCAGTGTGGATGTCAACGAAGTTATACGTGTTGGGGTTTTAATGACGTTATGGAATCCATATAATCTAACAAGATTAAAATAGTCGCTGTCATGTTCCTTTATAGCATCAATATTAAAGTCTCCACATATTATTATTCGTTTATTTAAATTGGTTAAATCAACTAATGAATGTTCAAAATGTTGCATTAAAGCTGATTTGTTCTTGTTAGGAGCACGATAAATTACCGCTGCAACGAAGCAATGAGAATTCACAACAAGCATATCAAAGTCATTCGTGTATGAGTAAGAGTACTCCTTAATGAGCGAGCACGATATAGAAGACCTCACAAATAGTGCAACGCCGCCACCCCTAGTTCCGTAAGCGTAGTGTTCCGTCTTTCTTTCTGACAAGAACGACCGGAGACGACCATGAGCTCGCGGAAGGTTCGATAACGCCGTCTTCAAGCATCTATTTTACTTGCGTACGAATCGCTTCGCGTTCTTGCGCCGACACGCGGTAGGGCTGCTGGCGTATCGGGCGTGCGTCGTCACATGTGATGAGCCTGTGCCTTGTTATTGAAGTCTGGCGAACCATAGACGAACTTGCGAAACATGCCCCGAGTTCAAGCAAGAGCTCGCGCAGTGCTGCCTGGTCGTCTTGCGATAGCTCTGAATTAATGCCCATGTTACCCAGTGACATGTCAACAATCCCCCCACTGCTTCAGAGTCAATACGTTCAGCCACGTTCTCGATTTCGTCGGCAAGCGCAATCGAAGTACTGCGGAAAGGGTGTCGATGCTCGTTACTGAAGAGGGTGACAAGCAACTGAGAACTGCCATCCCTAACCTGGAGCACATTCCTAATCGCACAAACACCTTGCGTCAGTAGATGTGATAAGCTACTTTCTGCTATCACTTCACCTTCGCGCATTCCACCGCACATAACTTCGGCGAGGCCACTGGCTCGTGGAGGAAGCGTAACACTTTCGGCGGAAACACGAATGGCGTCGCCACGTCGGTTGTCGTCGTACCTGTCGATTGCTCGATCAGCTGAGAAAGTGACTACACCTCCCTGTAGGTCAATAACAGCGCAGTATTCATGCATAAAGTCAACCTTGAGAATGACGTCACGGGAGCATTCGCGTAGGACTAGGCAGCTGGCCACGAATGTTGGTCCTCGAATCCGAACTCTAGTCGTGCAGGTTCCCAGCGGAGTAACGACGTGACCACCAGCCATCCGAATCTGCGTGCCATGCCAAAGAGTAATTACTTTCTTTAGACACATGGCCATCTTCCCGCTTATTATTGAAAAGCCCGCACCGGTATCCACTAAAGCGCTAACCACATAGCCGTCGATGAGCACCGGTATGTCGATCGAAAGCCGGTCATTCCGTTCAGCTGCAGTTGACGTCCGATCGGTGCCCGCCCTTGTTCGCGTCAATCGGAGGTCTTCAGCGCGTCGACTGTCAGCGGCCTCGCCCCCAGAGGCCGCTGCAGTTAGTTAGCGGGGACTTAGCGATCGTGCGCTCAAATATCGCTGGGGTGGTGGTGAAACTCGCCTTGGCAACGGCGAGCGTGACTGTCGTCCGGTAGGCGGTGGGGGCGTGCACTGTTGAGCCAGATAATGCTCATTATCCTGGGGTGATTGGCGAGGTCGGCGTGGCGGCGAGTAAGCGGAAAGGCCCCGCAACCCTAGACGTCGGTATGGCCACTGGCCGTACAAATGATCTGCTTCACCGCAGTGGAAGCACAGAGGACGGCGGCCCGGTGTGCGCCAAACATCTGACTTCCGAGGGGTCATGCGTCGATCGTCGGCGTAATGCACTGGTTGCTCCGGCTGTAGAACTACATGAGAAGCGGCAGGCAGAAATGCTGGAGGCGTGCGTCGTTCTGCGATGTATTGTACCGGTTGGCCTGGTGTTCACGCCGCTCATCCGCAACCGGATGAGCGGCGTGAACAAACAGCGGGGATGACGAAGCAGGGAGTCTCAGGGCTTCTGCATTGGTCGCACGGCGGTGTTCAGTCGGTGCAGGCACAGTGTTAGCAAGAGCCAAGCTGGACCGGAGTGCTTGGTGTACTTCACCTTTTACAACATTGGGAATGGAGCTCACCGTAGCTTGTGATGCGCCGTAAATCTTCTGCATTTCTTCCCGCACAATGGTGCGAATGCGTTCACGGAGGTCGTCACTGTTGTTTCCGGTCGCTGGGGAAATATCAGAAGTGGTTGTTGCGTTCACTTGCCGCTCGTAGATGTTCGACAGCTGCTGAATCATCTTCTCCATACTTACAGCCTCCGATAAAAATTCGACGAGTCTTCAGAGGGCTCCGCACAAAACCAGCGAAGAGCTGCTCCTTCACTCTACGCATCCTCGCAACTTCTTTGCTGTCACTCCAGGGCCAGCTCGTCTGAAGACGAGTGTCAGGTCTTCGACAAACGTGGTGATACTTTCAATGGGAAGCTGGAAGTGGGCCTGGATCGCTCGTTCTGCCCGTTCGCGGCGATCAGCGCTGGCGTAGGTGTCTAGCAGCTGACGGCGGAACTCAGGCCACGACGTGAGTTGCTCCTCACGGTTTTGGAACCATGTACGCGCGCCTTCCATAAGAAAAAAAACACTAAGTTTAGTGGCGTCGTCCCATTCATTGTACTCGGCCATGCGCTCAAAGTCGGCCATCCAATCTTCGACATCTTCGAAGACATCCCCCATGGAACGAATTTGGGATCCGCGGATTCTGAAGTGTGTACCGAGTCGTCATCGCGTTATCCATACCAGTTGACGTGGTTGGAATCACTGTGTTGTATTCTGGAGGCATTGCCCTGATCCTGCGGCTGGCCCGATGGACGGAAGTCTCTAATGGCAGGCAGGCTGGTGGTCTCGCTCACAGGAGGGGTATGTGGCATGAGTGAGAAATATCCCGCAGCTCCGCCAGTTTGTCACGTGTCTCCAAAAAGGACTGGCGACGTTTAATGGGGACAGGTGGCTTCTGGAAAACAACTGCGACGGGATCAGGCTTTCAAGCGGGCCAGGGACAGCACGCGCACTTCTTCCTTCTTGGCCTTCCTGTCTCTTCCTTTGCACTGTCCCCACTACTGCAGGTGGCAATATGTAGCCAGAATTATTTTTAAATACAGCATGTCTAGAAGGCTTCTGCTGCATGTGATGATGTCTTTGATGAGCAGCGTTACTGTGCCATATGTAAGAGGCATGCGGCGCAATAAGAAAGGAAGAGGAGGAGATAAACTTTATTAAAGAAGAGGTCTTAGGCAGGGGTTGGGGTGACGTTCCCCTCCCCGCGGTGGGCTCCTCTTCTAGGCCGGACGCCAGGTGGCCGACCGACGATGTCGTTCGGCGACCTGTTCGGTCCGCTCCGTGACTCGGAGTTGAACCTCCGGGTCCCAGCTGAGCAGCGCGGCCTCCCACTGCGATTGGGTGGAGAGCTGCAGACTGTTCGACGGCTTGTCTTGGTTACATGAGTATAGGATGTGTGGTATGTCTGCCTTATGGTGCCCACAGAGAGAACAGACGGGGCTGAACTGCTCTGGGAACCATATGGAGTATATGTACGGATTAAAGAAAGTGTCTGTTTGGAGCTGCCGCCAACTGACTTGTGGTGTTTTACTTAGAGATCTATGTGGTTCGGGGAAGATTTGTCTTTCTTTCTTGAAGTGGGTAGTAATTTCTTTGCAGGTCGTCTTTCGCTCCTTCGCTGACCTGAGCTCGGAGTAACGCACCTCCCGGTTAACTACGAATCCTCGGGCAAATTGGTGCGCCGCCTCATTTCCAAGATGGCCTGAATGGGCGGCGACCCAGATCAATGTGATCTGGCGGGTATTGGAGATTTTTTGTAATATTTTGATGGCTGCTGAGTGGGCCCTTCCTTTGCAAAAATTTCGAATTGCGGTTTTAGAGTCGCTGATGATGTATTTGGCAGTGGTGGAGGTAATGGCTAAAGCTATGGCAGCTTCTTCGGCCTCCTCCGGAAATTTTGTTTTATCGACTGTCGCCGATGCGAGGGAAGAACCTCGATGATCGACAACTGCCATGTTCTGTCCGCATGTTCTGCCACGTCCACATGCGCCGTCTCTTTCTGAACTGAAAATCTTTCGTGAAGTTTTTGTGCCGTAGCCTTTCTTCTGTTTGTATCGTAGTGTGGATGCATGTTTTTTGGGCAGAGGATGGACTATTATGTGTTCGTGCACGTGTCTTCGAATCGGCAAGGTGTGTGCACGGATTCCTTCATATTGTATGCCTGCCTTCTTTAGGATGAAACGTCCCGTTTCAGTGCCTGATAGTCTTTCGTATTGCGCGGTGAGGTGTGCTTCCATCATTTCCGCTAAGGTGTTATGAATTCCCAACTGTAGTAGTTTTTCATTTGGGGTATGACGAGGGAGGTTGAGCGCAATTTTGTAGGATTGTCGAATTAGAGAATCCACGTCGTCCCTTTCTCTGACTGTGAGGGTGACGTATTGTGTAGAGTAGATGACTCTGCTAAGAACGAAGGCCTGGACTAGTTTCCTGGTCTCGGCTTCTTTAACTCCTCCTCGCCTATTCGCGATGCGTCTGATGAAGGAGATTTGGTTGACGGTGTTTCTCAGCTTCTTAATTAGTGTGTCGTTCTTTTTTTTTTTGGTTTCACTGTATCAGCATTCCCAAGATTCTTAGTGTTTCCACTTCTGGGATGGCTGCCCCTTCCGCGTATATTTTGATCTCAGGCGCTTTATTTTTATTTATATTTATTTTTTTGACGCTTTGGGTGTACGATGAGTTTAGATTCGATGAGGAGTTTAGATTTTGGGGGGGGGGGGGGAACACGCAAGTCCCGCGGCTTGTGCCTCCTCTACTACTACATATGGGCTTGTTGTAGCGTATCTTGTATCGTGCCGATACCCCCTTTGGTTGTCCAAAGGGTGATATCGTCCGCGTACAAGGAGTGTTCTAGGTCTGGGATTTTGGCGAGTTCGTGTGCCCGTTTGATGAAGGTTATATTGAATAAGAAGGGGGAGAGGACCGATCCTTGAGGCGTTCCTCTGTCTCCTAAAGTGAAGGTGTCGGATTTGATTGTGCCAATTTGAATTTGAGCCGTTCTATCGGAGAGAAAGTCCTTGATGTAGTTAAACATTCTTTCGCCTACATTCAACGGTGAAAGAGAATCTAGGATTGCTTTGTGTTTGACGTTATCAAATGCTTAGGTTAAATCTAGAGCTAGAATTGCCCTTGTGCTCCTTTCTTGCTCCTGAGAAAGGACCTCGTTTGCTAGTCTGAGCATCGTATCCTGTGTTGATAAATGTGGTCTAAAGCCGACCATAGTGTTTGGATATAAATTCTCTTTGTGCATGTGGGACTGCAGTCTGTGTAGTATGACGTTCTCTTTCAGTTTTCCTATGCAAGAAATAAGCGAAATAGGTCTGAGGTTTCCGAGCGCGAGCTTTTTGCCCGGTTTTGGGATGAATTT
The DNA here is from genome assembly GCF_038994185.2 of Dermacentor albipictus. NCBI lineage: Eukaryota > Metazoa > Arthropoda > Arachnida > Ixodida > Ixodidae > Dermacentor > Dermacentor albipictus. The sequence continues at coordinate 204,391,743 of NC_091822.1, read as the reverse complement.
AACGATGGCATGTTTCCAAGACGGGAGTTTTCCTTCCCTCCAACACCTGTTCGCAAAGTCCGTGAGGGCTGTGATGGAAGCGTCGTCTAGGTTTCTGAGTGTCTTATTGTTAATGCAGTCCTCTCCTGGAGCGGATGTCTTGCGTACTTAAGGAGGGCTGCTCTTATTTCCGTCATTGTTATGTCAGCGTCCAGGATGGGGTTAGGTTGTCCTTTATATTCGGGTAGGGACTTCGTCTCTCGAGTTGTGCAGAAGTATTTCTGCTGTAGCGTGCTTATAATATCTTGATCCGTGCCTGGGTCTATGTTTAAAATTTTGGTGATTTCCTTTTGAGTCGTAGCTTTGTTCGATTCCGGATCAAGGAGATGCCGCAGAAGATTCCACGTCTCTCTCGTGCCTAGATTGCCATTTACATTTTCGCAGATATGGTTCCACTGCTGTCTTGCGAGTTCTGCGGAGTGGCATTCTTGAATTGCTTCCGTGAGTGTGACTATCCTGTTTCTAAGCTTTTTGTTGTATTTTTGCTTAAGCCATCTTTTTTCTAGGCTTTACCTTGCCTCCCACATGTGTGTGAGGCGGCTGTCAATCGTATTTACGCCTAGGTGATGTACTACGTCTTTAAAGGCCTTTTCCACATCTGATAGGAAAGGAAACTCCTTTCCGACGGCGTCGCAATTATAGGTTAGGGTTGCCTGACTTTCACTTAGGAACCGCTAAGGACTAACGTGGACGAGGATAAGGACATATTTAGGCTATGCAAGTGTTACTATTCTTTAGTGGAGTGTTATTTTTAGTCAATTGAGTTTTGCGTTTTCTTTTCCATTTTGAGTTTGGGTTAATTCTGTTTTCTGTGTTGTCCTGCATCTCCCGACTCCATCTTTCTTTCTTTCTTTCTTTATTCATTTATTCAAGACATTCCTCACAGAAATGCCTTGGGGGACGCGACAAAAGGCACTGAACGTGCCTGACTGGGCCTCGCCACCCTTGGCAGCAGCAGTCACACAAGAACAATAATAACAAAAGTATTCACTACAATAGGCTCAATTTGGAACACGGTAGAACTTAAACATCAATAAGTGTTCCTTATCAATAACATAAATCAATAACATAATAACATAAATACACATACACACCAATAACACAAATACACATATAATTAGATACATTGTACAGGTATGTCGCAACTATCGTCCTAGTACAGAAAATATATCGGACAGAAATATATCTCTCCTAACATCCGCACACCCCGAGATCAGTGACACGCGACAAAGTTCGCGACACACTGCTATGTTGAAACATTTTTTTTTAAACAGTCACCTCTTACAATTGTTTCCGCGCTACATAACACTAGCATACCCAAATATTTGAAACACAACTTACTTTTGTGGTCAGATCGGCAGCTTGAGATGCCAGAAACACCTTTATAACACTACGTTTATATTACTTAGCTTATTTATAGTAAAAACATTTTTTTCACCCGGAAACGGGTATAAGCCATACCTTTAGAGCTTTACAAAGAGAAGGCAAACAGTTTCGCAAAATAAAGCACGTTATATGCTGTTTCACACTTCTATAAATACACGACAATTTTTTCAGCTAAAATTGAATGGAAAGAGCGTTTGATCATTTCATGTGTGATCCAACAGAATTCTTTGCCTGACGCCCGCACGGTAAAATAATTCTCATTCTGCATGTACTACGTTCAAGCTCTGCAGAATGAAAAAGATGTCTATTGATGTCTATCGCGTTTTGTTTATTCAACAGAACTTGATGTTTTCTTAAGCCAGGGTTGTTGCCGATTCGCGTAAATTATCGTTTTATGTACAAGTTCATTTAGTCTTTTCCAGAAGCATGCGCGATTGGCGTCAACCTTCTGTTCGTGAAAATCTACTTTAAACAGAGCCACTTTCTCTACACCCTAAAGCTTTGGTCAAAGTTGCAGAAACAGGTTGCAGTAAATGCTCTCATCAATTTGAGATCCTGGAACCAAAATTATTGTATGCCGTGTCTGAGACAGAATTAGGGTGACCGTGCTCAGCGGTGGCTGCGAAGTGTTTGGGAAACACTCAGCGGAGACATTTCTTAACGGTATAAACAGCGCGAAAGAAACGAGAACGCGGCAAACAACCACAACAGAACCAGCGTTCGTCCGGTTGCGTTCGTTTTCTTTGCCAACTTGCCTCGCGCCTACACTGCGCGCCCTCGCTATGCTGCATTCATGCTATATACCATACTTACCCTCTCCCAAACATATCACCAGTAAAGGAATGCGTCCGAATACGCACACTTTCACATTTAACGCACTAAAAAACAAAATATACGCTGTCGAGGCATCCAGGTTGAATATCGCAATTATCAGGTCAGCATCCACCCAACTACAAGTCGCGAACAAACTGTGTACACAGTATACTAACAAACTGTGGTGCATTTTCATTTATGTTTGAGTCTACAAAACTATGAAATTCCCTCCCTCAGAGCCTTACCTGCATATCTAGTCACACTCATTTCATCTATGCACTGCATCAGCGAGCGTTTCAGCCAGAACGACCCTTTGTACATCTGCAATGATTCTTTAGGTTCTTGTTCACTGTTGTACCTCAACACTTATTTGTTCGCTCACTATTTGCAAAATACTTCGACACTATATATACGTATTCACTAAATGTATCCGCGAATATTTTTTTGCTTCTTGCGACCATGAATTTGCTGATTGCATGTTTAGTTTTGATGTTTCCTATAAGATCCCCTACAACACTTACTTGAGCTGTGTGTATCTACCTTTATATACCTACATGGACTGCTTTTTTGACGATAATAACAATATTAGGATTAACCGACTTGCTTCACTTTACCATTCAAAGACTTATACAAGCAGGAATACGACCTTATAAAACCAACTTGGTTTTCAACGGTGAGAGAGTCGCCAATACTAGACTGCAGAAATTAGCTGCGTGCCTGCGATTCTTTGTTACGACAGACCAAAGGCGCTCACGGTTCGCGACACACCGGACCCGCAGCGTACAGGAGCACTGGGAAGCCCCGCGTGTTCGCCCCTGCTGACAACCGAAATCAAGTTTGTAGGAGACTCTGCTGCGTAGGCACGTTTCTAGGGCTTCCCCCCCAAGCGATTCGCGCAGAAATTTTTTGCGAAAGAAAAAGCCATCGCCTGTTGTGGACGAAGCCGACGCATAAGAAAAGATTGGGAGTGCTCAACCCCGAATAGGTTTCGCTTGAAAGGATCCTCTGCATGCTCAAAATAATGTTCGCAAACCTAACGTGCTTCTTGGCAGTTATTAAGCATAGTCTTGGAGAGCTAAATTAGCGCTGGTCGCTTTACATATTTTAGAAGATTATTGTTGCTCTGTGCGAGCACAGAGGGCGCGCACAGGCCTTGTCAGAGATCAGCTAAACATATACAGGAAGCGGACAACACTATCAAGCAGGGTTTGCACACATTAGATTTAAAATTGAAGGACATGTCAAAATCCAAGCATGCCGAACGCCAAAATTCAAGGAGGGAGAAACAAACCTTATTCGTACATATATATTGAAAAATAGTAAAATCTCCTTCTTAGCTGCAATTCCTTAGAGCTAAGCAGCTGCAGAGTTGCACACGCGCCTCAAGATTTTTAGGGGGCACTGCAAGTGGGCTTTTCCATCGCAATGATGTCAGCCGCCTACTAGCATGACGGTTAGTAGTGTGGCTTCAGCCAAATATTCGTTGCAAAAAAGAAAAATGGCTGAAACTTACGCTTTCGCCAAGTATTTCTAGGGCTTGAAAGTGGAGTCACGTATGAATGCGGCGCTGTAAACAAACTAGCAAAACAACAAAACGGTCACTTCATCGGGCTTCGTTAAGGTAGCAAGGCAACTTAAACAAGCTTCTCGTTGGTGGATGCGGACACGCCACATTGCATCACTTCATAACACCGAAAAGAAAATATCCAAGAATGTTACCGGCATACAGTGTCCATTTGGTCACCTTGAGGGTTCAAAAGTCACACCCACACCAGGTTTCAAGGAATTCAAGGAGCACATTTACTTTCAATTAGTTTTAAGGGCCCTTGAATCGCTTTTCTAAATTGAATGATTTAGAAAGGGGGTGTACGAACCTGATAACAAGAGGCGGCAGCTAGAAGATCATTGACAGAAAGGACCCCAAGTTTGCGGGAAATCAGATGAAAAATCATGAGCCATTCCACTCTGTGAAAATGGACGACCAGCGAAGCTGTGCATCACACGACAAAAAGGTGACACAAAATTTTGAACCAAAGGTGCGAACACATTTTCACTCTTCACCGGTGGTCATCGTGACGAAAGGTACGCACACACATTTATTTTTATACATCCGCGTTCATTCGTGCTATACATACGTTATTACATTCGTGTTTTCATTTCGCGATATATTAAGGCAGGAATTTGAGACCGAAATGACCACACCGGCTGGCAGTGGGCCAGTGCCACCAGCGTCTTCGAAGAGGGAAAGGTAGGATGGGAACGCTAGCATGATGAGCGGCATCGCAGCCAGCTGTGGAAAAAGACGACGACGACGAAGGCGCGAGCGAGGTAAGGAATTTGAGACCGAACTTACCGCACCGACTGGCACTGTGCCAGCGCCGTCAGCGCCTTCGCAGAGGGAGTGGCAGTATGGGAACGCTGGCATGAGCAGCGGCATCGGAGCCAGCTGTGGAAAACGACGACGACGACGAATGAGCAAGCAGTGGCACGAGCCATTGGTGATGATGGTAGTTTTTGCTCACAGTTTTCTTGACGGACACGAAAACTGCGCGGATCCCTAGCCATAAACAGCTTCCTTGTAAGAGAATCGCCAGCTAAATGCGAGAACACGGATAAACAAAACGTCACAAAGGTAGTTGCACACGTTCTATGCAATGGTATGCATAGTCGTCACTGTACGGGTGACGTTGCTGTAAGCAGCCGATCCTGTAGGACACGGACGGACCAAGTTATAGGTGCTACCCATAGAGTCTGGCACACATACTCGCTGTACCAAGTGGTCAGCATGACCACTGGCGTTGCCGCAAATGCTGTCGCTGTCCGGTCAGCACGTTCGTTTGCTCGGGACCAGGAATATGTGGCAAGGCACATAATATCCCCTCTAAAATACACCCAAAGAGGAGGCACCTGCTTGTCAAGTGCAGGGCAACGAAAATCGTTCATCTCAGTCTGAGAACGTGACGTTTACCCAATGACGGAGGGTGGGCATAATCTCAAGCAGTTCACTTGATTGCGCAGGTCGCCGAAAGGCAGTCGGCTATAGTTTATTGAAGTTTCACATTGAGCTTTTACAGCTGTTACACCGAGTATCAGCATTAGTCACATCAGCAGTTCTCTACCAAGACACGTTCCTTCGGTAAAGTAATGCAGTAACTTATGAATGCATGCTGTAGGCAGTTCGACGCTTTCATTGTCTTTTAGTTGCGCATCAGAAATATTTCAACGCTTTCGGCGTAGATCTGCAAAGCTTTTGTGTAGCTAGGATAATTATTTGATACTGCCCACTGACACCCTGTTTTGTTTTGTTGTAGTGGAAACATTAGCAAAAGTATAGAGGGGAAATAAAGCATAGTTTTCGAGCTCTACACTTACCCAGTCGCCAGCCGTGCCGTTAACCCTGGTGTCGATTCGCATCGGGATTTGATCCCCCGCCGTCTATTGATCTTCGTTTAAGCTCAAACCGGTGGTTTCTGACTTGTAAAAGGCTTTTATTTTGAAGCTCATTCATTCCTTCCTAGTAAACCTTCGAAGCACATGGATGAGGATATCGTCCATCATTCTTAATTCACTGCATTTTTTTAGGTGGGCAGCACGTGATTTTGACTCTGCTCGACTGAATCCAGCATCTCGTTCATCCCGCATTTGTCACCTCAGCGAACGACAGCTCCCCCCATCGCCCTCCTCTCTTAACTTCAGCTACAGCAGCGAGATCTGTATTTCCACTTATGATTCGTGTTTTACCTGCTGAAGAGAAGACCGACGTGATAAAGAAACACATGGGAAAAGGTGAGCGGTAAACGATATTTTACAAGCATAGAGAAAACAAATGCTCCCGCCCGAAGAAGCTCAATTTTCTAGGCGATCCTTCAGCTCCGCTGCCGCTGAAGCCAGGCTGTTCCCGACCATTTCCGCGGACCTGCCGACGATGACTCAGCCGACCGACTTTGTCACGACCATCCTTGACCATGCTTGCTTCTTATCCCACGACACCAGCACACGTGCATTCGACACTTTCTGTCCGTCCCTACAAGTAACCACCTGCATGTCGTATGATCGGAAAAGTCAGCCTAGTTCATAAAATTAACTCAACGCTCCCGTTCAAAGACAAATCACTTCACATGCTAAGAGCCCGTAGGTACTCGAATGGAAGACACCTAAAGTGCCGCGCCAAAACACAGGATTTTACTGCGAACCTGTTAATACTACTAGAATGAGAAATGTAAGCATGCAGAGAAAAGTGTTCTTCAAATATTACTTTTTTTCACGTTCCTAGTTTCAATTAAACTAATCATCACTAGCGACACCTCCTCATCCCATCTCCGCTACCATATTGCTGCTGGCATCTGCAGCATTCTCCCTAGTGGCTAAGCTATATTATTTGAGCGACAAGCAAGCATGTAGTTTAGATGGCAGTCCCCACTGAGAAAGAATGCCACTGCAACAGTGAATGGGTTCACAATTAAGCGATTTTCTTGAAGTATCCCGTTCGCGTTCACTTTTAGTATACACGGTGACAAAGAAGCCATACACGCAGATGAACAGGGTCGAAAGCTCCTAGCGTTTTTCGATTGCACAGCGCACAATACAAGGTTTCGTCGGCTATAATCAAGCACAAAAATGAATAGGCGGATCTATAAACGATCTAGACATTGCATTTAACTTTAACTAAAATGACCAACTAAGCTAGATGATAGCAAATGATAAGCCTAACGAATTACCAGCACAGAAGGCAACAAAATGGCTGGAACACAAAGATGGCATTTTCAGTTTCGCAGACATGGATGGAAAAGCGATAGCGTCCGGTTGGTTACTTCGTGCACTGCATCAATGCCGACTTGGAGGCAATAAGCGCGCCGCTCTCACACTAGTGGGAAAGCAATACATGCGAAGCGACCAGGAGCGCCCCAAAGGCGCTCTCTTATACAATGGTGCAACGCGAACAACGACGTCCTAAAATAAAATTCTAAACTCACATCGTAACAAACATACAACACGAATTACATGGCTGAAGAAATAACCGACGTATTGCGAGGCTAGAGCAAAGGACAACTGTCGGAAGTGAAAAATTCCAACATAACCCACGATGAACGCCAACGTTAATGCAATGAGCAATCAAACAATGCAGCGACACACCATATATACAAGATTTTCTATAGCCTCGTAGCACGGGTGTCAGCCACGCCACTACCGATGACGATTTATGGGCATCCCCTTTAAAACGGGGCGATGACAAATAGTCACCTGGCCTGACTGATTTCATCAGATATACTGCACATGTTTATCCTTCTAGCACTTTTGTATACATCTCCATAATATGTTTTATCTTTTTCCTCGGCGCTTCTCTTTCTACCTTGTATCGCTACTGCTGCCTGTAACGAATGCCATCGCATCAATTTCTTCCAAAACCGCGAGCTCGAGGATCACATGGTTCCCCACGCACGTCACCACGGAAGGCGACGCGCTCCCAAACCTAAACGAGACGGCGCGCCGGATGGCGCGAGACATGACCCGCCGCGCCGCACAGGACAACGCCTCTCGAACGATAGCGAAAGCTCCTCGCGCACAACAGGACAGGCTCACCAGATGCAACGACATAACCATTGCATATCTGAACGCCAGGCGGATATACCCACCGCCGAGTCCCGAATTGAACAGGAGGCAGGCCGTCGCCTTGAGACACCTCCGGGCGAACACCATCCCTAATCCATACCATCTGAAACGTATCTTCCCAGATAAGCATCAGGACGACACGTGCAAATTGTGCCAGGAAAAACCAGCAACACTCAAGCACATGCTGTGGGAGTGCAATGTAGCTATAGGAAGGATGGCAGTTGCTCCGGAGACCCTGTCTTCGAGGTGGGCCGCCGCTCTGCGCAGCTCAGACCTCGGAATCCAGACGTGGGCAGTCCAGCAAGCCCGTGAGGCGGCGTTGAGGCAGGGCCTTTACGTTCCCCCGTGGAAGACCTGAGCCCGGGTCGCGTTAGACCTTGCCGTACGTACAGGAAAGTTGTATCCATCCATCCATGACACCAGATGCTGCCTTCAGGTGAGAGCTGCGAGGACTGCGGAAGACTGGATAAAATGACTACACTCGCGCGGTGCGTGTTCGCATGGTGTTTCATTGCGATAGAAACTATACGGACACTCCTGGCGCATTTCTGCCGTCGGCGTCACCATGACGTTCGGCATGAAGTCTAAGGGCGACAACACCGTCGCCGCGCGCCATAGGCTGTACGTGCGAGTGAAAGTATACGAGGGTGAGGCCGCGATGAAGGGTCAATCTCGCCCGCGCAGCGGAGAAGAAACGCGCCGTCTTGCGTCCCGCTCTTTTTTCAAATATCTTCAAATAGTTTTCAACTTCATCGCCTTAGCTAAAATGGACCCATAAAAGAACCTGATTTCGGGGTATGTCAGAATAGTAGCTCAAAAACGAAAGTGTTGCGATTTTTCAAACACCTACTGAGGGCGATCTAATTTTACTTTCCCGTTGGCCAATAATACTAGTGGTGTAGATTTACCGAAAAACTGCAATGGGGTGCAATGCTTCAAGTTTAGAGTGCTAGGCCTTCGAAACGGTAAAATCTGCAAGTCGTTGAAACGCTCTTTTTCTCCTTTAGTGAAACAAGAACTTTTTCATGAAATCCTAAGTTTCCCAAACAGTCGGACCAAGCAGTCGGCGCCTTGGTCCAGACGGTCAGACTTGTACGCAACTGCATGTGAATGAATACTCGCGCAATTGGGCTGACTCTAATTGCTGTCGCTCTTGGACGACTGCGCTAACTTTTCCTGTGCGTTGACTAAGCTGGACGGCGTCGGCCGCGCGTGTAGGAGCCTCGAAGGAAAGAACTTCACTCGTTGGGATCCGTTTCGAGACTGGCTTATTTTACAAAAGACAGGTCGAAGGGAATAGAAACGAAATAGAAAAGAAACATGAAGTCCACGTTCTCTGTTGGCCGCACCAACGCCTTCGTCCCTGTCAGAGGCGCCGGCTATTCGCCTCAGCAGGTGGTCCGCCGGAAACCCGGTCGCACGGATCAGGTTGCGGGTCGAGACGCCGGCCGAGACGCTAGCACAGCGGGGGCGCCCCTCGCCCGTTCGTCGGCTCCCTCTCTCTCTCTTGCGTCGTCGGGCCCCCAAACACGAGTGCAACAAACGTGTGACGGTCGTTGTGACTTTCGGTCGTTTGTGACTGTCAATGAGGTTTGCTGAAGGCGCAACGCCCAAGGACCAACCCGACCCATAAGATGTCAGTGAAGAAAGCCAACAGAGGGCAAGGTGGTCAGTGACGACATGGAAAGGCCTGCCGTACACTGTAAAAATGTTTACACGCGTAAGGGTGTTTTCTTGTCGCACTGGTGACACCGCTAACGTTAGGACTTTCCATAAATGTACAGAAGCCCACAACGGAGCTCTAACTAGACGTGCGACGAGTTTCATATCTCTCCCTGTAAAATTTTTTTGTCGGATATTTCTGTGCACCCAAGGTAGCCATACCGATTACATAGTCTTCAACTACGTCTTTTGTCATCGCACGTCCAGTTAGATCCGTTGTCGCCCTCTGTAAATTTTTGTAAGGCCCTAACAGTAAGGGTGTTATCAGTGCAACAAAAAACTCCCTTAAGAGTGCAAACATTTTTACACTGTAGCGATAAAATTTTGACCATCCGGACGATAACAAGGCACTCCTGCTCTGTAAAAGCTACAGAAATTCTGAGAATTGTGTACTAATGCGTAAGCATTGTTTGGCTCGGCTGCGACTTCGTATTTGCTTATGGTATCCTCGACTGGTCGCCTCAATCCCCTGAAGCAGAGTCGGGCCGATCCAGTGTTCCCCGAACTTAGGGTAGAGGACAAGCGTGCAAGCCGAACGTGTGACTCGCTCTCGGAGGAAATGGCAGATGCGAAACCACGTCACTACTGCCACCGTCCGATGTTTCGCCTATGCTAAGCTCCCGGCGCTGCCGGGAAAACCGGCGGACGCATCGAGGAAAGCGTTAGTCGAGACGCCAGCATGCAATGGCCTATGTTGCCTAGGTTACGGCGGACGGTCGCCAACAGCAGCGACGCTGTGCTGTCATGACGTTGCGGGAAACGCTTCAACCTCGACGACTGCTCCGACGACAGGGCTCGAAGCGCCTCCGAGCGCTCGAAGATGGAGGAGAGCTATCGAGAAGAACCATCCGAACGCAGGTCGCACACCCTCTTTCAACCAGCCGAAGACAACGCCTCTCGCGAGAGCGCTACGAAACGACCAGCCGAAAATGTCATTAGTTTTGCGTACTTGCTTTTCATAGCTTATGTGCGTCTACCATGGCCTTTCCGGTGGCAAAGAAATTATGTCTTTGTAGACAACTGCCACATTTTGTCGCCACATCCGGACCCTTCAATGCAATCATACCGATTGGGCCGGACGGCCGGGCTCGAGCACACCTCGATGGAGCCGAGCGGTCCGATGGGAACGCCAGCTGCATACCGCAGTAGCGCGTGAGGCGTTGCGCGAGGGGATAGTAGAGAGTTTTAGTATAGCGTAATATCCTTGCGTTAGCGTGCGACGCAACGCTCACGCAGAGAAAGACTGCACTGCGCGGCACAAGGTAGTGTTTTAGAATAGCGGAACGGAGAAAAGCGTTAACGTTAACGCAAACAAATACAGCGCCATCTAGATGTAAAAACACGAAGTACTGGAAAGCCAAATCCACACATGTCGAGCTTATCCAATGCCGAATCCGCAAGTGTGTCCCTAAGTCAAGCTTATCGAAAGCCACAGTCGCTGCGTTAATTACGCATGTAGGTGTTTGGGTTGGGCGTTGTTTTGTCGAGAGTCGCGAAACACACCGATTATTCTTGGCATGCCGCGATCGAGTGTTCTGTAGGACCCATATTACTTGTCCTTATTGGGATGACATAGACGCCCTCATGCGTCGGGAACGAGAGCGACCGCTCAGGTTCTACGTGTCCTCAAGATCCACTCAACATCGAAGCTATTCCGGAGGGGACGTTTCGCCGGCAATTTCGCTTCCAGAAAGCGGATTTCCCACTTTCCAATTTTTCGCAACGGACGCCCACCTTGACGTCCGTCCGAATGGGTTCAAGGCGAAAACCTCCTTCACGAGGTTTGTATTGTCGTCGTTGGTAAAACGCACACGCATTGTGACCACAGCACCGACCACACTACCGTGTTTTGCCGCGGAAAGCGTGACATGCATCAGCTTGACATGCGACTATATAACAAGCGAACGAGAGAAATACACTTGGACGCCATCTCGAGGCGTATACAGCAAACATGAGCAAACATTACCAAACCCTCTCGTCAAGCCTACTGCGCCGCTAATCGAGAACGTATATCGTAAACAACGCCCATTTGTCACCTGTGCGCCACTGTCGAAGCATCATCACACAATTCTGAAGCGAACACGAGCATTAGTGGGGAACGAATGAGCCGAACAGTGCAGGCCGACGACTCGATAGATCCGAAGCGGGCTGCTCTCACTGCGACTGGCGCCGCCATGTTGCCGTACGTAAGGCTCCCCTTGCGTGCGTTAGCGTTCACCGCTAAATCTCGAAAATAGCGTACGTACGTAAGAGCTTCAGCACCGTTTACGTACAGCGCATGAGCAGTGTGGTGCACGCAACGCTTTGGCTAACTCTGAGTTTGCTGCTTTACGCTATATACTAAAACTGCCTAGTGCTTCGCCGCGATGCTAAATCACCCTCAGTGTCGCTCTCGCAAACCTGCCTTGTGCGCGCGTCCCTTGTCCACGCAATCCTACGACTGCGTTCCGACTTCATTGGGCTCTGTAAAGCCCAATGAAAACGCGCCAAGCGTCTCAAGGCGCTCGCTTGCCCGCGAGGTGTTCATATAAGGGCGCGCGGCGTTCGGAGACGACGCTAGGGGGCCAAACGGAGCGGTCACGCTTCGCATGAGCTCCTGCCTCGACGCCTCATTTCACCCAGAAAACCTCGAAGTCGCCAAAAATGCAGTACTCTATCGCTTTCTACTAAACAAGCGAAACCTTTGAATAACCGGTTTTCAACCGTAAGTCCATGTTTCCTCAATTTCTGCTTGTTCGAGGATCCGCGGAGAAGAACGCTGCTCTAAGCCTAGGGGCCTCGGCCGTCGGTCCGACGGAACGCTGCTCCAGCTCGTACGGGACGCGCCAGGATGGCTGACGACGACGCGTCTGCGACGATCGGAGCGACGACGCCGATCGAAAAGAACCCCCAACGCGAAGACAACACTACCGACCTTTCGCAAAAGGAAACCTCCGACAACGGGGGATGGAAAATACTGCAAAATACCACAACTCACGGCTGATCGCCGTTCCGGTTACCGGGACCTAAGCGGTGGACAAATCAGCGCCGAGCCAGCCAAACTAAAGTGGAATCCCATTCGCCAAGAGAAGCTACCTCCACTGCCGAAGACCGATTTCGATGTCATCATTAGACCGAAGAAGGGGCTCAACATCAGTCACCTGAGCACGCATCAGATGGCCCGGGCTATAACCAAAACATCTGGAAACGAGCCAGACAGCGTGGTCGAGCCAGACATGTGCAACGAAGGCAACTTGCTTATACGGTTGCGCAACGGATCAAACATCGCCCTAATCAGCACGCCAAGCATGAAGACGGCCAATGTTGTGCAGAGCGTTCCAAGTCTACGTTTTGATGCGAAAGACCATGCAGTGACGGCTTAACGTGGCAGAGCCGGACAATTTGTCGAAAGATGCAATTCACAGACTGGACGCCGGACACACCGACCGAATTACAAGCCCAACTTCGGGTACGTACCCAAAGAGTAAAAATACTTTATGCAAGAATGCTTGGAAACTCCCGAACCGCGATCATTACCTTCGAGGGCAAGATCGTCCCCCGCTACGTGTATTACTACAGCGGCGAGAGACGTCGCTACCTCTATCGGTAATCGGGGCAAGTTTGCTATATATGCTTCAAGCCTGGGCATAGGGCGGATGTATGCACGACACCTGACGCCGTTGTCTGCTCGAACTGCGTCGGCCCTGTCATCGAGGACGGACACACCTGCAAGCCCAGGTGTACGCCATGCAAGTAAGTGCACCCCACACGGACAAAGTAATGCAAGGAACGCCTCAGGAAGCCGAGAAGCTCATGGGTATAGTGAACTAGATAGTACACCATACTCATGGGCGAGAAAAAAAGAGGGACCAGACGCTGAAGCCAGGGACGCCGGCAAAGGTGGCCCACCATAGGGCGGCGGGAAGTCACAACTGCCATGGCAGCCATGAACAATGCACTAGCGAATCATAGCAACCTCGTTTCTAACATCCAAGAGGAGACGCGCAAGGATAGAGAACGCCTATAGTACGACTTACGGGCATAAAATCCAGAACTAAACCCTATACTAGGCCATCAGTTGAGTATGGCGAGCCATCGTAAATGCTCGGTCTAGATGGAAACCCTCGATATATGGCAGCCGTGGGATCCGCAGAAAGCAAGGTCTTCTTAAACAACACATCACTAACTGCACAGCTCCACCAGACATAATCGCCCTACTGGAAACCGGCTGCTCACTGTTAGGGTTGGCGTCTGACACCACGTGACGAAAGGAATTTCATCCGACCATCTTCGTCGAAATGAGGCGTGACTTCTGCGATTGTTGGCGTCCCGCAAATCGTGCACAAATAACTTTCTCTCACCCGACCTTCTTCCCCCAGGGCTTTTCGAAATGATGCATGATTTCTTAATTCGCCATGACCGTTTCGAGTGTCTACCTGTCTGCCGGAAGCCCCGCATTGTACAGCCTCTTTTGTGTGTGTGCGTGCGTGCGTGCGTGCGTGCGTGCGTGCGTGCGTGCGTGCGTGCGAGTTTAGAGAGGCTCTTTCCTCGAAGTGGAGCTAGAAGAGAACTTCCACGAACCCGCAAAGCGCAGAAGAGGCGGACAGGCGTCTACAATTCCGGGAGACGAGACGACTTCTTCCTTTCAGCAGGCTCGGTATAACCGGACGAGGAGAGGCCCTCTTTCCGCACCGGTCACGTGACATCGACGGACGCAAGATCCCGCCCAAGAGACGCTATTTAAGAATCTCCGAAATGTACTTTTGATCGCTTCGTGCTCTTCTCATTTTCTTTCATCTACCTTTGAATAAACCGTGCAAGTTTAGCAATAGAAAATCGTCTCGCCTTTGCTCAGTCGCCATGGTCTACCGGATGCCTGCAGCCAGCCAACGCCACGCTACCCAATAAGTAACGTCGGTCGAGCTCCGATAGGCAGGCGCCGCTACTACTCGGCAGTACGATACACTACCCTGGAGTACGCAACATCACCCATTCTTGCGGGCTACTAAGTATATGTATGGAGTGCTCGGGCAGTGTAAGGTCGCGACGCTGGTTGCCAAAGCTGTCACCGCAATCAGACACGACATTGACGCATCTTTCTCCTCAAGATTTACAGCCCGCCAAGCCAGAGAAAAGCCAACTTCGCCTACCTGCTACGCAAGGCAGAACGAGCAGTACACAAGGACGGTCTCATCATCCTGGGGGATTTTAATGGCTGGCACAAAAGCTGGAGCTACGTTAAGGAAACTGAAAAAGGCAGAGATCTAGTCAGAGAAGCGGATCGCCGAAGGCTGAGTCTCATCACAGACCATACCCAACCCACGCGATTGGGGAATAGCAGCGAATGATGACGTCATTTTCCCATAGTTAGAATGAACCATAGGTAGTAGAAAGCTGGAGACGCGCAAACCTGGTATTATTGTTATTGATGAGTTACCACGTTACATGGGCCTGCGAAAAACCAAAGGTAACGCCAGTACACAAAACACCAACACCGGAGCAGTGGGAGGCTGCGCTGTCCTGCTCGAAGCCTGAAGAACAGCCCAAGCTGATCGATAGAGCTAGGGAGATGGCAAAGGCCACAGGGGCCCTAGACTGAGGCCTCCACCTTCACCGGTATACCTCCTTTGTGAATATAAAGTTTTCCATTCAGCGTTTAATGGACTTTAGGCCACCCCCAAATATCAAGCTGGCCGACATCCCAATGTCAAGTTGACCCAACCACACACTTCATCTGTGCCGCCACCAAACTTTAAGTAGCCCCATAGCGAAATTGAAAATGGGCCACCCCCAAATGTTACCTGGCCTACCCCTAGATTTCAAGTTATCCACACCCCCCCCCCCCCCAATTTAACTTGACCCTCCACGAAATTTTAAGTTGGCCCATATCCAAGTTTCAAGCTGGCCCACCCCCAAATTTCAAGTTGGCCTGCCCCCAAACTGACTTGGAAAGCATATTTAGTGCAAGCGAACAAGGACAGAAGAGAGACGACACCGCAAGTCACAGATGTCGCATCTCATCTCCCTATGCAATATTTTGTTTGATAAGATGGGAATCTCATTATCACAATCAGTTATGGATTCTACAAAATGTTTATGCTGTTTCTTGCCGTCTTATGTTTAATGAGCGCATCGTGCTGTCCTCTCCCTTCTGTCCCTGTTCGCTGGCGCTAAATATGCTGTCCAAGTCAGTTTGCCAACACGCCCAACAAATGGCGATGCTGCCCTCAAAGTTTAAGTTAGCCCACTCCCCAATTTCACATGCCCCAACCCCCATTTCAAGTTGGTCCACCCACAAATGTAAAGTTGGCCCACTTGCAAATTTCAAGTCGGCCCACCCACAAATTTCAATATGCCCTACACCCAAATTTCAATATGCCCTACACCCAAATTTCAGTTGGTCTACCTCAAAATTTCAAGTTGACCCAATCCCCAATTTCAGGTTGACTCACCCCAAACTCCAGTTGGCCCACCATACTATAAGCTTCTTCATGCATCTTCAAAGGAGCCGGATGTACGAGTATCTGGGTATTCTTTCTTTTCTTTAGTTGAAGTTGTTCCTTATCGCTTAATAGCTACCACTCATCTACGTTCACACTATCATAAGGACCCAATGTGTCTGTGAATTACGCATTTTTGTGCTTGGATTGATGGAATAGTTAAAACAGCGATTAGCTGAGGGAATGCGTAAAATAAAGATTTCTAGTAGCGTTTTCTTTATTAACTCTGGAAGAAATGCAGATAAATATATATTTTCGGAACAATCGCAGTTCTTTTGGGTCCATCGTTTACTGCTCTACCATGCGTCAAAACCGGCTCGTATTGTTATTTAGGAAGTTGCATAACGATGCGTGGCTGCCTGTCCCGTACAACCACATAGAGCGCAGGACGCTGTACTGCGTCCACCACGGAAGGTTAGAAAAACGCCCAGATAAGCATAGCTATAGAAGTCACTACGTCAGGCAGTTAGACTGATAACGGTAGAAGCGTCATTCAAAACACACGGAATCATGCTCCAATTCTGGCAGCATTTTCTCTACTTCTTTTTAAATAATAACATTTGGATCCACAAATAGTTCCCCAAGGAACGGTTAAATTTGTTAGTTTCGTTTTGCCTTCCTGTTTGGCTATTGCCTCGGCTCTCTTACTTAGTAGATGGCTTAATTTCTCAACTCCTTGCGACTCTTGTTTCCTGTTGCCAGTTTTGCATGAACAGTGCTGTACAAGTATGGAAAACCCAGACGAGGTAACAGGTAACATTTATATTCCTTATGGGGCGGGCAATAAAACAACGGACAGCTACCAAAAGAAGTACCAAAAAAGAATAAATCTAAAAGACGTCTCGGCTTCCCTACGGAAGCCTTGTTACAATGGGTTGAAGGAAAGTTTACGGAAGCTTATGTATACTTCAGAACGAACAGCTTCGAATGCCGCTGCCGAACACACGGATGCAACGGGCCACAAGACTGACTGGGATCGCTCGAGTTATCGGTCAGGAAAGGAACCTGAAATCTCGGCTGTATCTGGAATCACTGGAGATACAGAAAAGACGTCACAGGCTGAATCAAAATGAGGGAACCCCCCCCCCCCCCGTCATACAGGCGCTGCTTACGTCACGTTCTGAAGTATACATAAGTTTCCTTGAACTTTCCTTGAACCCATTGTGAACAAGGCTTCCATAGGGAAGCTAAAAATTATGGGGTTTTACGTGCCAAAGAAAGAGAGAGCGAACTTTATTGAGAATGCCTGCAGAATCGGTTAGGCTCCCTCCACGCAGGGAGGACAAGCTTTTACCGCGACGCGGCCACTACGTCAGTCTCGTGCGTTGTGCTCCTCGAGGTCTTGGTCCCTCGCTACTTCCGCAGGTCCGAGAGGGCCGCCGCCCCCTACCTGGGGGTGCTGCCCCCCTTCTACTCGGTTCCTGACTTCCTGGACGGCCTTGAGTTGTGTCTCTTGATCATAGCTCCTTGTTGCAGCCTCTAGCTGCGGCGGGATCGTCGTCTTCTCACTGGCTTCTCGCGGATTTACGCTACAGTCCCAAAGGATGTGAGCCGCGGTGGCTCTCTCCTTCGCGCACAGCCTACACACGTCACTCGCGTACGCGCTCGGACACACGTGCTTAGCTAGCACCGGTGTGAGCAGGGACCCCGTCTGTAACTGTATGTATTACACAGCCTCCTTCCGGGTAAGCCCCGAGTGAGGTGGCGGCATAGTCTGTCTGTTCAGTCTGTACCACTTCACTATTTCGTTGAAGGTGGTCATCTTGTCCTTGGCACTGCACCGCGACCAACACTCCGAGACGGCCGTGCTTGCAGCTGCGCGGTTGGTTAGTCCTCGCGCGGCCGAGTTGGCCGTCTCGTTGTGGTTCACGTTCCCGCGCTCCGACACGTCACTGCCCATGTGGGCCGGAAACCACTTGATCAACACAGCACTTTTGCGCGCGATGTCTTCGGCCTTGCGCAGTATACGCGCGGCCTCACTACATACCCTACGCTTGGCGTAGTTCTTCACTGCCGTTCTAGTCACACAACACTGTAGTGCATCCGGTGTCGGAGACGGCAAAGGCGATGGCCACTTCCTCCGCCCGGTACGCTTCTCGAATCCGTACGCTCGCCACGGTCTTTGTTGCACTTGTCGACACCCCGACAGCCACCACTGCGTATGCCAAAACAACTTTCTGATAATGAGGCACGCCGTAGTGGAAGGCTCCAGAAATTTTGACCACCTGGGGTTCTTTAATGTGCACCTAAATCTAAGTGCACGGGTGTTTTCGCATTTCACCCCCATCGAAATGCGGCCGCTGTGTTCCGTAGGGAAGCTGAAACGTCTTTTAGATTTATTCCTTTTCAGTACTTCATTTGGTCGGTGTCCGTCGTTTTGTTGCTTCATGCTCCATCCCGACCAGACGGGCTTCCATCGAACCCTCGATTTCATATTCCTTATGGGTTTAACGGTTATTGCAGGGTTTGATCATGGACGCTGCTTCGCATGATCTTATTTTGCACCTTATCTAACCTATAACACGGGTATATGGTTCCAAGGATATGTCAGCGTCGCGGCGAGCCGTCACTCGAGCAGATAATTACGCAAAAGGAGAAAAAACACAAATGTCGTTCTCTCCGGCCGCAACTCGCTCCACGAGCATAAAGGCCGTCTGACTACGAACCGAATCCCTTTCCTGGTCCCTGGATCAGTCTAAACAAAGGTTGAACTAATGAATAGCGATGCGCGTGACCGTCGTAATAGATTGTGACAACTGAACGCATATCGAATTAATCGCGCGGGCAACGAATGGATGTGAAAACTGGCCTTCACACCCCAGGAGATGCCGACGACTACCGCCGTCCAAAAGGAGTTCAAAAGGGAGCAAGATGTTCACCGCCGAATAGCTGTCAAGTCTCAAGCTTGTGTTGGCGGTGCTTTAGCAATGTGTGCGAGGAGTGGTGGCGTGGGTGGGGGGCGGGGGTCGTTCCGCTTAGATTCGGGGGGGGGGGCGCCCCCCTTCCTGGGTACTTGCCTGGGCACATACCCAGTGGCACGTATATCCAATGACCCAAGTCGGCATGAAAGAAGTTCTTGATGACGGCACCTATCCAGTGACAAATCAATAAGTTGGCGTCAAAGAGGTTTCTTGAAGAGCGTCGCACATACCCAGTGGTACATTTTTACAGCGTTAACCTCGGAATCGGAACACGGAAACGGCGAGATACACCCCAAAAGTTGGGTTGACTCAAAGAAGAACGCTTCACATTGCAAAGACTAGCCTACTTAGCACTTGTACAAAGACATATTCACCGCTAAAAGGACGAAAACCGAATCCAAGAGGCAAGAAACACTGACGATAACGCGGGCGGCTCTTTCAAAAGATTTATTATGAGTACACACATGAACAAATACACAAACGTGACAGCCATACAGCTTATGCAATCGGTGCCTTTTATTTTCTTCAGCGTGTCCTCATCATTTCGCTTGCCGTTCGACCCCAGCGACGGCAGATCAAATGCGCCGTATGCAAACGCCGCCTCCCACAGGCAGCCCTTGCAGCGCGGGGGCGCCACTAGATTTCTATTTTAGCAGGAAATAAGTAATTACTTGGTATTTCTTGTTCCATACCCACAACACAAGTGATTCACGACTTACAGCGCATAAAAGACAAGCAAAAATACACACAATTCACGGAAAACACGGAACAAGAATACTGACAAAAAGATAACGAAACCGGTAGGGATTTAAGGTTTTTTGAAGCCACATATTGTGTCCTATTTTTTGTCTATAAGCGTGAGTGTGTGCGTGTGATCCTCCATTACTTTTACATTCAAAGCTTTCAATGAGCGTTCAGCTGAAAGAAAGCGGTCGTGTCATCCCTACTTTTCGCTTGTCTCCGCCCAATGATCCTTTCTTCTTGGACACAAGACAGTCACCGAAACGCTTGTTCCGCCCAACGGCCCCATGTTTCGATCGGTTTCACCAGCCATCGTGGGTCCTCCGCTGCTCCCACAGCGCTTGAACAGCGTATCCCAATGTCAACAGCAGCGCCTGCATGGGTCTCGTCATGACCGGCGAGTAGTGCAGGAGGCGGCATCCGTCCAGGTGGCGCCACACCGCCTGCGTGTAGGCGACCAGGCCAAGCGCCGTGGCACCGGCGCGAACCGGCAACGCCAGCATGCCACCGTTGTCACCGCTTCCATCTCCCTGAGGAACATAAGTGAGGCCTGCTGCTGAGCGCATCAAATGTGGTACCACATCTTAAACGCACTACCACCCATCGGACACCGCTATCTTTAGCTGCCCGTTGGCACTTTCCTGCGAAATCTCCCGCACAATATATCTCACCAGGTGGTCGGTATGCTGCTACATCGGGCTCCGCAATCGGTAACGGCATAGCTGCATGCAGCAAGCAAGCCGGAGCGAGCACCAAGCGTCTCGAATGCCACGTGACCACCTTCTACATGTCATGACATCGCGGCACATAAATCGCCCGGGGAACGAAACCGAAACTAGTACACGGGGTATGCCTACTAACTTTTCATCATCATCATCATAATCATCATCACCATCTGCCTATGTTTATGCCCACTGCAGGGCGAAGGCCTCCCAGCGACCTCCAACCACCTATGTCTTGCGCCAGCTTATTCCAACTTGCGTCAGCAAGTTTTCAAATTTCATCACCCCAACAAGTTTTCTGCGATGGACTGCGCTTCCATTCCTTTGGCACCCATTTTGTAACTCTAACGGTCCACCGGTAAACTGCCAACGCATTACTTGGCCTACCAAGCTACACTTTTTTCACCTAATATAAACTAGAATATCGACTATCCCCGTTCGCTAACGCCTAACATTTTTCGTTCCATCAGGCTTTGCGCGGTCCTTAACTTGCTCTCGAGATTCTTTGTTAACGTCAACGTTTCGGCACCTTATATGTTAGCACCGGCAGAATACAAATACTTGACACTTTCTTTTCTTTTTTCAGTGGCAGTGGTAAGCTCCCTGTCCGGATCCGGCAATACCTGCCGTATGCACCCAAACCCATTTTTATTCTTCTGTAAGTTTCCTTCTCATGATCAAAGTCCCCTGTGAATAAGTGAGCTAGATAAATGTACTCCTGCATAGAACACGGAAGCTGACTGGTCATCATAAATTCGTGCTCCCTTCCCAGGCTACTGAACACTACTTTTGGCTTCTGCATATTAATCTTCAACGTTACTCTTACACTTTCTCAGTTAGGATCCTCAATCATTCTTTAAGTATTATTTCGAAATAGCGGGTTTAAAAAACGTTATATTGAATTCTGGGTTATTAGGTGCCAAAACCAAGAGATATGATTACGTGGCATGCCGTAGTGTGGGATTCCGCATTAATTTTGACCACCTGGGTTTTTTTAATGTGCACCTAATGCACGGTACACAAACATTTTTGTATTTCGTCCCTATCGAAATGCGGCTAGTTCTCTTCTCTCGGCTAAGCCCCGGTAGCACAGGACGTGCCCGCTTTGTAGCACTGTATATGCTTCTTTTGGCCTCCTAACTTCACTGAGCCCTATTATATCCCATTTACTGCCCTCTAATTCCTCCAATAGCACTGCTAGACTCGCCTCACTAGATAACGTTCTAGCGTTAAACGTTGCCAGGCTCATATTCCAATGGCGGCCTGTCCGGACGGAAATAATCAGAAGAATAAGAATGGGCTGGGGTGCGTTTGGCAGGCATTCTCAGATCACGAACAGCAGGTTGCCATTATCCCTCAAGAGAAAAGTATATAATAGCTGTGTCTTACCAGTACTCACCTACGGGGCAGAAACATGGGGGCTTACGAAAAGGGTGCTACTCAAATTGAGGACGACGCAACGAGCTATGGAAAGAAGAATGATAGGTGTAACGTTAAGGGATAAGAAAAGAGCAGATTGGGTGAGGGAACAAACGCGAGTTAATGACACCTTAGTTGAAATCAAGAAAAAGAAATGAGCATGGGCTGGACATGTAATGAGGAGGGAAGATAACCGATGGTCATTAAGGGTTACGGAATGGATTCCAAGGGAAGGGAAGCGTAGCAGAGGGCGGCAGAAAGTTAGGTGGGCGGATGAAATTAGGAAGTTTGCAGGGACGACATGGCCACAATTAGTACATGACTGGGGTTGTTGGAGAAGTATGGGAGAGGCCTTTGCCCTGCAGTGGGCGTAACCAGGCTGATGATGATGATGACGAAATGCGGAACTTCATCACGCGCTCTCGGGCCTAGCAGTGCGAGATCAAAGCCACTACGTCACGACGGCGAGCAGAATAGCGGGTTCGAAATAAAAGACGGTTTATTCGAAAACATGCCATTAGCGGTGGCGACCTCGGCGCGACGGGTGATACTAGACAATTAATCTCTAATTAACAAAATTGATTAATTAACTTTCATAATTTAAGGGGATCGTCGTAATCGGAATTTCTAAGCGAGCGCTCCGTAAAAGCCATAACTTTTGGACCTGGGAAAATGGGATTACCTGCGGAATTGTGGCACGACGAAATTTGGCTTTAGCAAAAGCGTGAGAAGCCGAAACTGGCAGGTTGCAGCGAGCGCGTAGTCGGGCCCTTCTTCGAAGCGACGATCTGATTCCCAGCAGCAGCAGCGCTAGTAAGCAGCCAGAGCGCTGCGACAGCGAGGATCCCAAACGGCGGATGCCCGCCGCTGGGTTACGTAAGCAGACGGTCACCTCGAGGCTCGCACTAACGCCGAACTACTTCCAGATCCAAAAGTTATGAATTGTACGGATAGCTCGTCTCACTGTCCCGATTACGATGAGGCCACTGAAATTAAGTAACGTTATCTGTTGGATTTCTTGTTAATTAGAAACTAACCACCTCGTATCACACCATGCTCGCCACCGCTCACGGCATATGTCTCCGCGGAAACCACCGTTTTTTTTTTTTCATAACAGCTATATTTAAATATTGCTAAAAGAGTTTGTAGAAACATCCGATATAAATTATTTGAGGCACTCTGAATCTTGTCTGTATGTTCATATAGGGTTTTGTGGTCTGGAGCTTAATTTATAGCAACATAATGAGAAAAAGTAGAAAATGTCAAACAAGCCATATCCCTTTCAGTCCTTCTTGGCTAATAGTGTACATATTATAGACGACAATTCACATTTTCACGTTCCAGTCCGGCAACAACAACTCTTGCAATTCCGCCCGAAACGCGAAGCATTGATAACGATATCAATGTATAGACAACTGCACGAAATGTGGTTCTTAATTTTTTTCGGCTTATATATATACCAGTAAATATTTGCTCACTATAATTAAATTAACAAGTATGGCGTCACGTGCGCGCTTACCAAGTAAGATGAACGGACCTAACTAGACGACCACGAACACTGGCTGTCACAACGTTGGCATAAAGAGCACCCGAAACGGGGAGCAGACGTTTCGCGCACGTGTAAGTGACTCGCACTGGCGGTGAGAAGCTAAAATTTTATAGTAAATGGTATTTATAGATATTGATTTTGTAAATCAAGACTTAGCACATTTGTAACTAGGCTATTATTTACACTTGCATATTTTTGTTTGATTTGTACCTGATACAATGTGCCTAAACCGGGCTTTACGCTTCAAGGCCCTGTCTTCTATGGTAGTACCGACTATGTAAAGCGTTTATGTGACAATAAATTCCCATCATTAAAAAAAGCCACTATTTCACCCGCAAGGCGAAGCATCGATTGCGAGAGCAAATTAGCAGACAGCTATACGAAAGATAGTCCTTTTATGGCTGTATCAACTTGTAAACATTCACTTACTAACTAAATTAAGAAGCATGGTGTCAGCGCGCACCGCAAACGTGAACACATCACACTCGATGATCGCGGACACTCGCCGTCAAACGTGAGGATACGCGGCAGCAGCAGCGAGCGAAGTGATTTTCGCGCTGTCTATCGCTTTAACGCAAAGTGAGCGCAGAGAACACACAGCACGCACAAGGCTACGAGCCGCTGACGCACCTAGACTGCCCCAATGCAGATCGCTCTCAAGATACGGCCGCCACTCCCGCAGTTGCAACCGGACCGAGCAGAACGCCGCCCCCCTTCCTCCACTCCTCGCCGGTCGCATTTTTACAGTTGCTAGTAAGTACAGCGGGGCGTAGCACTTTCGGAGGCGGACGACGTTTCTGCGCAGGCGCGAATAAGAGCGGGTGCGCGAGAGAAAATCTGGGGGCTTTTGCCCCTTGAATATCTGACTTTGCCTAGACACTACGGAGGGGAAAGTTTATTTGCTCGTGTTGTACGCGTTTGTAACCTAGGCGTGCCGGCTTTGCGAAGTGGGGCTGAGTTTATGCTCCGACGCTGCCTACCCACGCCATGAAGCGGTGGGCACGGACGCACCATTTGGTGATCGCTGTGTCTAAAGTCGGACAGATTTCCTCCCGCCTGCGGCTCTGAGTCAGCGATGCCGGATTAAACCTTTATTGCCCCTCACGGCGCTCTAACTTCAAAAGAACGGATTTCTCCGGGGGAGCAGCAGGGGCCGTAGCAGAGGCCCGGCCTGCTCTCCTCCTTCGTTCTTGGCAGGCTTTTGGATGCTGCTGTCCGCGACTTTTGAAGAGCTTTTTTGAGCGATCCCCTCTGAGTGAAATAAACGCACAGCGCCTTAGCAACCCCGGTTGAACGCCACTGCCTGATGTCATGCCATGAGGATTATTGGCTTTGCGTCTCCTCCAGGTTACGTTGCTAGGTTAGTTTAGGTTCGGTTCGCGTAACAGGCGTTAGGGTGGCGCTGCGTATTCTCACACCAGTTACGCCGTGCGGATTTTTGTCTTCGCGTCTCGGCCACGTTAGGTTAGGTTAACGTTAGGTTACGTTAGCGCAAAAGCCGTTAGGGTGGCGCGACATATTCTCACAGCGGTTAAGCCGTGATGATTACTGTATTTTCGTGTCGGTTACGTTTGGTTAGATTAACGTTAGGTTAGCATCACGTTAGGTTAGCTTAGCCTAAGAGGCGTTAGGGTAGAGCAACCGTATTCTAATCGCGGTTGCAGGGGCGTCAAGCGCCACCGGCGGCCTTTCAGCCACTTGCGTTCAACCCCGGTTGCTAAGGCCCTCTGCCTTCTAGATTTTCAATACATGCGACCCGGCCTATACTACGGTCGCTACTGTGCTGTGATATGATTTCCAAGGTACATCGCAGTAACGCAAACGAAATCTATGATCGGCCACGACTGACTCAGCACGAAATCCCCGGGTGCGAGACAGTCTGTCCGGCACAGCGGTCACCAAAGTGGGGCGTCAGTGCCCGCGGCTTCGCCTATTTCCCCGCGCCGGCAACCAGCCTCCGAGCGTAAACAAATCCGACCCCACTCCGCAATGCCGGCACGCCTAGGGACAAACGCACACAACACGCGCTAAGAAACCTCCTCCATAGCGCCAGCCAGAGTCATATATTCAAGGAGCCCCCGCATTTTTTCCCTCGCGTCCGCTCTTACTCGCGCAAGCGCACAAACGTCCGGCGCCTGCGCAAGAGCCACGCTCCGCTGTATTTATTAGCAATTGTAAAGTCGCTCGCCGGTACCTCCCAACTAGAGTGTATATACTAGACTATGGTCTACTCCCAACGCTGCGTGCCTCGCGCACCACCGAAGACGGTGCGCTTCCACTCCGCTTTCACGTAGGCGAGATGTAGCCGCGATCGGAAGAAATGACGGGCGCGCGCAATGTAACTCAGCGCAGAGTCTAATACCTTCCTTTTACAATAGCAATTACGCGTCGAGATCTGTTTTTGATTTGCCCTATGTTTTTTTGCGATAGCAATTACATGGAGGACACTCCAGACGTATTTTCGCCGCCGTCGACGTCGTGATGTTCACTAAAAGCCCGAGTGCGAAAAGATACTATCGCGCTCCCCATGCCGCATGCTGTGGAAGCAAGGAAAGTGTGCGAGGATGAGCTGAGAAAGCCGGCAACGTCATGTGCGCCGTCTTCCCGCGCGCCCTATGTTGAGGTCCCGCGATCCACTGCACGGAAGGGCGCCTCCTCTTCTAGCGCGGCCATTACTGCGCATGGCTGACCGGACGCTGAGCACATATGCGGTCCTCGCACCGTATCTCGCCGGTAATCTGCGGCGGGTGCAAAGCTGAGGAGGGGGGGGGGGGGGGAATATTGCTAGTGACATTACGCGAGCTATCTTCACGTGCGCCTAGTGTTAAAGGTTACGTAATCTATCAAATTTCAGAGACGCAGCGAAGCAAGAGGCCGCACGAAACGTCTGCTTCCCGTTCCCAGTGCTCTGCATGCGAACGTTGTGACAGCCAGTGTTTGTGGTCGTCGAGTTAGATCCGTTCACGCTTAATTGGTAAGTGCTAGCGTGACGCCATACTTGTTAATTTAATTATAGTGAACACAAATTTACTGGTATTTATACAGCCAATAAAACTATGAACCTCATTTCAGTAACTGTCTATACATTGATATCTTTATCAATGCATCGCCTTTCGGGCGAAACTGCGACGCTTGTTTTTTCATGTTTTACGTTACAATGTCTTCAAGAAGCGTGAAGCCCATGGTAAACAGCTACATTTAGACAAGGGAGAACATTGCGAAAACATACAACTACACATACAACGCAGGAACACGATGTTTGCACGCTCATTCCATTTAGTATAGAGCCATAATACAGCTCCAAGTGACACGAAACTCCCCACGTGATGTATACAGTATTATGTTTTTACGGTGGAGGCTACTTAAGATGGCCAGGGTGTCTACCAAGCTGACATTTCCAAATTCCCTGAGTTTTCCAGGTTTTCCCTGAGCACTTTTGCTAAATTCCCTGAATGAGCCAGAACTTTGTTTTATGTCAAGACAGGCTGACACCATGTTGCCCGATGCTGTCACTCTCTAGTAAGCATGTTGAAACAAAAAAAAATGACTTAATCCAGTTTGAATAGTAAGGAGTAATATCTATTTTATTTAAAAAGAAAACAGAAGGAAGGTGTTAGTAAAATGCACAGTGAAAAAAATGATAAAACCCATTGCAAATTGGGTCGAACATATTCAAATACGAGTGTAAGGAGATGCATACATAAGTAAATATTTTTTGAATATGAGCTATTTCTATCAACTGATAGCAAGCTCATCGGTATGAGGCCTGAACTTTGTCACAACTAAGATTCTCTCTCAGCTGCTGGGAAGTCAATCTCAACTGTCCTGACAATGACATACTCTCTGCCCGTACAAAACATCTTAGTGTAGGGTTTCACTGCTTTAAATAGCTTATTTTGGTTTGAATGAAGGACACCTGCATCTCGGCATCAGCCAACGCTTTGTTTTTTGAGCTCAAGCTCCTTCAAAGAGGTGGTGGGACGCTTCATTTTCCGTTAATTCCTCAGGACGTCGGTCCTTCCTGTTCTCATCCTCCTTCTGCCACACGTTGACCCCATGGATCGTTTGAAGCATCCTCTTGGTCAGTTGTACAGTCAACGTCCGATTTTTCGGACTCCCTAGGGGCCGCAAAAACATCCGAAAATCGGGCAGTCCGAAAAAAAATGAATGCATGTCTCTAACTGCCTATGAGGGCTAAAATTGGAACAGGCACGTCCGCAAAAGTTCTTAAGGCCTGCCAGTACACTTATTAGGCATATCAGTGCTCGTACTGTGACAGGAGATGAGGGTGCACGCGCGTATATTTAAGGAATACATAATGTGTCCCGTGACAATTGCCCCTTCCCAAGCTTGTAAGCTTCACCGCCTAACATTGCTGTAATGAAGCGAAGCTAACTTTCGGAAACTGTCATTACGAAACGCGCTATGTGTGATCTGCGAACTTCGAAGCCAATGGCGAAGATTACAAACGTGGTGTTGGTGCCATTGCTGACAGCGGCGAATTCTTTCAATGAAAAACACGGCACCGCACGGCAAGAAGCTTAACAGCGAACGTAGAAGCAGCTAGGCCTAACGTTGCCGTGGTGGTGGCCACGGCTGCCGGCGGATTTGCGTGCGATAGTGCCAGTTCGGGGCGGCGAGATAATCAAAATGGTGGCGGTGGCGGCTTTGATTAATGCCATTTCAGACCTGCAGTCAGGGCAATATACATTTACTATATGGAGTACGTGGTGGTGCCGCAAAGCCGTGCAAATTATCGGGCATGTCCGAAAAAGCGTCTGGAAAAATCGGTCGTTAACTACTCTGGCAATACATCGTGCCGATGACACGGCGTCAATGACGATTCATTGCGATTCCTCTGTTACTGGAGCCAGCATTAACACGACTTTCGTTCCCTTTCAATAAAGTTACAGCTAATTTTCCCTGACAGAAGCACGAATTCCCTGAGTTTTCCCTGAGTTTTTCCAGACTGTTCAAATTCCCTGAGAATTCCCGGTTTTCCCGGTTGGTAGACACCCTGATGGCCACGGCGGCCGCATTCTGATGGGGGCGAAATGCGAAAACACCCGTGTACTTAGATTTAGGTGCACCTTAAAGAACCCCAGGTGGTCGAAATTTCCGGAGTCCTCCATTACTTCATAATCAGAAAGTGGTTTTGGCACGTAAAACCCCATAATTGATTGAATTGATTATCATAATCAAAAAGTGCTGCAAAGCCCGTTAAAAGCGCATACGTTGGTATGTCCAGTAGCGGGAACATCGAGATGCGCCTCCTCTGCTTGACCTTTGACCGTCACCTTAGGCATTCGTTAGTGCCCGCCTCCTTTGCTTGAAGAGGATCTGTCCACTATTTAAAAACGATGTGCACATTCAACGTCTCTTCTAATCGTGTCTGCCAAAATATTGCTTCTTTAGCGCCAGTTCATCCTACTTTAGCTTTCCATGAAACGATGAGACAAAAAGTTGCAGTTTCGCACGAGGTGAAGCATCGATTGCCACAGCAAACTATTAGACAGCTATATGACGCAAGGATAGTAGTTTCATCGGCCGTATAAACTGGTAAACATTCGCTTACTAACTAAATCAACAAGGATGGTGTCGCACGCACAGAAGCAAACGTGAACACGTCTCACTCGATGACCGTGGAAACTCGCTCTCAAAACGCTGGGGTAAGGAAGCGCAGCAGCAGCAGCGAGCGAATTGACCTTCGTGCCTCTCGCTTTAACGCGAACTAAGCGGTGAAAGCACAGTGCAGACGAAGCTATCAGCACTCGGCGAATTCTTTTCCCATGGCAAAAAAAAATCGCTTTCAAGATAGGGCGCGCGCGACCACGCCATACGCAGCAGCCGACGGAGTAGAATGCCTCCCTTCCCCCCCCCCCGGGGGGGCCTTGCGTGCGACGGAAAACGGCGCACTTCGTCCCCGCTTTCCTTTCGTGCGCGCGAGATCGAGCCGCCATTGTCGGCTCACCTTCTCAAATTTTCCCTCGCGCATACACCATACGGCACGCGGCGAACCACGTTATCGCCCTTCGACTTTATAAGGAACATCACGGTGACAGCGACGCCGACCGCAGAAATGCGCCTGGAGTGTCCATATAATGGCTGTCGCAATAATAACGGTGCGTTAGCGTCATCCCAACCTGCTCGTATGTGCTGCATAGGCATGTGCACTCACCAGCAAGCAGAACCTCACCAAAGCAGGCACCACGAGGCTGACGCGCACCAAGACGCCGATCCAGAAGAGAGGACTGGTCAGTGAACCCAGTGCCGATAGCGTGCGAGACATGGCACCTGCGTAAAGAGGAGCCTTTTGTTTAGTCCTTAAGCAGGTTCAAAAAGAAATCAGTGCCCTTCCACTCTGGAAGAAAAATGACCAGCGAAGCTGTGTATGTGGGCCGCTTAATGGCGAACTGCACCTCCGCGGCGTATCGGTCCGGTATTGCACTATCTTCGGGATCGGTCCACGTATGGGGAGTTGTGTCTACACACGGACACGATATTGGGGGAACTTGTCCTTAACAGCTTTGCTGTTAAGGGGAGGAGGGCGATGGGGGCTAAAGCTGTTGGGCCGCATACTGGGGACTAAACGACACAACTTGGATGAGGCCAATATCGGTTTGCTTCTGTCCCCTCAGCCTCACTGCTACCTTTAGTCCCGAAGTTGAAACTGCAATGTTAATAACATGGAGTGAGATTTCCTACTTAGAACGGCAGTCACCAGAACCAACGACCCGCCGTGGTTGCTTAGTGGCCTTGGTGCTGCGGGGCTAAGCACGATCGAGGTCGCGGGATCAAATCCCGACCACGGCGGCCGTATTTCGATGGGGGCGAAATGCAAGAACAGTTGGGTACCTAGGTTCTGGTGCACGTTAAAGAAACCCAGGTGGTCAAAATTAATCCGGAGACTCCCGCTACGCCGTGCCTAATAATAAAATCACGGTTTTGGCACGTGAAATCCCATAATATTATTCAGAACCATCGATAATGGGGCCCGTATGGTATGGTATGATACTATGGTAATCGTCGGACACTTTTTTTAGTTGCTTGAAGTTTGCAGGTTTTCAACTTTCAAGTGGTGGCAGAGACGAAAGGCATGTGGCGCCCGACAGAGGTCCCTCCTCCTGCCGCATACAGGTGCGTCAACACGGCGCACCCAAACAGATCTCATTTGGCTGCACATCAAATATGAATATATAAATATTCTCTACATACGAACCAAATCAACTTCACCACCACCGTGCCCGTAATAATATAAACTAATAAAAAGGATCACAATTATAACCATAAAGGCGACACTGTTACAAGCAATCAATCATCATCATCCATCATCACCGCAAGCCTATTTTAATGTCCACTTCAGAATGAAAGCGTCGCCTAGTGATCTCCAAATACCACTATCTTGGCTGGCCGATCCCAACTTGCGCCTGGAATCATGATTTCACCACCCGAACAAATCTTCTGCCATCCACTACTGCATTTCCCTTCCCTTGGCACCTATTCAGTAACAATGGTCTACCGGTTATCCGCCCTGCGCATTATTACATGGTATGCACAGCTGAATTTTTTTTTTTCAATGGCAACTAAAATATTGACCCTCCTTTTTTGCTTTCTTATCGAAACCGCTCTCTTCGTGTTTCTTAACGTTGTGCCTAGCACTTTTCCTTCCATAGCTGTTTACACGGTCCCTAAAGGGACACTAAACGTAAATATTGGGTCAAGCTAGAATGAAAGATTATGCTTCTGTAATAACGAATTCGTAATGAAAACAGAGCTTCTGTAAGCGAGGAAACGACATAAATAGAAAATCGGAATGGCGACATCTATAGTTGACTACGGTACCTCTTATGTGTGGCGTCAGCACCTCTGATTCACAAAGAGGGGCCGCGACCCGTTGCTGCGAACGGCATCACTTTTCTCTGTTTACAACGGCCGAGGCGGCAACGTGTGGCAATTCACCAGCCTGCCAGCTCCTGCAGCGGAGGCTCAAGTGACCGTAACTGGCAACCTGAAGCTAAGCAGAGCCACAGAGTGACTCACGCAGTCGGAGCACCAACCAAACAGTACGCTTCATATATAGAGCTAATAGTCTACAAAACATATAATACCAACATAGAGGGTGGTCACGTGGAGATTTCGTCAAGTCCTCCGCTTTGGCGCGGGCGATCCAAATTGAGAAGCAGCAGCGGCGCCTGTGACGGCAATTCCCTAGGCGAAAATTGATATATTGGCATACAGGAAACGACGATAGACTTCTAAACGAATGCTTTGTCGATATAGCTCGATTTTGCACTTTCCTTTAGTGTCCCTTTAAGTTGTTCTCAAGCTTCTTTGTCAACCTACAAGTTTCTGCCCTATAGGTTAGCACTGGTAGAATGCAGTGATTGTACATTTTTCTTTTCAATGATAGTGGTAATTAAGCTTCCAGTCAGGATCTGGAAGTGCCCGCCATATGCACTCAACCCATTTTATTCTTCTTTAAGTTTCCTTCTCTTGATAAAGGTCCCCTGTAAGTCATGGATCTAGATAAACGTACCCCTGCACAGACTCTAGACGCTCACTGGCAATCCCGAATTGTTGTTCCCTTGCCAGGCTATTGAACATTGCCTTTGTCTTCTGCACATTAATCTTCAACCTTAATCTTACACTTTCTCGGTTAAGGTCCTTATTCATTTGTTGCGATTCATCCCCACTCTTGGCGAACAGGACAATCTCATCTGCAAGCCTAAGGTTTCATTCATTTCATTTATTATTACTGTCAGCCTCCTTCAGGGGCTGTAAAGCTGGAACCGCATGGCGCGTTTTTCGCGAGCGAAAAACGCGACGGGCGGCAAACGCCCGCGTTGCCGCCGACGCGCGAGCACCCGTACGAAAAAAAGGAGCGGCGCGTTCGCGCCGCGTTTTCCGGGTTGCCAGACAACATAACTCTCAACGACATGTATTGTCTCTGTTACCGCATATATGATATGCCCTTAAACTTACAGAACACTACAATAAAAATAATCTGAGTGTAATTAGACGGCGACATTTCTTTCCGAAGTGTACTTATCAAGCTTAATTTCAAGCAGCAATATTGTGTGCGAAACTGCGACTGTGTACCTTCCGCATGCTGAGAAGCCGCTGCTTGTTTACAACTTCTGCTTACTACCGAGCAGAAGAGGCGATTGCTACTATTAAAGGGGATGCTGATACTGAAGCAAGAAAAAATGCGGGTCAGGAGGTACATGTGGGTGCGGCCTGCCTGGTTGAGAAGAGAGCGAGCACCATACACTGGTATTATTAGCAAATTGTCTTGCCAGTATTAGCGATGAGACGCGACGCTTCTCCACTTCAGTTATTAGGGCCTCGGTGAAGGTTGCTTTGTTCATTTTAGGTGAATACGATGCGCGAACCAACACGATGCGCGAACGAAATCACGGTAGCACATGTTTTCCTTGACGCGCGCGCCAGTTCTGCAGAGAAAAAAAAAAGTTCCGCCAAGGAGGTTCCGTCGAGATGCGCAGAGACCAGGGCCATCTGGTGGCAAAAAAATAACCAAAATGCCATGTGACCAAATGCCACGTGACTTGCCTGAACTCTGATTGGTGGACGCGCCCGCGCGACGCGTTTTTTTCTACTCCGAGCAGCAGCACGCGGCGGCGCGATTTCGTGATGGATCCTGCTGGGCACGCGTCAGAATGACGCGCGCGTCCCACCATCCGCGCGTCAATCGCGCCTGAAATCGCGCCATGCGGTTCCGCCTTAACAGGAGTGGAAAAAACAATACGAAACTGAACAGCAAAATAAGTAGTACAGAACATATTGAAAACCATAGTTATACATTAGTCAATAAATCACCTCTTGAAATACACACACAAACAAAAGAAAAATGCATCACTCAGAAATCAGAACAGTCTTCTTATGCAGCAGCAATCTGACCTCATCGCCCTGTGCTAGTGCCATAAATGAAATTTTGTAAGTGGCGTAGAAATTCAGCTAATGATGTCGACCGAACAGCAGCATCTGGAAGAGAGTTCCAGTCTGTACAAGTTCGGGGAAAATAACTAAACTTAAAACAATCATTTTTTTCATAGTCGGTAATGGCATAAACTTACTATGACGATGTCTTGATGTTACACTAGCTTTGATCTCAAAGAAATCTGATTTATTTATTTTAATATAATTATTGATAATGAGGTAAAGAGTTTTTAGTCTTTGATATCTGGTTCTAGTTTCTAGCATAGGTAGTAGGGCTTGTTGGCAGAGATCTGTTGAAAAATGGTTTCGGCGATATTTATTAAACATAAACCTTACAGCGAGTCGCTGAATCCTACCTAGCTTGTGACAATTAGTTGCTGTGTGAGGATCCCAAAGTACTTTAGCATATTCGATTATCGGTCTGACTAGGGTTTTGTAAGCGAGGCATTTTACATCCGGAGTAGCACTGTACCTAGTGCGTCGCAGGTACCATAGTGTTCTAAAAACTTTGCAAATTACATTTTCAATGTGGGTATTCCATCGTAGATCTGATGTAAATGTTATGCCTAGGTATTTATACACATCGATTCTTTCAAGCATATAACCGTTGATGTGATAATTGTAATGAGCATTTTTCTTTCTAGTTAATGACATGAACACAGACTTTTTAAAGTTTAATTCCATCTGCCGGTCGTTACACCATTTCACAATTCCTTGCAGGTTTAAATTTAATTTAAACTGATCAACTGTATTATCAACAAAATATCAACATCAATGTTACTTTGTAAATCATTAATAAAGATCAAAAATAGGAGTGGGCCTAAGACGCTACCTTGCGGTACACCAGAAACAACGGGAACAGTGATGGACTGACAACCTCTAACAGTTACATACTGTTCACGAGAGGATATATACGCAGAAAGAAGGTTGTTGAGATATTCACCGTTAACCCCTAACACCCAAGCCTTCCCAGCTTGATAACTTGAATACTACTAGCCATGCAGTGAATAGCATTGGAGAGATTGCGTCTCCTTGCATGACCCCTTTCTTGAGAGTTAATTTTCCACTTTTCTTGTGGAGAACCAAGGTAGCTGTGAAATATCTGTAGATATTTCCCAGGATATTCACGCATACCTGCTGTAGTCCTTGATTACACAATGCCTCCATGGCTGCTAATCTAGTCAGTTAATTCGAGTTTAATGGCGCAAAAGCGACTAAGGCCATGCTGCGCCTGTCACAGGACAGTGCAATGTCAAGGTAGCAATAGCTGTGTTACCTTAAAGTCGATGCAAATACCCAGTTTCATATAAAAATTTGAACAAGTTAGTGAATGGCACTAGCGGCTCATCGCCCAATATTAAGGCAGGGTGTAAAGGTATGTGCAAGCGAGACAAATTGCTGAAATGTTTCCGCATGTGTGCTTTAGTATGTGGGCATGGCATAAGGATGTGGTTTACTGTAAGCGATTCATGGCATTTTTCGCAAATTTGTGGGTTTTCTTTTCGAAATAGAAAATTGTGTGTTAGATGAGTGTGTCCAATTCGAAGTCGACATAACATCACCTCACAGAACCTTTCTTGGTGACTGCATGATTTCTACGCGCCAAGCAGGGGTTTAGTCACATATAACTTGCTATTTATGCTCGAATTCCATTCTTGTTGCCAATTTGATGCCAGGGCCTTACGAATCGCTCGGATACTGTATTTGTATGGAAGTGTTATGCGAGTTATACTTGAAGAAAAGAGCGCTACTAGGACGCGGATTAAAAGAGGAACATGAAAGACGGACTTCCTCTTTTAGGTACGCGTCTTCGTAGTGCTCTTTTCTTCAAGTATGCAAAACCAACTCACCTCCAT
This sequence comes from Dermacentor albipictus, assembly GCF_038994185.2. Lineage (NCBI taxonomy): Eukaryota > Metazoa > Arthropoda > Arachnida > Ixodida > Ixodidae > Dermacentor > Dermacentor albipictus. The sequence goes on along the minus strand of NC_091822.1, from coordinate 204,356,529 downwards.
CAAGCTTCTGCTGCTTATGTGAGTTATGCTTTTGTGCGCTGCCATGGGTGAGCTTCTACCTGCTGCTTGTCCTGATTCTGTCCTGATGAGCTTCTACCCTGATTTGATTGGAACCTATCTTGGTGAATATTTTATACAATACTAAAAACAAGCTAATGATATTATAATTCTTCAATTCTTTAACATGTACCTGCGTACAGGTTTGAATAATCTTGGCATTTCTCCAGCTCTCTGGCACCCTTGAAGTCGTGAGACATTTCGTATTAAGGGCCGCAAGCTTTTCACGCATGATGTCTCCTCCATCTTTTATTAAATAGACTTTTAGTCAATCGTATCATGCCACTTGATCTCGTTTCATGTCTTGTGAAGCCCTTGTAACTTCATCGCCATTTATAGAAGCAGCGTTTGTAACCAGTTCATTACTAATTCGAATGGAGACAGCGTGGCTGCTCTAGGTGCTGTAAAGGTCAGTATATAATTCTTCTGCTGCTTTTATTATATCATCGTAGTTGCTGATGACATTACTCTGCTTATCTTTCAGTGTATATTTCTTGCCTGATCCTATGCCACGTTTTCCTCTGAATGATTTCATGCTGCGCCCAATTTCTACTGCTTCCTCCATCTTTCCCGCGTTATAATTCTGAATATTTGTTACTTTGTTCTTGTTGATCAGCTTGACAGTTCAGCGAATTCTATCTGATCTCTTGAGTTGGACAGTTTGACGCTTTGTCATTTCTCTGGTAGATCTTTCGTTACTTGAGAAGAGCTTACCTACTTCTTTCCTTAGTGCCTTGTATCCCACTTCAATTGCTGCCTCTGAAGCCAGCCTAGTGACGGTTTCAGTGATTACCTCTATGTTATCTTCATCTTCCTGTTCTAAAGATAAATGTCTATTTGCGAGCACCAGCCTGAATTGGACTGCTTTTACCCATACTGCGTCTATGTTTGCCTGTTTCCTGTTGAGTAATCTTACTCTTCGTTTCTTCAAATTGAGAAAAATCCTAGCCGTCACTAGCCTAAGGTAACTGCAGTTTACCCTACCTGACACTTCTACATCCTGCACTATGCTGGGATCGGCAGTGAGTAGGAAATCAATCTCATTTCTTGTTTCTCCATTTTAGCTTTTCCAGGTCCGCTTCCTGATACTGCGCTTCCTGAAGAAGGCATTATTCGGAGCCCATTCTTTCATGTGAGTTCTACCAACATCTCTCCTCGAGTGTTCCTAGAATCCACGCCATACTTGCCAGTTGCTTCTTCTCCAGCCTGCCTTTTCCCCACTTTTGCATTCAAGTCGCCCATGACTATAGTATACTCAGTTTGAACCTTTCTCATCGCTAATTCAACATCTACATAAAACTGCACTACCTTACAGTCAACCTATTAAAAATACTCCAAGCAAAAGAGTCATTCGGCTTATCAAGATTCCGTTAATCCGAATGATGCGATATAACTATGACCAGTATCACCCTACGTTTAACCTTTATAACATAAATGGTTAAGTGCTAACTAGTTAGTCTCCTTAAACACAGAGTGGCTGTAAGCAAGATCAAACTTTCGTTTATTTTATTTTTTATTTCAATACAATGATATATAGAACTTAAAAACCAGGCACACTCAACTCCAGTTGAGTCTATGTAAAGCGAAGCATTATTAGTGCAACTGGCTCGTGAAACATGAGTGTGTGCGCACATGAAGTGTGGTCTTCGAGGTATAAATATTAGTACTGTATCGACAACCAGTAGCGACTGCGATCCGCTTATCCCCTCTAGTCGTCGTCGGAAAAGGGCCAAGCAGGTCAACGCCTACGCGACAGAATGGTTCAGAGGAAACTTCAATTGGGTGGATTCGGCCGACAGGAGACAGAAGAGGTTTCTTCCGGCGCTCCACAATTCGCAAATTGCGACATAACGACGCACAGAGCGGTAGGGGCCCGGCCAGAAGAACCGGCGTCGTACGCGGTCATATGTACGCAAAACTCCAAGGTGTCCCGCCGTCCATGCATCGTGAAGTTGTTCGATAACGAGGGATCGCAGATGACGAAGAAGGACAAGGAGCAACTCCGGGCCGTAAGGGTTGATATTGCGGCGGTAGAGGATACCGTCATGCAGCACGAACATGCGACACGTGCCGTCGGTGCTGCCAGATCGCATTACGGCGATGATGGACCGTAAGGATGCGTCGCGTTGTTGTGCAGCGCGCATGCCGGCCATGTCAGTCAAAGCCATCACGCAGGTCACCGGATCATGCGCAACAGGATCGGGAGGATTCAAGGGGTTACGCGAGAGGCAGTCAGCGTCCTTGTGCAGACGTTCAGGTTTATAGTTGACAACAAATAAACATTCCTGCAGCCGCAAAGTCCACCGACCAAGCCGTCCTGTGGGGTCCCGGAGGGAAGACAGTCAGCAGAGGGCATGGTGGGCTGTAACGACCGAAAACCTGCGGCAGTACAAATATGGCCGGAACTTGGCGACAGCCCAAACTAAAGTAAAGTACTCCCGCTCGGTGATGGAGTAATTTCTTTCGGCAGGTGACAGCAGGCGACTGGCGTAAGCTATCACGCACTCGGTACCATTCTGCAGTTGGTGAGAACAGCGCCGATGCCGCTTGCGTCAGTGTGGACTTCGGTCGGTGCAGATAGATCATAGTGGGCAAGTATGGGAAGGGTAGTCAGAAACCCGATGAGAGCGGCGAACGCGTGAGCTGGCTCAGGGCACCGTGAGAACGGCGTCTTCTTTAGAAGATCTGTCAAAGGCCGAGCAACGTCAGCGAAGTTTTTGACGAAACGGCGAAAGTAAGAACACAGGCCGACGAAGCCGCGCACGTTAAAAGCAGAACGTGGCACAAGGAAACTGCGTACGGCGCGAAGTTTTTCCGGATCTGGTTGGACACCGGATGCGTCATCAGCACTGGTTTGCCTTTGGGTATCTCAGACAATTTAGAAATGATTGTAGCCTGTCCTTCGAGCAACTGTTCAATCTGCGCACTAGAAGGCCCTGGGCTTCTTTAAACGTCTCCCCCGCACAACAGCTAAATAATCAAATAAAAGGCAGCGTTTCGAAACAACATGAACTGCCGTCTCCGAATTACCCTGCGTGGCATTTCGCGATAATAGCACTTCAAAGACAGAAAATGCCAAACACTGGGGCACAACTGGCAATATGGAACGGTACCATCTGCAAATATGGTGCGAAAAACCAAGCTGCGTAAGCAGCAAGAAAAAGATAAGGACCACTGCCATGTCGCCGGTCTCATGCCCCGTTGACAAAGTGCCGCTGCGGTCAATTTGTAGCCGAATACCAGCAGCTGTCCAGCGTCCATTGTTTGCTGTTGAAGAGCGACAAAAAGTCCGGTTCCGTCAGCGTAGGGCATTTTCGTAAATCCATCGTCGCTGGAAGTAACCACCACAGAACTTTCTCCAAGTACACAATTCTTTCTACACAGGACAGCGTCGGGATGGTGTCAATACTAACACGCGTCACTAGGTGAGAAAGATCTTTCGGAGCTGGGCGTGAAATGGAAGCAAAGTAAAGCATAAATTACTTGCCGGCGGTCATGTTCGGCAGGCTAGAAATCATCCCCAGAAGCGTTCCACTCCATGGCCTGCGGAAATAAAACGAAAATTAAAATAACGCAAAGCGAGTGCAGCACAGGTAGAAATGTGCAGAACGAAAGTAGTTGTCCTTGAAATAGTGATCCCGACTACGTGCCTGTGGACATTCATAAGTTGCGAAAATCGCGGTTATTCAAGCAGAATATTTTTTTTCATTTTTTTTTTCATTTCATTTTTATTTCCTTATTTTATTTCCATTTTTATTTCCTCTGCAGGGGGTTTTTACGTAAGGGGTGGGGTTAACGTGAGAAAGTAAAACATTTCTTTTTTCATGATGACAGGTGGGATGTAACTTTTTCTAGGAAGGTTGATGGACAGGTGATGGCTGCAATTGCATGGGGAAGGTCGTTCCAGTCGCTTGCTGTTCGGAGGAAACATGACTTGGAAAATGTAGTCGTACGGGCACGTTGGCGTGAGACTCTCAGCGGATGACCAATTCGGCGAGACGTGCGTGATGGCGGTGCGCAGATGTATGGCTGCTCTTTGAGCTGGGAATAATAAAATTTGTGAAATAGGCACAAGCTAGAAATACGGCGACGGAGGGAAAGACTGCATAATTGGGACTGTAGCTTGAGAGATGAAAGACTAATATAGGATGAGTATGAACGGTGAATGAAACGGGCGGCTCTGTTTTGCACAGCTTCTAATGAGTCGATGAGGTAAGCTTGCTGTGGATTCCAGATGGCGGATGCATACTCAAGTTTTGGCCTGATTAATGATTTATAAGCAAGTAGCTTTACATTTTGAGGGGCGTCGTGAAGATGACGTTTAAGAAAGCCTAGTTTTTTTATTCGCAGATGATATTAGCTTTGTTACGTGCTCGCGCCATGATAAGTCATTGCTGATAGTGATACCGAGGTAAGTATAGGACGGAACGAGTTCGACAGGAGAATCGAAAATCTTGTAAGTAAATAAATGCGGGTTGTGACGACAATGAAAAGACATGAGTTTGCACTTATTGGGATTGAAAAAAATTAAATTGTGGGGTTTTACGTGCCAAAACCACTTTCTGATTATGAGGCACGCCGTAGTGGAGGACTCCGGAAATTTCGACCACCTGGGCTTCTTTAACGTGCACCTAAATCTAAGTACACGGGTGTTTTCGCATTTCGCCCCCATCGAAATGCGGCCGCCGTGGCCGGGATTCGATCCCGCGACCTCGTGCTCAGCAGCCCAACACCATAGCCACTGAGCAACCACGGCGGGTCTTATTGGGATTAAGCGTCCTCAACCAGTGATTGCACCATGAGTGAATGCGCTTAAGATTGTCCAGAAGGGATTCCTGATCACCTGTATTAGTAATTGGGACATAAATAACGCAATCGTCGGCGAACAGATGGACATGACATGATAAATTTTGTGGTGGATCATTAAAATAAATTAATAGGAGGGGGCCACGGACAGTTCCCTGTGGAACGCCCGATGTTACTGGTAGACGGTTAGAGGAGTAGTCGTTAATAGTAACGCACAGTGAACGATGTGTGAGGAATTCTTTTAACCATGCAATAATTTCTCGATGCAAGTTTAGTCTGAAAAGTTTTAAGAGTAGACGTTGATGAGGTACCTTATCGAATACTTTGGCAAAGTCTAAAAAGATGGCGTCAGTTTGTAAGTTAGCATCAAGGTTGGAATGAAGATCGTGAAGACAGATGGCAAGCTGTGTCTCCCATGATAAGCCTTTTCTAAATCCATGTTGGGATGGAGTGAAAAAATTTATAGAGTCTAGATGCTGCATTATCTGGGAGTAGATGACGTGTTCCATTAGTTTACAAGGGATGCTAGTTAGGGAAATGGGGCGATAGTTGAGTGGAGAGTCTCTGTTACCTGATTTGAAAACAGGAACGACCTTCCCCATCTTCCAGTCTTCTGGGATGATACCTGTGGCGAGTGACTGAGAAAACAATAAGCATAAAAACTTGGACGAAATGTCCTTAGTGTTTTTGAGAAACTTAGTGTTAATTTCGTCCGTTCCGGCTGACGATGAAATTTTCAATTTGTCCATTGCGCACGAAATTCCATTTGGATGAAAAATTATGGCTGGCATTGCAAGTTCAGTAATGGAGGGTAGCGATGGAATGTATCTTCAGGTTCTTTCGTGAATACTGATGAAAAGGCAGTATTAAATATATCGGCACACTGAGCATCACTAACAAGTCGCCGTTATCATTAGTAAGGGTGATGTCGTGCGATTGCTGGGGATTTATCACGTTCCAAAATTTTCTCGGGTTAGTTGTTATCATTCTGAGTAAGTTCACTGCTGTCAAGTACGCATCTTCAGCGCTGTAATAGTTTTCCCATGCAGAAGAGCTGGGTCTAAGTTTAGCTGCACGGTACAGCCACTGCTTTTTATTTTTGAGTCTTTTGAGCGTTTTATTGAACCAAGGATTTTCGGAATCAGAGTTGATAGCGCACTTTGGAATGTATCTGCTCGTTAGATCACTAATTTTGCGTTTAAAGATTGACCAGTTTTCGTCGACTGTATGCTGATGGAAGTGAAGTTCAAAAGTGGATAAGAGGGAGTTTAATTCATTATTTATTGTTACGTAGTCGACCTTATCGTAAAGCTTTATTGTTTTTTGGACACATTCCTTTGAACGGGAGTAATGTTAAATGAGGCGTGAATAACCTTATGGTCACTGATTTCCCTAAGGTAAGTAATAGAAGCTAAGGTCTCAGGCTGACTAGTTAGAATGAGATCAAGAGTGTTTTGTGAAGTCTCATTGATGCGAGTTGGCTCAGTTATTAGCTGTGAAAGATTAAAATTGAGACATACGTCGACAAATTCTCGAGGCTCTTGAGAAACGGTAACGTGAGGTTGGTGCCAGTTTATAGAAGGGTAGTTAAAGTCACCGAAAAGAATAATTCGTGCACTTGGATACCTAGTTGTTAATTGTAGCAAAAAACTGTTAAACTCACGGGGGAAGTCAGGGCTATTATGTGGCGGTCGATAGCAGACACCAATTAGTGTTGTTATTGGCGCAGTGCGGCAAATGAGCCACATAATTTCAAGGTGAAATGTGATGTTGACAAGCGAGAATGGTAGTTCTCGATTAACGGCGACTAAAACACCGCCACCTCGAGAACCCTCGCGGTCGTTGCGAAAGAGGCGAAAATTTGGCAAATCATGCAGAACTTCAGAATCGCCGATGTTTTCGTTGAGCCATGTTTCTGTTAGCACAAGTATGTTGCTTCCGGACGACGATACAAGGTTAGATACAAGGTCTCGGTTGGAAAGGAAGCTGCGTATATTTGTGAAAATGACGGAAAGGCACAAGGTGGTTCGGGAGTTGGTTCTAGGATGACAATGTGATAGAGGGCATTGTGGGGACCGGCGCCGAAAATTTATCTGCTATGCGATTTCCTTCACTGTGTTAGTCGTTTCGTCGAAGAAGTAGCGCTTGGGCCCGATATGAAGCGTCTTATAGCGGAGCGAGAATTTATTAGTTGCTTCTTTTGCAAATGCAACCAAGTGCTTTCGAATATTTTGGACGCGGCGGGTATAATATTCGCCTACACTGAAGTTCGTTCCTTTAAATTTGGGCCCTTTAGATAGAATGGTTTCTTTTGTCTTGAATGATATGAATTTCACAATGATAGGGCGTAGATGGTTTGGGGTATGACGGCCAAGCCGGTGAGCACGCTCTATATCTTTGGGATCTAAGGATATTTCCAGGTGTTCTAAGCAATGATGAGCGATAATTTTTTCAGACTCGGCATATGTTTCACAGAGGGATGAGTCAGGCAGACCGTAGAAAATTAGATTGTTCCTGCGGGAGCGGTTTTCAGAATCGTCAAGACGAAGCTGCAAGTCTTGAACCAAAAGAGCTGTCTGGCTAACTGTTGACTGAATGATTTCAACGTCTGATGTAACTGTAGACAGATTCTGGAAACGTCCTTCGAGTTCAGTGAGGCGGGTATTGAAATCGGATATCGTTTTGTCGATTGAAAGCATACGTCCTTTTACATCTTGCAGGTCAGAGATTAGTGTTGCCTGGCCATCATACAGCTTTTTCAATTCAGCCAGAACGACAACCAATTTGTCACGTCCAGGGTTAGTTTCAACATCACCAGCAAGGAGTAATAAGGATCGTACATTATGACAACATTCAGCACAAATAGCGGTCAAACACTTCGGGCTCGGCAGCTGTATCAGGAAATAATTACTGGATTTTTTAGTAAATATACTGACCGGTTCACCAACCTGCATGATGAAGAGAGTCAGATTCGATCACCGTGCCGTGGCACAGCTGCCGAGCCCACAGATTGTGCGAGGTGATTGCTGGTCCTTTATAGGTAGCTCGCCAAGTGATGTTGCTGCTGATGGCGTTTCCCAGTTGAAGTCGAGGGTCCAGTTTTTCACGTGCGGCAAATGGGCAGAGTCGGCGATGGCGCTGATGAAGCGGTGGCTGTCTTCGACGGCGCTCCAAGAAAACTCGGCTGGGGACCGGGAGGTGTCCAGGAGGGTCCGGGAGGCGTCGAAGAACACGGTAAGCAGAAGGCAAGCGGAGGCGTGAAAGGGCACCTGCATGATGAAGAAAGTCAGATTCGATAACCGTGCCGTGGCACAGCTGCCGAGCCCACAGATTGTGCGAGGTGATTGCTGGTCCTTTATAGGTGGCTCGCCAAATGATGTTGCTGCTGATGGCGTTTCCCAGTTGAAGTCGAGGGTCCAGTTTTTCACGTGCGGCAAACGGGCAGAGTCGGCTATGGCGCTGATGAAGCGGTGGCTGTCTTCGCCGGCGCTCCAAGAAAACTCGGCTGGGGACCGGGAGGTGTCCAGGAGGGTCCGGGAGGCGTCGAGGAACACGGTAAGCAGAAGGCAAGCGGAAGCGTGAAAGGGCACCTGCATGATGAAGAGAGTCAGATTCGATAACCATGCCGTGGCACAGCTGCCGAGCCCACGTAAAAAACGTATAAGAAAACGAAAGAAAGAAAGTAAGTAAGTAAGTAAGTAAAGTAAGTAAGAAAGTAAGAAAACGAATAAAGACCAGCGGGAACACGCGAGAGACCAGACGGAGAAGACGACGGGTCTAGCTGGAACTTGCAATTTAAGTAATGACACCGGAATTACCAAATATACCTGCCGGCAGGCCACGTGGAGCGTAGGCTAACTGCCATCACAAGAGGCCAATTTCTTGATCTGCCTGCAATCAGCAGTGGCACTAGCAAAATTAATGTCTTTATCAGTGAGGCACAGAGACATGTCACTAGCGCATGCGGCGTAACGTCGGACATCGGATTACTCGTCCTACGAGACGTCTACCACGATCTGATTGTGAGGCACGCCGTAGTGGAGGACTCCGGAAATTTGGACACCCTCGGATTCTTCAAGGTACGCCTAAATCTGAGTGCAAGGGTGCTTTCGCATTTCGCCCCCATCGAAATGCGGCGGCCGCGGCCGGGATGGCACCTAAGTATTTCGCCTTAAAATATAAATACATATTTAAACAATATTTGAAGAGATCACAATTTTTTATTGCAGGAAGAGAAATGCATTGAGTACATTAGAAATGTGAGACCCGACAACTCCTAAATGAAGTCCCGAGACTTAAAGGTTTTATATAAACACAATGAATGTGCAACAAAAAAGTCGCAGTTTCGCTCGAAAGTAGCAGTATTCATAGCGATAGCATGACAACTACACGAAGAAGGGTTCGTGGTTTTATCAGCCGCATAAACCGCAGTAAATATTAATGTACTAATTAAATTAACAAGCATTTTGGCACGCACGAACAGGCAAGCATAAACAGATCTAACCGGAGGAGCAATCGCTGTCACAACGCTGGCGTGATGAAGAGCGCCGTAAGCGGGGAGAAAAGGTTTGTGGCTGCCTCGCACTTCACTGCGTCTCGGGAACTCGAGATTTCGCGACCTCCACCACAGCCTGCACGAAGCCACGAGCCATCTCGTCTCGCCATTACCATTTGCACCCGCCGCAGTCCAAGATTCGGCGCGTGTGTCGCGCGTGCGCTCAACGGGGCTAGAGGAGGAGACTCACGCTCAAGTGCCTCCCCTAACACTCGCTTGGTCACGTGACCTCCAACACACTGCGAATGGGAAGAATGCACGCATCAGGCCACCGTGCTTCTCGGCTCATCCTCTGTATTATTCAATTCCGCATGACAATTAAGCTGCTTCAGTCTGTCGAACAATGCATCGACAGGTTTGAGCGGACTGCCTTACAGTGCGCTCCAAAGGTCTCAGTGAGTGGCTTCCTCGAATTGTTCGCGTTCTGTTTACAGGCAACATTTATTTCCTGGGTGAGCGAAACTACATAAAACAAGTGGTGTTCGCATTGTTTTATGCTTAGCTCTCATATTCAATTACATTTAGCTCGCAAATCAGGACCATTAATTATTCTTGATGAATTTGTTTATAAAAGAGTGCAGATAAGTATACAATTTTCTTGGTGCTGAGCGATTGTTCCAATGACGCTTTTGGCATGCGGTACTTGTAGTTGTAGATAATTTTAATGAACACCCGAAGTCATTAGAATTAATAGAAAAGCTACTGCCTACAATACTTTAAGATTACTGGGCCTTAGGCTGTGCCTTTCGAGGCCCCAGTAACCTGTGCTGGTTGATTGAACTGCGAAGTGAAAAAACACTTCAGTATTTTCATTCGGCGCAGCTAAGTTTGTTAAAGGGACCCTGAAACGCTTTTGACGATTTTCTACAAACGTACTGAGTCGTTAGAGTAGGTCCTTCTAATCATTAATTCACACATCTAAGTGCTCTGCGTAAAGCGTGTAATTTATTATAAGGTTTCAAAAATGCACATCGCTGCCGATCGCAGCGCACTGCTCGGCGGAATTTTAAGCCGCCCCTACCCATATGACCGAAATCACCCATATGACGTCAGTGGGGCGAGCTATCTGATTGGCTGACCCGGGCGCGTGATCGATAATTTTTCCAACTTTACGGTAAACAAATGATCTTCGTAATAGTTGGAATCTTAGTTAATTCGTTTTTATAAAAAGAAAAGTAACATAAAGAGAATGCACAAGAACAATTTTTCAGTACACTTAAGCACTTCCCGCACACAGCAAGTGTCGTCTGCTTGTGTTACAACGTACTCCATTTTGACGAGAGTTCCGCGGTCAGAGTTGGTCTCAGTCTTTTCGCGAGCACTATGATTCGACTTTGTTGCCTTGTGGACTGCAAACGTAGCGACTGGTAATATGTCAAGCTGCGACATCGTGTCCCCCTGCAAGGCAGCGTACGAGCGAACTGGCTGCTGAGCATCGGACTGCCGCTATCCGATCGGCGCCAGGATTTGCGCGTTTGTGGCCGTCACTTTACACCGGAAGATTACTAACGCAATAGCGTTTCGCGAGTCCCTTATTAGGGCAAACGTAAGCGCAAGGGGACAGGGTCTGGCCGCTTGACTGTGCCGTAACGGGATGAGTCGAGATGAGCAGAAGGGCAAATGTGAATGGTCTGCACGGTGCAGCCACCTGGTGGCATAGAGCTCAACAATACACAGTAGCAGCAACGAAGCGTATTCTTCTTTGCTGCTGGTGCGTATTTTTCGCAGGAGTGTAATCATCAACACGTTGTTTTTATAAATGTTTAAAATGTTTTACACTTGGTTAGAGCAATATTAGCGCTTTTTTTTGGCTGGGTAAGCGCTGTGCCAACAAGTGTCTGGACCGTGCAGACCGATCAGGCCGCTCACGTACGTGTACGCCAAAGTTCCTTCATCAACTTGAGTTGATTAAAGCCCCTCAATTTTCCAAAAGTAGCGCCATTCTTAGATCTTTCCGCCACCCCGCTCACCCAGGCGCTTCCTCCTCCACTCCTCCTGTCGCCCCAGCCTCCTCCGCTCCCCCATTAGCCAATCTGTGTCACGTGAAAGCAGACACCGCGCTTTTGTATATTTTTTTCTTTCCGGCGCAGAGCAGGCGCCGCGCTTTTGTATATCTTTCCTTTCCAGCGCGCTGCGACCCCCATTCTTGGGCCTGCTCGACGAAAGTACCGCAGGCGGTTTGAAGGAGCGCGGTAGTTTTATACAATGTGTTAGGGCCGCGGGCTTAATTGCGATGCCGTGCTGCTGCGCCTACGGTTGCCACAACAGACCCAGTGACGGCAAAAAGCTTTTTGCTTTACCATCCGCCCGGCGCAACGCAAAACAAAGAAAAGTGTGGATTCACAAGATCGGGCGGGCTGACTTCGAGCAAGTGGCAAAGAACGCGCGGCTTTGTGAAGTAAGTTTCATGGCTCCTCCAACCTCTTCTTTAGACGCCTGTGTCAAAACGGGCCCGTGTCCAGTGCATTGGGGGCGCGTTAAAGAACCCCAGCTGGAAAAAAATTAATCCGGAGCCCCCATTATGGCGTGCCTTATGAGATCGTGGTGTTGGGATGTAAAACCCAAGAATCAACTTTTTTGCTGTCTTGTGTGCCTTGACTGTTCCAGTTAACGCAACACTGCTTCCTTTTGAAAACTTACAACGCAAAAGAATACAGACGCACGTAGTATACAGGGATAAAATTAGCACTTCAACAAAAGTGTTGCTGGTGCTAATGAGGGGGAGGGGGATAATTATTTTCTGAACCTCTTTCCAGTTGTCCCATCAAGTTCCTTCTTTTTTTCTATCAAATTCTAACCATTTGCACTGTAATAAATAAATAACGATTTCATATGCTGGTACGTTGTTCAAATTATCCATACCGCCTATGTGTGAAAACGTTGCTCATGGCCACCACAACCTGTGCATGAGCTACGTACATCTGTAAAAGGCGCGAAACAGAAACGGCCTTGCTGACCGCAGACAGTCGGAATCTCTCACGCGCCGGCCGAACAAAAGCATCCTGCAGGTACGCAAATTAGCCTACGAAACCACGTGCACATACTTTCACGCTGTCAAAACCTGAAAATCTGGTAATTACTCGCGTGTCTGAGCACACCGCGTGCTTGTGTCGTGTTTCAGCAACACGAACTTTCAACGTGCGCGCGCTTTACGCCTTAAATACACCTTGAATAATGGTGCTTTTCTCTATTTCTTCCGCAAATCCAACACGACATTCTTAAGGCCAGTTACCGACTGACAAAGCAAGATCTAGATTGAAAAAGCTGCTCCGCAGGACTCGAACGAACTTTCCCGCGGATTTCCTCCCGTAGCGTGTTAGCCGTCGTCTGCTACGGCAGGCCCACCGCCGGCGGCGCCACCATCGAGGCCGCGCCGAGCGGAGGAGGAGGGAAGTGAATGGCGCTACTTTGGGAGATTGAGGGGCTTTATTCGGCCGCTGGGCTCTATGGGAGTGTCCGCTCTTCTATTCCTTTCTCTATGGTAATCACTGGTGCCCGCGTGCCTTCCACAAAGTACTACACAATTCGTGTCGCGCACATAATCTGATGGAGGCAGATGCGGCGAGAATATACACAACATATAGAATGAACGATAACATTCGAGTATAAGTTCTAAATAATAGAGAGTTATAGCTCAGCCAGCCGGCGTAGACGCCACTGCGCATGTGCGGCACGCTGGGGTGGCCAGCGTTTTTACGGAGCGCGTCGCTTGCTGATATCATCTCCCCAGCGGAGCGCGCGCAGCGGACCAGCGTTTTTGGGAAGCGAATGGCGACCATGCGCAGGAACAGCAGTGGCATCTCGTCCGTGTCGTCTTCAGACGCGGCGCTGGCTCGCCTGCAGGCGAAGAAGCTTCGGAGGCATCGGAGGTTATCGCTAGCAGTCCACTAATTTCCTATCGCAATCGATGCTTTGCCTTTCGGGCGAAACTGCGACTTTTTTTACCACCATGAACATTGCGGTAGCCGATACACTATGCCTCGCTGAACAGGCTCGGGGACTTGCGCGCGTCTGTGAAGTTTGGCGTTGCAAGAAAACACTAAATCAGACTACGACGTCCGACATCGGCTTGCTCCTCATCGTCCTGGTGATCTAGTTTCGCTTTAGATTTCCACAAGGAAGCGAAGCGTGGTTTACGCCAAAAGCTGCTGGCAAACTACAATTGACCGTATGTTGTCCTTGATAAGATCTGTGAACTGTGCTATACTCCCGTGCGCCTCACGAACACTGGTAGACGCTCTGAACCAAGGACACAAGTCGCTCATGTCACCAGATTGAAATCACACACGCCACGACCAAGCCAGTTGACTCGGCCGGTGGGCTTTGTCTGCGAGGAGAGGTATGCTGCATCCAAGTGCAAAAAAGAATTGCGGAGATCGGAAAGGAGGACGACGACTGTGCATTTTTACTGTTCGTAGCCGACTTGAAGGCCTAAAAAAACTTTTCCCCGTGCCCGTAACGACAAGCAGTTTCACTGAAGAAAGTGGCGAGGTTGGCAAACTCGGCTCACCTGGGCGCATAATCACCACCGTAAGGGCATTTGCTCGGCTCTAACATTCATATGTATGTGCAACGGCGTCACAATTGCCGAGTTCCGTTGCCTGAGCTGCAACCAATGGCGCGGCTAGCTGTGGCACTCTTGTGTGCGGCGTGATTCGCCAGCTCAGGACCACGTCGGGGTTGTTCTGTAGCGTGAATCCAATTTAAACTGCACGCAGCAGTGGTTACCGTTGGCACCACTGGCTGGCGACTGCAAAGTTGAGAAGTAGCGATTAGAGATTAGCGCCGCGGCACTTTGTCGCCGCAACGTCTAAATATGCAGGGGACTCTATTCGTTCTACATTTCGCAAGGCAATAATACAACGACGAAAGTAAGTAAGTTATTTTGATGTCAATAACACGAAGGTCCGAAGAACGGTTCCTCAATGCGGCGATGTTTCGTGGCGCGCACAAGCACACCTGTATTTCGCGTAAGTGCAGGAGGCAGCGGATACACAAATACTATACAGCAAATACTATGACTTAGATACAATGCCGAGAGCAGTATACGTACATCTCGAGTGCGCACGCTACATAAGTGATAAGCAGGACGACTTCCACGACCAAGTGAAAAATTGTGTTCCTTTTTTTCTGTTTTTTTGCGAGTGTTCATTTCCACCGCATCGAAAGCAACGAGCGAGAGGTAGCCGTATTCTCCCCACCAGCAACGCGGGTTCATAAATCTTGTCCCGAAAAGCGCACACCAGAAGCACAGAAACAAGCCAAACACGAGCAAGAAAGATGGCAAACTCGTTGCAACGGGACATAAATAACCATACCAATTAATTTCACGAGCAGAAGCATGACACGAGATCAGAAGGCAATTAGCTCTGCAATTTTCAGTCGCTTTGTTTTTACAGTTTGGTGGCACGTTCTTGCACGTCACGACTTTTCTTTTACGACTGCGTCTGCTTCACCGCCTTGCAGCGCCACGGCGCGATTGATTACGCCATATCACTATGTAGCACATTCATTTCAACATAACAAAGTGCAAAGGATACCGTGTAGTAAATTTTGCCCAACTTGGACCGCCAAGCTTTGAAGGGGCATTTTCTTTCACGGTTCCTTCTCTGTCCTACTATAAATGCAAGCCAGCGCTTGGGCCACAGGAGCCAAACATCAACACCACCAAGTGTTCAGCAGCCCAACGAGGCGAAATACAATGTGGTCCCCAAACATGCCGCAGAACTCAAAAATAACTAGTTGGCGGCGCATCTATCCCTTAGAGATCATCGGCGACGTTAATGCGATTACCAACATTTTTCATGATGCGTACGTAACAGGTGATATGTTTATTGTGTTATGATGATTATTGTAATGTAAGTAAACGAGACGGAGACACCGCTGTGCTATGTACAATTGCATTAAAAAGAGCTTTACGAGGTACGTAAATGGCCAGGGCTCCCCCTCCCCTATTTTTCTTTCCTTTATTTTCATAAGAGAGCGCCTTACACCCAGTGGCACATACCCAGGGAGTTAAGCTGGCGTGAAAGAGCGGCAAATTCCCAAAGGCACATACCCTGTGACACATACATAATGACCGAAGTTGTCTATTCGGGCACATACCGTGATACATACCTAGTGGAACACACCCAGAGCAAACGTCGACGTGAAAAAAGGTAGAAACGGCCATCATACCGAAAAGTGCGTGAAATCACCAAAGGCTGCTTATCGCATTAACAGGCTATCAAGGCAAGACTAGTGGAGCGAACAAGCAGAGATAGTAGAGGGGAAGAAGGATGCCAGCGCTAGAACTTTAAGAAGCGGCCACTGAAAGTGGGTAATACGAGACCTACGACTAACCTCGTTCCCACTTGGGCAACTACCGTTTGAGGCGTTCTGGCGCTGAGACAGGTGTCTTGTTTTAATAATAATAATATTTGGGGTTTTACGTGCCAAAACCACTTTCTGATTATGAGGCACGCCGTAGTGGAGGACTCCGGAAATTTTGACCACCTGGAGTTCTTTAACGTGCACCTAAATCTAAGCACACGGGTGTTTTCGCATTTCGCCCCCATCGGAATGCGGCCGCCGTGGCCGGGATTCGATCCCGCGACCTCGTGCTCAGCAGCCCAACACTATAGCCACTGAGCAACCACGGCGGGTGGGGTCTTGTTTCAATGAGATTAGCATTCTTAAGGTACGTACTTGAGGCACTTTCGCGGATCTATCTATCTATCTATCTATCTATCTATCTATCTATCTATCTATCTATCTATCTATCTATCTGTCTGTCTGTCTGTCTGTCTGTCTGTCTGTCTGTCTGTCTGTCTATCTATCTATCTATCTATCTGACAGACGGACGGACGGACGGACGGACGGACGGACGGACAGACGGACAGACAGACAGACAGACAGACAGACAGACAGACAGACAGACAGACAGACAGACAGACAGACAGACAGACAGACAGACAGACGGACGGACGGACGGACGGACGGACGGACGGACGGACGGACGGACGGACGGACGGACGGACGGACAGACAGACAGACAGACAGACAGACAGACAGACAGACAGACAGACAGACAGACAGACAGACAGACAGACGGACGGACGGACGGACGGACGGACGGACGGACGGACGGACGGACGGACGGACGGACGGACGGACGGACGGACGGACGGACGGACGGACGGACGGACGGACGGACGGACGGACGGACGGACGGACGGACGGACGGACGGACGGACGGACGGACGGACGGACGGACGGACAGACAGACAGACGGACGGACGGACGGACGGACGGACGGACGGACGGACGGACGGACGGACGGACGGACGGACGGACGGACGGACGGAGACAGACAGACGGACGGACGGACAGACAGACGGACAGACGGACAGACGGACAGACAGACAGACAGACAGACAGACAGACAGACAGACAGACAGACAGACAGACAGACGGACGGACGGACGGACGGACGGACGGACGGACGGACGGACGGACGGACGGACGGACGGACGGACGGACAGACAGACAGACAGACAGACAGACAGACAGACAGACAGACAGACAGACAGACAGACAGACAGACAGACAGACAGACAGACAGACAGACAGACAGACAGACGGACAGACGGACGGACGGACGGACGGACGGACGGACGGACGGACGGACGGACGGACGGACGGACGGACGGACGGACGGACGGACGGACGGACGGACGGACGGACGGACGGACGGACGGACGGACGGACGGACGGACGGACAGACAGACAGACAGACAGACAGACAGACAGACAGACAGACAGACGGACGGACGGACGGACGGACGGACGGACGGACGGACGGACGGACGGACGGACGGACGGACGGACGGACGGACGGAGACAGACAGACAGACAGACAGACAGACAGACAGGCCCCTCGCCAAATCTCTGTCTGTCTGTCTGTCTGTCTGTCTGTCTGTCTGTCTGTCTGTCTGTCTGTCTGTCGAATACTGGGGTTTTCCGTGCCAAAACCACGATATTATTATAAGGCACGCCGTAGTGGCACGCCGTAGTGGCACGCCGTGTCCCATATTATGACACACGGGCGTTTTTGCATTTCGTCCCCCATCGGAATGCGGCAGCCGCGGCCGGGCTTCGGTCCCGTGGGCTCGTGCTTAGCATCGCAACACCATAACCCCTAAGCCACCACGGCGGTTATCTGTCTGGTGTTACGTTCGACCGGCGGGGGCTGGCGATCTTCGGTGAAGCGACCGTCGGAAAGGCGCCGCCATGTCTACTGCGGATTACTCGCTTTGGGAAAACAACAATGCGCCGAGTCAGCAGCCCGTTGGAGCCACCATGTCTGCTGCGACGACTCGCTTTGTAAGAACCACAATGCGCCGCGTCCCCAACCGAACGACGCCGAGATGTCAAGACGCAGTCGGCGGACCAGGTATTGTTTGTGGAGTCGCCGTGACCGTAACGGCTTGTTTGAAGCGGTGGAACTCCGGGAAGGAGAAGTTTTGTGGCACCGTCTCACGGTTCTTAGAAGTCGTCAGTCAATGGACAGAAGCGGCGGGCAATGTATGCGCAGTAAACACTGAGATCAAGAGGCACCTGCTCGGGGCAGGACCCTTGCCTGCGGGAACCCTAATCATGGTGCTAATGCTAATCATGGCGCAGGGATCTAGAAAAAGGCAAGCTAAATCAAGACAGGAACCACTGTCAATCGTACAGTGGAATTGTAGGGGCTTCAAGAAACGGACTAAACGCGCTCATTTTCGTCTCTACTTAGAAACATTGCAACCTCTAGCAGCCATCGTGGCTCTACAGGAACCAGGGGCCTCAGCTAAAATTTCAGAGTACAATGCATTTCAGCGAGATCCATCTACTTGCATCCTTGTACACAACGCGTACACCGCACAAGAGGTAGACCTCGACCTACAGACAACTTATTCGTACACCATGGTCACAGTGTTACCTCTGCGACGCTCTAACCCACAAGTACACATCCTTAACATATATTGTCCGCCCAAGCTAAAGCGTATCACTTCTGCAGACATCTTCACCCGGGCACTGAAGATAGCTGGTCGGGACCCCTTACTTATTTTGGGCGACTTCAATGCTCCCAGAAAGGTGTGGGGTTACAAGAAGGAGGAGGCACGCGGTAGGAAGCTAGTGGAGCTAATCTCCACGCTAGGCATAACCCTTCAGACCGACCCAGCACAACCAACACGTGTTGGAAACTCCGTGATTCGGGACACTTGTCCCGATCTCATGCTTTCCAAACATATACAACACGTTGAGTGGTACAACACCGAAGACACGCTAGGAAGCGATCACTGCATCATTAACACTTTAATTCATACCCGGCCCCTAAAAAGGCAAATAACTCAAGCGAACTTGCCGGACTGGACTGCTTTCCGTAAGTCCCCGCCGCAGGCCAGTCTTCTCGAGGGAGGGTACAGCTCGTGGGCTCAAAATCTTATGACAACACTCAAAAAACATGTGAAAAGCATACAGATTGCGGAGGACTGTCCAGCGGTGGATAATCATTTACTCCATCTCTGGGAAGCTCGCCGCAGTCTCACGAAAAGATGGAAACAACAAAAACACAACAAAAGACTGAAAAGACGTATAACAGACCTGACTCAGCGGGCTGCCGAGTATGCCTCTCAATTAGCTGATTCGAACTGGTTTGATCGCTCCAACACGGCAGCCCGACAGATGTCAAGGAAGAATACATGGAAGCTCTTCCGCAGCTTGATTGATCCCGCTCAATCTCGAGGAGAAACACAGAAACACTTACAACGTGCTTTACACAATTTCCAGGGCACAGCAACACAACTGCCAGAAACCTTAAGGTACCTTAAGGTACAAGTACCTCAGCACCAAACAGGACCCTCGAGGTCAGGAATATTTCTATGCAGGCCGAGATAATACAGAGATGGATCAGTCGTTCGAACTCTACGACCTCAAGGCAGCCTTAGCCAAAATGAAGAGAGGCACTGCACCCGGTCGGGACAAGGTCACAGTGAAGCTGCTGGCCAACCTCCAGGATCGCGCGTATGAAGCGCTTCTTGACTACATTAATGCCATATGGAAAGGGGAGACTCCCATACCCCTCGATTGGAAAACATCCCTTGTCACCTTCGTTCCTAAAGCAGGAAATGAAATTAATACGGATAACCTGAGACCTATCTCGCTCACATCGTGTGTGGGCAAACTAATGGAGACGATGGTGCGAGATAGGCTCTCAGAATATTTGGAGAAGCGTAACACTTTTGCAGACGCCATGTTCGGCTTCCGCCCACACAAGTCGGCACAAGACACATTATTACAACTCAATCACGACATATTACAGCTAACGGAGCACCCTCACAACGACAAAGTTGTCCTGGCCTTAGATCTAAAGGGAGTTTTTGACAACGTTAAACACAGCACTATCTTAGCACACCTCCGTTAGACCCACTGTGGCAAAACACATTTAATTATATCAAGGATTTCTTGACGGATCCAGCCGCACTCGTCAAAATCCCAGACACTGAATATGAACCCTACGAAATGGGTACTAGGGGGACGCCACAAGGCGCTGTGCTTTCCCCGCTGCTATTTAACCTTGCGATGGTGCATCTCCCGGCCCAGCTAAACGGTATTGAAGGCGTGCGGTATGCGCTGTACGCCGACGATATCACCATCTGGGCCACAGAGGGAAACATAGGGCATATAGAGGAAAACCTGCAAGCAGCCGCCCACGTAGTGGATCGCTACGCAGAGCGCTGTGGACTTCAGTGTGCACCAAACAAATCAGAATTTGTGCACCTTAGACCTACACCTAAGGACACTACACAAATACATCTCCTTTTGGCTAGTGGTCCCATACACGAGGCCAAGGAGCTCCGAATTCTCGGACTCTTTATCCACATTCAAAGAAGAGTTGACACAACACTAGAAAAGCTCCGCAAGGTTGGGGACCAAGTGGGCCGAATGGTCCGGCATGCGTCCAACAAGAGAGGGGGATTACGAAGCAGGGACGCTGTGCGGCTAGCTCATGCTTTCGTAACAAGCCGAATTCTATATTCGGTCCCGTATCTCTATCTGCGGAAACATGATGAAGCCAAACTCGAAGTTATCCTCCGCAAAGTGATGAAGAGGGCCCTTGACCTCCCTGTCACAACTTCGAACGCGATGGGTGGATGGAAAACTTTATTTTCGTCAGAACGCATGTGCGGACGATTCCGTGCTAGATGGCCATCAGCTCATGGCTGACGGCGACCTGGGTGGCCCACTCCACGGCCCTGGTCTGGACGACCGGGTCTGAGCTGGCCAACACGGCCTCCCACTGCTCGAGAGAAGGATCACGCATAATATCCGCCGGTGGCGGCGCTATGCTACAGCTCCATAATATGTGGTCATAGGTGGCCAGTTCCTGGCACCATTTGCATTCCGGCTGAACGTCCGGGTAGATTTTGTTTAACACGTATGGGTTATAGAAAGATCTCGTCTGCAATCTTCGCCAGACGCTTTCCTGCGCCTTCACCAACTGCTTGTCCGGTGGAGGGTAAATTCTCCGCTCAAGTTTGTAATGGTTAGTAATGGCGTGAAAGGACATCAGCCCATCTCTCGTGGACCTCCCTGGAACGTCCGGCTCACCTGCTTGGCTGACGAAACCTCGAGCATTCATGTGAGCCGCCTCGTTCCCAGGGTTCCCAGAGTGGGCCGGTACCCAGACAATTTCCACCTCCGTAGTCCCTCGCCCCGTGGCCCGATTTAGTAATCCTGCCGCTGTGACAGAGATTCTGCCCCTCGCCAAATTTCGGATGGCTGTTTTAGAGTCGCTGAAAATCAGGTCAGCTTCAGTATTACCTATAGCTAGCGCTATCGCCGCCTCCTCTGCAGTTTCTGAGGAGCGGGTTTTGACTGATCCAGAGGTGACTAAGCCTCCCCGCCCGTCCACCACCGCAAATGCACATGCGTCCTTTTTCTTATACTCGGCGACATCTACGTAGACTGCCCCGTTGTACTTCCCGTACTTAGCATGTAAAGCTCTGGCTCTTGCCTTCCTACGGTTCTCGTGATGTATCGGATGCATATTTTTAGGTAAAGGTTTTATGTACAAGCCCTTGTGCATTTCTCGCTTCACCTGAGTTTTCATGTCCCCAGCTGGAGGATCAACTCCAATGCCGATCCCTTCCAATATATCCCTCCCTACTTTCGTTTTGGAAAGTCTACTGAGTTGCATCGCCAAGTGTGCCTCCCGCAGTTCTTCCGAGGTGTTGTGCACCCCTAATCCCAGCAGCCTTTCGGTAGAAGTATTGTTAGGTAACCCAAGGGCCGCCTTATACGCCTGTCTAATCATAGCCTCCACCTTGCCTTTTTCCGTCGCGTCCATCTTCATATAAGGCGTCGCATACACTATTCTACTGAGCACAAACGCCTGTACCAGCTTACACAAGTCCTTTTCCTTGACGCCTTGTTTACGAGTGGCGATTCTCCTGATAAGTCTCACGGTAGCATTTACAGTATTTTTGAGCCTTTCCAAGGCCTCCCTATTCTTCCTGTTAGTCTGCAGATACAGCCCCAGGATCCTGATCGTTTGGACCTCGGCGACCGGTGCACCCCCCACTTTCACGTTCAGCGGTGGTGGCGGCACATAGTGCCTCACGTGTATCCCTCTTGGTTTGTGCCTAAGCACAAAAAGCTCGGACTTGGGCTGAGAGCACGAGAGTCCTGCCTCCCCCGCTAGCTCCTCCACAATATCCACTGCCTGTTGTAAAGTTCCCTCCAATTGTGCATCGCTTCCCCTTGTTACCCATAGAGTAATGTCATCCGCATAAAATGTATGTTTAAGTCCCGATATCATTGCCAGCCTGGGCGGTATCTTGATGAAGGCGAGATTAAACAAGAACGGCGATAAAACCGACCCTTGTGGTGTCCCCCTGCCCCCCAACGGGAAAGGATCCGATTTAAATTCTCCGACTACAATCTCCGCAGTCCTATCCTCCAGAAATGATCTGATGTATCGGAATGTTCTACCCCCCGTTCCTATGTCCGATAGATTCCTTAATATTGCCTCATGGGTGACATTGTCAAAGGCCTTTGTGAGGTCGAGCCCCAAGATAGCCTTGGTGCCTGTGCCGTACCCAGGATCAACCACGTCCTTTTTGAGCTGTATCATGACGTCCTGCGTTGATAAATTAGCCCTGAAGCCAATCATCGTTTTAGGTATCAACTCCTTGTCCTCCACATAGCCCTGAAGCCTGTTGAGGACCACATGCTCCATCAATTTGGCGAAGCAGGACGTCAGCGAGATGGGTCGAAGATTTTCAATACAGATCTTCTTCCCTGGTTTAGGAATAAATGTAATCCTAGCATGCTTCCACTCTGCCGGAATCTCCCCAGCCGCCCAATATTTGTTCATCAAGTCCGTGAGCGCCCCCACTGACTTGAAATCCAGGTTCCTCAGCATTTTATTAGTAACCCCGTCCGGACCCGCTGCCGACGTAGTACGAAGCTGCCCCATTGCAAACTCCACCTCCGCCACCGTAAAGTCCACATCTAATTCGAGGTTTTCCTCTCCCGAGTATTCCGGCAAGAAACCGCCCACCTCGCCAAGTTTCTGCCACTCTTTTTGCATTAGCTCCCTCATCCACCGATGGCGGCCTCTTAAGCTTCCCCCGATTCTCCACCTCCATAGCTGTGCTCTCGCTCTCGCGAGAAGCAGTCGCCTGTGCCGCTTTCAGTGGGGCCTGGACCACCGGCGTCTGTACCCTTTGTCCTTTGTCGCTTTTAAGCGCGCGTTCCATCTCTGCCATCCTGACTTCCATCTTTTTAATCGTCTCAGCCTGCTGCTGCACCTGCCTTTGTAGCTCCTTCTCTCGAGCAGTCTCACTCTGGGAGGCCACGTAGGGCCAGCTCACCTTTTTTCTCGTGGCACTGGGACTTCTTTCATGACTGGAACCCTGTTCTCCTTTGCCACGCTCGGGTCCGGGCAGTGGTAGGAAGGAAGTGGACCGGTCCCTGCTCTTGTTATCGTCTCTCGCAGCGCTGAATGACCGCTTCCTGGGCCTCGAGCGCCGCTGCTCCTTGTCAGTTTGGCCGTTGTCCTCACAGCCCTGCTGCAGGCCCGTCGGCTGCTTACGGGCTAGACGAAACTTGCAGTTCTGGCTCCCCGTGTTGTGCGCCCCATGGTACACGATGCAGTCCGGAGTGCAGGTCAGCGGCTCTCCTTCCGGTGGCGCAGGATGATCCTTTTCGCAACGGCGACACAGATTAGTCTTCAGACGATAACAAACTGGATGAGCTGAAACAACTCCACCAAGAGGCACAATTTTGTCGCCTGAAGCTATCTAGACAGGTACGGGCATTTATGCGTGATCTAGGCTACGATGTCCCACAATGCCCAGACAGGGAACAACAATATCCCCCGTGGGACACGCTAGACCATATTACCGTCGACCCAATACCTCGAAATATGGGGGCAGACACACAACCAGAAAGACGACAAAGTCGAGCACTACACCTCAAGGACGACACCGAAGACTGGATCCTATACACGGACGCCTCTCCAAATAATCGAGGCTTCTGCACAGGTGTGGCAACCGACTCTACACCTTTATCATGGGGCCTACACTGCAATATTACGTCACAACATCAAGCGGAACTTACAGCTGTCGTGGAAGCCGCGACCATGCCAAATCCACACGAACGAAATCTGCTCATTCGAACAGATAGCCAGGCTGCATGCAAAGCACTCGCCGCCAGAAACATTTCCGCGGCACTACACTCAGCATTAACAACGCACCTCAACGCACACCCTAACATTAGAGTGCGGATTCAGTGGATTCCGAGTCACACAGGGATCAGAGGGAACGAAGTGGCACATGCCACATCCCGCGCAAATCTCCCGGGCCCTCCTCTGTGGTAGCCGGACTCACTGAGTCTGAATGAGCAATATGCCTTCGCGCGGGCGGAAAGGCGCGAAAAACTTGACGATTTACTAAACAACTCCATAAAGTATCCACAAGCGGATACACACATGAATCGAAGAGAGGCGGTACTATGGAGGCGTGTACAGACGCACTCTCTCTTGTCCCCACACTTCCAACACTACATACAAGGTTTGCCTGGTAAACCTTCTTGCATGGCATGTGGCGGCTTCCCGGACAATGCTCACATTCTGTGGGATTGTCCGGGGAGCCGTCTCGCTATTCAGGCTAGCCTTGCCAAACTCTCACCCATCCGTAGACCTACGACACTTGAGGAGTGGCTGGCGGACTCCTCCCCCGACTACGTACGTGCCATGATCGAGCTCATCACGACGCTCGGCTTGGCAGACAACTAGAACAAAGCGGGCGAACCCGGACCGGGGTTCTTGAATAAAGTTTATTCTCTCGCTCTCTCCACTTGAAACACACCTTTCACATTCAGGAGCGGATCCGAGTGCCCGAACTCTGGAGACGCGCCATCAGAGTTCGACCCCTCCCAACAAAAATGGATAGGGAAGACCACAGTGGTCGTCGCCAGGCGAGGGCGGACGCCTTGCAACGCCACTACGGCAACAAACGCGCAGTCTTCTACGGCGATGTGGCTGGTCCATGCCGCGGGGGGTGTATACGGCAGCGGTCATTCACGAGAAAAAGCAAGTAGATGGGCTCACTTTCAAAGCCTCGGGCTCAACACATGCGAAAGAAGTAGCTATTGCCCTGGCTGCCTCTGACGCTTAGTCTCAATATATCATAACCGACTCGCGCGGGGCTTGTCGAAATTATGAAGCTGGTTGGATCACCCCACTGGCGGTACGAATATTGGCGAACTAGAGCAACGGGGGAATTGATCCTACCCCCCATAGAGTTTCTAAAAATACCCTAGAGGGAAATGTGGCGCTAGTGTCTACGGGGGCTCTCATGAGCGTTGCCTCAACCTACATGGGAATGATGGGAAGTACAGGCTTCGGATTGACTTCAATCTTTAGACTAGTGGCGTTTGCTTGCGGCGCAGTAAACAAAGCTATAATCAAACATTATCGCGTAAAATCTAATTTTATTTCTGAAGTATGTTATATAATGTACAATACGCTACATAAACTTTGCATGACTTTGAGATGGAAGCATGTTTTACTATGGTTTGTCACCAGGACACACCAGGGTATGCATACTTGTGCAATTCTGTTCCCGATTTAACGCCAGACAATAATTATTTATTTATTTTTGCAACAGCAGTAACAACCCTGCATGTACTTATATAAAGATACTCATCAAGTACTTGTGGAAATAAAAATATTGTATTGTGAGAAAGTGTTGCGCCCTTGAGCGGAATGCTACAAGTGTCGTCTGCTATGACGCCTGCTCGCTGCAAATGCGAGACTTTTCTCGCAGACAACCGGCACTTGCGGACTCTGTCGCTCTTTCGGAAGGCTGCGTCGGCTGTCACGATTGCTGAACGTCTTCAAGTACTTTTAAGCACATCTGCTGCAGTGCTAGCTAGGACGCTAGTGGCCTCCTACGAGTATGCTTCATCATATTTTATATTGGCGTACCGCTTCCGAAGCGTTACAGCGTGGCTTCGCGGGTACCCATTGTGCGACACTAGACTACAGCTCGGAAGCAGCTATCTTTCCTACCACAAGTAAGTTTGTGTTCTCAAAGTCCTAAAACACGCATGTCAATGAGCACATAAACGAGCACATAATGAAGCCCTCAATAAAATTTGATTTTCAAGCCACTAGAAGTACAACTGTATATGTCTTGTATCAGTAGTGACTTCTTTGTCCTATTCTGAAGTTTCATAAAGCACGTAACGCTACAGTGTCAACCTAACACACTTAACCAACCAAGGTCCAAACGCTCAAAACATGTTCGTTCAACGTTTATGATGCCGCGGCTTTCTCGTCACGGCATCGACGCCAGACCGCGACATAAGTATCGTCCCAGTCGCTGGCCCATCGCGCTATCGCCACTCCGAGCAACATAACAAAGGCAGAGAGCTTTGCGTTGCACTGTCCCACTGCAGGTTATAGCAATTGCGCTTGGAGCGAAACCAAAACTGCCAAAAAAATACTTGTAAACTAGTTCGCCAGTCAATAGAATGCCAATCCGAAGCCTGTACTTCCCATCATTCCCATGATGGTTGAACGATCGCAGCGCCAGATTTGCCTCTAGGTATACTAATATGAAACTCTATGCTACCCCCCATTGTCTGGTCTGGACTCCGAGCCACCAGAGCCTGGCAGGGAATGAAGCCGCAAACATGGCGGCCCGAGCACTCATATACCGGGCGCCCCAGTTAGACCGTGAGTACCTGGAATCCGAAGGCATTTATCTTGTAACATTCAAAGATATCACGACCTTTTACAAAGATAGGCATCGCCAATACCCAACTCCTGCAAAAGGGCTTGGCAAGGCTAATGAAAGGATCTTGATTCGACTTTTCACTAACACTTTATTGTGCCCGGCAATCTTGAAACATTTCGATTGTTCCTTCACTGGCAAGTGCCAATACTGTGTGGAGGTGGCTGATACCTGCCACATGGTTTGTGCTTGTCAGCTAAACTCAGCTCTTCCCCTCAACCCTAACCCAACCCGAGAGGAGTGGGAGGCGACGCTGCTCGGTTGCTCGGACTTTCAGGCCCAAAAGGCCTTGGTCCAGAGGGCTAAGCTGGCGGCTCGTACCAATGGGGTCCCGGAATAGACTCCACCCATTGCGGAGCCCCATAAGGGCTCTACCTCTCTTCCTGTTTTGAATAAAAGCTTTCAAGCAAGCTTTCAAGCGCCGCCTAAACACGAGAGTTCGAGTGACGAACGCTGGAAGTAGGAAGGGGATAGAGCGAGAAAACTTATCAAACGCAAGGGTATTGGGGCATCCTGGTCTCCGCACGGCCCGAATGGGAGAAGTGGGCGAGTGGCGTGCCATGTGTCGGGGCAGCGCCGCATATTGCGAGGATGGGGTCTTCTGTGTTTGCCGCAAGATGGCTATGCGTGTGCGCAGAAGAAATGTAGCGGAAACATACTTCGCTACTCGCGTAACTGCGAATTCTGTAATTTACATGCTCATAATTACCGATATACACCGCAGTACAAGTTTCTACAGCACGTTTCTAAGGCAACACCGCATTCACTAGAGGCGCTTTTATCCCGCTTTGAATCATCGAATTCGTGGCTCAGCGGTTGCATCTCCGTCTCACACTCCGGAGACACAGGTTCGATTCCCACCCAGCCCATCTTGCAGGTTGTTTTTATTTATGAATTGCCTTCCGGGATTTATCGCTCACGGCCAACGCCGCCGACGCCGACATCGGCTTTTCTGCGACACGAGCTTCTTAATGCTATCGTGTTAAAATGTGTGCCCGACCTATGGCTCCTTTTTTCACTGGCAGAAGATTCCCTGCCCAAAGAGTGGAAGGCTGGTGCAGTGGTTCCAGTTCATAAATCTGGGCCGCGAAGTGACGTAGTTAATTATCGTCCAATTGGTTTCCCGTGCATTGCACGCAAAATGCTAGAGCAGGTTTCAAGCTCAAGTATTGTAGCACATATTAATCAGCATTACCTATTTAATCACTCTCAACATGGCTTCAGAAAGAATTCGTCTTGGGTAACACAACTATTTCAATTCACTCATATTATTGCCAGTGCTGTGGACGAACGATTTTGCATAGACTGTATACTTTTAGAATTCAGGAAGACGTTCGACACTGCAGGCCATTTTTTGTTATCGAAAAACTTCATACCTACAATATTATTACTCAAGTTATTGCATGGATCGCTGAATACTTAAGACTGCGCAAGCAGTACCTAGTTTTAAACGGTTCTGAGTCGCCAAGAAGAGACGTCACTTCTGCCGTCCCTCAGGACTCAGTTCTGGGTATAGTTTTTCTTCTATTATTCATGGGGAACGCCAGAGGGGGCCAGACGGAGCAGACGTGCCTCGCATCGGTTCCACCAAAACCCGATTTACGCCTGTTCCAATGACCGTAGGGCAACATCCAAGATATCGACTGGAATATACTGGACGAGATCTACACCCGGACATCATTTTCAAATAGCTGGCGAATTTTTTACCCCAATATCGAAGTTTGAAGATCCGAAGCGGGCGCAGCTGCGTCGGGTAACAAACGCGGCAAGAACGCTCACAGAAACGCACGGCGTTCGCTACACCTAGGCGTGTTCTATGAGACCGCTGCCACCTCAATGATAGAGGAAATGTCTGAGAAGGCCCCTCAAGAGCCAACGACGGCTACCGGCACAATACCGGCACCAATGTGCTCCCCCTCGGGGCACTCGCTGAATGATTATAACGAACAATCTTCATCCACCGAGATGGAACACGAGTTCGACAAGGACCTCACCGAAACCGAGCCGACAAGGTCCGACCGCACTGGCGGTAGTTGGCACGTTGTTGAATCACAAAGAGCTAAGAAACAACGTAAGAAGAACGAAAAAGGCAAGGAAGCCCAATCTCCGAAGCAACGCGGCTCACCAAGCCAGGCAAAATTCGTGAGAGGGGAACGCGACGACCAACCATATGGTGTAGCTGACAACCAAGGAAATCGCTTCCACCATCCAAAGCGCAAACCTCTGCCAGCACTACCAAAGGATGATGTAAAAATCATCAGGCATCCCACAAAGGGATTTCCAATCAAAGACATACTAATACCAACCTTGGCGAGTGCCATTCTCAAGAATCACAGGCGTGGATTTCATCCTCCGCATTCGCCCAGGATCGAACATTATAATTCTATCGGTGAGCAGCACGGAAGTGGCCAACGTACTCCGCCGCATCACGCAACTCGAATTGAACGGACGCGTGCACCAATTCAACACATACGTAGCGGACCCCGACAACTGCTATCGAGGTGTGGTGCACGGCATTCCAGCGGACACACCCATGGAACATTTAATAGCCAACATGCGAGTACGGACACACGGAGTTCAAATCGAACGAGCTCGGATGCTAGGCAAGTCATCCACGGCGCTCATCACGTTCACCGGTGGCTCCCTTCCCAAATGTATTTATTACATGGGAGGAGAGATGCGACTCCATCCATACAAGCCCACTGTTCAAATATGCACGGAATGTTTCCAAGCGGGACACCGACCGGATGTGTGCCCCCACGCGATCAACATCTGCAAAAAATGCGGCCTGAAGGATCCCCCCGCCCTTGGACACGAGTGTGTGATCAAATGCGCCGTGTGCGGGGAGGCAGGTCACGAGACTGGCATCAACCAATGTCCACAGAAACTAAAGAACATTCGTTCCAAGAACACCAATCGTCAGTCCCGCTCACGAGAGCGAGTGGGCCAGAAGAAACTGCGATGGTTCAGCTCAGAGGATGAGGAAGAGAGCCATCGCCACAAATCCACATCTCCTAACGGCAAACGAAGTAGGAGCCCATCCAGGGAGCCGTTCAGGGCCGCGCAAGCGCCAGTGCCCCCGCAGCACCAGCAGTCACAAAAGCCTCAGGTGAGCTGGGCGACGGTTGTATCTCCCAATACTCCACAACGCACACCAAACACACAACGAGATCCCGGTTATGAAATACTTAAACAGAGAAACGCGCAGCTACGCGCACAACTTCGAGACGAGGAACGCAAACGACAGCGATCCGACGAGAAAATTAAGGAGCTAGAGGAACGCCTCACACAAAAAATACAACAGCTAGAATCAGATCGTAGACAATGGGCCACACAACCAACACAAATCACCTCAAATACAAACACTCGCACACGTAGTGAACCAAAATCAACAACACCAACACCGCAAACGCCAAATACCGAAGCGTCACCCGCAATGGCCAAAATCCAACTATTATTGGCAGAAACCTCTAAATCACTAACGAGATGATAACCCTCGTGAATCAGAAACTCCTCGATTTCCAATCACAAATGCTGGTAGAATTCGAGAAGCACAAACAACAAGTAACGGAGCAGCTAAAGACCGCAGCCAAAACCACAACGACTAAGAAACGCGCCATAGCAGTCGGCGCCGGTTCGGACAAGACCAAGACGGCCCACCGCATAATTGATACGGACGGCTCGGACACCGAGATGTCAAAAGCATAAATAACGAGTGGGAACCATGGCTACTACACTTATAGAGAAAACAAAACCAAACCCAGAACAATTAGAGATCTGGCAATGGAACTGCCGATCCTTCGCTAGAAAGGCGGCAGCCCTCTAGCAGTTTATTAAAAGCTCTCAGGTAGCTCCGGACATAATATGCCTTCAGGAGGTTGGGCCCAAACCAGCCCGACTACAGGGCTATTATGTTCTGAGCGACCCCCAAAATCCTAAAGTTGCCACGCTGGTGAGCAAGACAATCACGGCAGAAATGATATTCCTGCCCCAACGTGCCGGGGAAACGAATTCCGTAACGATCAGTGTGCTACCGCGGAAAAGAGGCAAAGCACACAGCATCATAAACATTTACAGCCCTCCCAAAAGCAAAGGTCTGGACATACCCCAAATTTTATCGTACACTAAGACCATAGCGGGCACCAAAGACCGGATTGTGATATTGGGCGATTTCAACGCGCCACATACAATGTGGGGCTACGTGTCCACATCCCCTAAAGGAGCCCTACTTGAACAATCGGTTGTGAACCTCGGCATGCACACAGCAAACCACATAGGCACGTTCACACGTAGGTAACAGCGTGAGCAGGGACACAACACGCGATCGCGCGTACACGCTAAACATCAAAGACGCACAGTGGGCATCGCTAAACGAAAACTTGGGCAGTGATCATGATCTGATTCGTATTTCACTCTCGACCCCCAAATTACGTAGAACGATTGGCACAACGAAATTAACCGATTGGTCAAAATACAGGGAGCTCCAACGGAACCTCGACGCAGCAAAGACTCCCGACAACATACAAGAATGGACAAAATTCATCCAATCAACACACAAGGACGCTACCAAAACCATACAGCGCACGTCGGATGCCCCCGTGGTAGATTCCCACCTAGTAAACTTGTGGGACGAAAAGCACAGATTAGTTAGGCGTTGGAAAAAGCAACGCCTCAACAAACAGCTACGTGCCCGCATAACACTTCTGGCAAAGGAAGCGCAACGACACGCAGACGAATTAGCGAAAAACAAGTGGGCTACGTTCTGCGGGTCCCTCTCGGGGACCTTAGGAACGGCTGGCACGTGGCGCATCCTTCATGGAATGCTTGACCCGGATAGCACACGCACGGAAAACAACAAACGACTCCAAATCATATCAGACAGTTTCCCAGGCACAGACGCGGAACTTCTAGAGAAACTTAACGAACGATGCATAGGACCACCACTAAACAAAGACGCCTCAAACGAGACGCGGCCATACCTTGGAAAGGCGAATTCCAAATTATATGAACCTTTCACATATGCAGAAGTCTTTGAGGCAGCTCAAGCAGCCGCCAGAAACTCGGCTCCTGGCCCTGATGCTATCATGAACGCGATGCTTCGGAACCTGGACGCTAGAGTCCTGACTAAAATCACAGAACTGTTCAATGACGAGAGCTGGCTCAAAGGCCAATTGCCCCCGGAATGGAAACACGCTAAAATTATCATGATCCCCAAACCTATAAAGACTCCCTCAATAGACGCTCTGAGGCCCATTTCTCTCACGTCCTGCCTGGGTAAACTGTACGAACGAGTAGTACAAATAAGACTGCAGCGGTACCTTGAAGAAATTAGATGCTTTCCAAACACCATGATAAGGTACCGTATGGGGCTATCCTGTCAAGACACATTCTTACTGATCAGAGAAGTTATAGCTAACGTCGCCCGCGGAGAGGAAAGACTAGTGCTCGCACTAGACCTCAAGAGAGCATTTGATAACGTTTCACACAAAACAATATTGGAGGAACTCGAAATGACGGGATGCGGAGAACGAGCATACAACTACGTGCGGGCTTTTCTCGCCAACCGCACCGCCACAATAGGAATCGGTCAAACCACTTCCCAAAAGTTCAATATGCCCAGTAGAGGAACACCCCAAGGGGCAATAATCTCTCCTTTGCTGTTCAATATAGCGATGTATCGCCTGGCGCGACAGCTGGACCAAATCCCCGATTTGGGTTACCCATTATACGCAGACAACATAACGCTGTGGGCAGCAAGGGACTCTCTGGGACACAAAGAACAAGCACTACAACAAGCAGTCGAGGCAGTAGACAAATTCTCGAGGAGCAGTGGCCTCAAATGTGCCCCTGAAAAATCGCAAGTCATTCAGGTAGACTCGAGGGGCTACATATCCAGCGGACCTGTCAACATCGTTGTGGAAGGACACACGGTCCAGGAAGTTAAGGCGATGCGCATCATGGGTTTCTGGCTTCAAAGTAGCGGGAGCGCATCCCACACCATCAAAACATTGAAAACCACCGCAAATAACAATGCGCAAATGGTCCGTCGAGTAACTTATAGGAAAGTTGGAATGTAATGATGATGATGTGTAGTGTTTTATGGCGCAAGGGCCAGGTTTGGCCAAAGAGCGCCATGACAAGTGGTAGTGTTAACGATGTATTATGGAAGATGTGACTTGGCTGTAAACTGGCCTAAAAATAGTCGCTGTAAAGTGCGTAAAATCTACGTGCTATAATATTATGGCGACGACTAATGACGAATACTATGAACATTAAAATCCATCGTAGAAGAATGATGCATTGTTTAAAATATGCGAGATGTTAAATTGCTTACAGCACTACTGCCTCGCCAGAGCCCTTGAACCACAAAGGCCTAGAGGCATGTGCTATACAAAATAATTACCACAGCGGCATCCTCTGAAGAGAGGAAGCGCTACGAACTTGTGGGGCTAATAATATGCAATACAACATCTTTCAAAAAACCGAGGACGGCGTTGGTGTGAAATACCGGTTCTGGGCCGAGTAACATTGCAGGATGAAGGGGGATCTGCTGCCGGTATGCTAGGGGAAAATGTTTTTCTCTCAGGCTGCCCGACACTCCAGGAGGACGTGGAAGACGGTCAGCCTCTCCCCGCATCTACCGCAGGTTGGAGGATCATTCTCAGAGAGTAAAAAGTTATGTGTGCCAAATGTGTGTCCTATTCTGAGGCGACAGAATAGGACATCTGTTCGCCGTGACTTTGTTACCGAGGGCCAAGAACCTAACTGTGGCTTTATCACGTGCAGTTTGTTATTTACTTCTGCGTCCCACTTTCGTTGCCAGTGGTTTCGCAGTTTCGTTCTTAAAAAATGCTTGAGGTCTGTGACAGGGACCGAAGCAGTAGGATTAACTGCATGCAATGAAATTGATGTGGCCATCAGGTCTGCTAGAACGTTACCCTCGATGCCCCTATGTACAGGCACCCAGCATATAATGACATGCTGGTTAGACATATACGCTCTACAGAGAATGGAATAGAGCTCAGTAATTACGGGGTTTCTGTGTTTACAGTGTGACTTCAAGGCTTTTACGACGCTTAAGGAGTCTGTAAATAAAATTATTTTTTGAATATTTGATTTTCTGATATGTTTTACAGCCGACAATAGTGCATGGGCCTCAGCCGTAAATATGCTTGTTTCAGGGTGCAGTACACCGGATTCCGAGAAGGAAGGACCAATGGCTGCGCAGGACACCCCGGCATGCGACTTAGAAGCGTCTGTGTAAAACTCTGTGCACGAGTACTTGTACTGGAGCTCCAAGAAGTGCATTTTGATATGTGTCTCTGGCGCATGTTTAGTGACCTCTACAAAGGATGTGTCACACTCTATCAGTTGCCACTCCCAGGGCGGTACTAGCTTAGCTGGAGGCATTGGGCGTTGTTCGAGAACTAGGACATCCATTTCCGTGCTAGGTTCTCTTTACGGAGTGGGAAAGGAAGTCTCGTAGAGGGTCTGTTATGAAAAAGTGTTTCAGACGTCAAGTCATTAGCACTTGCAAAACACGGATGTTCCTTATTAGAGCGAATCATGAGAAAATACGTTAAGCTGATGTTCGTTCTCTGAAGATGGAGTGGCCACTCATCTGACTCTACATATAGACTTTCAACAGGGCTTGTTCTAAATGCGCCAGTGGCCAGACGGATACCCAGATGGTGAACGGGGTCCTTAAGCGCGCTCGGTGCGGCAGAGTAATATACTACGGCACCATAATCTAACCGTGATCGAACTAGGCTCTTGTAAATAATTCAATAAACACTGTCTGTCGCTACCCCACGTTGTGTGGGATAGGATTTTAAGTAGGTTCATTGTTCTAAGACATTTTTCTTTAAGATGTTCTTATGTGAGGAATGAAAGTGAGCCTGGAGTCAAGAATAACACGTGGGAATTTGTGTTCTTTGTTGACAGGAATTTGTTGTCCGCCCAGTTCTACAAAAGGATCTGGGACCAGGCCTCTCTTTCTTGTGAAGAGAACACAAGAACTTTTGTGGGGGTTGACCTGAAATCCGTTTTGGTCTGCCCATTTGGACACTTTGTTTAAGCCCTGCAGTACCTGTCTTTCGCATACTGTGAGGTTGCAGGATTTGAAGCCTATTTGCATATCGTCTACGTATACGGAATAAAAAAATGGCAGGTGGTAGTGAAGCACGTAGTGTGTTCGTCTTAACGATAAAGAGAGTGCAGCTGAGCACGCCTCCCTGAGGTACACCAGTTTCCTGGGTAAAGGGACGTGACAGTGCGTTGCCGACTTTTACACGGAAGGTACGATTGGACAAATAGCTTTCAATTATTTTCAACATATTTCCACAGATGCCCATTCCCGACAAATCTCGCAAGATCCCGTAGCGCCATGTTGTATCATATGCCTTCTCCATATCGAGGAATATGGAGAGGAAATACTATTTGTGTACAAAGGCATCGCGAATATATCCTTCAATGCGCACAAGATGATCTGTTGTTGACCGCCCTTGTCTGAAGCCACACTGATAGGGATCGAGTATATTGTTGAATTCAAGGAAGTGAATGAGTCTGTGATTAATCATTTTTTCAAAGAGCTTACACAGACAATTTGTAAGAGCTATCGGACGATAACTTGCTGCCAAGGAGGGGTCTTTTCCCTGCTTCAGGACAGGAACCACAATCGCCTATTTCCATGCAGATGGGAGGTATCCCGCAGCTAAAATAGTGTTGTAAAGTGTGAGTAGTGCAACTTGTGTATCAGTATGTAAGTTTCTGGTCATATCATACATGACTCTGTCAGGTCCCGGTGCAGTGCTTTTGCATGTGTTCAAGGCAGCTCTCAACTCGGCAATACTGAAAGGCCGGTTATAGGTTCATTCTGTCAGGATTTTGTAATTATTGGCTTACATTCTTCTATTTGTTTATATTTGAGAAAGGACTGAGAATAATGGGTTGAGCTCGACACGCTCTCAAACTGCTCCCCAAGTGAGTCTGCCTGATCTTGCAGGGTATCGCCTTGTGTGTTTATCAGAGGGAGTGAATATGTTTGGCGCCCTCTAATACTATTAACCCTGTTCCAGGCTTTGGCCTCGTCTTTAAACGAGTTAATACTCGATAAAAATTTCAGCCAACTCTCTCTTCTGGCCTGTCGGCGCGTTCTCCTGCCTTCGGATTTTGCTTTTTTAAAGTTAATAAGATCCTCCGCAGTGGGAGAGGCACGTAGCAACCCCCACGCTTTGTTTTGTTTCTTACGGGCGGTCCTACATTCGTGGTTCCACCACGGGACGCGCCGTTTGCATGCTAAACCACTCACTTCGGATATGCATTTTGATGCGGCGTCTATTATGAATGTTGTAAGATACTCCACCGCAGCATCAATTTCTAGAGAAGACTTGTCAGCCCATGAGATGCTAGTGAGAGTTCGAAATTTCTCCCAATCAGCTGTCTCAATCTTCCACCTAGGAGCTTGTGGAGGATATTCGTTTTCTTTAGGTGACATTAGCAGTATAGGGAAGTGGTCACTGCCGTAAAGGTTGTCGGTAACTTCCCATTCAAGTTCAGGCAGTACAGACGGGGAGATTATGCTAAGATCTATTGAAGAATAGGTTCTGTTTGCAATATGTGTGTTCCTTCTTATTCAACAGGCACGCACCAGAAGAAAAAAGGAACTGTTCAACAAGACGTCCTCGCGCATCTATACGAGGGTCGCCCCACAGGAAGTTATGTGCATTGAAATCGCCAAGAACAACATATGGTTCTGGCAATTCATCTATAAAGGACTGAAATTCATGTTTACTTAGTTTGTAGTGTGGGGGTATATAAAGCGAGCAAATAGTGATAAGTTCGTTCAGCAGAACAACTCGAACCGCCACTGCCTCAAGAGCCGTTCGTAGTTGTAAACGTTGACAGGCTATGCTTTCTTGAATTACAATTGCAACACCGCCCGATGATGCGACAGCATCATCGCGATCTTTGCGAAAAGTAACATACTGTCGAAGAAAGTTTGTGTATATTGATTTTAAGTGTGTTTCCTGTAAACACAGCACTTTTGGATTGGGTTTATGGATCAGTTCTTGCACATCATCGAGATTCCTAAGACCTCTGACATTCCATTGAATGATTTGTGTATCCATATTTAAAGAAAAATTGGTGCTGTGTTTACGGAAACGGAGGTGATGCCTTAGGCTACAGAGCTCTTTCGAGGCCCTGTAACGGGGGTTCTGCCCTTTCTGGAGCGTTCGAGGGAGCCTCGCCGCTCCTTGGGCGCTTGGTGCGCCTTGGGGATGGGTGTAGTGTCCATTGCCTCTTGTGAGGCGCCGGACACGTGCTCTTGCGAGCGGGAAGTTTCAAGCGAGGGTCCAGCCTTGGAGGGCAAGACCGCTGCGCCCACCGCCCACCAGCTGCGCTGACCGTTGCCAGGGCTGGAAGGGGTCGGGGAGGTTGGGGCAACCTCGGCTGCGCCCACCTTCAGGGTCGATGGCCCCGTCTGCTGGGTTGACGGAGCAGCGCTAGCTGCAACCGCCGCGGCGGCAGATGGCATAACTGCCGACTCACGGCTTGTGGGTCGGACAGCCGCCGGAGGCCGTTGTGAAGCTGCCCCCTGACGCGCCACTTCGGCAAAGCTGGCCTTAGGAAAGTATGCAACCCGCCTAGGTGCTTCTTTGAATGATGTTTTCTTTTACTTTGATTGTGACTATTTCTTTTTCTTTCTTCCAAGACGGGCATGACCGCGAGTATGCGGCATGCTCGCCATCACAGTTCCCGCAGTGCGGAGCTTTCTCGCACATTTCAGAGGCATGGTCACGGGAACTACATGTTGCACATGTCTGCCGGCCTCTGCAGTTCTGGGAACTGTGGCCGAAACGCTAGCATTTGAAGCAGCGGAGAGGATTTGGAACATACGGCCTGACCCGTAGCATCACATAGCCGGCTTCTAGTGTCTCAGGCAGAATGCACGAGGAGAAAGTCAGTACAAGATGCTTGCTTTTTATCTCCTTCCCGTTGCGCCATAGCATGATTCTTTTAACATTGATCACGTTTTGCTCACTCCAGCCTTCCAACAGTTCGGCTTCTGTGAGTCCCATCAAATCGTCGCCAGAAATAACAGCACGGCTGGTGTTCATAGTTCGGTGTGCGGTTACTGTTACTGGGATTTCACCAAATGACTCAACTTTAGGAAGGTTTTCAAACTGTTTCGGTTCGCGGAGTTCCAAAAGGAGATCGCCGCTAGCCAGTTTCGATGCTTTATAGCCTGTACCAAGAGTTTCAGTCAGTTACTTACACACGAGGAAAGGAGAAATCATTCTCATAGTCTTTTCAGGTTTGTTTGAATGGATTACATGGAATCGGGGCAAGTTTGGCGGTTTGTTTCCAAGAAATTGGAAAATATCTTCGGTGCGCCTTTGTTTCTGAGGGCGATCAGGTAGTCGGAGAAAAGAAGTGGCCATTAGAAGTATGGTGTTCTCGGCAGGGATGGCCGCCGCCCACCATGGAGCCCAACCAGGGGACGACACAGGACGGAAATATTCAGTTTTGCGCACGCCCGCGGTACAACCCCGCTTTAACCAAATACATATACCCAAGACTGGATATAGTACACAAGGTTAACCCTCACTGCCTACGAAGCCTGAAGTAATACGAAAATAAAGAGAGGACAGGAAAGATTAAAAGTGAGAGAAAGGCGAAGATTTGAGGGAGAAAGAGAAAGGAAAAGGCAACTACCGATTTCCCCGGGTGGGTCATTCCGGGGGTGCCGTCTATGTGAAGCAGAGGCCGAAGAGGTGTGTTGCCTCTGCCGGGGGGCCTTAAAGGTCCAAACACCCGGCATCGGCTCAACCCCCAGGATCCCCCCTTCCCCAGACACGGCTAAGGCGCGCACGGTTACACGCGGGAGGGTCCAACCCTCGTGTGCTCGGGTACGTGGTGTCGCAACACACCAAACGCCTGCTTACGGGGGTGGGCATGCAAGAACACGACACGCTGAGGCTCGTCCAAGCACTAGTGATAAGCCGAGTCACGTACGGCCTGCCCTACCACTTCCTTAGTCGCGAGGAGGAAAGGCAAGTCGACATCATAATAAGATCAGCATACAAAGCGGCCCTCGGACTGCCCAAGGGGACGTCCACAGATCGCCTGCTAGCTTTAGGAGTACACAACACATTCGAAAAACTAAAACAAGCCACACTAATCTCCCAGAGGGAACGCTTGAGCTACACTCACGCAGGACGGGCCCTACTGACAAGGGCACGTATTTCCCCACACCCACAACTTATCAGCGAGCACGTATTACCACTACCAACCTCAACACGAGCTCGAATAACAGTGGCCCCCATACCCAAAAACATGCACCCTGAATACATTAAAGCAAGACGAAAAGCACGCGCACAACATATTAGAACAATGTATGAAAATAATCCCACGTACAACACAATATACACGGACGCAGCCGCGTATTCGAACGTACACTCGAACGCCAGTGATGCCCAAAAGAACATCAGGAGGTACGTAGTGGCAATCGTCGACACGAAAGCACAGCAACAATTTACGGTATCCGTCAAGGCAGGTAGTCCGGCGGCTGCCGAAACTTTCGCCGTGGCAATGGCCCTCGCTCACGCGGAACGCACGTAAAAGAGCATCACCATAATAACAGTCTCAGAACAAGCATGCCGCCTTTTTCTCAGGGGCCACGTGACCAAAACATGTCACTCAATAATGCCGACGAAATTCACCCATAATCACCGGATCCTATGGTGTCCATGTCATACAGGCTTTGAGGGGAACGCACTGGCCGATTCGCTAGCCCGAGGTATTATTAACCGGGCAGACTCGACTGGGACGGTCCCAGGTAGCCACTGTAATGACCCCAATCCAACGAATGCCCGGGAGATTCTCGCTCATCAGCGTGCAACCAGGAAAAAAATACCCTCCCCCTCACCCACAACTCAGTGGAGAAGCCGTCAGCTGGCGCAAAATTCCAGACTGGGGTATTCCCCCCACCTTAAATTACAGAATGCCATGTTCCCCACTCGCTACAGGCCCGACTGCCCAGGGTGCGGAGGCATACCAACATTACAACACATTACTTAGGATTGTGAATCACACCCGTTTGATAAAACACACCACACAATGGAGCAATGGGAGGCACAGCTAACCAGCTCAGACCTGGCGGGACAACAGTCCTTCATAAGACAGGTCAAGCGGGCGGCCGAGGCCAGCGGGGCCTTGGACTAAAGGGTCTCCGACCACTGCACGTAAATCATTTAAGCCAATAAAAGCTTCTCACTCTCTCTCTATTATTCATCAACGATATCAGTGAAGGAGCTTTCACATTTGAGATTCTACGCTAGTGATTGCGTTTTCTACACGCCTATAAGTTGTAATGATTGCCGCATATCACAGTGGGATCTCAGCCGCATTAGTGAGTGGTGTTGTAAACGGAACATAAGTCTCAACCTAGCTAAGACAGTTTTCATGTCATCTAGCAAGAAAAAAAAACCGACAGATTCTACGCCCTGTGGCAATCGATGTTATGCGAAGTAGTGTGCGGGGAGCCTACCAAGTTAACAAAACGACCATGAGAGCACGAAGATGTAGGCGGCTCTTCCATGACCTACATGACACGCATGTCGTGACATTCATGTCATGACCTATTTTATGTTCGTCATACACTCTTGTCATACTCTGCCAGTTTTGGTACATACCAGGGCGTAGGCGGCTGTTTCATGACTACAGGACACGCATGTCATTTTACGCATGTCATGACCTATCAATTATGTTCTTCATATACTCTTGTCACACTATGCCAATTTTCGTACCTACCAAGTTAACGAAACGACCATGAGAAGTAGACGGACGGACGGACGGACGGACGGACGGACGGACGGACGGACGGACGGACGGACGGACGGACGGACGGACGGACGGACGGACGGACGGACGGACGGACGGATGGATGGATGGATGGATGGATGGATGGATGGATGGATGGATGGATGGATGGATGGATGGATGGATGGATGGATGGATGACTTTTAAGGAGGCAAATGTTCGCCAAGAAATGCTTCGCATTTATAAACCTTCTTTGTTTCAGTTTTCCTTGGATAACGTTGCATTGCCACAGGTGTCTGTATATAAATACCTAGGAGTTTATTTTACCAATGATTTAAAATGGCATCGTCATGTCGATCATGTAACAGCGAGTGCAGGCAAGTCATTAGGGTTTCTACGGCGAAATGCTAAAATTTCAGTATGGCTAACAAAGAGCTGCATTAGCGCCTTTTCCTTGTGTGCGCGTCCTTTGTGTTTCGCTGGCACCCCCCTTCTCAAGTTGATAAAGAGCTACTTTTCAGGACTTTCGTAAGGTCTGCTTAGAATATTCCCACGAGGTATGGGACTCACGGATGGTTGGCGACAAGGAACGCCTTGAAAGAATACAAAATTTAGCTGCAAGATTTGTCACTGGAAACTAGTTTTAACTTTAACGCTAAACAAGCGAATAATTATTTATTATGGGAGTCTGTTGGAACTCACAGGAAAAAACATCGTTCAAAACTTTTTCAAAGTATCTTACCCTCAACGATTGGTAGAACGAGCAACAGTGCAGTACACACTTAAACCTTATTATGAATCAGCTCGAGGCGACCACGCCCATTAAGTACTAGAAATATTTTGCCATACAGAACTATTCGGGATGTCTTCTTTCCCTAGAAATAAACGGGAGTGGCATAGACTACCGTCTTCAGTATTGATGTAATATAGAATGATACGCTTTATGCCTTGTTGGATTGATGCGATATTACTTATGGTTCTTCCTCTGTATATGCTAACTGTTGTAATTTCTTGGTTATTTCTAAATCATTATGCACGAATACGCTTGTAGTTATGTATCCCCTTCCCCCCCCCCCCCCACATGTAATGCATGAAAGATACTGTGGGCATTGCATAAACAAACTA
This sequence comes from Dermacentor albipictus, assembly GCF_038994185.2. Lineage (NCBI taxonomy): Eukaryota > Metazoa > Arthropoda > Arachnida > Ixodida > Ixodidae > Dermacentor > Dermacentor albipictus. Next base: position 204,314,832 of record NC_091822.1, on the reverse strand, counting down.
TATAATAGCCATGGCCGCACGGCTTAAACATTGGTAGAGAACGCCGTGGCTGGAGAAAAGGTTAAACGTTTAACCACTCGACCGTGTTTTATTACATCGCGCTGAGACAAAATTTTTGTGAGAGACCACTCCTTGTTATTTACGCCCTCACCGCCTAGGCGTACGGCAAAAACGATTTCAGAGACCGTTTGGATAGCATAAAAGGCATAGTTTAAGACAGTGTATACATACAACGAAGACTCCGTACAAAGTTTGACGATCAAAACACGAATAGAAACGATAAGAAAAGACCGCAAGAACAGCAGCTTTTGATACCGCAATTGAAAAAAAAAAAGAAACGCTACCATTACCGTTCGCCGGAAGTGAGGCATTTCAGAGCGCGCAGTTCCTCGGCATGACCTCGACGTAAGTTGGCGCCCGCGACTGTCCGCGACGCACTTAAAGAAAAAAACTTGTATGCGGTGTACTGGGACCACCAGTTGCACCTGACGTATACTCAGAGGCTGTTTTAAGGATGCTAACAAAAACACTACGCGATTACCAGCCCTGCGGCATTGCCAAGAATGCCTTAGTGGTAGTATATACTGCTCATTTGTACCGAATGTAGCTAGAGTGAAATTTCATTGCAGTCGGCTTTAAAGAAGTCCAAGTCTTCCGTTGCCTCGCCGCTAGGTATTGACAGCGCAAGCTTTGTACTTCGGCCTATTCCACACACACTGCAGGATCCTGGTACCTTTAGTTTTCTGTTTTATGCTATGTGTAGGGGCAGGTGCGAGTCTGACGTCCTTCCGCGGCTTTCACGGGCATGGCAGGCATCGAAACTCTTTAGACGGTACGACAAGCAATCCCGGCACGTAGCTGCACACTACAATCTCAGCTTTATCGTTCTTGTTTTACTGCGACAGCGACAGGTGCCGAGCAGTACACGCTCAATTGTGCGCGTGCCCTACGAGTGTCCCAGATCAGCCGCAGTAACAAGAGGTATAGTGGCATCATCGCTGCGGAGAGCCGCCTCGACGAAGGCGTCATGCATGTACAAGGTTTCTTCACTGCATTTTCAAGCGCAACTCTCACCCGTTGCTGCGGCGAGCGTCAGCGTAGGCGTCGGCGTATAACCGAGCGAACGAGTACAGCGGAAGATGAAAAAGCGAACGCGGAGCGACATGGGGATCTGATAGATGCGAGGAGGAAAGCGGAGTAGAGTGCAGCGGAACCACGAGGGGAAAATGGAGAGGAGGGTGATGCGCGCTACCCTGGCTACGAGATGGCGCCAGAGTAGCGCGCATCGTAAGAGTAGTAATAGGCGACTGGAGGATTGGTGGAAGAAAAGTAGGAAAACGACAAAAGACGGAGACGTACAAAAGCACAGTTCACAATAGGGGATCAGAAAATTTGGGAGTGGTAGTTCATAGTGTTTTTTTTTTGTCTTTTTTCATTGTCTTTTTTCATTGTTTAACCTTGGTAGAATATTAGGCATAATAGTAGCAAGAGCTTGGTGGCGCAACCGACCACCCCGTTCCAAAGGGGACGCTCATAACATCCATCCATCCACCCATCCATCGTCTGGGAGGTCTGTCGGCGGCGGCTGCTCTGAATGGCGGCCACGCATCACCCACGCGCTGGCTCTCGCCTTCCGCATTAGTGAGGCAGTCACGCCACATTTCACTCCGTTTGCAACTTGCCGCACGGGACAGATTGTCTGTGCCAGCCAATGTATCGCCAAATGAAAACACGTATGGAGCTTATATTAGGCAGTATCGTAATCGTCGGCGAGATTTTTCTGGCACGATATACACGCACATGCAGACATCGCATTCCCGTTTCGCATGTACCGATGACGGCGACTGCAGTTTTCAAATCTGTGATCCCCTTTGGTGGAAGGATGTGTTATATAGCAGGCGTAGGCGTTCAGTAATTCGGTGAAAATCAAGCAAAAAGGAAACTAACTATTCTCGTGAAAATTTCTGGTCTTGTTTCAGCTCCTTACAATATAAATAAAACCAAGTAAGTAGACTATTGTGACGTGTCAGCGACAATGCGACGGTTGGCAGTAGTCGCAGAGCCAGTGAAGGAAAATGCGAGGAGGCACGCCTCCACTCCAAACTCGTTTAGGGTTGAAGAGCGTTAAGGTGGCTGCACACACACACACACGCACACACATCTCGCTCAGTGATGTCAAAATGAGGCGTGAGAGGGAAGTCAATGGTGTGAGCAAAGCGCTTCGGCGAAAGCAAACAAAACAAAATCGTGTGCGCCCCTCCTCCACAGTACAAGGACCATATCAAGCCGTGGCGGTCCGCAGCAACAAGCCGCTGTGGGGAAGAAACAAACGTACAACGGCGCAATGCGCCTTCTCGTATGTGCTAAAAAACGATGCGTAGGCTAAGTATAGCCAATAAAAAAGTACGAGAGGGAGGGTCACATATCACGCACATCTCGCGCGCGTTAACTTATATGCGGACACCCTGGCAAGTACGGACGTGTGCCTCGATGCGATTGTATTGCGAGCTTCCGCGAGCACATACGGCACTGCTCGCGCACAGAGAGAGGAGAGCGAAAGACAGATATCAGGCGGGAATAACGGCGTCGCGGCAAATCGCATAAAGAAGCGGGCGGGCATGGCACGAAAGCGAACAACGACACTCCAAAAGTCTCCCCGATCACAGCGATCGAACGTCATCGACGGCTGCGAATGGGAGCTGCCGGCGACGTGCCGCCTTCTGTTCGGTCCTCTCTGCAGTGCGAACCGTCCTCTCAGTCTCATCAGAAAGCGTTCACGAGTCGTTCTTTCGCTGTTCTGCTCTTGCTCCACCATCCGGGGCTCGAACAGGTGAAGCAAAAATAACAAACGCGCTGCCGGCAAGACAGTCGGCACAGGAGCACCGCCAATCGGGAAAGGGCCAGTGTGGACGAGAGGCCCAGTTTCGTGGAGCGCGGAGTCAAAATCACAGGCTGTCAACTTCAAGGATAAGACGCATTAAAAATGATGAACGACATACGCAGTCAACGGCTTCGAACACAGCTATGTTTGGTACGGAGCTCAAGAAATCTGCTGCGGAGAAAGAATAAAAGACAAAGCACCTCAAGTATTGAAAATATCAGTTGGTGTTTGAACAACGACGTATCGACATTGAGACTGCCACACTGGTCCCGAAATTCGCAGAAAGGCGGGGAACTCGGCCTCAGCCGTTGGCCTCTGCGCATGGGGAAGAGAGAAAGGAAGAAGGAGCAATGATAACGAAAGAAATAAATAGGATGCCAGACAAAACGTCGCGCATCTGTTACAAGCCACTCAACCACAGCCTACCAGGAAGACATCAGTCGGCCATCGCAAGGAACACTAGCTCTGCGCAAAAAGGTGTCGAAATGTGGGGCATAACGAAGACGCTTTCCTCCCCTCCCCCTCTCCTTTCTCCCCTCAAAATTTAATTCTGTGGTTTTATGTTCCAAAGCCACGATATGATTATGAGGCACCCGGTAATGGGGGACTTCGAATTAACGTTTACGGGCGTTTGTGCATTTCGCTCCCATCGAAATGCAGCCATTGCAGCCGTGATTTCATCCCGCGCCCTCAGGATTAGCAGCGCAACCCCAAAGACACTACGCCACCAACGAGGGGTGACAGTTTTTCCACACGTTTCTAAACAGCTCCGTTGGGATTCTTCCGCTGGTAACGCCATGCATTGTATGAAATGACGACTGCACTTGTATTGCTCAGATATCACATTTTTCGGCTGACTGTGAAAAAATAAACCTTCGACTCGAGGTATCGTCGTAACTAAAGCCCCTCCATCCACGCGTCAACGCCGCGAAAATGTGTATGGAGGGGCTTTAGTCGAAACTAGCCCCAAGTACTCCTAGCACTTCCTCAAACGACGTAATATTTGTGCTGTGGTCAACCTGCAACATAAATTATAAGTGACAGCAGCAGTGAAGACAAGATTATGTCGGGTTGTCTAATCTTCCGCCCCGAAGTTCGGGCTGATTTAACGATGTTCCAAGCATCGGTACATGCTCATGAGCGCGTGTTTGGATAATTGTGGTCAATCACCACCGTGCGCAACTTCAGTTTTCTCACCATGGGTTGCTTTTAGCCATCAGCGTTTCGACAGCTTGTGTTATTACCAGCAATCCTTCCCGTCGGGTCGGGAATAGGCGCCGACTATACGATAGAGCTCCGGCGCCCGAGCCCACTCCAAGGACGCTCGGGGGGGGGGGGGGGGTCTTTACCAGAGTTAAGGTCATCTGAGGTTTCTTTTGTGTTGCCTTTGCTTTTTCACTTAAAATTTTATTGTGGCTAAACGCTTACTTCAACATTTCTTTATATTATAATGTTATGTGTTATTTTTATATGTTACCACGTGACAATAAGCTTAAATATATATACACAAGACAAATTTTATATTTTTCAAGAGAAGGAGGTAGCCAACTAACAAATATTTCTAATGGTACGGATAGCCTATGGCAAGAGAATGAATATGTTGCTGTATGTTCACGTCGCTTCGAATCACGTGATTTTCTGTCCTTGAAAAAAAACCTGCAGACTTCAGTGATTGCTTCGGGAGTCTTTTATCAGCGGCGTGTGAAATGCACGTGAATAAAATGTGTCACAGTATTGCTTCTCTTTCCAGTAGGTGATGCTAACGACTCCTGAAAAACAAAGTCTGTCCTAATAATTTAAAACCTTTATTCGGGATGGAAACAGTGACACTTCCATGTAGAGGTCATCGATATATACAAGGTGCTTCAGCTAACTTTAGCCAGAGTTTAAAAGTATGCCGATGCACTCTAAGACGACGCGACCAAATACGTGTTGCTCACTTTTGGATGTTCCACATCCGCCGCCAAGGTTTGTGAGTGGCGGCGCTGACTAACACTCCCAAGGTTAGTTCTAGTACTAAAAAAAATACCCAAGAAAGTAAATGGGGAAACGGCGCCGCGGTAGCTCAGTTGGTTAGACATTCGCAAGCGTAATGCGAAGACTTGGGACCGTTCCCCACCCGCGGCAAGTTTTTTCATCCACTTTGAGTTTATTACGCAATTACGTAAGAGTGCACATGGACGTGGTTAGGTGTCATGGTTAAAAAGCTGCATTTAACAGCTAGACTAGCCCCATCATCCAGAAAACAAAATTGCAGGCAGCGGAGAGCGACAACACAAAAGGAATACACATATGGCCCGTCGCAGCAAATCGCAATATAAATAAAAATACGCCTTTATTTCCATAAACGTAAAATTTATGGGGGATTTAAGGAAAAAGTTGCTCGCAGCAACTTGACGGGCCTCAAACCCGGTCTGAGGGCAGTAGCAGAAGGCACAGGCACTGATTTAGAACCGACAAAACAATACATAGGCAAAAAAAGAGCAACGACTAGTTGGCTTAGACAGTACGCCAGCAAACAGAAATGCAATGAAAAAAAAACATTACAAAACTGAAATATATAAAAAAAATCATTAAACAACAAAGCAATAGATAATTGCATGACATTAATTAACCATCACAAAAATGACATAAGAATACATGAATAGGCCATTCAGGACATGCTATGTAGTAGATAAGTTTTGGACAAATTACGTAAACTTTCACTTTTTAATTTCCATTTGTTCAGTAAACTCGGAAGGCAAAAATGTTTGCAGTCCATAAATAGTACAAGGACATGGTACGTACCGATTCTCTGTACGGCGAGTGAGGCAACTGGCCGGATTTGGTTGCAAATCGCCATACGTATGTAAGAGGGTACTTCCTCTGCTATTCCTCTAACTTTTATTGCCATTAATTTATCATCTCTGCAATTCAATTAGTAGGTACAAGTAATTTCCCCTATGCTGTCCTTGGAGTCCTTGTTTGTTGGCTTCTTATGATAGGATGACTAAATATCGGGCCCCTCGGTTAACCCCCCTTCTCGTTAAAAACGTAAGCCGATCCCGAAGATGTGTGCGTGCCTATCCACAGGCACACAGTCAATTCGACGCTCCTCCCCTCACGCGACAGAGTGCGGTGCGCAGTGACTCCGCCACCCCCGACTCGCTCAGGAAGACTGGCTCGTATCGACTCTCAGCGGAGGTGGAATCGCCTTAGAACTTTTCTCACTGCGGGCACCAATCGACTGCAGCGCACTGGTTGTCCAATTTAGATTTCAAAATGTTGTACTCCGACTACAGCGCCCAAAACCGACATCTCGCAGACAATCGGACGCACATCGGTCGGAACCCCAGCAAACATCGCCGCGCAAGCACCGCGGACCCAGAGCGGTGCCACGAGCCGCGTTGGCCGCCCAGCGAAATATACGACAGCAGCGCGGGAGGGCGGCGATAAGCAGCCTCGGCGTTGATGTGCTCCTATTAACGCCCGCGTTCGATAGCGACTACCGACGAGCAGCACGGGGAGAGGAGGACCCTTCCGCGCTCTGCAATAGTACAGCTTCCCGTGCCGCGGAAACAATGGGCCGACACGCCGCTTATCTCCGAGCCGCTTTCCCGTGGTCATTGTGCTCTGCCGTGGAGGAAGGTTCTGCAGCCGGCGCCTCCTATGTCGCTGCGGCTTCGTCGACCGCTGCATGAATGACCTCGCAGGGCTCCGTCGGCCCGCGGTTACGATCGCCGAAGGCGCCTTGGCGCACTTTTGTGCACACTCCGAAAGACACTGCAATCACATCTGCGACGCAAGGCCAACGTGCTCTGCTTAGCTTTACACTGTACTGCAGCGACCACCGCTGCCAGTTGGGCGGTAGAACAGCAGATAAAAGAGCAATTGTTGAGGGGCAAGTTGGTTCGTGCCCTTCGAAGCACGTAAATATCCTAAATATGACTCAAAGGACAGACGAGCAGCGAACGTCCCATCTTATATTCTCCTAGCACCTTCACGCAAAACTGACCATGCCGGCGTCCCTTGCCAAGCTTGCCATGTTGGGACCAGTGATTCCGAGCTTCTCATCCGATTCCCTCGAGCAAAGCATATACATTGTTGTTTTCGAGCGCCACGGTGTGTATGCACACGGTATCAGGCTACGCAGAATCATAAATACATTGCAAGGCGTCCGGTCAGATAAAGAGACTGAAAATGTAGCAATGTTTCGTAGTGCGATCGATGCCATTTCACCAGCGCCGACTCAAATTGGTGGCCCCAAGTTGGCAACAGCCGGGCGATGTTCACGATGAAACGCAGTAATAAGGAAAAAATCGTGGGCCGCTCCAAGCTTACTACTATCTGTCCAAGTACAGCGTGGTAGCGTGAAGTGAGGCAAAACTGCAAGAGAAACCGTCAGAAGTTGCAAAATACCACACGTTTGGTGTGCCCTCCACTCAGCAGCCTTTATCCGCATGCGAACTGTACGCTAACACGTTTTTTTTTTACTTCTGAACTTGTTTTACTTATACTTTAGGTGCGGCAAACGTGCAATACAATGCTATCAGCTAAGAGATAAGCGTGGTCGGCCGTCATGTGAACTAAAATTCGAAACACAACGATGGCACTACGCCCGGCCGTGCCAGCTTGAATCGTAGGGAGACACGTGGTGTCTTTTCCTCCCGCGCCCCGTGTTTTCCTCTCAAACGCCAGCGCACTTCCCCGACCCAACGGCGGGATCACGGCCGACTGGAACCGCGAGGAGGGATGGGCTGAGCCCGTACACGAAGCAAGGCGGGAGGGGAGAGGAGCAGACAGTTAGGGAGCCCGCCCATCGCGGGTCTCGCTCACTGGAACACGGAACCGGCGGTCCCCAATTTTCTCCCCCGCTTGCACCTCGGCGTTTCTCCGGTTCGTGCTCGGCAGCACACGCACGTTCTATTTTCATTTCAGTTTTCGAGCATGCTCCTCACCTCCGCGCACCGTTTTGCTTCATATCTGAATGCTTTCCAAAAACCGTCCGTAAATGACTCGTGAGACAGGCCCGATGAAAAATAAAGAAGGGGGAGAGAAATAAATATACAGAATGGGGGAGGCGCTTGATGAATGGGCGAGTCGGGAGACGTCCCGAACACACACCATGCGCAAGAGGCACGTATAGCTTCTAGAACCAGGTCACCGGTCGAATATCTGGCACGTCACACAAATATTTTCCGTCCACCATGGCAGTTCTGGCAACAAACACATGGTGGGCCGTAAGGCGGTTTCGCTAATCTCTCAGTTATGCCACTTTCCCTATTTCATCTGCTGCAAATTTTGAATCAGCCCTAGCAAGAAGTTCGAGCACTATTTCTCGGGATCTACAGGTTGTGACGCTGTCGTTCCTCGATACAGTCGCACAGCGACGCAAGTAAGTCCACCCGTGTGCACGAATCATCATCTATCGTCGGCAGCACGCGTGGTGCGAACAACGGACGCGTCAGCGAGATGAATCGACATTGATCAAGCCTCTACACTCTACGCGACGGCTCAGTAGGATTTGGAGCAGGCAAACTTGCCGACATGACGCCAATGCCGCTGTTGCTGGTGCACGTTAGTCATTACTACCTGTCTGAATTGCAGAAGCTAATGTGCGCGTTGCCGGTTCCTCCCACGATGCCAAGTGTTTACAAGAAAAATCGCGAATGCAGCATGTACAGATTGCGTTTGAAGGGATTCCGTTTATTTTCTAAGGGCACATTCACACCGGCGACTTGAGGAGATCGCGCGACCGTTTGCGACTCGCAATCAAAAAGCGACCGAAGGCGACTGATGTTCACACCGGCAAGCCCGGCTGAGCGCGACCCGCAAGTCGCAATCCCGGAAATTATCGTTATCAGCGAGAACTCTCGGAATCTACGCGGAATTTGAATGCGACGCCGGAGGAGGCCGGATGTAGACACACGAAAGATTACTTCCGGTGCGCCGCTGATTGGTTTATCAGTTTTGCGACCACGGTCGCGCGACTGAAAAATCGCGCAGAGAGCGACTCGCCCAAAATAGTCGCTTTTCGAGAAAGGCGACCGTTTGCGACCATTTGCGACTGGTCGCAAAGCGACCAACTTGGTCGCGCGACCTCCTCAAGTCGCCGGTGTGAATGTGCCCTAATAGAGTGCTCTACTTGATTTTGTTGTTCATACTCGCGGGGAACGTTGGACTATTGCTGATAGTGAGGTGTTTCCACAAAACTACACCGTCTATCGCAAAAATAGGCGCACTGCAGGTAGAAGGTGTCTTTTTGCTTGTTCATTCATTTTTAGTCTTCAGCAACTGATTATAAGTACAATGCATAGGAGTCTGTATGGTGCAAGATGGTCCCACCTGACAACTTCGCGTTCAATGTTGGAGTGGTTCATCGCTCGCCAAGCTCAGATATTAGCACAGTGTAAACATTATACGAAATTTACTCCGAGGCGTCAGCTCAGACGGTACTTCTTGGGGGTGATTTTAATCTGTCTGGGTTATCCTGGTGCAATTATTCGTGTACAATATCTAGCGGGCGCATGAACCTTGCGATGAAAAATATCGTGGACACGTTTGGTCTGATGCAGTACGTTACCGCTCCAACTCACAATGACGCTGTGTTAGACTTACTGTTCTGTAACTCGCCAAATTTCGGAAGTAATGTGACTGTCATTCCGGGAATTAGTGACCATCTTGCTGTTGTTGCCTGTATCCGAAAATAATAAGTCTGTGCAAAGTTATCTGCGCGTAGAAGGGTCTACTTTTCTAAAAAGGGTGACTACAATGCAACTTGTAAAAAAAAATCGTGATTTCTTTTCCGTTTTCGAATGGTTATCTGAGGAGCGTAATTTGCATGATATGTGGGACAATTTTTAGAACATGTTACTCGAGCTAATACGTGCACACATCCCCAGTGCTGATTCTTCACGGTTTAAAAAGCACAAACAACGACCGGTAACAACCCATATACTAATGCTTATCAACAAAATAATAAGGGTATTTAATGCATTCAAGAAAAACAAATCAGCTTCTCATTTCGGAAAGCTACATACGATTATCCGCGAATATAAGCTAAAATAGAAAAAGCTAAAGATGATTACTTCACTGAGCTGAGCAATAAAATGAAATGAAATCCTAAAATGTTTTGGAAGTTACTTAAAACAGTGTGGTTCAGATTCCGTCGTAATACAGGAGCTAATTATAATGATAAGATAATTACAGATCACAGGGATAAATCTGCGCGCCTTAAAACTTTTTTCATTCGGCATTCTTACCCAAGCACACCTGTTATACTCACCCACCTATTATGAATGTTTTTTCTGGTGATTCCTGTTGAGCTTAGTGTTAATGGAATTCAAAAACTATTGAAGGATACTGATGAGAGTAAATCCAGAGCTCCGGATGGAATTTCCCCTCGTGTACTCAAACGTTGCGCGGGACCAATTTCCATGTGCCTTTATTTAATTTTTGAAAAATCTTTATCGACAGGTATTTACCCACATGACTGGAAAATTGCGCACGTTGTTCCGGTACATAAAGGTGGCTCAAAAAAGACATTGGTAACTAGAGGCCTACATCACGTACGTCTATCCCGTGTAAAATACTTGAACATATATAAAGAAACAATAAATCATCTAAATGAACATATGGTACTAATTAACGAGCAGCGTCGATTTCGTAGGGGACTGTCCGGCACAACACTAGTCGCGTGTTACTGTGACATATTATCGAGCGTAGATGCAAGAGGACAGGTAGACGGTGTGTCCCTGGATTTTCGGAATGCCTCTGACACTTTCACATTCACTCTTGTTGTTTAAGCTTAATGCCCTAAACATTGATGCTACTGTTTTTAAATGAATTGCATGTTACCTTTCCCGAAGCAGACAATGTATAACACTGAAAGGAAAATGCTCCGAACATGCAGATGTTATGTCAGGAGTCCCACATTGCAAACTCAATAGACCTCAGGCTTTGACACTAAGGCTTCTACAGACGGGGGCATACCCAAACCCCCTACTTCTTCACAAGATGTACCCCGAAATTTAGACGACATATGCATGTGCACTATGCAATGACTTGGCGAACTTACCTCACATGCTCTGGCGATGCCCCGCGTTACGCAGTGATGAAAGTAACACTTCTTCACGTTGGGATGCTGTCCTACACAGCCCCAACCTCGACAAACAGTTATGGGCTGTCCAACGGGCCCGCGACGCAGCGGAGGCTCGGCCTCTCTGTCCCGACGTGGGAGCGGCCCGCTGCGCGCTAGGGCGCGCCCTAAAGGACCCTAATAAAGTTTTTCATCCATCCATCCATCCCACAGGGCTCCGTTTCGGGTCCGTTATTATCACCCATGGCGGGAAAGCCTCACCACTTAATCAGAGCCGCAGCGCAGGTGGGACTTCAAACTTTCGTTTTCAGCTCGCTTCGGCGCTTCCGAAGAAGCCGACGCGGCAACTGTGTCCACGTGATCTTTTATTCCACGTCACGCCGAGGGTGGTGCCAGCTTTTCCAGTGGTGCGGCTCGCCCCTAATAACGAAATTATTTTTGAACATTTCTGGTAGCGTCCACGCAACAATGGTTGCTAGTGTTGTTAAACGCTCACATGCTACGGCCTAAAGCTGACGGCGCGGTGCGAAAACGCGCTGACAGCGAAAGCAAAACATTGTGCGCGGACATGCATGCAGACGCGCAGTCGGTCGCTGCGAGCCCGTGCGATCGCTGCATTGAGGCTTCATTCTGTTATGCTCCACTTGGTTATAAAGACATCCCATTATAAGAACATATTTCACATAGTTTGCTCTCAGCGTTTGCCTACCTTTCACGCAAGAAGCCGATTCCGGAGACTCCATCACGGCGATCACGCGCAGTGGCGTTCACTGTACGTATGCGGTAAAGAGATAGCTTCTGTAAACGATTATGTGCTTTCATTTTGCCCAGGATTATATAGACAGTCAAAAACTTCCTTCGTTTTGAGAGCACCTACATAAATGTCCAGGAAGGCTGCCGCGTGGATTTTTTATTGAGCGCCGTAAGCAAAACCTATGAAGAGCGGGCGGCGTGATCCCTCATACTACGCAAAGGGGGCGCTTCCGACAGATGGCGACTCCGTAACTCCTCGCCCCCAATATAAAGTTGAACGTCTGTAGAAGACCATGTGTGTTGGCAATACTCCGACTAAGCGGTGTAGTCTTTACTCCAGTACGCATTGGCGTAGTCGGGGGGTGGGGGGAGATCCCTGACCGCCCCCCCCCCTGGAAATTTTCTGACGAACCCCCCCCCCCTACCCCCTTTCTCACGGAACAGAGTTTCAGGAGGTGGGCTCCGAAAGTGCGCCATGGATGGAAGGGAAAGCTTGAATGTGAAAGCTAGGCGAGTCTAGTGGCGGTCGGAAGGGGGGCGTTGTCATGGAGGCGATCCCCTCTCCCATGCACACAACATTGAGGCCCCACCGATGGCGCGCCTCTACCCCATTACGGATCGTGTTAACCATACCTGCTGAGGGGGGATAAGCGCTAATAATTCCACCCAGAGATAAAGATAGGGCGAGCTCGTGCATAAAACTTGGGAGGCATTGTTGCTCCCAACCAGACCTTCGTATCGTCGAAGAGCTTCTCATTTCTGGTACTTGACTGAATCGTCGACCACGCTGCGCGGAAGAAAAGCATTCCGAAAATACTGCGACTTGCTTGACTGGAAAACGCATTATTCAATTCAATTATATTCAACTCTCTTTATTTACCAGAAAATATCCTGGCTGGACTTCTGGGCGAAAGGCTGCAAGAAAACAGCTTGACGGGGCCCAGGAGACCATAGATGCCTGGCGACATGTGACAGGTAAACTGATAACAGATGTTTAAAAGCGTCATACACGGAAGTTATTTACACACATGATATAATATCATTATATATGAATTAAGAACGTGCACTCTTACTCGAAAGAAAGAAACAATGCATTTGTGTTGCAATGCAGAACAAACATAAATTGACGGAATTAACAGAGCACAATTCTACCTTAATACGTAACACTAATTTTACCAACAGAAAGAAATGATAACACTACTAATGCAAGAACTAACCGCAATAGTATAAAATGACATCAGTTATATCGATACGAAATCACAAGAATAAAACAATAATACATAAGGCACCAGAAACCAGAGTAACCTGTTTTATAGAGCAAAGTCTATTACTAACGAAGACGCATTTTATAGATAATTGAATGAATAAATAAGTCAGTAGTTCAGGAATATTCCGCGTAATATATGTACTGTAGGTTTGTCTAAGTCATTATGTTTATTTAGAATGAATGCAAGGTTATGTTTCAAAGACTGGCGTTTACAGTCCTTACGGAAACGCGCTATGAGCCACTCTCCCCCGTTACGAGTATTTACATCATGACTGTTACGCTGCAGGAATGCAGTAGGCTGAATGAAGTGTCTCAATGCAGAAGAGCAGATGTAAAATGAACGCAGGACGCCAAACATATCTGGGAGTTTAATTATTATGTGAGTGCGAAAGTATGTGGAGGACAGAGATGAATAACGAATGTTAGCAATGGGGCGGACACCTTTCTTCTGTAAAAGCAGTATTCTATTTATATTACGCTGAGTTGTAGTAAGCCAAAATAAACTGCAGTAGTTTATGTGTGATTGAAACAGCGCATGGTATATTCTAACTTTCATTTGTGTTGGGAGCATTTCTCGGCAACACGATAAAACTCCCGTAGTTAAAGAAATTTTCTTCCACAAATTATTTATGTGAGAATCCCAACTTAGATGAGATGAAGATGTCACACCAAAAATCTTGTGTCCATCAACAATGTTCATTTTCTGTTCTGCGCACATATTATCTTGTTGAATGTTTAATGTCTTGTTTCTAGCTCTGAAAATTATTACCTGTTTTCCCGGGGTTGACTAAGTTTACTTGATAGTGAGCATGATTTAATGTTACCTAATAATCAATTACATTTTTCTGCCAACTCATCTACATTTTCGCCAGACAGCAAGACTGTGGCATTATCAGCATATTGACACGTGTTCTTGTTTATCGGGCGACCACGTTTCACCGCCCAACAAATGTTATCGCACAGCGCAGGACGCGACTGAATGTATCGGAAGTTTCTGGAATGTTATCGATGGTTCCATCCGCTGTCACCGAACCTTGTGTAATCTGATTGCACGTATGCGCGACGCAAATAGTGTAGAACTTTGCGGAATACACGCGGATCCCAGCGATTACTCTGGAACATTCGACGACTGATGTATAAAAGCCAACACGCTTGACCCGCTGAAGAGATTTTCGACGATCGCCGACTGTATTCGCCGTTTTCGCCATTCGTTAAGTGTAGCCTGTTTTTGTGGGCACAGGTTCGCCCAATAAAGGTTAGTTTTGTCTTTCATAGTATTGTTACTGTGTTCTTTAACGTCACTACCAGTTGACAATATAATATAATGTCACTGTCTTGTCAATGTTCACAATATCATTTATAAAGGGCCTAAAAAGAAGGGAGCTTAATACACTTCCCTGCGGGACACTTCTACTAATCGGCAATGAAGGTGAGCGATAGTTTCCCAGACACACACATTGTGTCTATCTGTTAAATATGATTTAACTATAGCCAGAGGAGTGCCCCAAACACCATACATTTATAGCTTATGCAATAGTATATTGTGGTCAAGTGAATCAACAGCTTTAGTGAAATCCATGAACAAACGTAATGTATAGATCTTTTGGTCAATGTTTTCTAAAATAAATTCTTTGAGCCTTAACAGAGCCAACTCCGTAGATCTTCCTTTCCGGAAACCACAATGGGAATCACTGATATCAGTTTTATTGGAAAAAATTATAATTTATTTACAAGCATCCCCCCTTTCTTTCTTAATTATTTTGAACGCGAGAGCATTAAGGGCCCCGTTTCGAAGAAAGTCCGGCGTCGGACGTCGTTTCGGCAAAAACATTTTCGAACCATACCCAGGCCTTTTGGTGCAAGGAAGATACTGATTTGAATTTCTCAAGCTAAAATACGCAGATAAATCGTAAAGTACGACTTACACACAACTTGCAAGAATGATAGCGTCGGATTGCAATTTGAATATACGAGAAAACATAATTCTGTTACGCGAGAACTCAAACAAGCCCCTTTTTCAGCGTTTCTACCATGCATAGACCGGCCAAGGCGTCCGTCATTTGCGCGTGCCGGCGCGTGAGTATCTCGGAGTCCACGGTGGGGTGTGCCCATTCCCTTCAAACACTTCCAGGTGGCGCTAGCCTCTACCGCATTGCGGCCCCCACAAGAGGCCGCGTTTCTACCAGAAAGCCCACCTTCGTGCATAGCCTTCGCCGCGAACGTTTCCAGGTAAACATTACGGTTGCATACGCCGCAGTTGCCGGGAAGCGTGAGAAGCAGTCAGGGATCTTTGAGTGCTATCGAGTTCCACTCTTAAAGGAGATGCTTAAGCGTCCTCCACATTTTTCTAAGGAGCCCTATGTATCTCTATAGGTATTCTTGTTATTTTATTTTTTGCTTTATATGGTTCCTTATCGCTGAGAAGCTACCAACCATCTACAGTTACACTATAATAGCGATTAAATGGCTAAGCTTTGCAAATTACGCATTTTTGTGCAGATACGAGACATTACACTTTTCGCGTGAAAGGGCTAAGTCGCTCGCCAAAGAATGCTTACGCGTTAAAAGAGAGAGAGAGGGTAGGATTTTGTAAAGCGATGTGGGGATCATAGCTACGGTGGGCGTGTCACTTGAATACGCTGACCAGTGTGTGTATGTGTTTGTGTTTTCCTACGAAGAAGGCGGCAACGATGTGAGTGCTGGGATCCCCAGCGTCAGTGGGTCATCTCCCATCACTTCGGAAGGAAACCCCAACACTTCGGGTAACCTGATAGCTGGTCACCCTCAGGTCGAATCTCCCGGCGGCGGAGGAGCCTGTTACGTCTCAAAACAACAAAGGGCCTTCTTTAGGTGCTTCCCACGAGGCAGCCGCCTTCATCAATGCCCGCCCAAACGTCGACGCAGCCCTGGCGCCGACTGTTCACGGGTCAACAAAGAAGCCCTCCTCAAGACGACAACGACCACCGGATTCTGTAGACGCGGTAACAACCGTGAAGGTCACGCTTCCGGGCGCTTCAAGCTGACCGTCACGGAAAGCCCACGAATTGATGCAAATGGCCAACGTCGAGGTCTTCCTTGGGAACCGCGTCGACTTCAGGTTCCCAAATCGCCACGGGGTTACCTCGTATGCGGGGGCGATCGCGCAACATTGGAGGCGGAGTCCGGCGGAAAGGTGCGACGTCATGGGAGTGATTTTGCGCACTGTGCGGCGATTATGATTGGTCGAGACACAGTCATCGGATAGTCTAGTCACCTAGGGAAGACGACTGTTCTAAAAGCGGACACCTATGGTACAATCTAAATTGTCCAAGGACAGAATTCCAACCGACGACCCCTAGCACAGCAGGAATTCTCACCAAGTCCAGAGCTGTGGCTTGACCGGCCACATCAATAAAGTATTTGCAGCACTAATACCAGCCCTCAAGAGAGACCTAAAGCTCGAAATCAAGACGCAGATTAAGAGCTAGCTCCAGACGGATATTGATAAAGAGATACTTCATTACAAAATGAATTGCACATACATCTCGACCCCGATCGAGTTCATGGAGCTTTTTTAAACAACTGCGCTACGAGTTGGCGAAAGCTTGAAAAAGTCTTCGAGCGGAGGAAAATAGAGCTCCAAATCATGCGCAAGCGCAAGTTTCAGATCACAGAGAAACAAAGGTAGCCAAAGAATTGCCTAAAAGATGCCCCATGTGAGATGCCTGATGAAAACGCATGCATGCAGCGGGAGTCAGGATGGCATGTGAAACCCGAACTAAGAAAAATGCTACGGTTCTGCGCCAAAGCGATACTTCGGCTGATCTTTCAGTGGAAGTGCAGAGGCCTCGCCCACCGCGCAGTGGAGTTCAACAAGCTGTTCGGAAAGCCTACGCTTCGATCAGATGCTATGCTTCTGCAAGAGCTCAATAACACTGACCGGCAACTCAGCGGTTACATAGCATGCACATCGCCATCAATTGAGCACACTAGTAAATTTCGCAGCAGAGAACCAAGGACCACGGAAAAGCACGGTCGAGCTGTAATCTACATAGACAGATTTTCCCCTGTCCCAATGGAACACTTCCTAGTGACGCACGAATAGAGGTCGTAGCGGTACGCGCGGGAGTTGGTGTACGCAAGACAGTGCTCGTTCCCGTCTACATCCGTCCAGATCAGAAAACATCCTGCGGAGGCCACAGTGCTTCATGGATAAACAATACCGTGTTCACGTCTGATGGGGAGCCCATATTACTATGAGGTGACTAAGCATTCACTACTCATCGTGGGGCTACAATCTTGACAGTGCACGAGCACGTTCCTGCCCAGGGGCTGCTCACTGTAATGATGTAGTTATTTTCAACTACACTGACTTTTCCACGCGTATCGGCCAGTACAACGGACAACAAGACGCTATAAACCAGGCCCGACGTGGTTGTCGGTAGGTCAGGAGGCCAATGGCACGGTTATCCGATGCCATGGGCAGTGACCATCTGCCAATTTTCATGACACTTACCAAACGTCGCCCCAAAAAGCGCCTAACGAAACGTGCACTGAGGTTCATTTCACCAGGCTCTTCTTGACGGAGGCGACGAAGACAACGCGGAAAACGACCCTACACAAACAATACAGTGGGCTCTATAAATGACCATCACTAATGTGAACGTGACGCTAGGGACATACTGCTCCGGACTAGCACTTGCTAAATCTGGGCGGCCAAGCTTCGGGCTCTTCGCGAGTTCATGCGGAGGAGTTCATGCAGGCTCAGCCTTGCTCGAAAGTACGTCCTGGAGCCGTACCGACAGAAATGGCAACACTGCAACCACAACATGCGGCACACCTCTCCGTGGAACACATTCAAAGCGATGCTAAGCAATTGGAAAACAAGGACGCCATAGGAGAACTTGACACTATATCTAAACAATAATCAAGAAAAACTGGCCCTTGAAGCTGGCGAGTATGTACGTTCCTCGCAAGATGAGAGACATAGTGACTCGACTTGTAATGAAAATGTTGGAGTGGGAATAAACCAATGAATTCCATTTTCACTATGGCAGAGCGTCCCGCTCGGCTTACAGGATGTCAAGACCTTGTCAACAAGGTCTTGACATCCAGTTCTTGTTGACCTTGACAAGGTCTGTCAACAGGGACAAGGATCTCAACAGCATCCTTGGCCCTGACAGCATAAGCTACAGTGCCCTTCGAAATGTTCTGCTTGAGCACTAAAAAAAGTCACTCAAGCGAAGTGTGCGAGCAAGAAACCATCCCTAATTCATGTCCTGAGCAAACCAAAACCCGGAAAACCCCTCGCCCATAAGATCATTAAGCTCAAACGTGTGCAAGTTGATGAAGAGGTTGGTATTTTTACCATTAGCAATGATACCTCGAGACGTATAGTCCTTAACACGAGGCGCAGACGACATTTAGAAGCCACCTCTGAACACAAGGCAGCTTGTTGGTACTCTATGAAGACGTCCTATAAACTCCTACCACTTGCGACAAATGGATACTCACGACACTTGACGTTAAAAATGTGTTCGAATCTGCCTAACATTCATCGGTGATGCGCGAAGCCCAGCACTATTGGGGTGACCGGCCGTGCTCTTAATTCTATAAAATCCTTCCACAAGGGCCACTACATCGCAGTAAGATCGGTTCTACATTAGGCCCCAAAAGTGAAAACAATTTTGGACTGCCAGACAGCGGCAATGCAACTCACTTTGTTTAATGTCGCAATGGCGGCTCTCCCCTCTCGACCTGGGCGGATCATCTGCCCGGGATCCACAATTTATGCCGATGACGTCACACTCTGGACGAGCGGAGGGTCTACTGGCAGCACCGCATAACCGCACAAGGTCTGTTCACTCCGATCTATGACATCATGCTACTGACCCGAAAGTTTCATTGCCAAGGCTGGTGTGACGGATGCGGTGACGTCAAAATCACCGCGGCTTACTTGGGAGCATGCCCATTAGATTCTATGGCGGTCGGGCCAGTAGCATGACGTCATAGATGGGGGTGAATAGGCCTTGTGCTATCTAGGTGGTCTTGCTGTTGGACAGCAAGAGGGCAACCGACAGGCGAGAAAAAATTAAGCTCCTTTTTTCGAAAGGCTAGCCTCAAGGCGTAATGTCGCAGCGGGCGATAACCGACTGCGCAAAAAGGACGTGCAAGACATGATGCACCTGAAGCCGCCACATGTCCGCGCAAGTTCTAGGCTTGCTTGTGAGCGGGGCCGGCGGGTCTATGGCATGGCTTAACACTATCAGCAAGTCTTCGAAACAGACAGTACACCTTTCGACGCGTCACAAGTAAGCGTTGGGGCGCCAACGATCGCATAACCCGTACTCTCATCAACGTGTCTAAAGTGATGTACGCGGTGAATTATTTGCACCTGAAGACGCAGTGGCTTCGTCTTCAGCGGCTCACCGTGAAGCGACGAGGACTGTGACTGGGTTACTAAGAACGGCAAAATTGTAGGACCTCCACAAATATTCGCGACAACACTATAAATGACCGTGCAGTACTTCAACGCGAAGCACAAGTGACTGCATTCTACACGAGCAGGCAGAGCCATCCTTTAGTACGTCAGCTACGACGTGGCCAGTCTACCGCCAATCCCTGAAGAGATACCACCTTGATCACACCACAGTAGTCAACCATCAAACGATGCCAGCAGCGTGGATTCTAGTATTGCGTCGCGGAGGAGTTAACGCACACGAAGACTATACTGAGGACTTGACTACACGTGTACTTAAACGCTACCTTTGACGAAGACGAACGGCCTATAGATTGACATGACCCCAACTGTGGTAAAGTCGAAGGCAAATTGCTGCACAGAACTCGAAGATTCAAGGGTGCAGAACTAACGGCCATACCTGACGCCGCTCGCTATGTAACCGCTTTGCCGGGACTGCTTGACCCAATGATTCGCGCATAACGAAGAAACAGGAAGCAGTACGAGAGAGCGGCAAGAACGCCACAAACAACCGCCTCGTTCTGCAAATGAAGAGAATATCCTCAAATCGCTCAGGCGCGGAAGTCAACTCTGCATCAGCTGGATCCCTAGGCACTAAAAAATAGCCGGCAACGAAGAGGCCCCACGAGTGGCACGGGAGATGTTAAAGGTTTTCCTCTGCACAGCGTTCATTGAAGGCTCTTTCCGCTACCTTCGAAAACGAGCTGAAATAATGCAAGATGGGCCAAAAAGCAGAAAAAAAAAGAGACGCCGACGAGCTATCTTGGCCAACTATTGCTTCCAGATGATAACAAGCCATCGCGAAGGCTCAGTAGAGCAGTTAGCGTCATTCTACGCCGCCTCCGAGCTGAAACGGCGGTTACGCCTGCAATATGGCACGCTTTACAGGACTGCAGGTGCAGCCGCCGAAGACTACGGAGATACAACTGCCGCGAGCGCGACCTGCTATTGGACGGAACCTGCACACGGTGTGACCAAAGAGCTTTGGTCACCATTCCACACCTTTTGTGGGACATGCCAGCTTTTTCACGTTACCGGGACATCGCCTTTTCAGGACTACTACCATTCATTATCAAGCCTTCCAGTTATGAGGCATGGATCCGCCCTGAAGGAGACGCGCGACAAGCAAGGCAATACTGGATTCGCTCCTCGGGTTCATCCATGAGGCACAGCTTACAATAAACATCTAACAGCGCCTCGCTCACCCCCGCCTCCCCATTTTCCACGTACGTCGTCATTTCTTTTTCTCCGCGTGAATGATTATGCCCTCCGGCAAGATGGGGAAGTATTTCAATTAACACGTTTCAACAACAACGTTCGCTGTTGATAGTCCCGTTTATGCACCGGCAGGACGACGGTGGCCGTAACGAAGAGTCGACACCTGGCACGTGGCGTTGGCCTATATGCTCCACGCACCTCTTTTACTCGTGCTACACAGCAGTCCTGGCAGCTCGCTCCCATTTCTGAATGGCGGCAGCGGTTCGAAGTCTCTGCATCGTGTTCTTTTGGCACCATCACACGTAAAGTTGTCCTTTCTGGTGTTGTACTGCACAGTCGCGCTGGAGTCGATATCGTATTTTATCAGTGACAGGCCGCAATATCTAGCTCGTCCTTAGCTCTTCCTTTCGCCGTCCCCATAGCAGGTCCGACGCAAGTGATCTCGTTGAGCGACGGATTCGCTGAGCAGTTTTGGCATCTAAGCTGCGAAGGAAAGCATGTCGGATTCTCTTGGCGTGGCGTATACATCACGAGGTATTCAGATTTTTCGAGCGAGGGTAGCGTATACCCGTATTAGCAAGAAATACATTGCCGGCGTCCTTAATCGCCACTGCCATGGAGTCCGGTCTGCTATCCACACTGTGAACAGCCACCCCCTCCTTCCTCCATTCGCATACCTGAATTTGCCTAACGCCCTACAGCACAGACCAACGTACTAGCCTAGTTCATAAAAATTTCATATTATGCTTTCTTATTGCTTGTCATTTTGGCCACCAGACGCTGGCCCAATTTTTGTTCACGATCACGCGAACAGTCACTCACGGCAAGACTGTTTTTGTACGTACTGAACGGACCCGTCGTCACTGACGGCGCTGTCTGCAACTGGCAACCATGGATCCTCCGTACGCGACGGACTCGCAGCAAGTTTGCGTCAGTGAAAGATCTTTTTCGTTTATTTGTGTTTTGAAACTTTTTATTCAAATAATCCAAGACCGCATGAGAGATGTTCTCATTTACGTTTCCATGCGACGCTGAAAACAGTGTAACAGACATCTGAGGCGTAATTGCATACTAATATAGAGATAAAAACGATATAAACGACTAAATGCTAAACTACACTTGAGTGTTTTCCTCCGCGCGCGTTCTCTAGCTAACATTTTTTTAGGCTTGTGGCGCAGCTCAGAAAGAGCAAACAGGAAGGTGGAAGGGGTAATGAAAGGGATCGAACTAGCTAACATGCCCTACCACTTGCGGGTTAACGCTTTCCACGCATAGGGCCCATCCCTCGACTGTCACGCCATGCCATGCGCTCATTCATAACACTGTTTCATGGGCGCTGTAGATACCCTTTCTCACAAAAGTACCGGTGCTCTGTCTCCATCAACTGCTGCAAGACAGGCCGCAGAGTTGAGCTACGTAGCCCGCCTTGTTATTCCTTTCTGGGGAAGCATTCGCGTCTGAGTTCGTACGGTCACGCTCGAGTATGGTACATGCAGCGCCCCTGAACTGTACAATCCGACACAAGGACGCCACAAATCGGACAGACGGAACAATCTTCGTGATTTTTTTTCTTTTCTTTTTTTTTTTTGACAGATGCTGTTTGATAGTGAACAAGACCAAAGTTTTCTTTTTGTATTTCGCGCGCAAACCACGTCGCGAGCGATCGCGGATTCCATGGCATTATCGTGTATGTGTGGGCGTTTTTGTCCAGAAAAAGTTACCAGTCATCATTAGAATGCTGCTTGCATTAGAATGCAACGCATTCATCTTTTATAGATTATCAATTAATCAGCCCCGAAGAAACACTGTCAAAATCTATTACCATCAAGAACAGCTCGGCGTCGCCACGCGCCTTCCATTTTTTTTTTTTTTTTCGCGTGCTTTCCGGCTAACCTAAGCACTCGCTACCGGTTAAGGTCTGACCATTTGGTATTCGACATAAATCTTTATCCTGCCAGTCTTACACAGTGTTATTTTATCCCGCTAGCTATCAGCCTGCGGTTGTGAAGATGGCGGGCCAAGTAATAAGCAAAAAGACCAAGTGCGGCTTCGTCTATGGGAAGACCACACCTGGCAGGGACAGCGAACGAGATAAATGGCCGCGGCATCAGTAGGGCTGAAAAAGAAAGCCGCGGACACCGGAGCAAAGTATGAAAGCTGAGCCTAAATCGCGGCCACGCATAATTAACTTAACGAGCCACAGCAATGCAAATGCAAGCTCTTCGGTCATGAAGATATGTGCATGCGGCTTTTCTTTTCGGTCTCCCCGGGACGACATAATTAGAACGGCTCATCACGCGCGTGGTTTCGCGCTACTACACGGGTGATGCAACGGTGAATAACCTCAGCGATTAACCACGCGTCTCGACATCACGAGTAAGTAGTGGAGAGTAAGATGAAAAACGTGCTTCACTGCAGAGGATGTCTAAGAGCGCAGGCGTGATGGCTATGCCGTACGCTAGCGTATGGCTTAGACGACAGTGCCTTGCAACAATGTCATAGTAGGTGTCAGGATTGGGGGCTCAATCCCATCGTCCGTGGTCCTTTGCCAAGATTGGAGTACGGCATGAATTCGAAGGTAGCTGGCCCATGCCGTCGTCCAACTTATTTACGCTGAGATCGTTGATGAAGTGAAGAACTGTTTCTCATCGAGAACGAGGAAAAGGGTTTATTTACAGAAATTAAATCAGTCTAACATGACTGCTTGAGAAAAAGAGTAACAGTCCAACATGACTGCATGAGAGAAGTGACTCAGTCTAACATGACTGCTCAAGAGAAGTGTCCTCAGCATTCGCACAACCACAGTTTTTATACACTCGATCCGCCGGTCATACGACGCGGCGACTGTTCGTTTACTCATCACCAACTCGCCGCTGCTCTGCAGATCAGTTTACAGACACAAAGGCACACACATTCCGAAGCCCAAACGACGGCGTTGGAGGGTTGCCGTTCCGGGAATTATCGGTGCCGATCGAGGGTCGCTCGTTGTTCTGCGCCACGCCGAAGCGTGAGAAGCACAAAAATGCGTCGTTCCCGCGGCAGCTTGTCCATGCGTGTCAAATCAGCTCCGTGTTGGGGAACTCCGGAATCATTATTCACACACCGAACTAGTTCCGTCACAATGTCGATGGGGCTGGAGGAAGGAAGCGGTTTCCACCACAAAGGCCGCTTCTTCGAACGCCTCCTAGCTGCAGCGACGGTGAGGGGGAGATGCGCATCCTGTCGCCCTGTCGTAACTGTGTGGCAATCTTGCTTTCCAGCTCGCCATTCCTAACAGCGCCTCCATGGCCCGAAAAATCTCGACTGTCTAGCGCTGACAACCGCTAGGCAGGATCGGATCGGATCGGAAAACATTTATTGGGCTCTAGAAAAGAGATCTTCGCGGCTTCAGACGGCGTCTTCCATCTTCTGATGGATTCTTCTGTCTGCAATCACCGGGTTGGTGCCCTACTCCAAGGCTCCACTGAGTATGGCCAACCCGCGAGCTCGCTCTACTAGGCGCTTTTGGCCGTTCAAGCTTACGCTGGAAAGCATACTCTCCCACTGTTCCGCACTCGGGTTTTTAATTTTATAGATAGTTGGGGACTCAATATTTTGACAGGCCCATGATATGTGGTACAGATCTGGCTTCTCTCCGCACCATGGGCACTTAGCCTCATATTGTGTAGGGAAAATTTTATTCAGAAGGTTTAGATTCGGGAAAGTACCCGTCTGCAGTTGTCGCCAGGCAGGAAGAGAACGGCTGCTGGTCAGGGGGGGGGGGGGGGGGGATTGATGTCTTGGCTCGCAGTGATCACTTGTGCATTGATGTCACCGCCCCAAAACATCCAACAAGGACAGGCAACTGCAAAATGAACCCCACAACACGGCTCTGCGCCGAGATGACGCGCATTGGCTCTCACTTTAGACTCGCTAGGCTTCAAAAAAACAACAACATAAGTGCAGAAACAAAAAAAAATGCTGCATTTCGCTATGCCAATTTCCGAAGCAAATTCCTGCTGACACATTCAGCAATCATGGAGGGAATCCTGCCAAATGAGAGGGGATCTTCTTCGTTTAATAAAATTAACACTAGTAACCCTAAAATTTAGGCGGGACCCCCAAACGCAGAATTCAAATTAGCCTGCTCAAACCATCCGCATTGCTATGCAACTTTCCCTTCTTATATCTAACAGAGAAGTTGTACTCTTGGAGAGTGAGGCTCCATCGGAGCAAGCCGCCGTTTTTGTGTGACATTTGATTGAGCCACGTCAGAGGACAGTGGTCGGTCTCGAAGATGAACTTCGCTCCGTACAAGTAACACGACAACTTCTGGGCGGCCCAAACCAAACAAGCGCATTCCTTCTCTGAAGCGCTGTAGGCTTCCTCCCTTACATTTAGTTTACGGCTGGCATAGAGGATAGGATGCTCCTCGTTATCGTCGCCGACCTGACTAAGTACCACGCCCATACCTCTGTCGCTTGCGTCGCATTGAACTATGAATTCCTTTGTGTAGTCTGACGCGCGAAGCACAGGGCGAGAAACCAATAGCGTTTTCAAACTTTGGAAAGCGTTCTCTTTGTCCTTATCCCAGTGTACGTTACTCGGTGCTCCCTTTCGGAGGGCGTCTGTTAATGGACTTGCCAATTGCGAGTAATTCGGAATGTACCGTTGATAGTACCCCACAAGTCCCAAAAATGAACGAAGGTCCGTTTTCGTGCGCGGCTGAGAAAATTCTCCAATCGTAGCTATTTTCAGCTCAGCCGGCTGTCTCATGCCCTGACCGACAACATGGCCCAGATAAGTAACCTGCGAACAACCAAACCTACACTTTTCCGCTTTCATCGTTAAGCCGGCTTCCCTCAACCGTGAGAACACCTGTTTGAGGTGCGATACATGTTGATCCCAGCTGTCCGAAAAAATGGCCACATCATCAAGATAAAGTAAGGCGAACTCCTGCAAGTCCTTTAGGACAATATCCATTAACTTAGAGAAGCTAAACGGCGCGTTCTTCAGCCCGAAGCTGAGTGCGAGAGGGCGAAAAGTGCCTACAGGCGAGATGAATGCGGCATAGCGGCTGGCACTTTCTGAAAGGGGAACTTGCCAGTACCCCCGCACGAGATCTACCGTTGAAATGTATTTAGCAGCGCTAACTCTTTCAATTCGTTCCTCAATGTTGGGTATCGGGTACAGCTGATCCCTAGTGATCGCATTTAACTTCCTGTAGTCAACACACGGACGAGGGTCCTTGTTAGGGGTTTCTACGAGTATTAGCGGTGACGTATAGTCACTCTCAGCGGGCTCAATAACTCCCAACTCTAGCATGCGCTGTATCTCTGCCTCCATAATCTCTCTGTCTTGGAGACACCCTGTAAGGTTTTGATCTTACTGGTTCGGTAGAGGTCAGCTCAATTTCATGCGTTATCAGTTCGGTTCTACCCGGCCGATCGCTGAATCTGTCGAGATGTTCCCCTAACACCCCTTTTAGCTCATCTAGCTGCTCGGGTTTTAGAGCGTGCGAGCTTACCGAGTGTTCTCCTACTTCTTCTAGGCCGATTTCAGAGTTGGAGGTCGCCCTATATTCGTCAAACTTGGTACTAGTGCCATCCGGCTCTTTGACGGTATAGTTAACGACTCCGCTCCGCTCTACATACGGCTTCATCAAATTACAGTGATATATCCTCACTTCCTTCCTGCGACCGGGCATTCTCAAAGCATAGTTAGTATCTGAAAGTTTGTGCAACACTTTAACGGGCCCGTCCCAGTGAACTTCAAGCTTGTTCTTTCTTGAAGGTTTGAGGATCATTACCTGGTCTCCGGCGTTAAACGTACGAAGCCTCGCATTCTTGTCGTAATAGAATTTGGCGTTCTTTTGAGCTAGTGCCATGTTCTTTCCGACTAGTTCTTGGGTTGCGCTTAGCCGTTCCAGTAAATTTAGCACGTATTCAACCACGGTTGGACTCTCCCCTCTTTCCTCCCACATCTCTCTTAACATTCTCAGTGGAGACCGGAGTGTCCTCCCATACACTAGTTCTGCTGGTGAGAACCCTGTCGCTTCATGTGGAACCGCTCGCAAAGCAAAGTTGCCGGCAGACAGTTCTCCCAGTCCTCCTTGTGCTCGTAACAGAGCGCACGCAAAACTCGCTTAAGCACCGAATGCCACCTCTCTACACTGCTTGACTGAGGGTGATAGACAGAACTGTGTATTAACTTTACCCCGCACTTTTGCAAGAATGTGGAAGTCAGTGCGCTCGTGAATACTGACCCTTGATCTGCCTGAATTTCGGCTGGAAACCCAACTCGTGCAAACACTGTCAAAAGCGCGTCTACTACTTCGGTGGAGCTGAGCTCTTTCAAAGGGATTGCTTCTGGAAACTTGGTAGCCGGACACAGCATGGTAAACAAGTACCTGTAGCCTGATTTTGTTTTTGGAAGAGGCCCTACCGTGTCTATTACAAGTCGTCTGAAAGGCTCTGTTATTAAGGGCACTACCTTCAGTGGAGCTTTCCAAGTCTCTCCTGGTTTACCAGAACGCTGGCAGGCGTCGCATGATCTTACAAAGTTTTCTACATCTTTGAAACAGCCAGGCCAGTAGTATTCCATAAGCAATCTTTCCTTTGATTTGTTTATGCCTAGGTGGCCGGCCCACCCATTTCCATGACAAAGACTCAAAAGGTCCTCCCTATACTTAGTAGGTATGACTAACTGATCTAAAATCCTACCCTTTCGATCTCTGTAATGCCGATACAACAATCCTCCTCTCTCATGTATCGTTACGTTGCGCCTAGCAATGCCTTCTTTAGCTGTGTCACGTAATTTAGCTAAGCTCTCATCATTCTTTTGCTCAGCTGCCAGTGACTCTCTATCCACGCGTAAGAGTTGATCAAAGTTCTTTGAGGCCGGTGATAATAACGACCCTGTCTCGCTTGTGAGCGCGTCTGCTTGCTCTTCCTGCAGGCTAGAACTCTGACACTCTAGTGCTACGCTCTCATTGAGCTGGTCAGCTGGCAGGCTCTCCTCAACTGTTCTTTTGTCCCTCGGGCCTAGCTCGGATTCGGGTATTGAAGTTATCCCCTTTTCTGCTTCCGCTGGAGGAGCTTGAGCATTTTCAGCCGAAAGCGCCGCGATCTTACGAGCTTGGCCTCGGGTCAATGCCTGTACTATGCCCTCTCCCAGTTTGAGCCCTCTGTCACGCAGTAACTGATTCGAACGATTCGAAAAGATGTAGGGATACTGCAGTGACAAAAATTTGGAAACTGCAGCCTCAGTCTCTAGCTCCCCGAATGGTCCACTGATTTTGACTTTGGCCATGGGCAGACACACGCTGTGTTCTTCTACAACCTGTTTTATCCATGCTACTTCTCCGGTGAAGTCATCTACCATCACGTAGGACGGATGGACAATGTCCAGCGTGGCGGCACTGTCTCTTAGCACTCGGCATGGTTTTCCATTAACTTGCAGGTCGTGGAGATATGGGCTTAAAAGTTCCATATTCTCATCCTTTTCCTCCACGTAGGAAAAAACTACGCTAGACTTCTCGCAGTTTACAGCTATATGTCCCAGTTTGTGGCATTTGTAACAGCGAATTGGTCTAACAGATTCGAATTTTCTGTTCTTTTTGTGCGGTTTCTCCGTTAAGTTTCTCCTCGCTCTTTTCTGCGGGCTTTTCCGCCATGTCTACAGGCTCGGATCGTCTAGTTTGCGCACCCTTTTTGAACGGAAATGGTTTCCGCGGTCCATTTCGACCGTCCCAGTTTCCCTCCTCGGCGTTCAACTTTCTACGGGTTGCGTACTCTTCGGCTAATTCAGCCGCCCTTTCCACAGTGTTTACATTACCTCTGTCTTGCACCCACAGTTTCACAGCTTGGGGGATGGTTTTGTAAAACTGCTCTAGACACGTGCATTCAATGATCATGTCTCTGCTGTCGTACGCTTCCGCGCTTTTAAGCCACTCGACTAGGTTGGCCTTTAAGCTATATGCAAACTCCGGATAGCCCTCGCTATCTTTCTTGCCTGTGCTCCTCAACCTTTGCCGAAAAGCTTCGGCTGAAAGGCGGTATTTCTTCAGGAGACTAGCCTTAACTTTTGCATAATCATATGCATCCTGCACACTCAATCTGGCGATTACTTCCGCTGCCTCACACGGCAACATAGACAGCAACCGCTGTGGCCATGTACTCGGGCCGAAGTTTATCTTTTCGCAAGTCCTTTCAAAATTGCTTAGGAACAAGCCTCTGTCGGTCCCGACCTCAAATGGCTTTAATAGCCTGTCCATGCGGTACGATTCTGCCTCACTTGATCGTCCCAGAGCGCATTCACTTCCTTGAGACATCTCCAAACGTTTGCTTTCAAGTTCCAGTTGCATTTTTCTTAACTCGCGATCTTTATCGCGTTCCTCTCTCTCTTGTTCTTTTCTCTCTCGTTCTTCTCTCTTTTTCAGAAGTTCAAACCCCATTTCAATTTCTTCCTCACTGGCCTTTTCGGAAATTAGCTCCAATAATTCCGAATTGAGCATTTCCTTGCGTACATCTAGGCCCAGTTCCTCACCAACAATCAACAACTCGTCTCTCAGCAGTGTCCTTAACTCCATGACTGCTGCTTTACTGCCTTGATTCTGCTCTCTAAATCTAGCTAGGAAAACACAACCTAGCTAACACACAACAATCTAGCTTCCCTACTGTTCTAAACAGAACAACCACAAAATGAAGCCTAGAGAGTCAAAGCAAAAACCAAGCACTCACCGCAGATACAGCACCATGTCGCAAAGTCCATCTCACCGCTGTCAGCCAGTTGTCAGGATTGGGGGCTCAATCCCATCGTCCGTGGTCCTTTGCCAAGATTGGAGTACGGCATGAATTCGAAGGTAGCTGGCCCATGCCGTCGTCCAACTTATTTACGCTGAGATCGTTGATGAAGTGAAGAACTGTTTCTCATCGAGAACGAGGAAAAGGGTTTATTTACAGAAATTAAATCAGTCTAACATGACTGCTTGAGAAAAGGAGTAACAGTCCAACATGACTGCATGAGAGAAGTGACTCAGTCTAACATGACTGCTCAAGAGAAGTGTCCTCAGCATTCGCACAACCACAGTTTTTATACACTCGATCCGCCGGTCATACGACGCGGCGACTGTTCGTTTACTCATCACCAACTCGCCGCTGCTCTGCAGATCAGTTTACAGACACAAAGGCACACACATTCCGAAGCCCAAACGACGGCGTTGGAGGGTTGCCGTTCCGGGAATTATCGGTGCCGATCGAGGGTCGCTCGTTGTTCTGCGCCACGCCGAAGCGTGAGAAGCACAAAAATGCGTCGTTCCCGCGGCAGCTTGTCCATGCGTGTCAAATCAGCTCCGTGTTGGGGAACTCCGGAATCATTATTCACACACCGAACTAGTTCCGTCACAATGTCGATGGGGCTGGAGGAAGGAAGCGGTTTCCACCACAAAGGCCGCTTCTTCGAACGCCTCCTAGCTGCAGCGACGGTGAGATGCGCATCCTGTCGCCCTGTCGTAACTGTGTGGCAATTTTGCTTTCCAGCTCGCCATTCCTAACATAGGGTAGCAGGTCAGTTAAGCACTGCAGACAGCCACATTTGCAGGCGCAGCCTTACGATTTAATGTTCCCGAAGACTTTACTAGAACATTAAAACAATATAAATGTACTGCGTGTTTTACAGAAGTGTGTTGCAAAGTTTCATACTATTTTAGATGTCTAGCCTACAGAAGCTCAGCATTCTCGACTGGCCACACGAACAGCGTCTGCAGTTGTCTGCTATGTGCAGCGTCTCCTTATATTGAGCCGGACGTGCCTCGTTTTAATTTTGCAGAACCACAGAAAATAGCACGTTAGCTGCGTACTGTCGTTTCCGCAAGTATCTTCCCTTGTTTGGCAAAACGCGCGGAATGCATCCATAGAAGAGTTTACACAATTAATTGTTTGCATTGCTTAAAGGGACACTAAAGGTTACTATTAAGTCAACGTGGACTGTTGAAATACCATCACAGAAACCTCGAAACGCTTGTTTCGTGGCAAGGAGAGACTTATTTTAAGAGAAAATGCGTTCTGAAGCGTCCGCGTACATCTAGCGCAGTTCAAATCGCCTGCCCTCCGATCGAGGAGAACTGACATCATGGTCTCATAGTGACGTTGCGCCATCGGTGAGTAGAACGGCGTCCGCAGACGGCGCTACGGCTACGGCCAGAAACAGAGCCAAGACAGAGCCGACAGCAGAGCGAAAGCGGGAGTATGGTGGCTAGCGGAAGGAGAAACTAATTACGTCCCACATTACGTCCTACGGCACACGGAAAGTCCGTTTTCGTTAAACTATAGGCTGCGGCGAGCTCGCAGCGTGGTCGGCGTGGTCTGTGAGAAGTGACGAGCCTTTCCGCACTCGCAACAGGGCATAAAAAAGTGCGAATCGACGCAAAACTCGGCCTAGAAACGTGCTTCGCCACAACCGACCCAGATGTCGTTTCCCGCACCGCCACCAGGCGCCGCTACTATACCTCAAGCTCCAGCGCAAGACGCCCATAAGCTGGTACTTCATTCTATGACGCAAACTTCGACGCTCGTCGCAATAGAGCGTGACACCGACAGATTGGCTCGCGATGGTGGGCTCAACTTCAGCGATTTGAGCACCGACGAGCGAGACCTGCTGCTGAGGGCTCGCACTGCCGGCGTCGTTGCGTACTACGACGGCGGCCTCGACACCGGCTCTCCGGAGCGGGAAAGCAACGAGGGCTTCCCACGACATCACATGGACGTGGCATTCTCGCTGCTTGTTCCAAATGAAAGTTTCGCGAGCCAGCAGAACCCTCACAGCACGACGCGATAACGAAAGTACTGAAACTCCAAAGCGTGCGTGGCGCAGAGTCGAGCGAAAACGAAACCTTTCGACCACCGATACTACTGAAGGGTAACGTCAAAATCTTATTTTTTGTTAGAATCGAGTAGACGTAGACAAGTAGCATTTTCTTCCGTCTTATAATCGAATGAAATGATATTTTTAATACGAGTAGTTGAGTATTAGTAACTTAAATTACGGGGAGACCTTTCGTCATCGGTTTAGTGCCGGAATGTCGCTGGGGGGTCTCAAATCGTGTCATGCATTTACCCCAATTTCTCGGTTACTAAAGCTCTGTTCGCGATTATATTGACGCCTTAGACGTTCTAGAACAATGCTCTACCACTTTAACTTGACTTTCTGGTAACCTTTAGTGTCCCTTTAACTACAACCATAAGTTTCATTACTGAATCCACATCTGTTCATTCAGGACAGCGAAGGTCAACACCACGCAGGCTGAGTGCAAACATGAAGCCATTGACCCTGCATGCATAACTACCAGTCCGAATCACGTGCGCGTACGAACATTGCTCGTACGCGGAGCGCCCGTCCAACCTTCCTTCTGGTCCAGCGTCTCATGCTTCACATTTCTAGAAAGTTGCTCGTTCGAGCAATCCAAGCTCGGTTTCACTATGCAGGTTCAACACGTCATTTATTGTGCTGCCGCTCGATGCTTTCATTTGTGAACTTCATCCTGAAGATAAAGTTGAACGTCTAGACCATGTGTGTCGGCAATACTCCGACTAAGCGGTGTAGTCTTTACTCCAGTACGCATTGGCGTAGTCGGGGATGGGGGGAGATCCCTGACCGCCCCCCCCCTGGAAATTTTCTGACGTACACCCCCCCCCCCTACCCCCTTTCTCACGGAACAGAAAGTTTCAGGAGGTGGGCGCCGACAGAGCGCCATGGATGAAAGGGAAAGCTTGAATGTGAAAGCTAGGCGAGTCTAGTGGCGGTGGGAAGGGGGGCGTTGTCATGGAGGCGATCCCCTCTCCCATGCACACAACATTGAGGCCCCACCGATGGCGCGCCTCTACCCCATTACGGATCGTGTTAACCATACCTGCTGAGGGGGGATAAGCGCTAATAGTTTCACCCAGAGATAAAGATAGGGCGAGCTCGTGCATAAAACTTGGGAGGCATTGTTGCTCCCAACCAGACCTTCGCATCGTCGAAGAGCTTCTCATTTCTGGTACGTGACTGAATCGTCGACCACGCTGCGCGGAAGAAAAGCATAACGAAAATATTGCGACTTGCTTGACTAGGAAACGCATTATAAACACCTCCCCCCCCCCTTTTTTTATATTTAACTAAATAGCGTTAAAAGCCCCGTGTTGCAGAAAATCCGGTGTCGGACGTCGTTTCGGCAAAAAGATTTTCGAACCAACCATACCCAGGCCCTCCATGGTGCGCAAGGAAGCTACTGAAATAATTGAATTTCCTAAGCTAACATACGTAGAAAAATCGTAAAGTACTACTCACACACAACCCACAGACATGGTAGCATCGGACTGTAATTTGACTATACGAGTTAGTTAAATCATAAGAAGCGAACACTGACACCAGGGTCAACATAGGGGAAAGTACTTGTGCTTAATAAATGAAATAAAGAAATGTTAAATTAATGGAAATGGAAGTGGATGAACAAACAACTTGCCGCAGGTGGGGAACGATCCCCACCTGCGAAGGTTGTGGTATCGTTTCCCACCTGCGGCAATCTTTTTCATCCACTTTCATTTCCATTAATTTATGGTTTCTTTATTTCATTTATTCCCCTATGTTGTCCTTGGTGTCAGTGTTTGTTGGCTTCTTATGATATGACTAATAAAGATCGGGCCCCTCGTTTAACCACCTTTCTTCTCGTTATAATATATAGTTCGTTCAAAGTGATTTAGCGGCGCAAAGCGGCTAAGGCTATGCTGCGCCAAACACGAGGTGTTTTAAAATCCAATTTAGGAAGAAAAAGGCTTTGTTAAGCTATATTTTATGTAAAAAGATGGTGTTACCTAAAAATTTACGCGCATTAGATAATGGGACTATCGGATAATCTCCTAAAATTAAAGCATGGTGTAAAGGTATGTGTAGTTGATATAAGTTGTGTAAAAGATTTTGTCTGTGTACTTCAATATCTGTACATGTCAGTAACATATGCATAACTGTTATTGGTTCTTGGCATTTCTTGCATATTGGTGCGTCTTTTTTTGTAAGTAAATAATTGTGTGTGAAGTGTGTGCCCAATGCGAAGTCGACACGAAACTACTTTGAAGAACCGCTCCTGGTGGCTACATGACTTCCAATCACCGATTACGGGTTTAGTAAGATGTAGCTTGTTATCTGCACAATTGTCCCATTCGTGTTGTCATTTTGGCGTTAAGGCCTTCCTAATAGCACGGATGCTATCTTATATGGAAGTGTTGTGCTTGTTATGCTCTTGTACGTTGCCATTGATGCACATCTATCAGCTGCTTCATTACCCAGTATCCCAACATGGTTTGGAACCCAGCAGAAACAAATTGATTGCCCGTATTTGTTGAGTGCCATCATGTTTAAAATGTCCCCTATCAGGGGTTCACAGTCAGATTTCAGAAGGAGAGCCTTTAGTGCACTTAGGGAATCAGAGTATATGACTGTATTTTTGTGTTTGTCAGTGATAATCTTTTTAACCACAACCCATATAGCATAAACTTCTGCAGTGAAAACAGAGGCATGTTTTGGTAATCGAATACTTGTTTTCCACTTTACAGCTACGATCCCCAAACCCACTTGTTCTGTTGTTTTAGAGCCATGAGGGTAAAATTCCATGTAATTTTGATATTTGTCCTGAAGAGCGCAGAATTTTTGCATAATGTATTTGTGTGAGGTGTCTTTTTTTTCTTTAGATGTGATGTCCTGTCACATAACTGTCTGAAGTCGTACCACGGGGGATAATGTTGTGGTTTTTGGCAACCTGGAGACTTAATGAGGAATATCATAATCCCAACAATATTCCTCATATCACAGCACAAGCAGCCTAATCATGTTCAGTTTATTTGTATAGTGTAAGCGTGAGTTGCATTGTATGATGATGTTCTAGCATATGTGTTGCGGTAATGACTGAATCCTGAGTATGTAAGAAAAAGCGAGTAACACTGCGCTGCTGTTAGGGAGGTTCCTTGCACTCAACATATAAATGTTAGACACACAATGTTCTGTAGGCACTACTTGCCAGTCGCAGTGCAAGGTTATGTACTGGGTCAAGTCATTGAATGTAAGACTGTCTGGCTGAGCCACAGACCATGCAGACGTAGTCTGGAAGGCTATGCACAAGAGACTGGTAAATACATAAGAAGCATGTTCAGTCAGAACCCCAGTGCTTAAGGGATAACACTTTCAGAATATTTAACGCTTTATTTGTCTTTATTTTTGTTGTCTTTATATGGTTCACGAAGTTTAGTTTTTGTCAAAGATTACTCCCAAGAATTTATATTCTTGTTCTACTGGCAGCACCACATCGATTTTGAAACCGGGTCTAAGTACAATCCTCATTTTTACGAAAATGGCACTGTAACAGTTTTCTGAGTAGAGAAGCGGAAGGCATTTTTCTCATCCCATTGTATCAGCTTATCTATTCTGATCTGGAGCTACCTTTCACATGTTGGTAAATTTGAGGTATGGCACACTATTTTCAGATCATCAACATATATGGAGTGCATAAAAGAGGGGGGAATGACTGTTAACAGGTCATTTTTACTATAAAGAGTGTTGTGCTAAGTATGCAACCTTGTGGCATGCCATTTCCCTGCATAAAAATGTGCGAGAGCACAGTGCCTAGACGGATTTGGGATGTTCTATCGAACATAAAATCTGCAAGACAGTTAAGCATTTTGCCACACATTCCTAAAGCAGCGAGGTCACGTAAGATTCCAAATCTCTAAGTGGTGTCATACGCTTCTTCTAGATCGAAGAACACTGCCAGGCAGTGCTGTTTGTGTAAGTATGCTTTATGTATTTCACGTTCAAGTCGCACGAGGTGGCAAGTCGTTGAACAGCCTTTTTTATACCTGCACTGATGAAGATCAATTAGGTTCCGTATGTCAAGAGTGAATGTTAATCTCGCATCTACAACACTTTCGTATGATTTAGCCAAACATCTTGTCAAGGCAATGGGTCAAAAGCTGCTTGGGGATGTGGGGATTTACCTGTTTTTTGAAAAGGCACAAAAAGGCTATTGCGTTTTTCCAATCTTTTGGCATGATTCCAGATTCAAATACTTATTTCAAAAATTTTAGGAAAGCATCTACAGATGCTTGGGACAGGTGTGCAAGCATGGAATAATGGATCCGCTCAGGACCTACTGCAGTTTTTTTGTCAGCACAGAGTACCCTGTTAAGTTCCTGTAAAGTAAATGGAGCATTGGATTATTCTTTTGACATACAAGCAGTTGGTAATTTGTCCTTCTCTGTTGAGTTTTTTATTTTGAGAACGTGTTTGAATAGTTCGCTGAGCTAGAGATGTTTTTTTGTTTTTTTTAAATACTGTTGGCTGTCTTGGCCATAACAGGGTGGGTACAGCAAATTTGCACATAGCGTAAAAAATGTAAACACCTTACAAACGTAAATAGAACATGAAGCAATGAATGTTGGAAATACAATGCAAAACAAATAACCAAATACAAATACAATCTTCTGGTAAGAAATACATGTTTGTAACATTGTGACAGCGAAATCGGAAACAGCATAAAAGAAAGACTATTGTATGTATTTCTAGAATAGTGTGACAACGTTTGCACGACACTACTAAAATTCAATTTCATAAAAGGTTTTTAACGCTTTCCTCAAAGATTTTAATGCTACTCGACTGCAAAACAGACGCTGGCAAACTGTTCCATTCCTTGATCATTCACGGAAAAAATGAATAAGCGTACATGTCCAGATATGCTTTTGGAATTGAGAACATGCAATGATTGCTTGACCTGACGTTTCTAGCCTGCCTGGGAGCAAGATAGGGCGTGGTTTCAATATTGAAGTGGCCTTTTGATAACAAAAAAAGAAATTTAAGTCTAGCCAACTTATGCAGTTGAGCGAGTGGAGGCAAAGCAAGCAACCGAAGCATTTCAGAAACTGAGTCAGTACGATAACACCGGGAAAGAATGAACCTTGCAGATTTTCTCTGTATCTTTTCAATGCAGTTTATTAATCCTGATTGAAACAGATCCCAAATGACACTGGCATACTCTAACGTCGGTCTAATATAAGTTAAATATGCAAGTAGTTTGATGGGTGTGGATAGAAATGCTCCTAGAATAGAAATGCTGTGGATAGAGTATTCGCTTGTTATTGTAGTGTTGCTTGAATGCCTGAAGGTATAAGTAAGGGTATCATGTATGATGAGTAGTACCCCCTAAACTTCCCAACCTGTTCACGCATACTTTTGGATGTGATGATGCTACTAATTGTAGATATGTATTTCTGCCAGTACAATTTTTCAGCTTGTTTTCAAATATATCAAGTACTCGCTTTGGCTTGTTTGAAATTCAGAAAGTTGCCATGTGGTGGGTATCTACGCAAGATTCGCCAGGCATTATTTTGCTGTTTTCTTGCTTCAGTGCATTCATGTGTCCACCAAGGATTCAGCTTTTTCCAAACAATGACAGAAGATTGAGGAATGGCCTTTTCAGCTGCAGCAATTATACAATTAGTCAATTTTTCATTAATTTCATCAATACTTAGGTCTGTCAAAATGAGCTCCTCCAGCTTGGCACTTTCTGTGAAAACAGACCAGTGTGCCATCTGTAATTTTCAATGATGCAGTTTATAGAATATAATGGGTAGCATTGATGTGAAGTTGATTACAATAGGTAAATGATCACTGCCATATGAAGTCTCCAGTCCTTCCCATTTAAATTTGGTAAGAATATCCAGTGAGAAAAATGCTAAATGAAGGCAGCTAAAATTATATGAACTTAGTGAAATATATGTTAGCATACCTGAGTTCAAAAGACAAATGTTGTTTGTTAAAATAAAATCTTCGATAAGTTGTCCTCCTTGGTCATTCTTATCGCTGCCCTAAAGAGTGCAATAGCACCAAACTC
The DNA here is from genome assembly GCF_038994185.2 of Dermacentor albipictus. NCBI lineage: Eukaryota > Metazoa > Arthropoda > Arachnida > Ixodida > Ixodidae > Dermacentor > Dermacentor albipictus. The sequence goes on along the minus strand of NC_091822.1, from coordinate 204,277,285 downwards.
TCCAACTGAAAGAAAAGGCTCCGGCCACTGGTCAATTAAATTTTCCATGTCTCGAGTAGTGAATTGGGTATGGGGAGGAATGTACAATGAACAGATGGTGACAGTTTTAAGTGATAACAGTAACAGCTACAGCCTCGTAGAGTACTTAATAGAACATTCCATGTGGGGATGCTGATTTGAACAATAGCGGCACCTCCTGACGGCTGGAGCGCTCACAGTCCTTTCGTACGACCGTAAAACCTTTAAAAAAATCCGTATTTTTGGGGCCTAAGCTCGTTTCTTCAAAGTAGAATGCTACTGATGATAACTTATTTATAATGTCTTTGATGTCACCTAGATTGTGGATTTGGGCTCTGCAATTCCAATGAATGATGAAAGACATTTTAATGGAATTGAAAAAATTTACTTATGTGTGTGAGCTGCTATATGTTGTAGGCGTACACATGACCGACACCGATTATTAGTTGTCACTTGGCAATGCAAAGTACAAGCCACTTCGTCTGCCCGCTGCAGAAGATACCTAGCTCCCTCCAAGCTGTCAGCGAATTCTTACCATCACGTCCGATGTCATCGACCATGGAGATGCATTAGTGTTACCTTCTGCACATTGTTTCACAAAGGGGATAGCCATTGTATCAGGCCTAGTTAGATTTGACATGGGTCTGCGCTTCTCACTGCAAGGAACACAACACCTGAGAAAATTCTACTTCCTAAAGGTGCCACTTTGGCTTGAGTTGTTGATTCCGAGCCTCTCTGTGTCGTTCCCCTTAAGGCGGCTCCCCCTGAAATCACTCATGCTGGACATTATCCCTCTACCTCCTCTCTTGCAGCCGTAATGAGCCCCTACTTGACCCCTTCGCAGACGCAACAGTTAGTTTGTTGAAGAGGCATGAAATTTCATTCTATGGCCATTCTTCGACACTGAGTCAGACTTCCGTCACAACGCATTGGATTCAGACAGACGGCAGATCCATCGTACGTCGCCGGCCGTATCGCATGTCACTAGCAGAGTGCAACATTATTAAGGAAAACGTCGCCGGCATGCTGCAACATGAGATAATCCACACCTCTGCTAGCCCTTGGTTGTCTCCCATCGTTCTGGTCTGAAAGAAAGATGGCTCCGTGAGATTTCGTGTCGATTACCGAGTGCTCAACAAGATCACGCGCAAGGATGTATACCCTATGCCTTGCATTGACGATGCCCTCGACTCTTTGCGAGCTGCAGTGTACTTCTCCAGCCTTTATCTGCGTTCAGGTTACTGGCGAATTCCGATGCATGAAGTCAACAAAGAAAAGACAGCATTTGCAACCCCAGATGGCCTTTACGAGCCCAACGTCATGCCCTTCGGCCTCTGCAATGCTCCCGCAACTTTTGCTACCTTCGTCAACAAGGACTTGAAATTTCATGTGGAAAGTGCACAATGGTGGCATTCATGAGGAAGCTAATGTCTGCTTACGGCATATCTATTAACGGACAACTTATACCATACAGCAGAAACCACAGGCTTTTGGGAGTCGTAATTGACAAAGAACTGCCTTGGACTCCGCACGTGAATTACATGAGAAAGTGGCTCAGTGCTGTCACCTGCTCAGGTTCCTTGCAGGAAAAAGTTGGGGATTATCTATACACGCTATGTTACAGCTGTACATGGTGTTGTTCATTGGATTCCTGCGGTTCAGCCTGCCTGCAATATCCAACACGTGCAAGACTAACCTGCGTACGATTCAGAGCATTCAAGCCCAAGCCCTTCAGATATGTCTGCGCTTACCACCCAGTGCATCAACGGCTGAAACCATTGCCCTTGCGCAGGATTACCCAATCACGATGCACATTACCATTGAGACAATGCGTATGCATCTCAGACATTATGCTAGGACCCCTACCCACCACTTGGCGAGCCTCCCTGCTGCAAGGCCCTGCTCGACATTTAGCGCTACTGTAAGTGCAAATCGTGCGTTGTTTACTTCAGGGTACACACCTGCGGCCAAGGCAATGTTTCCTCCATTGTGTTTGAGCCCTCCACAAGTACATATCATGATTCCAGGACTACAGAAGAAGACAGATCTACCGGCCCCTGCTCTAGAACAGCTGAGCTTACTTCTTTTGCATGAAAAGTACAGCAACCACCTGCACATCTATACTGATGGATCGACTACGTCGTGCAGTTCTGGTGGTGCAGTGGTTATACCAACACGAGGAATGACAATGCGGTTCAAGACATCACATGTCACGACCTCAACGGCGGCAGAACTAACGGCCCTCCGTCGTGCTCTGGAATTCATTGATTCTGAAACACCTAGAAAATGGGCTGTGTTCTGTGATTCGAAACCGGCATTTACAGTGGACGCAGTCAGTTCTCCAACGCGGATGTCATGACCAATTGACATACGAAATCGTGAAACTTTACCATCACGTCCAACAAAAAGGTCACGAGGTCGTTTTTCAATGGGTACCTGGCCATTGTGGAACCAGTGGCAATGATTCCGCTGATAATGCTGCTCGCACAGCACATCAAGAACAGCACAGCATTCCAATTCCGCTTTCGAGGACAGACTCCCCAAGGCAGTTTCGACACCTGGCCTGCAGTCTCTCACCGACCGAGTAGAACTCGCTAAACTTAAGACTTGCATGACTGCATCGATTAAACCCCTCACTGCAACTCCGACCTCCACTCAGACTTCCTCGACGTGAAGCTACGCTTCTCTGTCACCTTCGGTTAGGAGTTGCCTTCAGAATACTCTACATTAATTGGAGTGACTGACAGTGCAGCATGCAAGGTCTGCGGCACCGAAGAAAATATCGACCACCTGCTGTGCCACTGTCCATGATATGCCCCAGAAAGACAAGAACTTGCCAAGGCTCTCCAAAAACTGGACAATCAGCCGCATTCTGTGCAGGTGCTGCTGAAAAACCACCCCCATCGCTCGTTGGCCCATAAAGCGGTGAAGGCCCTTTTGTGCTTATTAAGGACGATGGGCTCGTGCGACCATCTGTGAATATTAATGCAATTTCTATAAGACCACACGCGTCAGCGAACTCACTGCAGTTTCCTTCTTTCTTCCCTCCTCTCTCTCCCTGTCATTTTTATTTCCCCTTTCCCATTCCCCCAGTGTAGGGTAGCCAACCGGATGTTATTCTGGTTAACCTCCCTGCCTTCTGCTTTTCTCTTTCCCTCCTCCCGCAACTTTTGAGCACATGATTGACACTCTTCTACATGGCCTGAAGTGGAAAACGTGCTTGCGCTATCCGGACGATATCATTATTTTCTCATAGATATTTGCCCAGCACCTGCAACGTCCGGACGAGGTTCTCATATGTCTCGCTAGCGCTGGTCTTTAGCTTAACACCAAAAAGTGCCATTTTTCAAGCAAGACGATCAAGGCGTTAGGTCACATTGTGAGCAAGGATGGTATTTGACCTCATCCTGACAAAATTTCGGCAGTACTTTGTTTTCCTCGACCAGAAAAGACCAAAGAATTATGCAATTTCCTTGGCATCGCTTCCCATTTTCACTGATTTATACGCGACTTCGCCTCTATAGCTGCTCCTTCACAGAACTTCATTCTGGTGCTCCCTTCGTACGGTCACCAGAATGTGAATTTGCCTTTGACCAGCTGAAGGGCGCTCTCCCATGTGAATGTCTCCTGTGTGATTTGGTGAGACTGCATCCACAATCTTGCACACGGACGCTAGCGGCCATAGAATTGGTGCTGTCCTTCTCCAGCAAAACGCCACTTTGTGTGAGAGAGTCGCTGCATATGCAAGTCACGTACTCACACCTTCTGAGAAGAACTATACCATCACTGAGCAGGAATGCCTAACTGTTGTTTGGTCTATCCAGAAGTTTCGCCTTTATCTCCACGACCGCTATTTGACCATAATTACAGACCATGTCTTGAGATAGTTATGCTGCCTGCACTGCATTATTTGTCTCCGTGTTCTTTTGTAATGTAACCTTAATTACAACTGTTTTACATTTGCATTATTTCACCCCCCCCCCCCCTTGTAATGCTCTCTGAGCAAATGTGGGACGGTATAATAAATAAATAAATAAATAATTTAAAAAATCACGCCTTATGTTGGCTCTCCACACTCAAGAACTTGTCAGGATGTCTTGGTCGCTGGATTCGTCTGCAAGGATGACCTTGAGATCATCTACAAGTCTGGTAAAAAGCACCAAGACGCAGACGCTCTTTCTCGCTGCCCACTTCCTACAGCCGCACTCATCAATGACTCTGCAACCCCCTCCACGGATGTAATCACTGACATCTCTTCAACAGCGATTCTGTCCTTCGCCGCTCTTTAACATCTCACTTTGTATGACCATGAATCATTTTCGTCTCAACAACTTGCCAATTCGTACTGTCGACGTATTATAGACCGCCTTCGTGGAGCTTCGCACCTGCCTAACGCCAGGCTCCGTCAACAGCTGACACAATTCAAGCTACAAAACTTGGTGCTGTACTGCCATATCCATCATCCGCTGGGTGCTTGTACTGCCTCACTGCCTTTGTGCTCGTGTCCTTCAGGCCTTTCATGATGATTTGACTGCTGGCCAACTTGGCATCCAGAAAACTTACGACCGCGTAAGAAGTCGCTTCTACTGGCCTGGACTGTCTACCAGTGTGACGAGATACATCTCTTCCTGCGCCATTTGTCAGCGCCGAAAATGGCCAACATCAGCTCCTGTCGGGCTGCTACTGCCAGTCTCATGTCCTGCGGAACCATTAGAGGTTGTTGGCATTAATCTCTATGGGCCACTTTCCATGACTCCCACCGGTAGTTGATGGATAGTTGCAGCCGTTGAACACCTCACGCGCCATGCTGGAACAGCTTGTGTCAGTTCTGCATCTGCTTCTGAACTTGCTACCTTCATTGTTCAAGCCATAATTCTGCGTCACGGCACCCCTCGTGTCCTCCTGAGCGACCGTGGAAAGCCATTTCTTTCAGAAATGGTAGGTGAAGTACTCCAGACAGAACCTCTGGCACAACTCACAAGACTAATTCAGGGTACCATCCTTAGACCAACGGCCTGACTGAGAGGTTTCATCGTACGCTCTCTGACATGATAGCCGCCAATATTCCACTAGATCACAGAAATTGGGATGCAATTTTGCCATTCGTCACCTTCGCATATAACACCGCCATTCAACGTACAACTGGCTACTCGTCATTCTGCCTTGTTTATGGCCTTTTGCCCAGTTCCTTTCTCGACATTACTTTCTTCTCTGCCCCTGTCAGTCCATCTCCATCTTCCTGCGAAGAATGTTCCCCGCCTCGACCACTGTTGCCAGCGTGCCCGCTCCAACACCAAAGTCAGACAACAGGACCACAAACATCATTATGACGCATCTCATCGCATAGTTTTCTACCAGCCCAACGATGAAGTGCTGCTCTAGACATCAGTTCACACTCCTAGGTTGTGTGACAAGTTTCAGTCCCGCTTTATTGGCCCATACACGGTCCTGGAAATGACTTCTCCTGTTAATTATTGTGTGGCCCCTGTTGTTCCTTCAACTGACCGCCATTGCCGCTCTGCCAAACTAGTCCATGTTTCACGTACGAAGCCCTTCATGCGATGTCCCCCGTACCTTTAGGCTGCGGCCAAGATGGCCGTTCTCGCGCAGCGGAAATTCGTGTGGGCATTTATTGTGCACTTCTTCATCATCTGTATACTATCATCATCATGTGTGTGCCCTTCTTTATCGCACGGGTAGTCGCATCATCATAGTGGACTGTGCCGAGGGTCCTTTGCCGTGTCTCTCTGATATATATATATCAGAGAGACACTGCGAAGAACCCTCGGCACAGTCCACTATGATGACACATATATATATATACAGTGAAAGCTCGTTAATTCGAACTTCAATCATTCGAATTTATGGATAATTCAAACTGTACGATTTGGTCCAGCCAAGCTCCACAGAAGTCTATGTATAAAAAAGTCCGTTAATTCGAACACGAGAAGGTTCCCTCACGGATAATTCGAACTATGCTCGCCTGGCACACGGCCAGAGAAACGCGCCTACTGCCTACACACAAGGCTGTATTGCCTCCAAAACGGAGAGAAGGCGAAATCGGAAAAAAATCTAACCGACGCGGTGTCAACCAGAAGGCAGCGGCGGCCGCCGCCTCTACGTTCTACGTAACATCCGAGACTTCTTGCCTATTGCAAATCTCGGAGGTTTTGCAAATCTTGTACAGCTGCTAATTTTGTGCGGAGATGGCACGGAAAGCGCCAAAACACAACGAATCAAGTACGTCACAGCTGCGCTTGCAATCAAGAACCAATGAATCAGGGCCTTCGCCACCTTCTCATGTTCAGCGTCTTTGTCTCGGCAGTCTTCATCGGTTGTACACCTCTGTTTTCAGTTTAGGAGGTATCGGCCGTCGCGATTCATTGTGATGGTGTTAAGCCTCGGCTAACGTTCGTTTCGGTGGACGTCGGTGGTGTGGCACAGTCGGACCCAGAGCTTCGACTTGAAGATGGCGTGTGCCGCGGGCACACGCCATCACTTTCTGACTCGCCAAATTTCTGACATGCCCTACTGCTTCCAAATCGCAGTGTACTGTTGCTCTCCTTCACTTTCGTTAGTTCGAACTTTCGTTAATTCGAACTGAAACGACTTCCCCTTGCGGTTCGAATTAACGAGCTTTTACTGTATATATATATACAGAGAGAGAGGGAGAGGGTGGGGGTAAAGGAAGGGAAGGAGTGGTAATTGTCGGCGGAGAACCCCCCCCCCCCCTCTTTAAAATAAGTTTCTAGCGACGCCACTGCTCGCAATATGAGTCTGATAATTCCAAATTCGTAATATGTGGAATACGTGCAATGCTTTAAATCTTTAGTATCTTGCCACCACAGGATGCAAGCCAGCTTTTGAGACAAGGTGCTCAGACTTAGAGAAGACGGATATCTATAGTGAATGATCAAAAAATTTGTACAAATAAAAGAAAGTTATGTCTATTGAGAGTAAGCTATTTGGTAAAGCTATTGGCAATGGATCTATGAAGAGAGAGAATGCAGTTGAACTTATATGCAGGCACAAGTTACCGCATAGATTAAAATGCTAAGTGGTTAATCAAATACAAAAAGGGAAAAATTGTCATCCACCCAGCAGTAGCTAGAAGCTACAAAGCTTCATGCTTTCTGCAAGTGCCCAGTGCGCCACCCACAGCTGCCCCTGCATACAGCATCCAACACACCTAAATGCAAAAAGATGCTGTTGTGTGTTTTGAGGCAAAAGCAACATTAAATTGTTTCATATTTGAAGCTTCCCAGTCAGTTAACTTGCTGCCAACCACATAAGCCAATCTTTGCCATTTTTTTTTTTTGTCAGCTGTATTTCATAGAGGGGAGCACATATAAACTTTTTCGCATACAAATATAGTAAGTATCGAATAACGAACTGTCAAACACAGACGCATATATTTGCAGCAGGAATATTTATTTTGACATAATTAGATGCCACACTTGTACTGACGAGAGAAAACAAGACACAGCCAACTATCATGGATAATTAGGATCAGTTCTAAACACAAGATCACTAACTGATCACAAGCAAGCTTTCCAAGATCACAAACAAGCTTTCCAAGAATGATTGGCTGGGCTATGACTAGCTTTCCAAAAAAAGCTAAATAGATTGTTATTGAACAAATATCAGAGCCTATGTTCACAAAACCGCTCTTGCACAGATGTGTTCGTAAGAGAAAATATCAGCCAAATGTGATGGTGGACATGTCATAAGCAAAGGCAATCAGCCAATGGCAACAGTCACTTACGAGCGAAAAGCTTTGTTAATTCGGCCCCAGAATTGTGGAGAAGAAACAGCTGCTGAAGGGCTTGTGTGCCGCAGACACATGTAAAAGGGACCGTTGCAAGAAAAGCACCACAGGTTGTAGCGTAGAAGATAAAACTTATAGGTGACTAGACCACAAGGAACACTAAGTGACAGATTACAAGCAAAAATTACAGATTGACATGTAGACTTCTGCTACAAAACCGAAAACAAGACTTGCATTACCCATTTTGCTTCTGCATTGCTTCGAAAACTTTTGTCATTGTTCCACTTCTAATAAAAAACTACTGGAAATCATTGCAAGTTCAGCACTCGGCTTATTGTTTCATACTTGTCTTCCTAAGGCTTTATTTTCCTGTTAGCACAACAATGTATTCATTACATGCTTTGACAAGACTCAAATAGAAGGTTAGCTTGTGCCAAAAAGAAATTATCAACACGAACCGCAATATGAAAGCTTGGAAAGGAAAGTCAACAACCTAGATAATCGGAGAAAGCGACCGAATTTAATTCTTTATGGCCTGCCAGAAACTGATGGAGAGATGAGTGAAATTCTTGGACAAACTGTGAACTGAGTTGTTATGCAGGACACTCTCAGCTTAAATCTGGTTACTATCAAACGCATACACTGTCTTCGAAGAGCAGAACAGAACAAGAATAGGTGAATAATTTTCAAGCTGCTAGATTTCAGACAGAAATCAGCCATATTGCCATAAGCCACAAAAGCACCAACTTTCCAATTGGAGAATATTTTCCACCCAGAATCAGAGACATTAGAAGGAAGCTGTGGAAGAGCGCCAAAGAAAACCACAAGAACGAGAAGGTATCGCTAGCATTTGATAAATTCTTCATTAACAATCGAGCCTTCACTTGGGACAAAGAAAAAAACAACAACCTCCCTCTCCAAACATAGGGTGACACACTGCTGAGGCGGCAAAGTCGCCAAACTTATCAACACGTAAAATCCAAGCCCTAACCATATTAATGTTAACACAAGAAGTGTTATGAAAAAAATGGAGGCTCTGTAAAGTCTTCTACTTGAACATGATCCTGATAAGAGCGGGAGCTAAAGAAACATGGCTTTCCCCCGAAATATTTGACGATGAAGTTGTTCCTCCTAATTGTGTCATTATTCACAAAGACCGACCTACTTGCCTCTTTACAGCATCGCCTTACCCATCAAAAAACGCCTTTCATATGTATGCCTTCCCATTAGGACAGACACCGAGACCGTTTTCTACCAGCTTCTTTTTGATGACACCCACGTATTTGGCGGATGCATTTACCAAAGCCCATCATCCGGTCACGAGTGCATAACCACAATTCAAGATTTAATCCAACATCACAAATGCAGCTCTCGTGTCCTGCTTATGGGATACTTTAACATTCCAGACATTGATTGGACTACACTTAACCCCACATCGGTTGCGGCAGACGTATTGATAGACCTAATGTTAACTTTAACCTTCATCAAACCATATAACCTCCAACGTGTACACAGAACACAACTAAAAACATACTTGACTTGATACTTCTTAGTCAACAGTTTCCTGTAGACCTGGTTCCAACTGATATAGCTGAGCGCATATCTTAACATAGCAGATCCATCTGCTTGCTGCTGCTTGGCTTAAGCTTTACAGGTCAATAGTGTGAATCAACTGTAATCAATTTTGAAAGGACAGATGATAATAGTGTGCGAACCCATCTTGCACAAGATTTTGAATTTTTTTTTATAGCTAGCTTCCGACGCAGCCAGTGACGCCAATCTACTCTGGCCCAGGTTCAAATCTGCTGTTATCCACTGTATTACTAACTTCACACCAACAAAACTTAGGAAATCAACAGCAAACAATCCTTGGATAACACATCAAGTGATTCAGGAAAATAAAAAAAATAGAAAGGTTGTGCAGAGTTGTAAAGAACATTAACTGTGAACTTTCCATTTGACACAAACTACGCTGCACAAAAGCAGAATTCAGGCAAAAAACTAAAAATGTCAAACAATAATACTTCAGCATGACCCTTCCTACTTGTGTCAAAAAAAATCCTAAAAGGTTTTGGAGACACCTTCACACTAACAATTCCATGGCATCACACACGGGTCATTATGAAAGAGCAGAAGATAATGCATACAAAAATTTTTTTGACTCAGTATTTACTACAGATAACGGTATTATTTCTCCTATTTTATCCCTTGGCCCATCAAGCATCGATTGTCTTGAAGTCCTAGATGCCAAAATACTCAACTTACAGCTTAACTAAGATCCTAAAAAATCCAAAAGCCCAGATGATATTCCAAGCGAATCCCTTAAAAGATATGTAGAATGGTGTAGCAAGTATCAGGCTTATTTTCTGCAAATCACTTACTTTCTCTCAACTACCAAACGACTGAAAAATTGAAAAAATAATACCCATTCATAAACTAGGAGATAAATAAGTCTTTGGTATTGAATTACTATCCGATATCTCTTATTAGCACTTTGTGGAAGTTGTTAGAACACATTATCCTAGAACACAAATGTTTTTCTTGAGAAACTAAATTTCTTGTCCCCTGATCAGCATGGATTTCCTAGCAGTCTGTCCGCTATTCCTCATTTAACTGAGGCACTAGTTCATGACTTTGCACTTAACATCAATAATCACAGCCAAATGGACATGATTTTACTTGATTTATCAAAGGCCCTTGATTGTGTTTGTCCCAGTAAATTAAACGCAAAACTAAAGAGTGTAATCACAGAGGGATTAGTTTTTTTCATGAATAAGAGATTTCTTAACAGATTGCTTCCAGTTTGTGCTTTTCGAAGGTGTTCAATCAGAAACAGTCCCTGTAACTTCTGGAGTTGCTGAAGGTTCCATCCTGGGACCACTATTATTTTTGATATTCATAAATGTTGTTACAAAAAACATTTACTATAGTATCAAGATCTTCGCTGATGGCTGCTTTATCTATAAGGAAATTCACAGTTTCATAGATGACCTTAAGCTCAATGCATCCATTTATAAGCTAGTAGATCGGTGTGCTAAATGGCAAATGTCCTTTAATAAGAAAAAAAATCTATAACCATTACAGGCCATCTCAATTCACTTGCACTATTAATGGTAAACCAGTAGTGAATGTTAAACACAAGTATTTAGGCATTATGTTGACACCTGACCTCAGATGGAACACACACATTGCCAACACTATGACAGCTGCACTGTGTAAGCTCTCCTACGTAAAAAAGATGTTGAGGGATGGCACCTGCATCCTCAAAGTTAATAACTGCATTCATAAGACCTGTGTTAGAGTATGCGAGCACAGTTTGGTTCCCTCATTCGCTAACTAGTACAACAAAGTTGGAGTCAGTACAGTGCAAAGCCATAAGTTTTGTGTATCACAAGTACGAACACACAAACTCTCCCACTAACCTTCTGGCTTCTGGCATTACGACACTATCCACTAGGGCAAAGCAGGGACATCTCAAGTTTCTGTAAAAACTTCTGCATGACAGCTGTAAGATTGGTGTAAGTATGTTGCATTTTCACAGTTGTGCCTGACTCACCATAAGCATAATTGCACATTAACTGAATACTCTTTCAAGGACTTGTTTAGGCAATAATTTTTTCCACTCACAATACATTAGTGGAATCGGTTAAATCTAAGTGTCACGGACGCCTCAACATTGTCTGCTTTCAATACTAAGGTAGAAAATACATTTAACCTGTAGTACCATCGGCATTGCCACAGACACTATCTCATTTGAATGCTAGTTCTGTTTTCTTAGATTCCTGCATTTATAGGATGTATTCCCTTATCCTAATATTTGCTGGCGGTGAGTAGTCAAATGTGCACCAGGGTCTGGGTGAAAGACATTCCCATTCCCATTTTTGTAACAGATTCTAATGCTGGCAATCCTGTGCTTGGTTTTACTTCACTTTTTATTTTTTAGTATTATTTTCTGGTGTTTGTACATTGCGCATGATTGATATGCTGTTAATTCTCTTTGCTTGGCAAACTGGTCGTAATCCTTCCTCGGTGATTGTGCTTCATTTTGTGTGCGCACCATGCACATTTTTGAAATTTCAGTGTGTGTGCGTACGTATGTGTACGTGCGTGCGCGTGTGTGTAGTGCACATGCTTTCAAAATATTGATTTTTTTTTAAACATGGTTATCCCTTTATAATGCCCACTTGCTATGCTCTCAACTGAGAGTGGCAGTATTAACAACAAATAAATAAAATAAATAAAATAAAATTAATAATAATTTGCTTTCTTTAGCAGCCAGAGACTAACAGTTGATTGCTGCAAAATATTTGGTTAGTCCCAGTATTCAAAATGCCAAACAGTTCATTTTAGAATACAAATAGTTGGTATGCAAAATTCTATTCATATTCAACACTTCGAATATTCACCTCACCTATAATCTACAAAACATTTTTTTAAGATTTTTGAATCACGATCAGCACTGCTTATAAAAATAAAATAAATTCTGGGGTTACACAGGTCAGAACCATTATCCAATTATGAGCAACACCAAAGTGGGGAACTCGGGATTGATTTTGACCAATCGGGGTTCTTCACCTAAATCAAAGTACAGAACCCTTTTGCCCGGATGGAAATTCCACCATCGTGGCCAGGACCGAAGCTTCGACGACCTCATGCTCAGTAGGAGCTACTACAGCAGGCCATCTTCAGTGCATTGAAATGCATCTGAAGATGGCTGCAAACAGACACCAACCAGCGCTAATGTTTTTGGCCCCACTGTGTATGCACTGTCATAGTAGACCGCCTTCTGAATAAATACCCTGTGCTGGTATTTATCTGAGTAAATAAAGCTGGAAGCTGAGGCTGCCAGCAGAAATAGCAACATCTGGGTTGTGCCAGCACCAGCTGCAAGCACACTTAAAAATTACGCTGTGTTATGTAGATTCATTGCCAAAAAGAGCGCACTTACCTGGGGTGGTTAGACTGTGCAACTGTGCAAAGGGTTTCATGAATCTTTGTCTCGTAGGGGCCCAGCCTCATTATTAACAGGGACATTAAAAGAATCAATGCCGCATCACTTATGATACCTGTGAGAGCAAGAAAAGGGGCAAAGGGAACAAAAAACACATGGTCTATCTCACGCATAAAAATATGAAAACAATTACAAAAGTGTGAAAGCTGCTAAATGATACCATTTTCACAACACAGCATAAGCAAAGCATTGGATCACATTGACAAACTTGAATACCCAAGGCAACATGAGCTGCGAGAGAAACCGTAGTTTCTTTCTTTGTCTGTGTGGCATGAGTGTCTGTATGAGGGTGCATGTTACAAGAGGTCCTCGTGTTAGTTTTGCCCAACTGGCATTTCTTTTAATGTGCACCCAAAGCCTTGCGTACTGCCCCCCTCAATATGAAGCCACCATGGCTGAGAACTAAAACCTGCGATTTCTGACATTCCAGAAGATTCACCACAGCCACTAGGCCACCACAGCGAGTAACTCATTTAAAATGCAGCAACCCAAACCAAGTAGGCTTGAAATGAAGCCACAGACGAGAGACACAGGTAACATGCAATATGAAACCTGCATGTGAGGCCTTTAATGTTTCTGAAGTAAGAATTACTCTAGCCACTAAACAATGCTGACAACAGACCAGCTTTTATGACTGAGCAATGCTAGGAACCCTGGTTGGTGCCTCTGTGGAACATTCTGATCTAGCCTTTCTCATGCAAAGGGCAGGGGTACATTCTGTATGTGTCCACCTAGTGGACACGTCCATTTCGTCTCCTTCTCAAGTTCCGATTGGCTGGGCTGGGGCACATGTCAGAAGGATCCCCAGCCAACCAACACTTCTGCAGCAGACGAAATGGATACCAAATGGACACTCACAGAATGACCCCCTGGTCTCACCTTTCTGGAAATCCTACAGCTGCACCAGCTGAATATGCTCGGTGCTGTTGCCATATCGCATGGCACAAACTGCCAAGGAAAAGGTTATTTGGTGCCCTTGTCTTTAGCAGCAATAGTCAGTAGTCTGGTTTCTATAAGTTCTAAAGTGTCTAGTAGAGTTTGCATCGGCAACATATACTCCGACTTGCCAGGGTGAGAACTCAGCTTTGTCAACCTTTTCAAACTCCAGTGAGGAAGCAGTGCAGGTAAGCTTCATAAGTCTATGTTAGTTGAAATAAAAGCAAATAATGCCATAATAAATCCCTAATAACCTTACACCAATTGGCAAGGCTGGTTAAGCCGGGCAGCTTCACATTTCCATGTCCCCTCTGAGAAATATGGCCCAAGCTGTACAAGATAACCAATGTACATTTTTGTTCAACATATTCTTTGTCAACAATGTTCTTCTTTTCTGATAACAAAATCCATAATATTTATTAAAGCACATCACGGAAAAATTTACAACCGGAAATAAACACTGATATGTTGATCTCAATTGGACAAATAATTTTCTAAATAACAGCAAGAAAGAAATTCATAAATGACAGTTGTCTTTTTCTCAAAGAATTTGGTAACAAAAGAAACAAAGTTAACTTTGGTCATTTAGAGCTCTTCAGCCTCTTCTGAAATGCCAGCATATCTGTAGCAGTAGCATAGAGAAGCTTTAAATGTAAGCCGATTAGTGTTACGTTGGCTCCAGTGAAATTAGTGTTGGCGTGGAAGGCAACCGCCATCCCCTTCTCTCGCAACTGCCACAGGAGAAGTGGGAGAAGAGGAAAGGCTGTTGTTTCCAAGCGTTCCAACACAGCACTTCAAATGTCTCAAAGCTCTTGCACAACAGCACACACCCCTCAAAGAGCTACATTACTTGGCCTTCTACAATAAATGCGCCCCCCAGCAATGTTGCACACAAGCACGCGCCCTTTGCATCGGCACTTTTGTATCGGCGCCGTTGTATCATCAGAGGAAGCCTTACCTCCAACCACAAACCACCAGCCACTAACAATGAAAACGAGCGAAACAGGCAATGAAACCATTCCTTAGAACCAAATTCCAATGGACTACAGTGGCACTTCACTCATTTGGTGTTGATGCCGTAGACACTGATTGCCCGAGTAATTAATCATGCATAATAAATTCCTAAAGAATTCCAAGCAAAAAACATTTAAATTAAGCCCTCAAATTTGTTTCCAATTATCTGTGTGGGATGATCTTCCTCACAAAGACAGATACATTCAGCAACCTGTCATACTTTGGAGAGTTTATCAGCTGTATGTCCATTGAAACCATTGACATCTTTATAGGGATATCAGCTATTGCGCTGCTCACCTGAGTCCACATATATACAGGCAACATGAGCGAGAACATTAAGTACAAGGACTGCTGCCACAAGTCTGTAACAAGAACATTTCAAAAATATCAGCATGAGAATTTATCACTACAGCACTGCTTTTTAGCAAAATCTGAGCTTACTAGTGCAATCAATGTTTGTAATTTCATAGCTGTAGTGTGAAAGAGCAGTACTACAGAGCCGCACTCCTCAAATGGAAGTCATCACTCAACACTGCTCATTTAAAAGGCTGCCACTGAGCTAATAATTCCAAACTGAAACTAAATCACCTTCCCTACAATGATCACTACCTCGGCGGAACACAACACTTGTAATTATAAAGACAGACTAAGGCTGAAATGGGCGGAACTTTGAGTGACACTGATCGTCAACTAGTCATTTTCATTCTCTTCCTAGTGTCTACCTTTTTCTTCTTTCAGCATTCTGCAAAGTACAGGCCCACTAAAGGAAAGTTCTAGACTTGAAATGGTAAATGAAGACTTATGCATAGAAACACTTAGATAGAAAGGGAAGGAAATTGCTATTGACCGCAGTAACTGTCTAGCCCAGTCTGCTGACCTCTGACGAGCGGTCAGCAGGGGAGGAGGGGTGGCGATAAAAGAGAAGGCGTAAAGTTAGTAGAGAGTATAGACCAAAACTAATATATTTACAACAGAGTGCCTAAGTAAAAAAGAAGAATACAGTTCATTTGTGGAGTGACTTCCTCGAGGAAGGCTGTCACTGGCACTGTTAGGTTGCGTGGAACAGTGGGGTGGCGAGGCCGGACAGTTCAAAGAAGTTGCAAAGCTCTTGTGAACTACCCCAGACCGCGTACACATGCACAGAAATTGGAATTGTGTGCACTGATGAAACCAGTTTTGTTTCGACTGCATGTGCTATGTTTCCCTGAGTTCAGAAGCCCCTCAGCAAGCTCGTTTCCATTACTTCGGCTCTTTTGCGCATCTTTCAGTGCGCCAAAAAAGTTGCTTCTTATTACATGTGCGATGGTAAAGCTTTGCATGTAGCCGACTAAAGCACTATTAGCCTCGTGCATCCCAAAGCAGATGTCATTTATGTAAGGGTCGCCGCTTTTCTTTTATACAGTGCCGTTTCTAAACTGCATGAACATGAATGGGGTTTAGGGCGGCGAACAAATGTTCTGAAGCCGTCGGCCATGTTCTGCTGCATGAGTGCCGGCTCCTGCAATGGCCAAAGCTAAGCAGCATTGATCTGAGCTAGTACACAAGAGGGTGACCACCTCCAGTAGCGCCGACTGATGATAGCTCTGCCTGCCATGGAATAGTTCAAACGTACACCTTGTGCAATACAGTTGCGGTAATGGCAGCAAAGGATGTCTCCTTCCGCCAAACTAACAACAATTCCCTATGACCAAAAATGCATCAAAAGCTGCAGGAAGGTGAGCAGAGGGTATCCACATAAAGGTCAAGGTAAGCAGACCCAGCCGGAAATCGCCCTTACTCTCCGTCTATGGCCTGCTTCCTTTCTGACGTGCACGGGACATTGCCTTCTCTCCCTTTCGAAAGACGTGCTTCCTACTGTCCCACGAGCCGGCAGAATGGCTTTTGGCACTCGTCGCCATGTCGAAGCATGCGCACAAAGCCCTTGCAGTGCTTGTCATCAGTATTTGCAGTGCTCAGGTGCCAAAATATAGATTTCATAAATATCTGAGATTTTCGGTCTGTATGGCCCATGGACGAAGTGCAGACAGCAGCACTCCCAGACATGAAGCCACATGATAAAACCGGGATTGCCTCATGCCTGTTTACCTCATGCAGCAATGGCGCAGAATTATTTACGATTTCTTCATGCATGTACATGTATGCTTTCAGCTCACTATTGGCTCACTATGGGCTGTGGGAGAAACTTGAGAAGGGTACCAAACATACCATACAGTACAGACAAGCACACAACAATTGCAGTTGCATTCTTTCCCACAAGTATCCTCATAAATGCCCATATGATGCACCTGCTTGTGTACCAGTTAGCATAAGTATGCATCCCGCAATAATGATATTACACAGAAGTCATCCAAATATTATGTGCACCCACCGCCTACGAAACTTGTCAAATTTTGGGAAATTACCACATGCAAAACACGAGACTTGAAGAAAGGGACAACACAAAGCGCTGTTGTCCCTTTCTTCAAGTCTCGTGTTTTGCTTGCAGTAACTTCTCAAAATTATGAACCACCAACTGGCCTACACCCACACTCTGCTATGTCACATTACTTGTCAGATTCACGACGAATTCGACAAGCGAACATGTGAAGGAAGGAATGCAACCCAAAGAATACTGCTTGCATGTCACCGTATTCTCTGCAGCTAAAAACAGGAGTAAAAGAAGGCATTAAAGTGCTCTAGTTTGGAATTTTTATGCTCCGCTCAGCAGCTGAGCAGAATGGAAGCATGAATGCGCATGCGTCCTTTGCTTAGCCACAGGCGGACTAGTGGAGCAAGAAACACCATTCACTTACAAGCTGCCTAAGTGAAGCGTCGCAGCCATCTTTCGCTAGCGAGGGTAGTCAATGTGCGCACCCTCTCTCGTGCTAATGCATCGAGGCACCTTGCTTGCCTCACTCTTTCAAAGATGGCTGCCTCCAGTGACATGTTGTCATCCGTGCCTTGCACTTCAAACATGCCTTTATTTTCGTCTGCGCAGCGCAAGCCACAAACACAATTTCACATAGACTAAGGTTTATGTTTGCTAAAAGAAGTTGCAAGTGCTGACCCATTTGAAAACCTCGCAGCATGGGAGGATTTGGTGCACGCTATGCAGTGCATTGACATCGGAAAGAATTGCATTGGATGCGGAATGCAAGCTCGCTGACTATCGTGAGGCATTCCCCAAAATGCACTTTATTTTCCATGGATAGAATGGACCGTAACACATTACAAGCGCACATCTCGATACTTCATGGACAAATAATTTATATATATTCATTTCACTTTATGTTCCGTTTTTGTAAACTGGACCTGCTAGAAACACGTAGACAAAGATATCGATTGAAATTATTATTCCAAATATTCCAAGGCCAAATAAATATTAGGAAGGAAACATACATACTGGCACCCGGCAAACAGAGCTCTAGAACTAACCATAATCGATCTATCCAAGCTTATACCGCTCACTGATACGTTCAGGTACTCCTTCTTCCCTAACATAATTGAAATGTGGAACAAGTTACCGATGTGTGTTGTGGAACATACTGATCTGTCTCAATTCAAACAAACTCTGGATGACTATCTGGGCGAGTGTGCCGCTTGATTCCGATTTATTCTGTGTGCGATTAGTCCACGGTTTTTTCTTTTATATTTTTTATATTTCTTTTATACCCCCTCTGTAAGGACCCTCGCAAGAGGGTTGACAGTATTGTTAAATAAATAAATAAAGTGATCAATGGGTGTTTTTATTTTGTTTCATTACCTTGAATTTGGCCAGAGAGCGCTGCAACTACCAAAGGCCTGCTCCACTACGCTAAACACATAACTAAAATGTGATAATCGCCCGCTGCTCTACTGTGGCTTAGCAAGGCAACTCAGAGCGGATCAGACCGTAAAGATGCTCAACTAAAACACTATTTATCACACTCTATATTATCTATTAGGTGTCACTCAATGACATGAAGAATATGCGTATATGCGCACAAAAATAATTATTTGGGTTCGTTTCCACATTTGCCATCTGTCAATTGCTGATGTCCACTTGATTGTTTACGCAAATATATTGGAGTTGCAGAACTCTATCACGGGGCAGGAGGTATAAATTTGAAGGTTGCTGGCGTTCTCTGGAGATGTTTTCTGGAAATGAAATACTAGTGGTGGTACGCAAAATTTGAAAAGCATATATAATAATAGCCTATACGATTTAGTTGTCAAATCGAATAATCATTATTCCATTTGATCTGTCGTTGAAAGTTTTCAATTGGCGCCAAAAGTTACTATTAGCACACCACTGCAAAATAAATAGTATAGTACACGTGGTTAGGCTCTTTTATAGGGATAGAAATCACACACACTTCCGGCATACATACCGTGCTGTTACAGGTGCACCCGCTAAAGAGCCCGCGCACATGTTATTGGAGGTCACATCGAGTTCGAGTTTCAGAGTCGTGGTACAGCGAAATGGTAAAACAAGCGGTAGCACAGAAAATTCGTTTTAGGAAATATACACGCGCTCACCGCTGCTAGCACTCATTGCGCAAGCATTATTGTCACAATGACCATCGCAAGCAGTCATGCATAGCCTTGCTCACAGCCCTCAGATGTTTTCCAAGTTTTGCCAACGGCCTTTTTTGTTGCTTTCGCTAAGGAGTTTCTCCACCTCCCCATGACACAGGCATCCAATGGCAAGTCCTCACACTGGCCTTTGGGACTGCTCTACACAAGCAGGAACTGCATAAATAGATTATTTGCCAAAAGTACTTTTTTCTAAAAGTCGTCAGTCTACATAGCACAAACTGTGCACGTGTTGTCCGCCTTTCTCGTGCTGTCCGTGCTTTTTCGCCTTTTCCTGCTGAACTCCGAGACTTTCGAGCACATGTGCACTGTTGCACATGCATTGGCAGAATGGCTCCACAAAAAAAAAGAAGGAAAATGACGGAAAACTCTGCTCAATTGGCTGCCATGCACCCCTACAAGCAAATGGCAATCGCTGAAGTAATTTTCAAGGATACGATGGTTACTCGAAAAAGAATGTGGGCAATGTGGGGGTTCGAGCATTACACAAGAGCAATGATTATGCAAGTAAACATAATATATCTCTGTGCGAGAAGACCACCTAATAAAAATCACGTTTCAAAACATCACTGAGCATTGGAACACAGGAGATTCGGTTTGTTGTGTGCTACTTGGAATGTTACAGGTCACGCAGCCATCTGCACTTTCCGCTGCAGTAGGGGTAATAAAGGCTCGCTCATTGTTTGCTGTTAATCCTATCACACAACCAGAGTTGATAGAATAAGGCAAACACTGCACTACCAAACTCACCTCACTGCATGGGGAAAGCAAGTTTCCAGATATCGTATGAGCCTGGGAACTAGGAGGAGGCAAGACAAAGTTCTGTGTGCACTTGAAAAAAGCCTCCGCAGTCAATTGTGAAAAGAATGAAGCAGCCGTGAAACACCTGGAATCTTTCTTTATTTGCATGTCTCCTGGGCACAATGGCACAAGAGCCTAACCTGCCGGCTAGCTGGCATGCGGCCATGATGTGCCATACTGTGCAGGGCACTTTCATTTTTTCCTTCTCTCTTCTTTTTTTTTCTCTCCCAACAGCCACAATTGAGTGAGCTGTATTAGGAGCACGTTGAAGACCTCGTTGCAGACACGTGTGCTTGAAGCAATAAGGGGTAGACGCGGCGGCTAGACTGAGGCAAACACTAAAATCTGGGGTAAGAATCGATCCACGTTTTGCCTGCTTTGTAGTGTTTAGTGGCACCACTTCTGGCAAATGTTGGAAGTGACGTGAAAAAGCTTGATATTTCTTTGCACAAATGGTGCCATCAGCAAAAAATGCCTAAAGCCCTGCAATTTTCCAAAAGTAGCGCCATTCTTAGATCTTTCCGCCACCCTGCTCTCCCTGACATTTCCTGCTCCACGCCTCCTGTCGCCCCAGCCTCCACCACTCCCCCATTGGCCAATCTGTGTCACGTAGAAGCAGGCACCACACCATTGTATATTTTTTTTCTTTCCAGTGCGCTCCGGCCGCCATTGTTGGCTCTGCACGACGAAAGTACGCACAAACGGACTGATCGAGTGCATTAACGGAACAAATTGAGTCTGTTAGGGATAAGAACTTAATTGCGATGCCGTGCTGCTGCACCTTCGTTTGCCGCAGCTGACACAGCGACGGCAAAAGGCTTCTTTTTTTACCATCCGGCGAGTGCAACACACAAAGAAGAAAAGTGTGGATACATAGGCTCAGGCGGGCTGACTTCGAGGAAGTGCCAAACAACGCACGGTTTTGTGAAGTGCCACGGTTCCTCACAACCTCTTCTTTAGAGCCTAGTGAATGCCTGCTGCTTCAAAAACGTTTTTATGCTGTGCGTGGTTTTAGCACGTTCAAGTTGACTTTTTTCTAATGTGCTCTCTTTGTTTTGTGTAGTTTCGTCTTGAGGCGAAAGTGTACGCATCTGCAGCTGGCCTGTGACATGAAAGCGACTTTATTCATGTTGTTTTCAGCTCCACAAGAAGTTAGCACATTCTCGACACTTTTGCAAGGCTCACTATGACTTACGGATGCAGTCATTTAGCTTCGAATGTAAGTCCGCATGTATTGATTTGGTTTGTGGTGATTATTTATTTATTCACATACCCTAAGGGCCCTTTACGGGCATTACATAGGGGGCTAAAAAAAAAACCAATAAGGTGATCATATTGCATAGCACAGTGAAAAATCAGAAAAGCATAAACAAACATGCGCTCAGGAAAACAGGGAACATATCTGGATAAAAGAAGTGTTTGAAAACATGCACACACGTGGACCACAATGCTCAAGACAGTGTAAAAAAGAACACACTTCTGGTAATAATCTATTAAGGACCAGCACAGAGTAAGCACTTCAGTTTGTTCACAAGTGCGTCGTAATTATTTTCAGAAACAATTTCTGCAGCTAGTTTATTCCAATGATAAATGGCAAGGAACAATGGCGAATGATGCATAAGTTTGGTGTGAGCTATCTTGGGTTGCACTTTGAGGCAGTGGTCTAATCAGTGGAAAATTCGATGTGCTGGTTTGATATGAGATTCTGTGAACGGTGAAGGATTGTGATAGAGCTTGTGAAAGTGACATAGCAGAAAGAGAAGTCTTCGCTTTTCAAGTGAGCTTAAATTTAGAGATGATTTAATATCTGTGATGCTGGAGTAGCGAGCGTATTTCCTTGTGATAAACCTAGAAGCCTTATTTTGAAGTGATTCCAGTTTATCGGAGATAAGCTTGATGCGGGTTCCAGACGAAACTGGCATATTCTAGTTGAGATCTGACTGAAGTTGTGCATGCTAAGAGTTTGGTCGCCTGATTTGCAAAGTACAAGTTACGCCTAATGAAACCGAGGGTTTTGGATGCTTTGGTGGTTATATATTCAATGTGTTCGTGCCATGTCAAATCAGAAGAAATGTGGACACCTAGGTATTTGATTATAGGAACTTTTTCAATGGCTACGTTACCGATAGAATAAAAGATGGGTTCAGTGACTCTAGCCGTCGTAAATGTTACAAGTTTTCTTTTCGAAAAGTTTATTTCCATATTCCATTGTTTGCATCACTTAGCGATTTTGTCAAGATCTGATTGCAACATTTTTATAGCCCCGCAGCGGCTAAACCTATGAAGGAGGTCGTAGTGGGTGGCTCTGGATAACTTTAATTAGGCTGCCTGGGGATGTTTAACGTGCACTTTGATCGTAGTTGTACATGGGCCGGTAAATTCCTCGTTGGTGTTTCGTAATTCTCACACGGGCGCAGTAGCACTGCGCCAGAAGTTGGCGCCTCGGCGTGATTGTATTTCTTTATTAGATTTTATTTACAAGTTGTAACAAAGTGTCATTATTCCATATTATTGACGGCGCCTCCAGGGCACCAAAGCAGCAACGGGAACACTTGTAATGTCACATGCGCTCCAGAGGCCTCTGTTAGCCATTACGTCATGTGCCCTCCTGGAGCAGCACTTGTAAAAAAAAAAAAAACAATCTACCGTCGCGATCACCAAAGCGCCCCACGACTGCTGCAACGTACCGCGCCTGTGCGAGGAGAATTACGGAACACCAACGAGGAATCTCTCCACAGGCCTCTTGCATTTCGCCTCTATCTCGGCTGCTGAAGGACGCATCCTCAATATTGGAGGCATGAGCAGTGGCTATATACTCGCACATTTTGCGTGCAGAATTATAATGGCCAAGAAAGGCCACAAAGGAATGCAGGCCCACTCATAAGGATTAACATTTTTACTGCTTAACGTTAACATTTTTAAGTGTCCAATTAAGTAAATGGGTATCACATGCGTCATATGCACTATATGGGAACCTACGAAACCATGTACACATACTTTCACGCAGTCAAAATCTGAAACTCTAGTAATTATGCACGTGTTTGAGCACACCGTGTGCCTGCGTCGTGTTTCAGCAACGCGAACTCTCAACATGCGCATGCTTTACGCCTTAAATAATGGTCGTTTTCTCTATTTTTTCCACAATTCCAACATGACATTCTTAAGGCCAGTTACCAACTGACGAAGCAAGATCTCCATTGAAAAAACTGCTCCGCAGGGCTCGAACAAACTTTTCCGCGGATTCCCTCCGGTAGCGTGTTAGCCATCGTCTGCTGTGGCAGGGCCGGCATGGGCGGCGCCACCATCCAGGCTGCGCCAAGCGAAGGAGGAGGGAAGTGGTTGGCGCTATTTTTGGAGATTGAGGAGCTTTAAAAATGCCTGTGAGATTTATTATTTATTGGAAATCTTTTGTTTCAAGTACTGCTTAGTAAAAATAGTGAGTGCTAGTAATTACAAGACATTGTACTGTTCTATTATTGTGCAGCACTTGTTGTGACTTAGCGTGTACATGAAAAAGAATGTCAATTTGCATGAACCTGGCCAGCAGAAAAATTTGTTAAATTCACTGCTTCCCTGTAGATCCCTTAACACAACACAATTTTCCCTTCATATAATTGCGAAGAAGGGCTTGCTGCTTGATAATTGAAAATTGCAGAGTTTTAGCTTCAATAGTTTTGCCTTCTTCGATAATGTGCGACAACGTATAGCCACAAATTGCCAATTTGAAGTAATAGTAACTCATGAACTGTTCATCAGAACACAAAACAACTTTGCACAGATGCTAAGTGAACTGTAACCAAGAAAACCATTAAATATTGTTGTTCTGCGTTGAAAAGGCTAAAAGATATTCATTTATAAACTTTTATTGCTTTGCCCATTTTTATTAGACCCTATATAAATTTGGTTGCTTTACACGCAATATCTCTTCATAGAAACTTTGTATAACCTTTCATTTAAGGCACAACAAACTTTATTTTGTTATGCTGAACAGTTTTACAGTTTTGCCAGAAATGCAGTACAACGGAGGCTAGTACAGCAAGAATGTCATTTTTTTCTCACACTGTTTTGAGCGCTGCCAGGTAACACTTCATGCGAGGTGATAGTACTAGGTGCCATCAGAACGTGCAGAAAGTAAGCTTTCCAGTGCAACATAACTTACATCCATCCAAGAAGCGCAGAAAGCACACTGCATCCGCAAACGATGACTAAAATGCAGAGCGCATGTCACCGGAGTGGGACCGCCACCTTCAAGAG
Source organism: Dermacentor albipictus (assembly GCF_038994185.2). Taxonomy (NCBI): domain Eukaryota; kingdom Metazoa; phylum Arthropoda; class Arachnida; order Ixodida; family Ixodidae; genus Dermacentor; species Dermacentor albipictus. The sequence continues at coordinate 204,252,929 of NC_091822.1, read as the reverse complement.
TCATTCCAGCCGCAAATGTGTAGTGCCCACAAATGCATTGTGCTCATACCCTAGAATCCATTCCCCAACTACAATTATTGATATTGAAAGGTTAAACCTGGTGCTCTATCTCTATATCTCATTACATATTCAGCCATTAACTCAATCATGATACATCATGAAATGGCTCACATGGTCTCAGCTATTATATTTCTCTTACAACATTCGACAAGCCCCAATACCTTCTTTTGAAGGCAGAGTAATCTGAGCATATCCACACAAATGCTGTCACATACTTTGGTATCAAACACAAGCTCTTGCCATTCAAAGCAAATGTCTTTGCACGAAATTTTATTAAGCAGCACCACAAATAGGCTTTATGGAACATAAAATCAATGTGTTATAGGAAACTTTGAGCAGCAGCTTAAGATGAGCAACCTTTCTGGCCTTGGTCATGGTGGGCACGGGCACTAAAGTGAGGCGGCAGTCAGACTGCAGATAATACAGCATACAGTGACCTGTGTATTTATTCTTACTAGCTACATTAAAAGAATGTTATGCACTTGCTGCTGCTGCTGTTCTTTTTCTTAAACGCTGCACCAATATTACACTTCTTCTGGTCTGCATCATCCAGCTGAACGTTTGCCTACTTTGGTTTGCAGAGAAAAAAGGAAAAAATGCCTCACCATCAGAGAAGTGGGCCTCTGTAGAGACTGGTTTCGCTGCCTGTTGGCAGCTAATTGGAGCAAGGCAAACAACAATACCAAAAATATTATTGAATGATGCAGACCAAAAATTCTGGTTTGTAGAATCGGAGTGAAATGAAAATAGCAGTAAGCCGAAAATCTCATTTTAAAATTGTAAGAATCAAACTGCGGATGCAGAGCTCTAAAACTCTTTAAAAAAGGTGCATAACTTTCTGCCCATTTCCCCTCGTTGCTCATAGCAGTACACATTATAAAACATCGTCACATGCTTCATCTTGTCCCCGAACAGTAATAGTCATCAACATTGCATACATTTCATTTCTGCGCTCACTAATCTCCAGTCGTGAACGCTATGTCACGCTGATGTTCGCATGCCATTTACGACCTGAAAGTACTGCGCATGCAGTGTTAAAGAAAAGGAGGACAGGCAAGATAGATTAGTATTATTGTTTGGGGAGAACATAAGCCTACAATGGTGCAAATTCTCTTTACAATGCGCTGTATTTGCACATATATAATGCATCCACGAATATAACGAGAGGGAGGACTTTTGATTTTCAGAAAAGAAAAAGTATAACACAATTAAAATGCGAAGTGATGCTGCAATGAATCAGGAAACAACACATAAAAGCAGATGCCTACAGGGCTTTATTCGTCATTACTGCAAACTACCATGGCAAAATAAAATGAGAGGACGAGTGATGACGCCTTCGTCACTGTATGCAAGTATGGCGTCCCCCTCCTTGACACCCACTAAAATTATTGGACAGGCAGCACTTCAGAAAGGTCCGTGACACACTCGAACACACCAAAGCATTTCATGGATAGCGCAGTGATCCACCGCACAACTTGGAAGATTGCTCGCCTGACTCACTTTACAGAAAAAGAAAGTTATATTGATGTCACAGACCCGAATATAACACGAGGCGCATTTTGAGATCGGAAATTTTTAAAGAAACTTACATCACGATCGTGCAAATACAGTAACAAGGAAAGGCAAACTGTAGAAAATATCTACATGGTGCTGATGTTTTGACATATGAAAATCTAAGAAGTGAAAGCAATGCTATTTTTATGGAGTCGCCACAGCAGCAGCCAATACAAACCTACCTTGTGTCCGATCCTTGAAAAACATTCAGCAGCAAGAAAAGAGAAGCAACCCAGCTGGTTACAGCAAGAGACAGCACTATGGCCTGCACATAACAAGAAGCTAGGGCTTTTCTTTTTTTTCTGTGACATAACTTCATGTCCTTTCATCTGTCAACAAAGTTAAAATAAACCTTCACACCGTCACTTGCAATGGGTAACGATGTTATTCATTACGAAACATTGAAAAAAACATAATTTTATTAAAAACAAAACATTATTCATTAAAATGAAATACTGAATTAATACTTCACAAAAAGATTGCACAACTCTTTTGTTAAATGAAACACCAAAACATGGAAGTGTTCTAAAGAATACTAATGTCAAGGCTTGTGCGAATATTTAATTTTTATGGGTGGGTGAATATTGAAGTTTCAAATATGAATCAAATGCAACACATTAACTATTTGTGTTCATATTTGAAAAGAAATTATTCTATATTTTCGAACAGTCAGAACCAAGTATTTTGCAACAACCTAATGTTAGACTCTGATTACTGTTCTCCGTCTGCTAAACAAGGTATCACAAACTGTCGGATATGAAACAAGTACAAAAGCTTTGTTTCTGGTTTTGCAGTAGAAGTTTATACATTACAACCTGTTAATTTTGCTTCTAGATTGTCATGTTGTGTTTCTGGCATTCTATTCATTTAGCAGTTTTATCTTTCATGCTACAAACTGCAATGTCTTCCTCACAATGCACTATTTTAGGTGTGTGCATGGCATACTGTGAAGACAGGTCCTTGTAAAGGTAATGCACATGCAAGAGCAACCCTGGTGTGAATAAAAGAGAAAGGCGTTTGGATATAAAATATGATCTGTTGATTACACTCTCCAGAAAGGGAATCAGTTATAGTTACAACTCCATAGAACACGAACAATATGGTTAAAGCATGCAGGAACAAATGGGAAGGACGTGAACGCGGTTATAGAGGTGCACTTAGTACTTCACTGCTACGCCCATTATAGGTGCAGTAAGTCATAATCGCAGTGATTGCGTAAACGCAGATTCACCAGGAGAGTTTCAACTGCCAAGACGAGAGGGTAGTTGCTGAGGACACGGCAGTGGACAGAATGCAGAGCCCCTTGTTGTCATCAGCGCCAAGCTTGGTTGTCGCAACTGGCACTGTCTACAAACGGGTCACTGATATGTTCTCCAGGAGACGTCGGCAGGGCCGGGTGCAGGATCAATGCTCAGCAGCGGTCGGCAGGACCCAGGTTGTGGAGTAGGCCTAGGTCCTCTGGCCTGACTGGCCAGTCATCTCCACCCAACAGGCACAGTGCGACTGTCGTCGTGGTTGTCCCATGAAAATTCCGGTTCTTTTGAACAGCAGGGCTACCTCCTAGATCTGCCTATAGACTATCTGCCACCATTTCACGAACCGGCACCGCCTCCTTGCAGCCAGCCTTTTGAGCCTCACAGTGCCACGCTCCCCTCCGCGTGAGCCTAGCGCTTCCCTCTTCCTTTCTTTCTGCCTTTTCAGTTTCCAGCCATCTGTCTTTTTTTTTTCAGGCTGTGGCTTGTTCCTTCTTGTGTTTGTGTTGCAGTTGTTGAGCACATCTTACAAGTATAACGTCGCGTGCACATCAGTCACACAAGTCCTTCAGCAGTTTATTTTTTTCCTTTTTAAACCACCTCTGATCTTCCTTCGTGGCCATTCTTTTAAAAAGCTTGTTTGCGATCAAGCCTTAAAGCTGTTGTGCCACTATTCATGCAATTGCCTTAATGACAATCAGTGAACTTGAGTTTACAATTGATTCTTTGTCCCTTATTGTTAGCAGTCTTTTATGCCCTAGTCACAACAGGTGTGGTATTATCCAAAATAAATATTCCTGCTGTATATATATATGTCCTCATTCGACTATTTGATCTGATATTCGATACTTCTTACTATTTGAATTCGATTCATATTTGATAAAGTCAATCTTCGCCCACCTCTAGTTTTTTTTTTAATATTCACACGTCGGACAGCCAGTTTTACTAATCAGTGTTCTTTAGTGCGTTAACAATTATTTCTGTTTGCATGCGACAACTTCCCAAAAGCTCTTCTGTTCCAGTAAAGAATCAATGAAAAATCATACTTGCCTTCCAAATCACTGGCTGATTGTCAATGCCTGTGTGTGCCTTCACATTGCACCAGTGAACCAAGCTGAGCATTTGGAACACTTCCAAAATGATGAACAAAGGATCAAGAAAAGCCAAGAGAGTGAGGTTCATTTGACAGGCCCAAGGTGGAATGTATACAAGTGGAAAGACCAGTGCGGACATTGTAACCATGAGCTCCAGAAAAGGAATGCATTGTTTCTGTAAGAGCAAGCAAGCAGTGTAAGCAGCACTTTAGTGCATTTAACAATACCGCTCAAAATTGTATCACTGCACCTTCAGGTATCAATTCATAGCCTAGCATTAAATGCCAAGACTACAGGCAATTCTACTTCTTTTTCGCGGGGCTATTTGCCTAGCCTACAAATCCTTAGTCCACTTTGTGACAAGCCACAGGCAAGCACTGACAAATATGTTTGAAGAGCGGACCAGACACTTTACAAGGCATCTGCGACAGCCCCTCTTTGTGCACATCAACTGAAGTGTCAAACCGAAAGCAACAAAAAGGTTGATGTTCAACCAAAATCAAGGCTTCTTGCTTTTTCAGTACATTTAGTAGCTACACTGATGAGCTCGAGGTTTCAATCCCAGCCGCGTCTGCCACATTCCAATGGGAGCAGAATGCAAAAACGCTCGTGTACCATGCACTAGGTGCACGTCAAAGAACCACAGGTGGTCAAAATTAATCGGGAACCGGGTTATGGTTTCGACACGTAAAACTCCAGAATGTATATTCATTTTTCAGGCAACGCACTCAACCTATCGCGAGTGCAGTCGAATGTGAATAGGTTAAATTGCAACACTTGACTGACACCCTGGTCATGTTCCCGATCTAAGCTTGGGCGTTACCAAGCAGCACTCATGCAACTCATGCAAACCACGTTAATCTACATGGATCCCGCTTGCGTCTCCATACTCCCCACGCCACGGATTCTCTTGAACCCTTAGCAGTGTTCGCAAAATTTGCCAAGTTCGCCCATGCAATGTCACGTTTCATTTGAACTCTGACCGAACATGTCAATTAACAACATGAGTCGACAAGCAAACAAATAAATGCAATTCGCTGACTTACAATTATGCGTGGAATCAATTTTCCTGCAACCAGGGATGCCGTTACAGCAATGGACAGCGACGAAAACGCCTGCGTTCCGAAGGCGACGCCGCACATGGGCAATATGGCCAGCCATACAAACGAAAACAACGCTGACACTGCTCCTAGTGCAAGGAATATCAATGAGGGAAGGCACATAGCGACTCCTCATCGGTAACGAGTGCAATAAATTGTGACTGTAACCATAACTTTCGCTACGAATCCAACACCTGCCGCCGCAACTGGATTGATTCCCGCCAGACTTCGCGGTTTGGTCAGAGTTGGCCACTTGGCTAGCTTGACTGCGGTAAAGCCAATGGCAAACCAATGCCCAAAACCTTGTTAATGACATGTTTCCGGCTCCCAAACTCGTTACTGCCGCATTCAACAAGGAAAAGTAAACTCTGTAATAAGATCCGCGTTTTAAACCCAATATACCTGGATTTGGACACCACTTATTCTGGTGTAGTCCGTGTGCCGTCTCCCTGCCGCGTTATCTGGTACACTGTAGCCGCGTCGTACTCGGACCACCGTTTTCCCCTTAAAATCATTTTTAAATAAATTTGGCGTTTGTCAACACTGTGTTCTCGGTTGAATTTCGCAGCAAGGTTTCATTTATTGTCCTGATTACTCAGAAACACCACTTTTTCTTTTTAATGTAACAGAAACGAATCTGCAAGACAGGTAAAGCGCGAAAAAAAAAAAAAACGCGGATAGCGGGAAGAATGGGGACATACAGAGAGCTACTTCCAATTGTTTTATTTGCACCTACCTTTTAATAAATGCTACTGAACTTCTAGCTCGGATACAGACAAAATGTGTTTTCTGGCCAGCATCAGAGACAGTCCATCAACCTTGGAGCAAAGAGTTAATATAACTAGAGTGACCTAGAATTGGAGAGTGCCCGGAACGAGGTTCCAAAAGTGAAGCCAAACGACCGTAACGCCGCTGGGGGCGCTGCGATCGGTAGCACTCACGCGGCGTGGTGCAGAGGTAGAATGTCTGCTTCCCACGCAAAAGACCTGGGTTCGAATCTCAGCAAGGGATAATGTTTTTCTCTTTTTTTTTAATACTTCATACATCGATATTTATATTATCTATACGGCTGCTTAATTCTTGCTTCCGTTGCTATCTAATGCAACAAAGAGCCAACCATAACATGCAGGAATAATAACAAAATAATTTTTTTTAACGTTGAACGATAATTACTGCAGCGCCACCTCACCGGAATGAACCAAACTATCCCAATTAATACATGGCCTCCGAGACCCATACGCATAGACAAGCCTGCCGACGCCGGCTCGACCGTTGGGCTCGACGGGCTCCGCTGGCAGTGCTACCCGAAGCCATCGACGCAAAAAGGAGAAACGGGCTGAAGTAGCCGACGTTCGGTGACCTCGAAACGGCGCAGGTTCGAATACTACTAAAGAAGCGATATTGTACCTGTGCTTTCATTCTTACTGACTGTAAACAAAACTGTGGACATGGTAGTTTTCATGAGCGAATTAAGTGCATGTAAATGAGATCTATGCGTAGAGCTAGGTTCAATTAATTAACAGCGAAGACTACATTTCTTGAACAACCTTCTTTATTGGCGTAATACTTCGACTTTTCAAAATATTTACCGAAGTGCATGCTTCTTGCATACCATCAGCGATGGGAGACTTCTCTTGGGGTGCATTCAGTGTACGTATGAGAACGCGCGTTGACGCAGCATATGAATTCGCTGTTGAAAGCACTGCGGCGGATGCAAGAATGAGCGTTCTAAGCAGAGAGACCAGAAACTTCAGCATATCAAGAGACAGGCATGGATGAAGAAGATAAGCGAGCGGCAAACAGACTGGAAATGTTTGGCCGGTGCTTGATGTGTTGCCAAAGGTCAATATATCGTTGGCTTGTGTCCCCGCGCACAGGCGCGCGTGTGGTTGAGAGCGTGTCCCAAAAGAGAATGAATTAGCGCGGTCTGAATCGCGATCAAATGAATGGAAAGCTGGCGCGCAACTAGAAACACTGCTGACGGAGCTCAAGGAAACAGACATTTACTTTATCTGCATTTGCATCAGACCTGTACGTAACTAGTTACACTTAAGTAATTAATTGTCGTAATTAATTATAATCAATGAAATTTCTGGTAAATTTGTAATTTCATGATTACTTTGCATATACTTAGTAAATCTCACTGTAAATTAATAATCAATAGTAAAGAGTCATTTTACTGACAAGACAAGCTAGCTCTGACAGGTGACGCGACATTGAGAATTAGCATGAGCAAATTTGTCGGGAAATGCAGTAGAATTGAGACCTAGAGCGTGCGCATCGGCCTCTCGGATGTAAATGTTCAGGTACGGAAACCCGGGAGCTCATGAAGTATTTGTTTCCTCATCTGAACACTCCACCAGATGACGGCCAACGAATTCAACCGATGTTGGTGAGCGACGATCGAACACTTGTATAGGATGCCGCCTAATTAAATTATACCCGGAAATCACATAAGGGCGAGTTTTGTCAACGTTTCTTTGGGCTAACCAGGCGCGTCTTTTCTAAGTCACATCAGCAATGAAGCGCTACCATTCATTGATCGGAATCTAGATGCTGGATCCAGTAACGATCAATCTTTTGCGTAAGTTATCCCTTCATTACAACTTTACCGCCCTGCCTTCCCGTGCGCACATCGAATGAGTTTTCAACGTCGCTGTACATGCCTTCACTACAAAAACAAGGGACGATGACCGGCGAAATTTTCGAGAATCAATATTGCTAGTGAAGTTACCCAAAGTGTGTCAATGGGCCGCAGAGGACGCACTGAAACTGCCAAGCCAGCTGGTCGGTTTGTTTAGTATATAATAAAAGTTCGAAGGAAAGTAGTGTAGAAGTAATCAATTATGACACGTGTACTCGTTTATCCTTATCCCGGAGACTGCACTTCACCCGCTAAAAAATTAATGTTATCGCTCAGCGTTAGACGCGCCTGCGCGAAGTCGAACTTACACGAATGTTAGCGTGGATTCTATCTGCTGTGCGTGTTCTCGCCAAGCCTTGTATAAGCAGACTGCATGCGCGACACGAATTGTGTAACAGTTTTTGGAAGGCACGTGGACACCAGCAATTACGGCCATAAATTTCGACGCGTCATATGTAAAAGCGGACGCGCTTGACTCGCAGATTAGATTTCGATGATCGCCGAATGTGCTCACCGCTGTCTTTGTGCTTTGAGTGCCACTTGTTTTGCTGGGCACAGGTTCGCCCAATAAAGCATTAATGTTTTGATGTCAGGATTTTTGAGAATACGTTATTATACGGCGTCACGACAACGTGACAATATTTTGAGTAATTCCTCAATAACTTTTGTGGGGCCGTAATTGGTAACCGCGATCAATACCATTTTCGAATGAAGTAATTGTAATCGTTGAATTTTCTTCTGGGATGTGTGCAAGTCTGATTTGCATACTGCATGAATTAATGATATAGAGCCTAGGCTGGCTCAATTATGAGCACCTGCTCTGCTTTCTCTCTTGCGCAGATCTACGCCTAGACGGTCGTGCACGGTTCAATGCTTTGACGTAGAAGCGCAACCTCGTTAGTAGATAGAAACCCATGATCCGCTCAGTCAACTGAACGCAGTGGTTTTCACACCCCACTAGCTTGACTTTGTTGCCTTTTAGAATCTCCAACAAATCAAGAATACTGTTGTAGTGCACGCGGCGTGCGCTAAAACAGTCTGTGAACGTGTCCTCCAAAAAGGCTATAAATTCAAACAAGCTTGACGACGGGTACAAAAGGCCACCGTAATCGCACTGCAGGGTGAGCTCGGCGACGGTGCTGCCTGCGTCTTCTTGAGAAACGAGCAAGTGCCTTTCACAAGCGGTACACTTCACTGGTAAGACGCATTTTCGTGCCACATAGCCGCCGATGTAGTGCACCAGCCTGCGGTCACTCCTGGCTGAGATATAAGCTGCATGGTCGTTCTCGTGTTCTAACAAATCGTTGAGCAGTTCTTCGTTGCCTACAAATGGAATGCTTGCAAGTTCATGTGCGAGGCCCGGCTTCTGAGGTGAGGATCGAGGGCGCATTTTGGGAGACAAGAGAGCTTGAACCGTGTTGGGCCCTACATTGCCCTTGTCTGGCGAGTGCACAAGGTTGGAGAAGCTGATGCAGGACATTGTGTCTAGGAACTGCTGCGGTGTAGGGTGGTCATTATTGCCGCTGCACTGCCGCACTATACCAAAAGTGCTCTCCAGTGGGTCTTGGTTGAGCCTGGAAGTCATAAGGTATTTGTAACCTATTTTCAAAGTCAGGTACTCTAACAGCAGCAGTGCGCTTTTGATCGTGGCCCGTAAACCTGCTGCTGTTGACTGACTCATGAAGCCCCGTGTCCCTTTCGTGTGTGTCTCCCATTCAGTCACGTACGCAAGGAAGGCAGAGAGGCAGTCGACGGCGGTTGAGTTCATCCGTAACGCACTTCTGGGGTGCCGAGACGACATAATGGTGATGATACTGTGGATCATCCTGCATATATAAAACAGAAAGAAAATTTAAAAAAAGATGCGTCGCGCTAATGTTTTTTTTTTTAAATTTGTGCCGTTACTAGGCGCGGTCTAATTTTCTAAAATAACGCACAATGCACAGATACTGCCTGCAATGCGCGGAACCATGCGTCTCATTCCATTATTTAGTTTCTCGACCATCTCGTATAATTTCGTTCTAGAAAAATACATACACCGTAATTGTACACAGATGATCAAAGGCGCGGAAAGTTACAAAATTGTCAGAAAATAAACCCAGGAACCTCAATATGAGACAGAATGTGTGTAAACAAAATTGCCCTTTCACTCGATGAACGCGATGCCTCTGGACACGCCGCTCTACTTTCGAAACTGCATATTTTCAGGCGTGCTACCAAGCGCAGCCAGCTCGTTCCCGGTGAATTCGGGAGGAGAACGAAAGGTCTTGGCGATGAGGTGTCCAGTGCCTACCATAACACTATGCAGTTCTAATGGTTAGATTCAGCCGGCTGAAGTGTCCAAGTGGAAGCACTGCAGGGTGACGTACTGAATAAAATGCCTTAGCGACCGCCTGCACTTGCCTGTCATCCCTTATGACAACAATTGTGATACACGTCGAGACCTTACAGACTTGTTAATTGCGATATGTGCGCTACACTCACACTACAGCACATACTCTCGTCCGAGCGCCTCGTGTAAAAACCCAGCTCGGCACCATCTACATGATTCCGTTCGTTTTCCTATCTTAGCTATCACCTCGTTCGCTTTTCCCTTGTGGCCACCTCTAATACAGGGCAAACTCACTCAAAAAACCGCAGCGTTGGCTGTATGCAACTGCCTGTTCCTTGCTCCACATCTTGCTGGAAAAAACGCAGGCCACGGATTACTTGGGGACCGAACAGCTGGTAGGCGTACGTGACGCGCATTTTCTCGAAGTTGTTTGGGTTCAGGTGGGCCTCGCGTATTCCATGCATCACGCGAAGTGTCACGGCGCTTCCATCCATGTCGTAGACATTTTTGACGGTGTCTAAGGATACCTGAAACGAAAAAAAAAAGTATGTTACTTGATTAATGTTGCCCTGTATTGATGAAAAGTGCATAGCCAAGCGATAAAGCGACAAAAACAGCAAGATTCATTTGAGTACTTGTGCGCCATTTGTTTTGTCAGAGGCCATTTCAGGACATGTGAGCTATGTATGCTTTCAATTTTTTGAGTGGACTTTTCGGGACACTTGAAACACTAAATGACGGGCACAAGCGGCAATTTTCAACTAAATTAAGTTTACTTCAAGACGCTGTTACGGTGTTACGTAGAAAACGTACCAGGCCATCAGGAGTCTCGAAGTCGTGACAGAGCAGGTTGTTGCGCAGACACTTCACCAAGTGTGGAAAGTCTGAAAGGAAATGGAGGTAGCGACTAGCGTCTTTCGGATGCCTCATTCTGCACTTAATAGAGGCTGAAGTCGCTCCAATTCCCAGCACTTTCCACATCTTACGGTTCCACGTGGCACCGTCGCACGTCACGAAGTCAACGAAAAGGCCTGCATCTTCTGCGAGTAATACGGCCTCGACCAGCAGCTTTGCAAGCAACTCGCCTTTCACGTTTCCATGTGTCGCGAACACTGCAAGAACCTGCGTCCACTTGCCTGTGAATGGCGCAAACATAATTACCATGCCGTGGTCGCATGGCTCATATTTTTCTCTTGGCGGTGTAAAGCGGCCCAGATCTACCAAACCTTCAATTGTGGCTGCAGATGTAACTGACAAGTGCTCCGACAATTTCAGTTCGTCGACTAGAAGGCCTCCGTGCCTCTTAAAGGCGTCCATTCCTCTGGTTCGTTCTTTGAGGGCCCTGAGGACTCTTGTGCAAAAACCGAAGCCAGTCTTATACGAGCTTAAATATTTCCTTAAAGTATCTTCACTAGGTAAAACTAGAATTTTGTTCTTCCTCATGTAGTTGTACAGCTTTGGACTCTTCATCTTCATGAGCAGACACTCTAGAATCCAATCCTGTGTGAATTCCATGCCCCGGGTGCTTTTTCGTTTGGAAGCACGGAAAAAATGGAGTGCTGCTTCTCTTTGCTTTTGAGGCATGCCTTCAATACTTTCTTCAAACGTGGCTTGCTTCACCCCTTTGCACTGGATCGTCATCGCCTGCAGTTTTTCTTTCACGTTCGATAGTCTAGCTTTTAGTCGCCGGTGCTGCTGTCTCAGGTTCTTCTGTTGGCGGTAGCGACTGCGTTTTGTAGCGCCGGAACGGCTCAGCTCATACTTTTTTCTCATGATGGACAGCCTTCCTTTGGCACACGGTCGGCATTTTCCACCTGCAAAGAATTACCAGTAATGAACCTTAGTATACCTTATTGTCATTACCAGAATATATTCGACCCGCCGTTGTCGCTCAGTGGCTATGGTACATGTTGGGCTGCTGAGCACGAGGCCGCGGCATCGAATCCCAGCCACGGCGGCCGCATTTCAATGGGGGCGAAATGCGAAAACACCCGTGTACTTAGATTTAGGGGCACGTTAAAGAACCCCAGGTGGCCGAAATTTACGGAGTCCTCCACTACGGCGTGCCTCGTAATCAGAAAGTGGTTTCGGCACGTACAACTCCATAATTTTTTAAAGTAATATTTTCCTCCGTAATTCCTGCTTATTTTTGTGTTCAAACATTAACGTTAAGACAAAGGCGCACATTCCTCATGGCTGCTGATTGCACTACTTATTTAGACTAGACAACGCACGCGTAATTTCTCGTTTTCTCGATAACGTACGCACGTACAAGTGTGTGCGTGACTGGCTACAATTTATCGCTTTAATGGAATATGTATATAGTGTATTATTTTGCTCAAGCATCCAATATTCATACGTGTGGCCCGACACTCCTTTTCTACTCCTGAGGAAAACCAAGAAAAACTAATGAAAATAACAACACACATTAATAATGCTGTAAGTTTCGCTATGTTTGCGCTTCAGAAACCCTTCTCCATCTGACTCGCATGCAATCGGCTCACCTTTGTCAGGTACCGTGCACTGGCAGCTTGTACTGTAGAACACTTCTCCATGGCACCTGAGATTGAGATCGAGACCTGAGGCTGTAATCCTGACATGGCTTTCAGCAAGCTCATTCTTCCCTATGGCGCCTCGGCACACTGACATTGCATCAACTTTCTTTATATGTTCTTCCGCATCTGCCAGGGAAAGACCTTTCCTTTCATCGTAAAGAGTGCCGTTAATGTGTGTTCGGCACAGCAGTGTGTCTTCCTCATACGTAAGGAATACAACTCGTTCATGATATATTTCTGCTGGTGGTGCCAGTCTAGAGGTCACGTAGAACACACCACCAACGTTCGGGAACTGAAGAACTGTCCATCTGGATGTTGAAGGCGTCATCAGAGACAGGAGGGCCGGCGTGTTTTTCTGGTCATTGCTGTCTACACAGTCTATCTCCAGACTACCGTCATTCATGGAGTGATCTGCTTTGTTATACTTCATTAGCAGATTTTCCGTAAGGCTCGCAGTGCTGGATGTCCTTTTTCTCTTTTCGCAATGGGCCGTTGATGGCTCACGGGTCTCTTGAGTGACATCCAAGGTTGCTGTGCCGAACAGTTTGGTGTGATCAGGATGCGTCGGCTGCTTGGTATCTTCCCCTCCATCGCCCTGCAGTCGATGCCCTGCGCTGACTCCGACAGGTACCGCTCCAACGGCTAGCTTTGGCCGCTCACGGGGCAGCCTGACTTCTTTGCCGTTTATGATGTGGACAAAGTCTCGGATAACATGACGTGGCTCAAAATGTGCCTCGCACACCGCACTCATGGTTGTCAAGCTTCCTTTGCGCAGTTGCAAGTTGTCTTCCCATTTCTCTCTCAGGGTAGGGCTCTTAGGGACAACAAACAGGGAACGTTTCCGATCTTCGGATACTCTCCTGGAGTTTGCCGCGCACCCGGGAACAGAGCAGAAGTTCCGCCTCTTTGGTTTCATTGCCTGGAAATATGTATAAAACTTATCACTCTCGTGTACACTGCAAGCGAAGAGGCTTGACTTTGATACCCAGTAACTACTGGCAAACGCTCGATCGAAAACAATCTGTTCAATCTGCTCCAGACCATACAAAAGTGGCAATTATGGCTCACATGGTAAACTAGCTTTAAACGCTTTTGACAACAAGTTCTTACAGATCATGGCTTAACATTTCAGGGATATATGTATATATATAGGCGAATGCACGCATGTTTTCATCTAGGTGAAATATTATGGATATTAAAGAAACAACGAAGTAGCACATATATCTCCACGTTTGTTACACCCTCCCTGATCTGCTATCGTATCACTTTAACTGCCCTAACAATGTTCTTCTGGCACTTCTTACAACATAATGCATACAATATATAACCAGTACATTCGCAATACATACTACGCAACTCCGATGGTAGGTATTTATTAGTATTAAGTAAAAAAAAAGTAAATAAGTTAGTAGGTAGCTAGGTAAATAAATAAATAAATACATATTTTCTATCATATCTTAGCGGAAGGTGGTTACCGTCTGGGTTTAATTGAGGGATTCCCACAGTCATGCAAGTGCTACCGAAATGTAAAGCTTCTTGGAGTTATACATATTGCTACTAGGACACAAACCACACGAGACATTTATTGGGCTAGCTGTGCTACACAATGGGCAAAAGGCTACAGTAGAGCAATATATCTTAATTACAAACAGGAAAAAAATATATTAAATGTTTGCTTATGCTCATTTAGAACACTATATGGTCCGAATTGCACTGATCTACTTAAGATAATGTAATCACTTGCACGGCTATTGCCATGTTCTGCCCGCCTTCAAGTAAACTTACATTATAGCTAATATATAAAGCATCGTCAACGAGTACGCCTTCCCCTGTTCTTTCGAAACACTTCGTCACGTTCGCAAACACCTAATTTAACCTGCAAAGTTTTAGAAAGCTATCGTACTCATGTTAAACAATTCCGTGTTTGAACTTTACCGACAATGGTGGAGCCGTGTGTTGCTATCTGTCATATTCGATGTCACATACTACAAAATATGCTACAATACTTTATTGGGGTTAGCGATTTCCTAATTCAGCATGTTATAATTACGAGTTCCACTTACCTCTTTAGGGGGCAAGCTGGATATGTGAACATGAAAAGAAGAGCAAGCGGGGGAGCCTTGGGCGCCTTTTTCTGTTTCACTGCCGTTGAAATCGAAGCAGACGGCAAAAAGATGAAAAAAGTGCGCCTACAACGAGGCGGCCGTTGACGAATAATTAACACACATAAATGCATTTCCATAATTTATTTTACTTTGCTTCAGCTGTCACATAGAGTAAAGAAATAGTACATTTTTGTTTTCTTTATTTCTTTCTTCAAACGACTGTTTCGCAGTCAATTTTACATGCCTTCTGCGCACAGTCGCACGAATGTCGCCGCTCCTAGCAGACGACAAGTCAAGAGCGCACAATGATCGCACGGCGGAGCCCGTCGGGCCGGCGTCGGCAGGCTTGTCTATGCGTATGGGTCTCGGAGGCCATGTATTAATTGGGATAGTTTGGTTCATTCCGGTGAGGTGGCGCTGCAGTAATTATCGTTCAACGTTAAAAAAAATTATTTTGTTATTATTCCTGCATGTTATGGTTGGCTCTTTGTTGCATTAGATAGCAACGGAAGCAAGAATTAAGCAGCCGTATAGATAATAAAAATATCGGTGTATGAAGTATTAAAAAAAAGAGAAAAACATTACCCCTTGCTGAGATTCGAACCCAGGTCTTTTGCGTGGGAAGCAGACATTCTACCTCGGCACCACGCCGCGTGAGTGCTACCGATCGCGGCGCCCCCAGCGGCGTTACGGTCGTTTGGCTTCACTTTGAATGCATTGACAGAGCGGCCGTTCCGGACACTCTCTATGTTCTAGTACACTCTAATATAACCAAGGGTATAGTGTACTAGAATAATGACCTAGTGGCGCGAGCAAGAGGTAGGGACAATGCGCCGGCTCACGGCCGCCTCGATCACGAAGCCCCGCCGTGCGCGCGTGATCGAGCAGATCGAGGCGGCCGTGGCCGGCTGAAGCAAATGCCAGTAGCCGCCGTCGGTGGCGCTGCTGTGCTTTTTTCTAGCTGCTGGCGCGCGGTCGAGCCGGCTCAGACACGCTCTGCGGCTGTTTGCTCCGTGTGTTTTCCGAGCCGTGTTACGTTCAACGTGGCCATGCTTGTGAAAAACACTGGATGATTTGAAAAAAGAAGGCGTATCCCTGCATCTACTGCAGCACAGGAGGTTCGATGCCAAAAATAAAGACGGACACCCATTTATACGCTCCGGGCTGCCACATCGATTATCAGGGCGCTCCGAAAGATTGTTCGCCGCACCAACGGAAAATGAACTTGGGAAGAAATGGGAGAGCGCAATCTGCGAACAGCAGACAAGCATCTCACTGAATCTTCAGCGGTATTTCATTAAAACTTCTTTCTGGGCGAGTTGGTGCATACTTGACATCTCGTCCTTGTTACTTTGTGGTTGCATGTGTTTGCGTTGTTACAATTTTTTATGTTCAGTGGTATGTGAGCGCCACTTTGAGCCTCAATACATTTGGAGGGATTACGTCCGCATCATCAATAGCACCGAAATGCGACTTCCACGTGGGAAGCGGTCGCTGGCGCCTGGCGCGGTGCCTACCTTTCTGCCCGACTGTACGTCCTACCTTTCTGGCGCACCTGTTGAAGAGAGGCCAGAAAGGAAGAGGCCAGCCGTAGAAAGTGCACCGATGGTAAGCACGAAGCCACATAAGAGCACACGGACCGCACAAAATGAAGAAAGAGCGTGAGATTGTCAGCTCCGCCAACCACTTCGCGAGATCCTGATCGAGACTGCGTAAGATGAAAACGGACAGTTTGCGGAGAATGAACCATTCGCAATTAGCTCGCTCCAAGTAGTGAATGTTCCCTCAAGCTCTGGTGCCACTTTAACTGTGGCAACGACTCAACCGTAGTTTTCGCGACAACGTAGGTACAAAAGCAAGAAAGGCTCGAGATATTGCATGAGAAAGTTCTGCATTTCAGTGGGCATGAAGACGAAGTGTCTGCTCAACTGTACTTTAGAGGCGGGCTGTGCCAAGACATAGTTGTACGCTCCCTTGCCGCTGCGAACCATTTGCTACAAGACTCTGAGAGCCGCATCATCTGCCAAGGAATAATGCCTGAAAGTGACTTTCATGACCTTTCACGTGTTTTAACTCGAGGTTGCGGCCTGCTGCTGTGGTATTTGGGACTCCAGTATCCAGTGACAACCGCCTTATTTTCTATATCGCTGGTTGTGGCGAGAAAGTGCATTTTAAAGACAGGCTGTGAAGCCTGCCTGAACTTACTACTGATCACAAAATGGGCAGCAGGAAATTTGAGGCTTGCAGATTTTACCATATGAAAGACAACGGTGGTTTGTCATATCCTGCCTCCCCTATATACAAGTTTATGATCAACTTGGACAAAGACTTCATAGTTTGTTTTAGTCTTCTTGAGTTGCACGCAGACAGTGTTTTAGATGTTTTAGCTATAGATGTTAAAGCCAGGCTGCAGCATCTACTTGGCTGCCCTGATCACTTCGAATCCATCACAGCAGAACTCACTGCTTTCTACATCATAACCAGGCTACATTTCTTCACAAAAAGCGTGAAGAAGTGTAATAAAAGAAGGCGCCAGGCATCAAAATATATTAAACTCAGTTGATGTTCCTAGAACTCCATGCTACAAGGTGTTTTTTGGTGATGTGTTTTAACAGTAATAGTTACTTATAATGGGATTTGATGCTCGGTGTCTAGGGAAGGTACACTTTAGGGTTCCATTATAGCTGTGCTATTTTCATTGTGAATAATTAAAAAGAAAGACTAACCTGGATTTCTTTCGAGCGTCACTCTGACAGTATGTGCTGAAGATGCGGCGGATTTTTTAGGAGCTAAAATTTCGGGAAAAATTGTGAGTTTGTATGTGCGCAATTGCATAGTCAAAAATGAATTCATTCCGGGGTTTAATGTGTAAAACACACTCAGATCTAATTATTAGGCGCGCAGTAAAGTTGGGGGGTGGGGAGGGACACATGAATAATTTTGACCAACTGGGGTTTTATAACCGGCAACGCGGACATGTTTGCATTTTCCCGCTATGAAAGTGCAGCCAACGAGTCCATTATTTAATCCTACGCCCTCGGGGTTAGCAGCGCAACACCGAAGTCGTTACGCATTTTCCTGTCATTTGCGATAAGCACGCGATTTAAATGGAGTGGTAAATATAGCTCCATAGAAGCAAGGCAGGCCCAGATATATCGGCTTTCGAGCAGTATATGAGCAACAAGAAGGTCGGTGAATTGCCAGCTGGCACATGCGATACGACGAGCGCAATGAAAGCGCCGGACTGTGCGAGAATACGCTAGCAGACGACATTGTCGATACTATGGTCTCGATGTGGCCTTCAACATCTTCCTTTACACAATACTTTGTTAAATACAATCCTGTTATAATGAAAGAACCATGTCCGTAAAAAACCCTTAATAACACGGACCGCCTCAAAAGCAACGAATATGAGAGCAGCCGGTCTGCTAGAAAAGGTTGCAGTGGCGACACCTGGTGGCGTCAACGGAAAGAGGCACGCGCGCCCCTTTCCGGTCGTGTCACTAGGACATTATTCTAGTACACTATAACCAAGGGCGCTATTCTGGACATTCCGCCATTTTCTTCTGAGCGTGACGTAGGCGCGACGCAAACAAAATGGCGCTGGTGGCCCGGTTTTGCTTACGTAACGTGACGCCAACTTGACGTTTCGCCTAAAGCCCGGACCACACGTACGCTTGCGGACGCGCGCAAGCTCGCGTTCACGCGCCCACGCATGCGCAGATGGTGCGACATGGCTCGTACGCGTCGAAACGCGGCGTGAGCGCGGGGAACAGCTCCTCCCTTATCGCGCGCTTGGGTTGCCTCGCGTCTGCGCGCCTGGCTACGCACCTACGGCGCGGAACGTTCAACTCTCCGTGAAGCAGATTTATATCATGCAAGAAAGTGGTTCTTCTTTCCTTTATGCGCTGATCTAGCAGCTATAAAAATATGGCAATTAAGTTTATAGATATCGAAGCATTTTGAAACACTATCGATAACAAAGTACGAAGCGGCGCCTTCCGAGGCGTCCGTGAGTGAGCCCAGTGAGCGCGCGCTGTCGCGCGTCTGTGTGGATGCAAACCACCATTACTCGCGAGGCGCGGCAGGCGCTAGGCGCGCGAACGCGAGCTAGCGCGCGTCCGCAAGCGTACGTGTGGTCTCGGCTTAAGAAACTGAAATGAAGGCACTGAATGTAGGGTTATCGGTAAAGCAAAACAGTTTTTCTCCGCAGTAAAAATAAAGCAGCTATCTCAAAGCGTATGATTATTCTGTCGAAAACGCTTCTCGCTTCCGTCGTCTGCTGCGTACAAGCCGTCGTCTGCTTCAGTAGCTCGGATGCGTGTCCCTGGAAAATGGAATGAGTCATCGCATGTTCGTGCCAACGCGCTTGTTTTCTTTCTTGAGACAACATACGCGAACTACCAGTGGTGATGCGCGCACGTTCTAGGCCACGTTATCGCTATTTCGTGAAACGCAAGTGACTCAGCCCGACTCGGCTGGCTTAGAAACGGCCGAATATCACCGATAGCGTTGCGCGCGCCAGAGATATCCACTAGAGCGACGCAAGCGCCGGCGCTGCCATCTCTTGTTCATTTCGCTGGTTGCTCGCACCGCGGGAGGAAACTTCAAGGCGCCGCCTTGCGTACATTTCTTTTTGTAAGTTAGAAAAAGGCCGTTGTCATAACTTTTGATTGTGCGAAAAGGCATTAATCTCGATTACAATACAAATGCAGCAGTGAAAAGTGGACAACATTGCTGAAAGTTTGCTATATTCAACCAATATTATTTCGTATTCACGCGTTCTTTTAAAAAACGATGGCCCAAAACACAAATGCCAACACCACCCGAGAGCGATGCAAATACTATGAGCACGCGTTATGAACAAAAGATTTTCGTGGCGCCAAACGACGGGGAAAATGTGGCGATACGCATTCCTCTCGGCTGCCATTGCATATGGCTGCCCATTAGCATAATTCGCGCGGCTCGTCGCAGCAAAAATTATGGCGGAAAATCTCAGCAATGGCGGCCCTGCGCAACGTCACGCATCGTCAAAATGACGTTTACGAAACAGCCCTTCCTGTGACGCTCCTCATGAGATATTCCTTCAGCCAACCAGCAAGCTGGCATGGCGCATATCTTGAATCGCCACCACATATTCGCGCAATTGCAGATGCATTGCACTGGCTTCTGCACGCTACCGCTCACATTCTTTTTGAAGCGCTAACATCACAATATATCTGCCAAGGACCAAAAAAATGTATTAGTCCATAACATTTGCAGCTCCACGTCACGTTTCGTCATCTTGATGAAAACTCAAAATTGCATTTTGCAATACTTCCGCTTCCCGGCACAAATTTCAAAACACGTGACCTTTCGACAGCCAATCAGAGAGTAAACATGGCGGATAATGGCGGCCGTGCAGCCGCCATGCGTGTCCAGAATAGAGCCCCAACTAGGGTCTTCGACCATGCTTTGCGGTACAGTGTACTAGATTCTAGTACACTGTATTTGCGGTGAGGCGCGCGACGACGAAAAATACTGTGGTGGCGCTGCGATAGAAGTGGATTGGGCCGCATCAGGGTGCCGTTGGAAACTGCTGGCGATTCTGCTCGGCGGGGTCGTTCGTACTGCTTCGCACGCTGCTGTTTAAGATCAGATCGCTCAAATGGTGTTTATGATTGAATATGACATGTATTTATGCCTTAGGAATAGATTCATTTCCCTTTTCTCTTCTTTACTTCATTTTAATAATTTTTTATGCCGCTCGGTTACTGTGCGTGCATTGCGGCCGCAGTGTTGGCTTTCATTCTGCTATGTTAACGCGATAGCGTTAAGGGGCTCGTGTCACAAAAAAACCGGTGTCAGCGGCGTTGGCTGTGAGCGATAAATCCCAGAAGGCACTCCATAAACAAAAAACAACTTGCAATATGGGCTGGGTGGGAATCGAACCAGGGTCTCCGGAGTGTGAGGCGGAGACGCTACCACTCAGCTACGAGTTTCTTTTTTTTTCTTTATTACATGGAAAAGAAAATTGAAGGAGTATTATACCCGTGTCACATGGGCGTTTGGAAGGCCTTCCAACCGATAGTCAATTGACTCAAAGGTCAAGTTCGAGCTGCTACACGGGCGGTTTCGACGGCCGCCGAGTGAATAGTCTATCGAGTCAACGGACCACCTTACAACTCTATCGAAATCTCGATGGCCTTTGAGCAACGGAAACGGAAACGGCGCGAACATGCCCTCTCGTTCAGTGTGCGCCAACTCACGGTTAGAAAGAACAAATCAAACCAAAATACTCTAAAAATACTATATATGAGTGTTATCAATTATTCAATAAAGTATTTTTGCCACTTGATATGCGCGAACTACACACACTCTCGACAACAGCGACGTGTAGCGACGCAAACGTTGCCGCAGTTTCGCTACTCAACAACTTAAAAACTCAACATACATGTAAGGCAATGTATAAACAATTGTTTTAATCTATAAACAAACATAAAAGAAATTATAGCGCTTTTAAATGGTTTTAATGTTGTTTAACTTTTTGTGACATGAAAACGAAAATAAAGATACGCAACGCCACACAATTTGGCGAGAAACGCCCGAACCACTCAACGGCCTTTCAAAAGTGCCGTGTAGCAGCGCGACAACTCCTTTGAGTCGATAGAGTTCTGGCGTTTCGAAGGCCGTCGACTGGAAGGCCTTCCAAATGTGCCCGTGTGACACGGGTATTACAAGGTGGACACAACTACACACTTAAAACTCAGGCAAACACACACATGCATCCAACAAGTGCATCCAGTCTGGCGGAGGTTCCTGCACAGCGTACACACATCTTACATATGCAGCACTTTTGCGAAAAAAGGATTTTGTAGTTCGCGGGCTTTCGGCATGGCGATCACAGAGTCTACTTCTCCACAGGCTATATAAACCAAGTACAATGAACATGTCATAGGGAGGACCACCTGTAACCTTAAACGGTAGAAACCTAATTTAGTATGGAGTCATGTCAATGTCCTTTTTAAGTGTCCGTTGGAGAATGTCCCAAAAAAAATACAGCGTCCCTACAGTCTATGAAACAGTGATCTATGGTTTCGGCACGTGGACAGAGCCGACAGTTTGTTGACCACGGCACAAAGCAACCCCTCGAATTCAACCAAGTTTTAACAGGGAGTGTTTCCGAATGTAATTTAAAGAAAACTGTTTTTACTCCAGGAGGCACACACATTTTTCGGACGCGTTTAAGTACATCCTGATAAGGCCGATTTAAATAAGGTGCACGATACAAAGGATCTGGGAAAATGGAGTCAACCAGTGCCGCAGAAATTGCTTTTCGACTCGCTGTGAACACGTACTCCAGGCTGAATCTAACTTTCAAGAAAAGAAATGTATCAACAACCTCCTTGAGAAAGCCCCAAGGAGCCTGTGGGACATCTTTGACATTTGATGACACTACTATGTTAGGAAGATAATGAACTAAACGCAGTTGCAACATTTCACGCAAGAACGGACGGTCACTGTCTCGAAAGAAAAACAGGCGAGAAACAATTTGCCTGACGAAGAGGTGTACTAATCCTAGACCACCACGTTCAAGGGGGAGAAACAGATTGTCGCGCCGCATCCATTCACAGCTCGAACTCCAAATGAATGTTGCAAATACGCGATGCAGTGCCTGAAGGCGAAGTCTTGAGCAGTGCAGTACTTGGAGCACATACATAAGACGGGAAGCTAAGAAAACGTTACACACTTCAGCACGAAAGAACACTGACAAATTCCGCCCTCGCCATGAATTCACTTTACGTTGAATTTTGCCAACTTCTCCCGACCAATGAGCGTTGCTATTTCTATACTGTGAGAGAGGCACACCTAAATAACGCAGATCTTAAAGAACGCATTCTTAAAGAACAAAATTTCCAAGGGTTTAAATTACTGACTAATGAGGTTCGGGTTCTTGCGTATGCAGACGACGTAGCCTTTTTCTGTAGCGATAAAAAGAGTGTAAACACTGCTCTTGCAATTACAGAAGAATTTTGTGCTGCTTCTGGTGCAAGCGTTAACTTTGAAAAAAGTTCAGGTTTTTGGTTTGGATTATGGGCCACAATGCCATCACATTACGCAGGAATTCAATGGAAAGAAGATCTGCTCAGCTACGAGTTTCTTGTTCTATTATTGCCGGCTTGGCAAAAGAACATACAATGTGAATATTACATGGCCATAAAAAACAACTAGTCACTGCCGGATCAATGTGGTGTGATAAGAACGATGTAGGCTAGTCACTTTGTCCAAAGCACTTAGCCAATCAGGAGGATCACTCTGTGCACAGAAAAATTCGCGTATATATAACACACTTTCAATGAAGTATTAATGTGCTGGGGCCTGAACAATGCGCTCACGTCTAATATCCATACGCGTTCGCCACACACTGTGCATGCACAGAAGCACTAACAGGTCGACAGGCACTCCCTCGATCTGGTTCCGCGCATGGCAGGAAGCGTATCCCGAAAGCACTTAATGGCAATTCCTTTTTAAAGCTACGTTTTAGAATATCCCACAAAAACACTGCGTCATGGCAGTCCAAAAAGATATGCTCAATCGTCTCCGGTCTTTTGCATATAAAGCAATTCACAGACCAAGGTACAAAAATGCCTTTGCTTTGCAGCTACGGTTTCACTGGGAGAGTGCCTGTATGTAGTTGAAAAAAGAAAGATTTAACAGAAGCTCTTACCGGCATTCGTTTAACTCTCTTAAGAACATCTCGTTCTGAACCTAAAACAAATACTGTACGATACAACGGTACAGGCAAGAATACATCAACAAGATCATTATACAACTTCTTACTAGTAACAGCGGCCAGATATTCACTAGAAAATCTTGCTTTTAGTATTCGGAAAGACGCGACCACTTCACGCAAAAAAGCACTTAAAGGCATTGGCCCCGTATACATGGACGACACTACATAATCAGGCAATGAATCGCGCAGCCTAGCTTGAATCATTGTTCTCAGAAAAGCATCCTTTTGATCACGCAAAAAAATAAACCTGCTTACAATCTGTTTGAGGAACAAATGTGACAACCCCCAGCACACCATTCAACACTCTATGGAACAGATTACTACGACTTGTACGTTTCCACGTTGAGGCCCAAATAAACATCGCAAATACTCTATGCAGCTTTTGCACGGACATCCTCGGCAAACATAACGCTTGCATCACATAAAAGATTTTAGCGACTAAAAACAAATTACACACGGTGGCTCTTGCAAACATTGAAAATTTATGCCCTCCCCATTTGCCGGTCTGGGTTTTCATTCGCACTACTTCATTGTCCCAATATTCTTTGCTATCTCGATAATGTTTGAGGGGGGCACTTAGGTAGGTGCCTGGAGTTACCGCCCATTGCATGTTACAAAAAGTCTCAGGCTTGTATTGCCAATTCCCATGCCAAAAACCAAGACACTTGTTCCAGTTAATAGCACTTCCACTTGCAGTACAAAATTTTACAGCCTCTTATACAACTGCTTTAACACTGTTATGGTCCGTACAAAACACTGCTAAATCCACAGCATATGCTAAAACTGAAACTTCAGTTTTATGAAAAGTGTAACCGCGGATGTTTGGGCTCTTCAGCAGCCGCAAACAAAAGGGCTCGAGGTAGAGAACGAAAAGCAGGGGGGATAAAGGGCAGCCTTGTCTCACTGACGACTGCACAGGAATACCATCACTTAACTGCCTATTAATTATCAGCTTCGCTATACAACCATTGTACATCATTTTAACACCTTCTGTAATAACGGTTCCAACATTGATATGGTCTAGGATCGAGAACAGAACTTCGTGTATGACTTTATCGAACGCCTTCTGCAGATCTAATTGCAACATGGCCATGCGCCCATACATTCCGTCACAGCATTCAAGGACAGTTCTAGCTGTGTGAACATTGGCAAAGATTGACCTGCCTTTTATGCCGCATGTCTAATGTGGCCCTACAAGTGACTTAACATTTTGATGGCGTCGAGCTAAAATCTTCATGAATATCTTATAGTCCACGTTTGTTAGACAGATGGGACGGTATGATTTAACAGACTGTGACTTAATCGGATCATTCGTTTTAGGAATTAGTACTACGTGGGACGCTCGGAAGGATGGAAGACTTGCTTTCATTACATAGAATTCGCTAATCAGCCTTTCAAGTGCGACTGCCATTTCTGTTCTAAAGGCTTTATATAGAGATGCACCGAGACCGTCTGGCCCAGGAGACTTGTTTGAACTAAGCTCCAGAATCGCTGATTCAACTTCCCCAGCCGTAATACTGGCTTCTAGAGCGCGCACAAGGTCATCCTCTAATCTCGGCATCAGCGATAGGAATTCTGTTCTGAAGTAGTGTTCGGTGTATTAAGGCTGAATATATCTGTGTAATGTTCGGCGAATGCCTGCTTGATTATTTCTCTTCGATTTGTGATTTCGTTTTGATAGCATATTTCCGTTATCTCTTTCGACAGAGAGTGCCTTTTTTCATCACTGAGCGCGCGTTTGGTGGGCGTCTCTCCGGACCACAGTTTTTCGTTACGCGCCCTTATCACTGCGCCTCGGTACATTTCTTCGTCTATTGCCTCGAGCTTAGTTTTAGTCTCTTTAATTTCTTTTGTGAACAATCCCGGCTCGTAGCACTCCGTACTTAGCATAAAATCTAGGGCACTCTGCAGCTCTTTAACTCATTGTTTTTCTTTTCGCCGAAGCGCACATGATCTATCAATAGCGGCTATTTTAATATCACATTTGAACTGCTCCCATACTTGCATAAAACTTTCGGAGTTACTTCGCAGCGTGTTCGCTATATAATCCTTGACTTTAGTCACGTACTCTTCATCTTCCAGTAATTTATCATTAAACTTCCACAAGTCCCAAATAAATTTCGCAGCTATTCTCTTCGTACCGATTGTAACCATGACTAGGCAGTGATCACTAAAAGAGACATAGATCGTCTGGTAGTCAGAACATAACAGCGAACATTCGACAGGAACGTATACGGTCCAATTGTCTAGCATGACTGCCTCCCTGAAAGTGAGTCTACATTGCCTGGCCTTCATGCGTCGATATCAAGCCTACATCTTCAAGGTCGTGCACACCTACAATTTCTGAAAGTAACTCGGCGCTCCGATCTCGAAAGGAACGGTTTGTTGTCCTATCCTCTGGTCTACAGACGCAATTGAAGCCACCAAGCAAGATCACCCGCCTTTCAGTAAGAAAGGAAGAAACACCTGTCGGAAGAAACTCTCCCTTTCAGCAATTGCATTCGGAGCGTATACACACACAGCTGTCCAAGCCACTCCATCCGATTCAAAATCACACATTACAAGACGGCCACTTTCACCCGAGAACACAGTATCAACAGCCCCAATACCATTTCTTAAAAAAATAACGCATCCACCCGCTCTTCCAAACGCTGTATCTGCTACGATAGACCGCTACCATTCCGTCTGTTTGTTCTTCGTCTTCAATTTTAGTTTCCTGAACCACGAGCAAATCTATTTCGTTTTCTAGCAGAAGGCGGTTCAGTTGCAGTTGCCTTCTACGCGCCGACAGGCCCCTACGTAGGCTGGACGTGAGGTTGGTAGCCATCTAAGGAAAAGGGAGACGCCAATCAGTCTACTCACACGTCAAACAGGGTGAATCCATATCCATTAACCCGATCAAAGACCGGGCTTCTGCCGTTGTGGCAAAAGAAGCCTCCGCTAAGGCGGAGGGAGAGCAGACGCAGTACCATTTCTTTCTCTATGGCAGTACTGCGTTCCGGTGACAATTTCGGTTTGGGCTTGAACGGTCCGCGGCGCGTTGAAGGTGCCTTCGGCGGAGGCTCCTCGCCGCGTTCACCGACCAATCTCGGTTCCTGATTATTCGAATCCTCGTGAGCCCGCTTCACAGGTACACTTGACGCTGCGGGCATCTCGGCATCGGCGTCCTCCTGTTTGTCGCCCTGCTGCCCAGTCGTAACCAGGCTTACAGCAGTCACGCTATCCGCTGTTAGATATGGCGCCGTTTCCTGAGGCTACTTCGAGTTCCCCAAACCACTTCGAAACGCAGCACAGCTAATTGAGGAATGCCGAAGCAGGAAAGCACATTCCAGAGGAGCGGCCGAGCAAACAAGTTTAAGGCAACAAGTTCACGTGCCAACAAGTTCGTGCGCCGCCGGGATTAGCAGGTGGGCATCCGACAATGGAGCATGAGCAGCCCTCCCCTTCTCCTCGTTGGAAGTGCATTGCCAGTCTGCGAGGCAAGACCACAGAGAGCCGCCAGGTGTGACACCGCGACACGGGCGCCTACCATTGGCTGAAAGTGGCGTCATCGGAGTGGACTCTCCCATTGGTCAAACATGACGTGACTTACAGTGCTCGAAGGGTTTATAAGAAGCCTTCCAGAGAGACCTGAGCATTCTGGGACAGTCCCTGATTCCCTGATTCACCTCTCTCGAACTTCTTGCCGCGGGCCGCAGCGTCCGAGTTGCTGCCGGCCCGTAATGACTGTACGACTGGTACTTGACGCTCACCTCTCTGTACATAATGTAAAACAAACCCTCCCAAGTTTTGGGTTTTCATCCCGGAGTCCGTCCTTCAACCCCTACATCTGGTTGGCAGCGGTAGGATCGCCTCCGAATGCATCAGCTGGTGGCAGCGCTACGGATAAACCTTCGTCAAGAGAGATCCTAAGGAACCGGGAAGAGCGAAGAAGAGAGAGCCTTCGTCGAAAGAGGTCCGAAGAAACTGGGAGTTGCGAAGAAGGAGCGAGCCTTCGACCCAGGGAGTCCGGAGGAACCGGGAGCAGCGGACGAATGAACCGGATGGCAGGGTGCTGCAACCGTAAGTGAGCGCGTGGTTTTTTTCCTTATGATTCGCCAGACTCAAAGGTTGTGTGTTCAATTTTGATAGTTCTGGGAATCGGGAGTTTGTTGCATTGTGTCTTT
Organism: Dermacentor albipictus; assembly: GCF_038994185.2. Taxonomy (NCBI): domain Eukaryota; kingdom Metazoa; phylum Arthropoda; class Arachnida; order Ixodida; family Ixodidae; genus Dermacentor; species Dermacentor albipictus. The sequence goes on along the minus strand of NC_091822.1, from coordinate 204,225,293 downwards.
GCACAAATTAATTAAGGAAAACAGTTTTAACCACCTGTCGGGGCAGCTGCCATGGATCTTAGAAGGTTGACGAGGTTAGATTTGTTGTTGGTGTGCGACGATTTGGGAGTTGAGGCGGACGAACGGATGGAAACGCCAGCTATCATAAAGGCGATTAATGATAGTGGCAATGATGACAAAAGCATTGAGCTTGCTTGGGAAGTGATACAGGAGCCACGGGAGCGTGTGCGTCGTGTACGTTTGCGGGAGCGTCGTGAACTTAAGAGTGAGAGTAAGCGTGAACAACGCGAGAAGGAACGGAAGCATGAGCTTCAAGAACTTACTCTTAGGTGTCAGCGTCACGAACGTGAGAAGGCACGCGAACGTGAGAATCAACGTAAGCTTGAGCGAGAGCAAAAGTATGAGAGAGAGAAGGCAGCACTGATCAAAGAGATACAGTATTGTGATCAGTTATTGGCACAGAGACAACGGCTGTCTGAGAATTCTGTAGGTAGTACAGAGCGAAAGAATGAGCAAGTGTCTAGTGGTTTTTCGCCAGAAGCCGACGAGAAGAGTAGTGCCTGTGAGATTAGCTGCAGATTCATAAGTAAAGGGAAAAGGCTAGCTGCTAACGATGCCTTAGTGGCAATAGAGGCCGTTAAAGGCCAGAGTGAGAGCGACGAGGTGCTGTGCCAACAGATGACTGTGGAGACAGCTAGGCCAGCTGCGAACAAATTGGCACAGTTACCGCGTGTGTGCGTCGCTGGTAAGGTTAGCGAGGTTGCTAGCGAAGGAAAGGGTACTTCTGACCCGACAGAAGCGAGCACCCATGTAGAGCCAGATCTGCGTGCAGAAGTGAAGTGCGAACTGAGCGATGCAGTTGAGAGTAGTTCTCGGGATGGCGAGCTCCGTAGTCCACGAGAGAACAACTGCATTGTTCAGGGATCGGTGCGGCTCTCCGCCAGTCTAGATAGCCTAGATAGGGATGATTCGGTTAATAATCATTCGGACTGTGCGCGTGAGACAGCGATCGATACCGACGGGCTGTGTGCCGATGCACAGCGTGAGCTGGGCAATGTAGTAGAGGGCAGTTCGCAAGAGCGCGAGTTGTCTAACTCGAGTAAAGCCTGCTGCATTGTGCCAGAGTCGGTTGAGCTGTCCGCCAGTCGAGGCAGAGAGAGAGTAGATTCAAATGTAAATCACTCAGACTGTGCGGGTAAGAGACCGATCCGGGCCGACGAAATGTGTACCGGCCAGCACGAGGCGACATGAAAGCGAGTGCAAAGAGAAAGCGCCGTAAAAAGAAGCACGGTAAAGACCGAAAGTCGGTAAATAATGTAGCGCCGCCAAAAATGGCGAGAAACCCAAATGGGCAGGGCGCGAGGAGAAGAAAGGTGCGGTCGTCACTGACGATGTTGACGCATCCTAAACGTTCGAGCCACAGGTCAAAGGGGGACCGCGAAGAATGTTCTGCACGGACGCGGACAAAGGGCACGAGGCAGTTAAGCTCCTCGTCGTTCCGTAGTTCTTTTCACAGCTCAGCGTGCAGTTCGAAGAAACGCAAGGTGGCAGGACGAGACCAGGTGGGGAGTAGCGACGCGGTCAATCGAGTTCGTGTTGAAAGCGGGGCGCCAGGACGCAAATTGGCAGGAGACCGTAACGTCTTGGGGGAGCTGATAGTGAATCAGCCCTTTTGTTGTCTCTCGGCAGCCGGAGTAGCTTTGAAACTTCGCCCACCGCGGGTCAGGCTGAAAGTATGAGTCAGTCGTAAGCAATCGGGAACGGGAGGCCAAGAGCGCTTCCGTAGAAATGAAGTGTTTTGTTTGTTATTTTGAGCATCGGAATGTTTTCGCGATTTGAGACTAGGATTTCTTTCAATATGTAAGGTTTGAGCTTTGTTTATGTTTTCGTTCGAGAAGCTCGAGATTTGAAAGATGCGTTTTAAGTAAACATATAGTCTCGCGAGATGTTCATTAATAAGTAGATAGGCTTTTTTTTGTATGTGTGAGTAACCTGAGGGTCAAGGTTATTGTTGAGAGGCCTATCGTAACGCGCGTATGTTTTATTTAACCTTCTTTCTTTTTAAGTGTTGAATTTTCTAAGGTTAAGCGCGTAGATTTTCAGTGAGTGCATGATTTGCACTGAGAAGCGTTCTTAGTTCCATTAGCGCGTGTCCTGTGTGGACGGAAGGAAGCAGATTTATGACTGGGTTGCTCGTGTGTGTTGAGGGCAGCCGTATTCTGACTTCTTTAGTGAGCGTGCGTGGAAAGAGTTAGTATAAGACGCATCATTTTAAGGGTTCTGCGGAGTGTGTAAGTCCCGCAAGTTTAATTGTTCGTTTACGTCACGTGTCCTGCAGGACTTTCAGGAAAGAAACGTGATTAAGCGTAATGAAGAGTTTGCCTACAACGCAAGTACGCGTTTTGTTTAGTGACGACAAGGCGCTTGTGATTACGACAGCGCTTGTGATTACGTACTTGTAAGGTTGACCAGATTGTTCAGTGGCACCATTACGTGCGATAAGTACGCCACTGCGATAGATTGGAAACATGCTGTTCGTGTGGTTAGGCCACTTAAGTTATGTTCGGCTGTTTTCATTTGTTGTTTGCATCGTCAACGACCCTTTTGCTTTGCAACAACAATAGTACTCTGGTCTTGTCGGCAATCGAGGAGAAATGGATAGCTGTTTGGAAGGGTGGTTGGAACTGCTTTGTCAAAATTGGGGAACTAAAAGATCAGGGTTGATTTTGACTCAGTAATAGCCTGGCGAGTCAGGGGTGAAGAGCCTGCGCTTACGCGTGGTGCAGCGCTGTGTTGTTTGGTTTGTTTGACGTATGTTCTCCAGGGCCCAGGATCCCGAGGGTTGTCAAACGAGGCTCGACCCCAGTACCCTGCAGCTTCTTTCAGCGTTCCTCGTGGCCAGCGAATTGAGTTCACCGGCCATTCAGAACTACCGGGGCGAGGACGAGCTGTTAGATATGGCGCCGTTTCCTGAGGCTACTTCGAGTTCCCCAAACCACTTCGAAACGCAGCACAGCTAATTGAGGAATGCCGAAGCAGGAAAGCACATTCCAGAGGAGCGGCCGAGCAAACAAGTTTAAGGCAACAAGTTCACGTGCCAACAAGTTCGTGCGCCGCCGGGATTAGCAGGTGGGCATCCGACAATGGAGCATGAGCAGCCCTCCCCTTCTCCTCGTTGGAAGTGCATTGCCAGTCTGCGAGGCAAGACCACAGAGAGCCGCCAGGTGTGACACCGCGACACGGGCGCCTACCATTGGCTGAAAGTGGCGTCATCGGAGTGGACTCTCCCATTGGTCAAACATGACGTGACTTACAGTGCTCGAAGGGTTTATAAGAAGCCTTCCAGAGAGACCTGAGCATTCTGGGACAGTCCCTGATTCCCTGATTCACCTCTCTCGAACTTCTTGCCGCGGGCCGCAGCGTCCGAGTTGCTGCCGGCCCGTAATGACTGTACGACTGGTACTTGACGCTCACCTCTCTGTACATAATGTAAAATAAACCCTCCCAAGTTTTGGGTTTTCATCCCGGAGTCCGTCCTTCAACCCCTACACCGCTTTTTCCGGAAGGAACGCTGGCTTTGATGCGACGGCCGGCTGGGTTTGGTCCTTACCAGCTTGGCTGGTATCTGCAAGGGGTGCGGGTGCGGTTTCCTTGGATGTTGACTCCTTGGTAGCATCATCTCCCCCACTTCCGCGGGTTGCTTCGACCGCGTCTGCTTCATCCATGATGTGTTCGGCCGCTTCATCACTTCGTGCCTGGCCCGTAACATTAGCGTAGCTACGCACGCACTGGCTCTCATCGTGGCCGAAACGCCGGCATAGCCCGCAGCGTGGCACCCGACACTCACGGCGTATATGTCCTTTTCCACGGCATCGAAAGCATGCAGAGCGGAGCCCTACCAGGAACATGGACGAGAGCAACGTCCTCACCAACACGCAACTGATGGGGCAAGTACTCGATGGTAACACCCACCTTCAGTTTCAGTGTAACCGACCGTGTTGTTGAAGCCTTGTCGACGCCGCCTTTAATCTTCCATTTATCGCGGGTTATTTCGGTCACTTTTCTGAACTCTGCTAATGCCACTCGCACGTCGTCGTCTTAACTTAACTTATGGGGTTTTACGTGCCGAAACCACTTTCTGATTATGAGGCACGCCGGAGTGGAGGACTCCGGAAATTTAGACCATCTGGGGTTCTTTAACGTGCACCTAAATCTAAGTACACGGGGTCGTCGTCTTGCACACCGTGGAGCACCCAAAACAGCTTCAGCCTGACGCCTTGGTTGGTCGGGTCAATAACTACGCAGCGGTGGTCTTTCACATTGAAAGCTTCGGCCTGCAGAATCTTTGCCTTCGCTCCTTCGCTGTTGAAAGTAACGGCCCACAGGTGGTTCATCTGATATGCCCCAAGGGCAACCACATCCGGCAGCAATGACAGACGCGCTAGGGCGTCGCGAAAATGCTCGACGCGATATGGCCTGGCGGTGACATCACCATGCAAAAATACTGTGTTAAAAAAACTCGAACCTGATGGCAGATGCGGGACAACCATTTCATAATCCTGGGCAGGCATTTCAGTGCTCCTGATACCGCGACCCGGCTGGGCCGCTAAAGCCGCTCCTTGGGAGCCCATGAAGCACACGTCCGTCACGCTCGGTGGCCGGAAGTCGTCTCCACTCAGCCACGAACTCTTTTTTTTCTTTCTTTCTTACAGTAGCAACCCGACATTCCCCAGTTGTGCATAGTCAGAGAATGGAGAGCACAATGAACGTCACTCAGAGAAAAGGCATCGTTCATACTGTGGGTAGAAATGTTGGTTTCACTTTAGAAGGGTGGAAAGGATAGGCACCTCACCAAACTTGGGTACCAGTCCGGCTGTGTATCAAGTTTATCATAAACCTGCTTTAGGTGTAGTGTCATTTGGATGAAATGTACCCTTGTAGGTACAACCGTTTCGGCAATTCTGTCCATCATTCGCGTTTTCCACAAGCTGTGCATTCCGATGGGAAAAAAACATATCGAATGGTGCACTATTATCAGGCGTCGGCAGCAGGTATCGCACAGGATGAGCGTTAATCTCAAAGTCTTTTTTAAAGTCCGCTGAAGGACATCCCAAGATAGTATGGCGTCGGTACCCAGCTAATAAAACAATGTTCAATCGTCTCTGGCACGTCACAAAGGCGACAGTTAACAGAAGAGACAAAGATATCCTTTTTTTTGTAGCCATGTTTTAACCGGTATGGTTTCACTATGAAGTATATAAAAACATGTTTTGCAGCAAGGGGATATATACATTTTACGAACTCGCTTTAGTGCATCGTGACCTGGCCATTGAATGGATAGTGATCGGTAAAATGGAAGCTGAAATAGCATGGACAATAGATCTTTGTATAACGTTTTACGCGACACAGAGTACAAGTATTAAGTGGAAAACCAAACTGTCAGGAAACGAACCGCCAAGTAAACTTCTTGCATGAAGCCCCACAAGCATAAACGCGAAGAAAAATTGGAAGAAACAATTAAATCAGGTAACGTACGTATTAACAAGTGTGACTTGCATCAATGACCGAAGTATAGGATGCGATATGTATCGCGAAAAAAGAAGAAACGAGACAATATTTGCCGCACATAAAGATGTACTAAACCCAGCCAACCTTCACTAACGGGCCTGAAAATATTGTCTCGCCTCATGGGCTCAAAAGTTGAAGACCATACGAAGGTCGCAAAGATTCGGTGAAAGCGTTGGATGTAGAGCCTGACACCATGTATAACTTGTAATACATAGTAAGTTTTTGTTGCCAAGAACTTGTTGCAGGCCTCGGCTTTCCCAAAAATAGAAAGTCGGTGTGGAACGAATGTCTGGGCGTAACTTTGCAGGGCTGAAACACGTTCTTTCCAATAGTGTGCGCTTAAATTATATGCGTCTAGCAGCACGCCAAGATACTTTGGCGGGAAACCGGTCCACTTAACGCCTGCAAACTGTTCTGGTGTGTAGCACCATGAGCCAAACCATAAGCCTAAGCTTTTTGCGGAGTTCATTCGTGCTCCTGATACGCTGCCAAATTCCTCTATTGTTGATACTACATTTTCAACACTGGACTTATCCGTGCAGAACAACGCTAAATCATCTGCATAAGCTAAGACTTTTACTTCATTACCCAGTATATTGAAGCCATGGATGTAACTCGACTGAATTACGCTTAAGCATAGCAGTTACAGATAAAGGGCGAATAGTAATGGGGACATCAGGCATCCTTCTTTTACCGAAGAGCAAATGGAAACGGGTTTAGAGAGTTGGCCATTAATAACTAAACGAGTAGTACAACACGTATAGCAAAGCTTAACGCCTTTAAGCACAACAGAGCCAACATTGGCATGATCCAGAAGAGAAAATAAATAGGAGTGACTGACACGATCAAAAGCTTTAGCAATGTAGACCTGGAGCATTGCAAGCTGCTCAGTGGAACCGTAACAGTATTGAAGAAGTGTACGGGCGATATGTATGTTGGTTTGAATGGATCGGCCTTTAATTCCAGATGTCTGATGGGAACCAATGAGAATTGACATCGCAAATTGCAATCTATTCGATAAAACATTTCCAAAAATTTTATAATCCACGTTTGACAATGCGATTGGTCGATAGCTTTCAATAGAACGCAGTTTCTCCTTATCTGAAGTTTTGGGAATTAAAACTCTACGGGTTTTGCAAAAAGATTACGGAAGGGCGTCTGCTTCTAAACTTGTAATAAAAATGTCCAATAATACGGGACTGATAACTGATTTGAAAGCTTTGTAAAATGCACAGGAAAGTCCATCAGGGCCGGGTGTTTTTGACAGAGGCAGCTGATCAATAGCTAGCTCAATTTTTGTATCGTAAGGGTATCACTAATGAATGCACAGCCATCATCCTCTAGAGGTTTTACAAGAGACACAAAACTATCTAAGACTTTTGCATCGTGATCATCGGGCCGGGCACTAAACAACACACTGTAGTAAGTTTCGAACTGAGAAATTATGTCATTCGTATTTGTTAGAAGACTGCCTTCAGAGTATATTTCCGGAATTACTTTGGAAACAGCGTGACATCGCTCGTCAAGTAAAGCTTGACGTGTTGGTTGCTCAGACTGCAGAGCACGCCTATTTCGAGATCGAACTCGCGCACCTCTGTAACGCAGTGCATCATACTTTTGTAATTCACATTTAAGACTTTCTATGTCAACAATGTAAGAGCCTGGCATTTCGCATTCCATCTGATAAAGGTTGTGTGGGCTATTAAGAAGTATTGTTTCTTCATTCTTTCTGTAGAATGCTTTCAGCGATCCAATTTCTATAGCCACTGTACGAACCTCTTGTTTAAAGAGTTCTCAAGCTGCACATAACGGCAAGTCAGTAGAAAGAGAATTTTTTAGGGTCATGCGCACGCTATTAATAAATTCCTGATCATTTAGGAGCTCAGAGTTAAGCTTCCAGAGTGCCCACTGTGGTCGGAAATTGGTTGCAGATTTCTCACCAATCTTTGCGATAACCATGCAATGATCAGAGAACGAAACTGGGATAGTAATGCAGGACAGTTCCCGGGAGAGGAGTGATTAGGTTAGATATAAATTCACCACTCCTGTCCCGCTGGGTGTTACTATGCCACTTCGATCGCACGGATCACACACACAATTGAAATCTCCCATTAACACAATGTAACGATCACAGTCCATTGGACTACACACAGTATCAAATAAGAGGATTCGTTTTGCAGCGTCATTAAATGCATAGACGTTGACTATTCGCCATGGCACACCCTGCAACACAACATCACAACATATATATCGACCTTCAGCGTCGACACGGTAACTAAGTGCTGAACAAAGTAGGCTCTTTTTCAGGAACAGGAAACAACCCGCGGATAAACCAAGAGCGTGCGAAACACAGACATTATATTCAGACAGAAAGGGTCGCAAAGCCCTTTCTGTCTCGTCATCACTCTCAATCTTCGTCTCCTGCACGGCGACGAAGTCGAGCCTGTGGCTGCCTAGAAAAAAAAAAGCTTCGCCGGCTTTTTTCTAGGCAGCCACGAGTTCGATGGCTCAAAGTAGGATAAAAGCGCCTCTAGTGAATGCGGCGTTGCCACGTGCCATGGAAAGTTATAGTGCGGTGTATGTCGGTAATTATGAGCATGTAAATTACAGAAGTCACAGTTACACGAGTAGCGAAGTACGTTTCCGCTACATTTCTTCTGCGCTCTGCGCACACGCAGAACCATCTTGCGGCAAGCACAGAAAACCCCCTCCTCTCAATGTACGCAGTGTTGCCAGGTCGGACAAGGCGGCATAGCCCAAAGCTACAGAAATTTTAGCCCAAATGTAGCCAAACACAAAAAAGACCAAAAAAATTTGTAGCCAAATATAGGCAATTTTATTTGCAGTTTTATTTCTATATACATTTTCACGTTTGACTATGGCAATTCTTTTTTGCACATCCCGTCGTAACATAACCTCCATGACGCCGAGACGGTCGACCCTTGACATCAACAGCGACATCATGCTTGATGACCGAACACTTTTTGGTTGGCCCAGAAACTCAAGTTCCAGTGAATCGCTGCTGAGGGCGAACCTATCGAAATGAATCTCGAATGTAAGCATGAAAAAAAAAAACGTGGAGCACGCTTCGTCTTTAAAGGGCCCCTCACCAGGTCTGGCCATCTTGATCTGACAAGTGCAGAGCATACAATGCGCGATAATGATCGTGTCTGCAAAGTATTACATCGGTACGTGCCACCGACAGACCTTGAATTTCAAACCGAACACCGAACAAGGAACTCCAGCTCCAAGCTGGAGGATGACGTACACGTGGTAGTGCGCCTACGTACACGTGTTCGCGCTGTGACGTTGCTCGTGGTGACACGTGACTTCGAGAATTATTCAAGTCAACATCTGTTATTTGGGTAATATGTTGCTAGAGTAGACGAATTAAAGCTTAGATAAATAATAAAACACACTAACAGAATGTCTGCATGTATTTGTTTTATTCTGCACCACAGCAAGATAGATGTGCTTCCGTTTCGTCGGTTTGTTCCCACGTTGTGCAGTCAGTCGCGCTCACAAACACCGAAACCAATCATGATCTACCATGCTCCAGCGCGGGATCATGCTCTGTGATCTGCTTCTGTCTGCCTCAGAATCCGCGTAGCACCGATTTATACCGCGCAAAATCGTGTGCTCAGCGCAATGAGACAATCGTAACAACTCGCATGCAACGCCGAAAGCGAAGTGCGCCGCGTCACAAAAAAAGCTAGGAGAAAAAAAATGAAGGCGGGGCCCATGACGTATGCGTCACGCGATCTCGAGGTCCAGTATGGGAGATCGCAGGGAAAGAATTTCGCTTGCGGAGGCTAGACGGGACAATTGGAGAGAGCGTCTATGTTTGCGGTGAAGCTCGCCTTATAAAACCATAAGTTTGTGGCACTGGAATATTTTGTCTAGGCTATTAATGAGCCAATTTGACTATTTTTTGCAGCAGAACGCTCCCTAGAGGACAGGTAACAAGTTCTAGCATATAACCAAACTTTGCTATGGGGCCTGGTGAAAGGGCCCTTTAAGAGTGGAACGCCATAGCATTCAAAGATCCCTGACTGCTTCTCATGCTTCCTGGCAACTGCAGCTTATGTAACTGTAATTTTTACCTGCAAATGCTGGCGGCTAACACCATGCACGAAAGCAAGCTTTCTGGGTTTTTTGTATGATTTTCTTAGCTTTCGCCCGCTCGGCGGGCGCCGTTGCGGATGCGAATGCCATCAGCGCTGCAAAGAATCGCGAGCGCACCGTTCCCATGGGAACGGTGCGCTAATGTCGAATTTGGCAAATCGCACTGCTGCACACCGGGGCGTCCGAATGCACTGTTCCATTCAATCACCGTCGCCCCAGGGCAGGCTGGTGCGCGCCGAGGCGATTTGCCGAATTAGCCATAAGACAGACCTCAAACGGCAGCTAGAAAAGGGGTTTCCGGGCAACAGAACTATCCTTTCTCATATATTCAAACTACAATCTGACACTATCATGTCTGTAGGTTGTAAGTCGAACTCTGCGAATTTTATGAAGCATCTTACTTGGAGAAATTCAATTATTTCAGTAACGCCTATGCGCCAGGCGACTGCATGGTTCGGGATCATTTTTCTCATACGCACAGCGAAGTCAGCACTGGGCGTCGACACCGGATTTTCTGCAACACGGGGCCCTTAACGCTGTCGCGTCGAAATTCATCTCGCAGGTAAAGGAAAATGGCGGTAAAGCTTACCGTGAGAAACGTGAAGCAAGCCGAAAGCGGTACCTGTCGCGAAACTTCATCCACAAATGATGGCCATGAACACACTGGAGCGTGTCATCTATCCACGCTTCCCTTCTTTCATGCCGGCACCATGATCACCCGATCCTATTTTATTTCTTTCCCTCACTGAGTATAGCCATGTTAGTACAGTGTACTGTGAAAAACACCCTCTACTCCCAGGCTCATTCCGATGCCCAGTGATCGGGTGTATGATGACTGAAACTGATAAGACGAAGTTGAGACGATGTTGTTGGCGCAGATGTTATCACAGTGAAGGGCGGTGTAACCTTAAGTGCATCAAACATCAAAGCCGTCAGCTAAGACCACGATGCACTGATGGGAGTGGTATAATTTCATGCACGTACACATGCACAGCCACACCGCCAGCTTGGCCATGTAAAACATGGCCTTTGAGATTTGTTGCTACTTGATGAGAGCCACCTCTGAAGCATGGGTAAGGGCACCACATATAGCCCAAACCAAGCCAAGTCGCAGATTTTAAGTAGCCTAAATATAGCCACGTAGTCAACTCGCCCAAGTCGACGGCAAAAATATTTTTATGTAGCCCAATTCGGCTATATATAGCCAAACTGGCAACACTGAATAGTACGGCGCTGCCCCGACAGGTGGCGCGCCACTCGCCCGCGCGACAGGAGGTCTGAGTAGATAGTAACGAAGAAGGTCCCCTAGGGGAACATCAGAAGGGCATCGCCGTCGATAACAGAAAAAGGAGGAAAACAAGAAAAAGAGCTCGCCATGTCATAGGCTACATAAACATGCAGGGCGGCAGAAGAAAGGAAAAGTGGGCAGAGATTGAGGAGCAGTTACACAGAGAACAAATAGGGGTGCACGCGGTTACAGAAACGCACCTTAGAGACTCAGAAGAGCCGCCAGTTATTGAGAATTATGTTTGGGAAGGCTGCAACAGAACTAAGTCGGAAAGAAAGGGAGGGGGAGTCGGAACGCTCATCCATCAGGGAACCAAATGGAAGAGAGTAAATTCACAATGTCAAGAGAATCTTTGGTTATCAGGTAAAATGAGTGGGAAAGAAACTGGCTGGGCGTTACGTATTTGTGGACCGGAAAAAACTGCACAGGGAAGAGTGAAGAGTTAGTGGAATGCATAAGCGCTGATATTAAGGGTTTCGGGAGTGGTGCTGAAATTGTCCTATTAGGTAACATGAATGTCCACATACAGGATTTAGATGGCTATACCGACAATAACGGAAAGTCAATGCTGGACCTTTGTGAGCAACATAACCTCGTGATCGTGAATACAGGGTTTAAGTGTGAAGGACAGATCACGTGGGAAATGGGAAACCGGCAATCGACCATTAATTAGTCTGATGACAGAATTGGAATTCATGATAAGTTGAGAGAAATGGTCATCGATGAGGAAGGGTTTAACAGCATAGGGAGTGACCATAAACGCATCATTTTGAAAATGGGATATGTAGTTGGGGAAGAGACCAAGGAGAGCAAAATGGCCAGTCCAAATTTGAACGCTGAACAAATAGCAAATACAGTCACTAGAGTTGAGTAAGAACTTGGCAAATGGCGGCCAAGTAAAGAGTGGGAACATGGTGAGCTTCTAAGCGTAATAACGACAGATATACGGAAAGAGAAATAACATGTTCGTTGTAAAGGAAAAAAGAAACCGAAAAGCTGGTGGAACAAGGAGATACGAGAAGCGATCACCGAACGAAAGAAAGCATCGCGAGAGCACAGGCCGGCAAAGAAGGCGCAGTTGTCACAGGATGAAGTAACCAGTAAATGGGAAATATACCGGGAGAAAAAGTCTATGGTTCAAATACTGGTGCAAGCAAAATTAAAAGGTGAAAGTGAACGTTGGTTGTCAGAAATACGTGAGAAAAAAAAAAGCCGCACCTAGAATATTTTGGAACCACATAAAATTATTAGGCAGGAAGTCAACAACAATACAACAACATATCCTAGACGAAAATAAAAACAGACAGGAAGGATAAGCGGCAATAAATTACATCCGAAAAGCAACAGCCGAATCTTTCCAAGGCAATCACGAGGTTGTACTTGATGAAAAAAAGAGCATGAAAGAGACCCAAGTGGAAAAGGAGCTGGTGCTGACAAATTTAAACTGGAAGAAAGCGGAAGAGAAAATTCCTAAGCGCACAGCCACAGGGCTAGACGAGGTTCCCATTAGGCTGATAAATGAACTAGGACCAAAAAGTAAGGGAGCTCTGGTGAAAGCAGTGGAAAAAACTTTAAAAGATAGACGTATACCAGACAGTTGGCGTCAAAGTAGAATGAATTTAATTTATAAAGGTAAGGAGGAGAAAGACAGAATTCACTCGTATAGACCATTGACCATTACATCGGTAATATACAGGCTAGCAATGCAGGCAATCAAATTAAAGCTTCAAGCATGGGCAGAGAATAATGGCATTTTGGGAGAGCTTCAGAATGGCTTCAGAATAGGTAGGCGTTTGGATGATAACTTGTTTGTTCTTACTCAGTGTATTGAAATATGAAAAGCAGAAAGCAGACCGTTGTATGTGGTCTTTTCAGACATTACAGGAGCCTACGACAACGTAGACCGTAACCTTTTGTGGGATATTCTGCAAGGGGAAGGCTTAGGTAACGATTGTCTACAGCTTTTAAGAGAGATTTACATAGAAAATACCGTTTGCGTTGAATGGGAAGGGATGAGGAGCGAGGAGAAAGTTCACATCAACAAGGGACTGAGGCAGGGTTGCCCTTTATCCCCGCTGCTGTTTATGATGTACATGGTAAGGATGGAGAGAGCGCTAGAAGGAAGTAATATCGGGTTTAATCTCTCACACAAACAGGCGGGTACAGTAATAGAGCAGCAACTCCCGGGTTTATTTTATGCGGACGACATTGTGTTGCTAGCTAACAAGCAAAGTGATTTGCAACGTCTGGCTAATATCTGTGGACAGGAAGGCAACAATTTAGGTTTGAAATTTAGTGTTAGAAAATCAGGTGTTATGGTATTCAATGAAAACAGTGAACAGACAGTGGAGATACAGGGCCAAGAAATACTACGCGTAACAGAATATAAATACATTGGTACAGTAAAAGCTCGTTAATTCGAACCGCAAGGGGAAGCCGCTTCAGTTCGAATTAACGAAAGTTCGAACTAACGAAAGTGAAGGAGGGCAACAGCACACTGCGATTTGGAAGCAGTAGGGCATGTCAGAAATTTGGCGTGTCAGAAAGTGATGGCGTGTGCCGCGGCACACGCCATCTTCAAGTCGAAGCTCTGGGTCCGACTGTGCCACACCACCGATGTCCACCGAAACGAACGTTAGCCGAGGCTTAACACCATCACAATGAATCGCGACGGCCGATACCTCCTAAGCTGAAAACAGAGGCGCACAACCGATGAAGACTGCGGAGACAAAGATGCTGAACATGTGAAGGTGGCGAAGGCCCTGATTCGTTGGTTTTTGATTGCAAGCGCAGCTGCGACGTACTTGATTCGCTGTGTTTTGGAGCTTGCCGTGCCATCTCCGCACAACATCAGCAGCTGTACAAGATTTGCAAAGCCACCGAGATTCGCAATGGGCAAGAAGTCTCGGAGGTTACGTAGAACGGAGAGGCGGCAGCCGCTGCTGCCTTCTGGCTGACCCCGCGTCGGTTAGATTTTTTGCCGATTTTGCCTTCTCTCGCCGTTCTCTCCGTTTCGGAGGCAATACAGCCTTGTGTGTAGGCAGTAGGCGCGCTTCTCTGGCCGTGTGCCAGGCGAGCGTAGTTCGAATTATCCGTGAGGGAACCTTCTCGCGTTCGAATTAACGGACTTTTTTATACATAGACTTCTGTGGAGCTTGGCCGGACCAAATCGTACAGTTCGAATTATCCATAAATTCGAATTATTGAAGTTCGAATTAACGAGCTTTCACTGTATATGGATAAACGAAGGCAATGGATATACGGAAACACAGGAAAAAACCATAACAGTAAAGGGGAAGAGAAATGCAGCCATAATGAAGCACAGAGCGCTATGGGGATACAATAGGTACGAGGTCCTCCGAGGTATGTGGAAAGGTGTAATGGTTCCAGGACTTACTTTTGGAAATGCGGTTGTTTGCTATAAATCAGGGGTACAATCAGGACTCGACGGGAACCAAAGGTCAGTGGGTCGCTTCGTATTTGGGCGTTCACGGGAAGACTACAAATGAAGCTGTGCAGGGTGATATGGGCTGGACTAGTTTTGAAGTGAGGGAAGCTCGCAGTGAAATTAAGTACGAAGAACGACTGAGGAATATGGAAGAAAGTAAATGGGCTGGGAGAGTGTTCAGGTATCTGTACAGGAAAAAAACATTGATTCACATTAGAGGAAAAGAACTAGGAAGCTTACCAGCAAGTATGCGGCCTGTAGGGTGGACAACACAGCAACAAAGAAGGTCAAGCGGAAAGTCAGAGAGGCTGAATCAATCTCATGGGTGGCGGCAATGGAAAAGAAACCTGCCATGAGTAACTACTTACGAGGAAAAAGCAAAATCAGAAAAGAAACCATTTATGATAACTCAAAGGGAAGCTCATTACTTTTCGAAGCGGGATCGGGATGCCTTAGAACACGCACCTATAAAGCGAGATATAAGAAGGAAGGAAAAGCATGTGCTTGCTGCGGTAAAGGTAGGGAAACTACGGAGCATGTTTTATTAGAATGTGACGACGTGTACCCAGCGGTCGATTTAGGCACCACTGGACTCCTTGAAGCCCTTGGGTTCAGAGGGAGCAGTGGTAAAGCAAACATGTAGTAAGAGGCGACTGGAGGATTGGGGGAAGAAAAGTAGGGAAACGACAAAAGATGGAGACGTACAAAGGCACAGTTCGCAATAGGGGATCAGAAAATTTGGGCGTGGTAGTTCATAGTGTTTTTTTTTCATTGTTTAACCAAGGTAGGATATTAGGCAGTATAGTAGCAAGAGCTTGGTGGCGCAACCCACCGCCCCGTTCCAAAGGGGACGCTCATAATATCCATCCATCCATCCATCGACGCGGCTCATCGGCTCCTCTCTCCGCTCACAGCGCGATTCCTAGGTGCAGCGTTCGATGCGGGACGCCTCTGGCGTGATCGCTGCGCCGTAGCGCGTCTGGTGGGTGTTAGATACGGGACCTTTTTCTGAGCCCCCTTCGAGTTCCCCAGACCACATCGAATCACACCACAGCTAATTGAGGAGCGAAGAAGCACGGATGCCACATTCCTGAGGCACGACACGTGCAAACAAGTTGGCGGGCCCCACTTCGTGTGCAGCCGGTGGAGCTATTCAATGCTTGACTCTTATAGAAAGCGAGGGGATAGCCCGGCACTGTTGCAAGTGGGTCCCGAAGCAAGACGGCTGTGATGTACCGGGAAGGCCTGGCAGCGTAGCCCCCATCCGCCCATTGTGCCGACGCGTTGCAAGCCAGCGAGGCAAGACCGCAGGGAGAAGTAAGGCACCATAAAAGTAAGGCACCCTGCCCGCCTTGGTCCGCCGTCGCCCCCACCTGGCTATTGTGACGGCGAGTTGTAAGTCAGCAAGGCAAGACCGCAGGGGGACCAAGCGGCGACTCTCTCCGCCGGGTATGACACCATCGCACGGGCGCCTACCATTGGACGAAAATGGCGTCATCTGAGCGGGCTCGCCCATTGGCCGAACGTCGTTTTAAGCTGAGACACCGAAGGGCTTAAAAGACGGAGACTGGGAGCAGCAAGAGAGCATTCCGGGGCATTCCTAGAGCATTCCCTTGATTGACCTCTCTCGAACTTCTTGCGACGGGCCGCAGCGTCCGAGTTGCTGCCGGCCCGTAATGACTGTACGACTGTTACTTGACTCTCACCTCACTGTAAATAATGTAAAATAAACCTCCCAAGTGTTTCATCTCGCAAAGTCCGTCCTCAACTCCTACAACTGGTTGCTAGCGGTAGGATCGCCTCCAACTCCTACAACTGGCGCCAGCGGTTGGATTTCCTCCAACTCCTACATGGGAAAGCGTCCCCTGTGATATGTGCCGTGCTGCTGGCGAGGAGCCATGCGTCTGCGTGGTGCTCCCAAGCGAGATAGAGGACGATCCCATCGAGGCGTCAGCCCAATGATCGCGTCCGCCTTTATGGCGCCTCGCGGCTCGGCTGTCCGTGCCGATTACAGTGAACTCTCACTTCAGTGAACTTCAAGGGACCGAAGGAAATAGTTCACTTAACTGAAAGTTCACTAAACTGAATATTTACTAGACCAACATAAGACATGGCATACAGAGTCAAAAGTTTGAAGGGCAATTCATGGAGCAAAAGACATGGCATCCGTAGTGTTAGAAATGTGTGAAATGGAATTTGTACATATCAACAAGTACAAGGTTATAATGCTGCCTTTCTCACTTAGAAAAAAAAAATATGTAATCTTCTTCTGCGCTTGTACTTTTGAAGCACAAGAAGTAACAAAACGGTCCGAAGAGTCAATGTTTTTGTACACTTCTGGCACAGCTTGATGTTGATACACAGTCTCTCAACTTTCCAATGTACCCTACAACCTCAGCTAGAGTTATAGGGCTTGAAACCGGCTCGGCAGTTGCCTCTTCGTCTTCCCTTCTTCGAAAGAAAGAGACGACGACCATGCCACGACTAGACGCTCGGAAAAAAACACACCACGTGGTTTGGGGTGTGACAGATCGCCGCTTTGCTCTGGCTGCGTTGTAAGCGCCAGCGATGTTACTTTTTACATGGCCTCGGAGATTACATGCTTGCTCGTTTTGTGCGGGCGATCTCGGAGGCCATGCCTCGTTGCCGTTCTTCTTCCGCGCCGCCGCTTTGCCCCAGGGGCGCTGTAGCGCCAGCGAAGTTACATTGCCGCTGGAGCGGCGGTTTGTTGAGTGCGGGCATCGGTTCTGATCATAAAAATAAGCCTTGGTCCTCCGAGCGAGTTCGTTAAACTGAAATATTGACTGTTCCGAAATTCGTTTAAGTGAAACATTTTTGCATAGAATCTATAAGAAAACTGCCGGGGATTTTTAAAAAGTTCGTTATTCTGAAATATTCGATAAACCGACGTTCGTACAACTGAGAGTTTACTGTACTACGTTTGGCGCGTGTAGATCGTTTCTCCCTCCGAGACACCGAGTTCTTTGGTTCGTTCCGCTTGCTCAGGCGCACGTTTCGTCATTGTGTGACTCAAGAGCATGCCGAGCGAATGAGTGGGCGGTGCAAACGGGTTGCGATAACGCTATCGCGTTCCACCCTTGAAGGCGAAGCTCCTCCTATTTTTATTGTGCGGTTCCCTTTGGAGAACAAATGTTTGTCTTGTTCTTCAAGCATTATGTATCCGTCGTCTGTATTTTTCCACATATATTTTTTTCATCAGTAGGTCTTGCGAAACGCAGACGGAAAAAAACATGTAAACGTCCTGCTTGCCGCTTCAAACAAATAAAATATATCGGCACCATCTGGCGCCCTGTACTCAGATTTACGGGAAGTATTCTGATGGAAAAAGAAAAACTGCAGTGCAGCATACCATTCATGTTCCCGTCTTAATTCCTCGTGTAACAGAACGACGGGCAATTGGCACGGGTTATTTTATTGCAGTCGGCACGCGGGCGCCGAAAACAGTTTTAGGTAGCGATTATATATGCTAATCTTTGGCCCGTAAGCCGTGTGAAATTTTTTGTCCAGTCCATGCTTAACAACAAAACTAAGTGCTCTTCTTAAGACACAGCGGTCACCATTTAAAGTGGTGCTCGTGCCCACTGCCTTACCGCGAGGGCAGCCAGCGGCGGAGCGTAAACAAACTCGACCGCAGTCCGTCATGCCAGGATGTCTAGGGGACAAACGCATGGAACACGCGGTTAGAAACCTCCTCCGTAGTGCCATAGAATAAAGAACCAACTTTAGAGAAGAGTAACTGTAGTACCAGTGCCTTCTCTATGGTAGTACCTTCCACAGTGGTACGAAAATAAGAAGCGGCAGCGCATGGAACTCAGCGGGAGGCCCGACTGATGACGCTACTTAATCAGGAAGCGGGAATGCATTTTTTTTTTTTAGTGCTATATCCAATATGGCCGCTTTTTACCGGTGGCGTACGTACGTTGGGTACGCGCCGTGCTCGCCTTGCTGGCTTTGCGGCACGCCTCAGCTGCCGCGTTTTAATTGCCAGGAGACTAAAGAGCCTCTACTGACGCTCATACAAACAAGCCACAAGTGAGTGAACACGACGTGCGACTTTATTGGCAAAAGGAAAGCAGTGCACCTTCTCGTACAAGAGCAGAAATAAAATTTGCATGTCTAGATGCGCTGAAACCATTAACGTGAGCTCGTAAACTGCTCACTTTCGTCGTCGCACATGGCGGTCTGGTAACGGGCGACAATCAGCAGCGCAAGCAAATTGGGCAGTGCCCCACCTGTTTGCATCAACAGTCGCTGTAACTTGCATTGCGGAGCAATCGGGTGACGCAAGGCATCTGCTGCCGCAGCCAACACAGCCACATGGACTACCCGGTACTTCAGCGTTACATCCTTTCCAACCTGCACGTTTCTTTTTGTTCTTTCGAGTCGAGGGCCACTAATGTGTAACTCATACTTGGTGCCCCACATTATCAATATGGGCATCACCATTTTGCAGCCACTTTTGTAGGCCTTTCCACCCATGTGGCTATTTACTTCATACACTTCGGGCCATGTAATCGCGTGTGCTGGTCTCCGTCCACGCCACATCACGGCCGACAAAGGCCCACATGCATAATTTGCTCGCGGCTGCAGCAAGAAAGGTCGAACGGGGAGAGCGCCAGTTAAAAAAAAATTATGGGGTTTTACGTGCCAAAACCACTTTCTGATTATGAGGCACGCCGTAGTGGAGGACTCCGTAAATTTCGACCACCTGGGGTTCTTTAACGTGCACCTAAATCTAAGTACACGGGTGTTTTTGCATTCCGCCCCCATCGAAATGCGGCCGCCGTGGCCGGGATTCGATCCCGCGACCTCGTGCTCAGCAGCCCAACACCATAGCCACTGAGCAACCATGGCGGGTGAGAGCACCAGTTACGGTGCATGTAAATTGGGAGTCTTTGTCGCTGTGTGGACTGCAGGAGCAGATGGTTACCTCGAGAGACTTACCCATGCAGCTGACCGGGTTGCCACATCCAAGAAACATAACACGGCGACCATTATCGAATGAGACTCGGCATCAATCACCGCATAAGGTTCAGACAATACACTGTACATTGGCTAAGATCCACATGACAACAGTGGGCATTCACGCACTACAGGTCGCTTACAGCACATTCAGCTATCCGACTTCAGGCACAGTGCTTGCCTGCGTCGCACATGGCGGTCTGGTAACGAGTGACAGCCAGCAGCGCAAGCAGATTGGACAGTGCCCCACGTGTTTGCATTGACAGTCGCTGTAACTTGCACTACGAATCAATCGGGTGACGACATGAGCTGCCCGGCATTCTAGCGTTACCTCCTTTCCTACCTGCACGTTTCTTTTTGTTCTTTCGGTGGCCGCTAATGTTTCGCTCACATTTGGTGCCCCAGCTGCTCTCAATATGGACGTGGTCTGTTTTATGGGAATCGCAATTTTTCAGCCACCTCGCAAGCTCTGGAAGACTGCTTCCGAATCTCAAAATATTGCCCATTTGCTGGGCGATCCTTTTCAATGTATTAGACAGCAGTGCGAAGAGCGGCCAGTTCGGTACCTGTAGATGTCGTTACGTGTGAAGTCTTAAACTTGATGACGATCGGTTGACATGGTATAGCAATGGCGCCCGCCGAATTTTCCGAGACGGAACCGTCCGTGTAAACAGGGATTCGGCTAGCGTATGAACAATGCAAAAGTTCCGATGTGGTCTGCTTGACAGCTGCGGTGGTCAGGCTAGCTTTCTTCGCTATTCCTGGAACAGCAAGGTACACAGGAGGCTTTTTCAAGCAGCACAGAGGGGATGGCGGTCTTGTTGCGGGTGAGTGCCTCAATGACAAAGAGTGCCGGTTAGCCGCAACAGATCTGGAGAACGCTGCCTTGGGTCTTTTCTCAGGCGAGCGAGCGAGATGGTGGTCAAGGACTCTAGATATATGGCGAGCATGCGTCCGGAGTGCGTCGGTAGCTATACGAGTCATTATTGGGTGGTCTCCTCGTAGTGGAGCGGACGCTCCAAGCGTCTGAGAGCAGTGAGTACCAGATCGCATCACGCTCCGTTTTTAAAATGTTATCATGCGGAAATCTTGCTGAACACTACCAATATTTTATATCATCGTGTTCGTAAAGTCACAAGGTTTCCGAGGATACCGAATTCTTGGACCTACGACGACTTCACGAAGAACTATCGTCTCCAGAAGATTCGACGCACATGTGGAAGTACTAGCGCTAGTCGACATTGGCCAGCGACGCGGCGCGGGAAGACTCTCACCTGTGCCGGGTGCGGTGCTTGTGTGTGCTCGCAGGACTCCAATCAACATTTTACGGCCTCTACGGAGTTTTCCTAACGCCAAGAAAGTCGAAGGTGAGCCGTTCCCCCCTCTATTCAGACTTTTGAGTGGGAAAAGACTCACGTTTTGACGGAAAAGCCCAAGCCTAGGATTAGGTTTACTGCTGCGGACGGCCGCGGTCGATCCTTTTCCTTTGGTAACCGAGCATGTCGGACAGGGCTTAACAATTCTCAAGGCCATATGGACGTAGATGAGCCGATTCCGGGCCCCTCTCGGGCGTCAGACCTTCAACCAAATGAAGCGGGGGACATCCTGCAACATGTAACCTCAAATAATGAGGCGCGGGGAAATAGCGACGCGTCTCTCGAGAACGCCGAGGATATCTCAGCGTCTCAAACATGGACGGAGGACGGGTGGCACACCGTTCTATCACGTCGCAAGAAAAAGAACTGTAAGAAAAGCGAAAAGGAACCCGAAGAGGGAACCGAAATGAATATCAAGAAATTCGAGGGTGACTCGACAAAACATAGAGAGAGCCAGGCTAACAGCGACTTCCGACGTAGGAAACGCCGTGGACCTCCGCCTCTCCCGAAGGATGACATCAAGGTCATTTTGAGGCCACACAAGGGCCTCATGGTTAAAGATCTGCTTGGATCGGAGCTCGCTATGGCAGTGATAGAGGCGTGCCAGAATACTTTTGGAGGCAGCAGTTTTTTGCTGCGGATCCATCCCGGATCTAATATTGTCATATTATCAACACCACACGAACAAGTGGCGGGAAGGCTGCGCGAAATCAGACAACTAAAAATCAGGGGGCAACTTCACTCCTTCAATGCATATGTGGCAGACCCAGAAGATGTTCTGCGAGGCATTGTTCATGGGCTACCACCCGGAACACCTCAGGCGGAACTAATGGAGAACCTGCGGATCCGCACTCAAGGTGTGAAGATTGAAAGAGCCCGCATGCTGGGCTCGTCCAAATCGGCGATAGTGACTTTCACCGGAAAGGTGCTTCCAAGGTGTGTGTACTTTATGGGAGCGGAAGCGATCTGCTACCCATACAAACCCACAATACAGGTTTGCAAAATATGTCGTTCAACGGGTCATCGTACCGATGTGTGCCCAACACCCGATATCAGCATGTGTTCCAAATGTGGGGCAACTGAACCTAATCAGGGGCACGAGTGCTCACCAAAGTGTGCCATCTGTGGCGACGAACACGCGACGGGCGACAGTTCATGCCGAAAGAAGCTAAAGAACATCGCCCCCCGAACGTCTAGGATCGAGCAGCCTCGACGGAAATCGGAGTGGGTTAATTCGAAAAAGGACTTCCCCGAACTCGAGCAACAAAGGCACCCCCGATGGTTCAGCTCGGAAAGGGAGGAATCAATGAGTCAAAGGAAGTCCCGATCAAGATCACGATCAGGATCAAGACCAACATCGAGGGCACGCCAAACCAAAGCCAACAAACCCGAGGACAACCCTTGGAAAACAAACCTCAAGAATACCTCGACCAACAAAAACGACAGGAAGACGTCCCCCCAGACCGGAACCGGAGCAGAAGCAGCAGCTGCAAACCGACCAAACAATCAGGTGAGCTTGGCGGGGGTCGTGTCTCCCAGTGCTCCAGTAACAGACAATCAACAATATAGAAAAATAATTGATGAAAACAAAAGACTAACGCAAGAAATTAAACAGCTTAAGATCCAAATGGAGGCAGAGCGCCAAGAATTCCAATTGGCAATCTCCTCATTGCAAAAGAAGTTCGAAAACACAGTTAAAACGCTGCAGGTCTCTGGCTCGGCGGTCAACCCTAACGGGCAGGAGTCACAAATACATCCCACCCAAGAAAAGGAAATGGAACTAGGCGGGGGAAGAGGTGATGAGCTTCTTGGCATCCCCACGCACACGAACAACCTTATAAAACAAATCCAGAACCAAGTCCAAGAAAATAGGAGTAGCATTGCGAATCTCCACGACCTTTTAACAAATTTCATGTCAGACATAAAGTCACTCATCGGCGAGGAATTAAGAATCCAGAAGCAATATGTAAACGAGACTGTGGGGGGCTTGCAGAGAGCAATTAATAAGCGTCCTCTTGCTACCCCAATCACCCATAAACCATCAAAGGCGGGTCGGGACGACGCGGAGGCTCTCGTACATCATGGCTCAAACTAAATTGAAAAGTGCGGAACAATTATAGATTTGGCAATGGAATTGCCGCACTTTCCACAAGCGCGCAGCCGCACTCAAAAATTATATAAACAGTGCACCAATCCGACCAGATGTAATATGCCTGCAGGAAATTGGCCCAAAAGTGGTCAAGCTGCAGGGATATTACACCCTGCAAAATTCAAATTATCCCCGCGTTGCCACCCTGGTGAGCAGGACTATCGCGGCCAAAGCAGAACAGATAGAAAATCTTCCGATCAATCATCAGATAATAAGCTTATTCCCTCTAAAAAGAGGCAAGGCAAGAACTGTAATACTAAATTTGTACAGTCCCCCCAAAAACAGGAATGAAGATTTTAGCGAACTCCTTGCGGAGGCTCTTAAAATCTCGGGTACCAAGGACCGCCTCGTGGTGCTGGGAGATTTCAACGCTCCCAACACCGCATGGGGCTACCCAAAAGACACACCGAAGGGAACGCGTCTCGAACACGCTGCATCCAGGCTGGGGCTGAGCCTGATCACACTCCCCACCATGCCCACCAGGATCGGCAACAGCGTGAGTAGAGACACGTTCCCGGACCTCACTTTCACACGTAACATCACGGACGCTACCTGGACCAACCTAGATGAAAATCTAGGAAGTGATCACTTCCTCATCAGCATTTCTCTATCGACTCCCAAACTACGCCGGGTGGCGGGGGAAACGACTCTGACAAACTGGACAAAATTCCGACTAAACAAACCTCCACCCAATGCTGAGCCGGATTCCATGGGGGAATGGTCCGATTTCATTAAAGCAGCACATGGGCGGGCATCTAAAAAGATTACACGGACGGCGGAAATACCAGCGGTGGACAGCCACCTCCTAAGCTTGTGGGAAAGCAGGCGTAAGCTGCTAAAAAGGTGGCGAACACAACGCTTGAACAGAAACCTTCTGCGTAGGATCGCAGCTCTGGCAGAGGAAGCAAATCAGTATGCCAGTAAATTGGCAACTGAGGGCTGGATCGAGTTTTGCAATTCGCTACAGGACACACTGAGCACCGCAAAAACCTGGGCCATCCTGAGGAATATCCTAGAGCCGGAAAAGTCTAAAACCGCCACCAGCCGAACACTGCAAAGGATCGCGGAGGAATTTCCAGGCACGAATGAGGCATTAATAGAGGCTCTCAAGGAGAGATATGTCGGAGGGAGCGCGACACAGTCAACAGGCCAAATTAATTATACGGGCGCCCAAAATGCGAAGCTAGACGCCCCAATATCCACGGAAGATGTTTTTGCGGCAGCCCAGGCGGCCAAGAAAAATACAGCCCCTGGCGCCGATCAGATTACCAATGCTATGATTAGAAACCTTAACGATAAAGTCATAGAAGCTATCACTAGGCAATTTAATGAAAACTATTGGCTTAAGGGAGAGATCCCCGAAGAGTGGAAAACTGCAACAATTATTACAATACCAAAACCCGGAAAGAAGCCATCCCTGCAGGCGCTCAGACCCATTTCACTGACGTCTTGCATGGGAAAGCTCTTCGAACGGGTCATACACACCAAGCTTCAAAATTTCATTGAAGACAGGGGTTTATTCCCGGCCACCATGCTGGGCCTCCGCAACGGGCTCTCGACACAAGACGCGTTTCTCTTGTTACAGGAAGAGGTACTTAAAGGCGTACCCAAGGGTGGGGAGCACCTATTGTTAGCTCTTGACCTGAAGGGCGCCTTTGACAATATATCACATGAATCTATACTTTCCGAGCTTAATATAATTTGCTGCGGAGGAAATGTCTTCAATTACATTAGAGCATTCCTCACGGGGAGGAAGGCTACGATAGGAATATCACATGTCAAATCCGATCCGTTTCAAATGCCCAACAAAGGTACGCCTCAAGGAGCGATCATGTCTCCTCTACTTTTTAACATCGCCATGTGTAGACTTGCGCGGACCCTAGACGGTGTCCCGCTACTGGGTTATACTATTTACGCGGACGACATCACTCTTTGGGCTACGCGCGGCTCTCTAGCAGAGAAGGAGCAGACCCTCCAAGAGGCGGCCACTGCAGTTGAAAACTTTGCCAGGGCCAGCGGTCTCAGCTGTGCTCCCGAAAAATCGGAGATAATACGCATCCACGGGAAACGATATAAAAGTAATGGGACCATAGAAATTGAAATCGAAAATCAGCAAATCAAAGAGGTCACTGTTGCTCGGATCTTGGGATTCTGGGTTCAGAGCAATGGCAGGGCCAGCCACACCATCAATTTACTAAAGTCGTCAACAAAACAAGTGGCAAGGATGATTCAAAGAATCACCTTTCACAAACAAGGCATGAGGGAAAGCGACACTGTCCGTTTAGTACAGGCGCTGGTTATTAGCAAACTAACATACAGCCTCCCTTTTCACACACTCAACAAGAGTGAGGAGGAGCTGGTTGACACTATTATCAGGGGCGCCTACAAGGTGGCCTTGCGCTTACCGGCAGGCACCCCGACAGACAAGCTCCTTGGCCTTGGGATATACAACACATACTCCGAGCTCAAGGCGGCAACTTTAATTTCACAAAGAAGCCGACTTAGCCAGACGAGATCGGGCAGAGAGATCCTGGTGAGGGCGGGTATTCCACCACACCCCCAAAACTTGGACGAGGTACTGGTGGATATTCCCGGTCCCGTCCGAAGCAGAATCTCGGTCGCTCCTGTCCCAAGAAATATGCACAAGGACAGAAACAAAAAGCGAAGAGAAGAGAGAGTGAAATGGCTAGGCAAACTAGTCAGAAAAAATGGGAACACCGTTTATGTTGACGCCTCTCAGTACAACTGGAAGCGTGCAGTAGTCACTGTCGTAGGCAATGACAAAACTAGCCTAATCTCAAGCGCCTCCCTGATCACGTCCTCTATTTCCAAGGCAGAATGCTTCGCCATCGCCTTGGCAATCAAGGACCGGGAACGGACGGGGCCGTCGTACAACACCATCATCTCGGACTCTCAGGAGGCGTGCCGCTTCTTTATGAACGGCCGTCTCCCTTTCAAGGTTAGCCGCCTCCTGGGAACGGAACTCAAGAATACATACAGACTGGTCTGGTGTCCGGGACACGCAGGCCTGGAGGGGAATGAGAGGGGTGACGCTCTAGCTCGAGAGCTCACGAACCGAGCGGAGCAACCATCGCCCTCCCATTCACAACCCGCCACTTCACAGGAGAGCCGACGCGAGGAGGAGAATAACGATCCGGCACGTATGGCACCACGCGATATTCTTGCTCACCAGCGCGGCATGCGGCAAAAATACGGCGCCCCCCACACATCTTTGCAAGGGGAAGACGCAATAGATCTCCGCAGGATTCAAACGGGGGTCTACCCAAATTTATTAAGATTAAGCAAAATTTTCCCAACGATGTACGGGCGTGCCTGTCCGTGGTGTAGCGACTCACCACCGTCTTTGTACCACATCTCATGGGGATGCCAAAATAGACCGCCAAATTTAAATGCCTACTTAGTTAGGTATAATCTAACCAACACACTGGAGCAATGGGAGGCACAACTCGCCAGCTCAGACCCGAAGGTGCAGAAGGCCCTTCTTGGTCACGTTCGGTTAGCGGCAGAAGCCAGTGGAGCCCTGGACTTGGGGCACCACCCATCAAGCTCCTAATCCCCTATCCCCATTTCCCCGATTCAATAAAGTTATTCTCTCTCTCTCTCTCCTCGTAGTGGCACTCCGCCTCTTTCATGTTCCTGTGCTGCCCTGACGCACGCCACTGGAAATGTTTTGGAAGGGTGCCGGGGATTTCGCCGGTTGATTTGTGTACCTACGCCCATGTTGAATGTGCGTCGGTTGTGCATTTCGTGGATCGCGAATAATAATCAATGATTTCTCCGGGGCAGCATGTCGACTATAGTTGGTGAACAGGCCCGAGTGCACTGTTGCAGTAACAGCGCGGCCGAGAAAGGCACGCCGAGTTCCGTCTGCCAATGCGGCTGCCTTAGAGTTCACTGTCGCTGATGTCTGCGATTGCACATCGCTTTTTGTATTCACTAACATTCACTAAACATTGCGCATATTCAAGAAGCCTTTAAGCGCAGCCTTCCACGTGGGATTTGCCAAAGCGGTGCATTTGTTTACATCTACATCTTCAAATCGCTCTTAGCTCTTCGAACATTGTAGAAACGGCGCATCACTGATCTGAAATAATTTCAAAATGTAGCAAAACATACGTATCTGCGCATGTGAGCCACGTTTTTTCTCCCCGAGACGATTCAATATGAGCGGCCGAGTGACTTAAATTGCAACTGTGATCCAGACACATATATATTACAGCCTGTTACTACTGATTCTCGTTTTGTTTAACTTTATCATACTTACAGTTTGCGCGTGTCATGAAGTATTATTAGAGAAAACTGTGCTAGGCATGTGCCCCCACCAGGCCGTGTAGTTCTCTCACGAAAACGCGGATGCCATTGCTGACACCGTTGGTAATAAGCAAGTTTATGCTGCTGTACCGAATGATTATTCTCTTCTTTCCCGTTCAACGCACAGGTAAATAGTGCTTCTCTGGAATTAAGCAATGTGTCAGCATGACAACACACACAGACCCACCATATACGGGAATGCGACCGGCAGCGTTCGAGAACGGTGACCAAAGTACAAGATGTTGGCACAGCGCTGTGTCCCCGCTTGCCACTTATTGTGTACGTGCCATGTGAAGTGAACAGTAGTTATCAAATCGCTTTAGGGTCACAACTGGACCATAAGAGCTGTTTTCTTCGTCCTGATTGGTTATTTACTTAAGTTCAGGTCCATCGGTAGTGGGTGCACGAACACGATAGTATCAGGCGTAAACCGACCTTCGCTAAACCGGGTTAACAATTGACTCAAACTTCACGTGCACAGCTTGAGAGGACTGAAGCTCGTGCATATCAACTCCGAAGGTATGTCGATGCATTTTGACCACGAATAATGATATTTACATGTGAATGAGCTGCAGCTATCGCGTTGTCGGTTCGACGGCTGATCGCGTAGCTAGGGTTTGGTCAAGCTATCGTGGTCTGCACGCTGATTTTGTCGGTGCCGTCGACAAGAAAACCCGTCGCGCTATATGACAACTCCCACCCGTAGGTTGTGTCGTTGTTCGCCTATTATGATCAGATGGTCTCAGTGACACAGTGCTAAATTGTCAGCGTCTTGTCGGTCTCGTATCGACCAAGTGTTACCACGCCTAAAACGAGTACATGAAGTCAGGCACGCGCTGCTGCCACCACCAGCAACAGTACCGACGCTGCAAGAAGACTGACTCAGCAACTTGTTTTTGAAGTGTTGCCCTAGTATAACGCAGTGTTGCCCTAGTATAACGCAGGGGCTTATCGATAAATCTGACAGCCGTCAGTGCAAGGCGGCAAATACGTGGTTCATGGTACAGTCCGGACGAAGCCCTCCGGACGAAGAGTTCCGGACGAAGAGGAGTTGCAGTCTTACACTACGCACGTGTTCGGCAGCGCACCGATGTCGAGCTACCAGTACAGTTTCAACGCGGTACACAGCACAAGTGTTCGCTGCACTGAGCGTCCGTACGCTTTTATTCCGGGATAGTTTCCCCCGATACCATGCCGCGCGGTCGCGCGCGCGTCCCTAATTACAACGTTTCGTGACTAATCCGCTAGGGCAGGGCGCATGCACCGTCGCGCCGTGAAAAAGGAGGATTGTTGCTACGGTTGAAACACTTCGAGGTAGCCCCAGACATGTTCGATGGGCTTGGCCTTGAATGCTCTGTAGGACATGGATGTTAGTTTTGTCAGCATTGGACAGCACTGGTGTGTTGTATCGCAAGTGTCCTAGGAAGAGCGTCCTGTATAGATGCCACGGATGTGCCCCACGTTTTACCGGCAAGAAACCTTAGGCACGCACGCAGGATATTTTTTCGGGGGGGAGGGGGCGGGCAACCCAAGGTAACTTTTCTATACAAATGAAGGGGGGGGGGGCTACCTTTACAAGTATAAATGTGAATAACGCCCGGCATTCGCCTAAGGACGCGTAAACCCGCAAAAGAGAAATGAAATAAGGTGTATCTCGCAGGTACGCTGGTGAGATACACCTCTTCTTTACTTGGCAAACAAGGAACCGCATCGAGTGGACTCGCTCAGAAAGAACACTGTCAAGAACAAGAAAACAAACGGAAGTGCAAAATAAAGATTTCTATTATCATCACCAGCCTATTTTATGACCACTGCACGACGAAGGCCTGTCGCTATAGATTTCTATAGTAGCATACAACTTAAGAAAAACAGCAGTTGGCAACCAAGGCAAAGGGACTGCGCGGGGTTGTGTTACTCCGCCAGCCAATCACAGAAGCAAACAAAATTGTCATGCGCCCTTTTCAAAATGGCGTCGTACTTGATACCTCCGGAGCGTCTGCTGTTCTTGAAGAGTCTTTTCATCGGCGGAAGCAATGAGGTATGCAGCAGAGATGGACGAATCGTATGAAGTCTGAACATTTCAGTCTTCGAAAGTCTACCAACCGTAGTTGCTTACTGGCTATGGTGTCGGGATGCTAAGCATGAGGTCGCGGGATCGAATCCCGGCCACGGTGGCCGCATTTCGATGGGGACGAAATGCGAAAATACCCGTCTACTTAGACTTATGTCCACCGTCAAGAACCCCACGTGGTACAAATTTCCGAAGTCCCCCACTACGGCGTGCCTCATTATGAGACCGTGGTTTCGGCGCGTAAAACTCCATAATTATTTAAATCTTCAAAAGTCTGCCGTTCATTTCACTGCTGAGCCAGTTTCACTCATGAAATTTCACTTCCAACTGAAGTGAAACTTGACAATAAATAGTTGCAGTGAAGCGAGCATATTATTTCACTTAAATAAAGAATTAAGCTTTCGCCATTCCACTATGATAGACGAGGGAACACGTATAAAGTTACGCGCAAATAATTGTATTTTTATTTTTATCGCCTTATTTGAGTAACAGGAAAAGTTTGAAGTACGAATTATTTGCAGCCTCGCGGAGGAACAGTGAGTGGCAGGCGGTTATATGAGGGCGCGCGCGGGGTTTCACTGCAGACTTAGTTGTATCCGACTATAGTGTCATTTTTTGTTTTATTAGCTCTGGAATAATTATAGAGAAATATATATTTGCGGAACAGTCAGAGTTCTTTTGGATCACTCGTTTACTGCTCTACCAAGTGAAGTGCAAAAACCGTACGTATTGTTATCTGGGAAGTTGCGTCATGATACGTGGCCGCCAGTCCCGTACAACCGCGTAGAGCGCAGGACTGTGGTTCTATAGACGTACTGCGCCCACCGCGGAAGGTTAGAAAAACACCTACATAAACACAGCAGAGAAGTGGCTATGTCAGTCGGCTCGGCTGATAAATGTAGAAGTGTCATTCAAGATACACAGCATTGTTCTCCACTTAATTCTGGCAGCGTTTTCTCTGCTTCTTTTTAAAATAAAAAGATGTTGATGCATAAATATTTTCATAAACAATGGTTAAATTTCTTTCATTTTCGCTTTTCCTTCCTGTTTGGCTGTTGCCTTGGCTTAATTTTTCAACTCCTTGGCGACTCTTGTTTCCACTTGCCAATTTTGCACAAGAAGTGCTGAACAATTGGGAAAAACCAGACGAGGTAACGGGTGACAGTCATATTGCTTATAAGGATTTAAGGGTTATTGCAGGGCTTGATAATGGACGCTGTTTCGCATTATTTTAATTTGCATTTTATTTAACCCATATCGCGGGTACATGGTTCCGACGATCTGCAAGCGTTGCGGCGAGCCGCCACTCGACGTAATAATGAAATAAAAGGAAAAGTTAAACTCAACTGGCGTTTTCTCCGGCTGCAACTCGTTCTTCAAGCATACAGGCCAGCTGACTACGAACCGAATCCATTTCCTGGCCCCTGGATCAGTCTAAACTAAGAAGGTTGAACTAACGAAGCAACAGCCATGCGCGTGACCGTTGAATATATGGTGGCAACTGAACGCATCTCGCGTTAATCGCGCAGGCACCGAATTGATGAGAAAACGCCTTCGCAACCCAGGACGTGCCGATAACTACCGCTATACGAAAGGAGTGAAAAAGGCAGCAAAATGTTGACCACCGAATTGCTGTCAAGCAGTGGCGTAGCAACAGGGGGGGGGGGGCAGTGAGGGAGGGGGGGTGTCATATACGTCTGAAGACACCCCTCTTTCCGCCGGCTACACCCGGGGAGGGGGGTGACAGAACACCTATGGGCCCCGGGTGCCAGACGACCTAGCTACGCCACTGCTGTCAAGTCTCAAGATTGATTTGGCGGCGCTTTAGGAATGTGTGTGAGGATTGGTGGCGAGGGCGAGGGGGTATGCCGCTTAATTTCAGGGGGGGGGGGGTCCCTTCACCCTGGGTACGTGCCTGATATGGGCGATAGAAGTAAGCCTCCTTTTCAATTACAAGAAGTGGGGGCTCCATGAAAGGTCTCTGTCAATCATAACGCCTAGGGATCGGTGAGATTTTGCGTATGAAATTGTTTGGTGGTCAATAGAAATGGGGTACCAGGTCATGGGCTTGCGGGTAAAAGCGACTAAGGCGCACTTCTCGGTCGAAATGCTGAGGCTTTGAGCACACAGATACGATGATGTTAGGGTCACTGCTTTTTGAAGCCGTGCATGCACCTGGAGACGAGTAACTGCCGAGGTCCATATGCATATGTGGTTAGCATATATGGAAAGGTTTACTGTATGTGGTTTGAACGTCGGCAAGTCCAAGGAATGAATGAATGAATGTGTATTGTTTAGTGGCGCAAGGGCCAGGGATGGCCAAAGAGCGCCATGACTAATTAAGTTAAGCGCTGCTTTGTGAGTTTCGATGGTGGGATGTAACATGGCTGTAAAGTGGCCTAAAATCAATGCGTATCATAGAAGCGTAAAATGATATATAGTATAAAATTATGATAGTGAGCAATGTAGTTGTCTATGGGTATGGTACGCTTGATAAGTGATCATGACGCTAAAATGCAAGAACATGGAAATAGCTCCTATGCCTCCGGAAGGCCTTTGAGCCAAGGCTGGGAGGCAGGCGCTTTCTATTAATGCAGTTACCGCAGCAGAAACCTCAGTTAAGAGGCTGTGCTATGGATTTCCTGGTGAAATAACATGAAAACTACGTACATCTTTTAAAAATTCGAACAACGACTGATATTTAAAAAGAGGTTCTATACCTATGAACATTTGAGGATGAAGCGGAATTCGCTGCCGATGTGGGAATGGAAAATGCTTTTTCCTATTTATGTCTAATTCCCTGCATTGTATCAGGATGTGAAGCACGGTAAGTGGCTCACCACATTTATCACACGTGGGTGGATCGCCACTGGACAAAAGGTATGCGTGTGTGCTGTATGTGTGTCCTATCCCGAGTCTGCAAAGTGTTACTTCTGTGTGACGGTTCTTTGATACCGGCGGCCAGTTGCCAAGATAAGGCTTGATAACATGTAATTTATTTGCTGTTTCTTTATCCCACAAGCGCTGCCAGAAATCTCTTAGTTTCTTTCTTATTGAGGGCTTGAGGTCCATTACAGGGATAGTCGTGGAAGTGTCTGCAGCGTTCGCGTTCACGGATGTGGCTAGCTGGTCCGCTAACACGTTTCCCTCTATCTCTCGGTGCCCCGGCACCCAGCATAGGACGATATGCTGCTTAGACGCATAGATTTTTAGCAATGCTGAGTAGAGAGAAATAATTACAGGGTTTTTATATTTCTTGACAGTTTTCAAAGCATTTACGACGCTCAAGGAGTCTGTGTATATAACAGCCTTTGGGATATTAAATTCTTTAATGTGTTTAACAGCGGCCAATATCGCGTAGGCCTCTGCTGTGAAAATACTTGTGTTAGGGTGCAGAACACCAGCATCCGAAAAGGATGGACCGACCGCTGCGTAAGATACGCCAGAATTACACTTCGATGCCTCTGTAAAGAATTCTGGAGAGGAGTATTTGTGCTGTAATTCGAGGAAATACGTTCGTATATGCGCGACAGGCGCGTGCTTTGTAACAGTTACGAAAGATATATCACAGTCTATTGGTTGCCACTGCCACGGCGGGGGCCGTATAGCAGGGGACATAGGGTGGTATTCAAGCAGTGGAACCCTTGTTTCTTCAGCCATGTCTCTGACACGCAGTGAGAAAGGCTTTGCCACTGTGGGCCGGTTGCGAAAAAGTTGACAACTGGACAAATCGTTTATGGTGGAGAACGCGGGCTGCTCACTGTTTGCGTTCACTCTCAGAAAATACATGAAAGAGGAGTATGTTCTCTGCAGATTAAGTGACCACTCATCCGATTCAACGTAAAGGCTTTCCACTGGGCTTGTTCTAAAGGCGCCTGTGGACAAGCGAATGCCTAAGTGGTGGACAGGGTCTAGCATCTTCAGAGCAGTTGGAGTAGCCGACTGGTAAACTATGGCTCCATAGTCTAGTCGTGTGCGTATGAGGCTTTTATACAAGTTCATGAGACATTTTCTATCACTGCCCCAGGTTGTGCGTGAGAGCACCTTTAAGATATTCATTGTTTTCATGCACTTGTCTTTAAGATATTTTATGTGCTGCACAAAGGTTAGCTTCGCGTCTAAAATTATGCCTAAGAATTTATGTTCCCTGTTTACGGGCAGACGCTCACCATGCAACACAATTTCAGGATCAGGGTGCAGGCCTCTTTTTCTGGAGAAAATGACACAGGTACTTTTTTGTGGGTTCAATCTGAACCCGTTCTCATCAGCCCATTTGGAGACCCTGTTAAGTCCAAGCTGGATCTGTCGCTCACAGATTGCAAGAGAACTTGACTGAAATCCTATCTGCACGTCGTCAACATACGTTGAATAGAAGATGTTATGTGGTATGTGTAGACGAAGAGAATTCATTTTTACTATAAAGAGTGTGCAGCTGAGCACCCCGCCCTGCGGCACTCCAGTTTCCTGTACAAACTTCTGTGACAGAACACTGCCCACTCGAACACGGAATGTCCGATTGAACGGATAACTTTCTATAACATTGAACATATTTCCGTGTATACCTAACTGTGAGAGGTCTTTCAATATCCCGAACCGCCACGTTGTATCATAGGCTTTCTCCATATCTAAGAATACTGATAAGAAAAACTGCTTATGGACAAAAGCTTCACGGATACGTGCCTCGATACGTATGAGATGGTCAGTGGTGGATCGACCCTCCCGAAACCCGCACTGGAATGGGTCTAGCAATTTGTTTGATTCTAGGAAGTGTAGTAGGCGACAGTTAATCATTTTTTCGAATACTTTGCAGAGGCAACTTGTTAATGCTATAGGTCTATAACTTGATACAGAGGAAGGATCCTTTCTGTGCTTCAGTATTGGAATTATAATAGCCTCCTTCCAAGCAGAGGGGATCTCGCCGGAAGACCATATAACGTTGTAAAGGGAAAGGAGGGTTTTCTGTGTTTCGGATGGTAGTTGTTTTAACATCTCATATATTATGCGGTCTGAACCTGGGGCGGATGTATTACAGCAGTTCAGTGCTGCCTGCAGTTCTGCTATGCAGAATGGTTCATTGTACGGCGCACTTTTTGCACATTTCCTTTCTAGCTTTTGGTTCTCTATTCGTGTTCTGTACTTTAGGAATGTTTCGGTGTAGTGTGAGGAGCTGGATGTGTTCAAAGTGTGTGCCAAGAAAGTTGGCTTGATCTTCCAGGCTTTCTCCGTGACTATTTACTAAAGGCAGGGAATACGTTTGTTGTCCATTAACCTTTTTCACTCTATTCCATACTTTTGTCTCATCTGTGTACGATTTGATGCTTGATGTAAACTTCGCCCAACTCTCTCGTCTTGCTTGCCGGCGCGTTCTCCTTGCCTGAGATTTGACATGTTTAAAGTTTTCCAGGTTTTCAGCTGTAGGAGAATCGCGAAATATCGCCCACGCTTTGTTCTGGTTCCTCCGTGCTTGCCTGCATGCATCGTTCCACCAGGGAACACGCCGCTTGGAACCCATGCCGCTCGTTTGTGGAATACATTTACAGGCGGCATCCAGTATAAAAGCTGTAAAATATGCAACAGCATCATCTATGGTTATACCAGACAACTCAGTCCACGTCATGTAAGAGTTCGGTACCGTTCCCAATCGGCTGAGTCAATCTTCCACCGAGGGACCAGCGGGGGAAGTTGATCTTGTTTCGGCGTAGTTAGGATTATTGGGAAGTGGTCACTCCCATACGGGTTGTTAAGCACATTCCATTTAAAATAGGGTAAAAGCGTCGGCGATAAAATGCTAAGATCTATGGCAGAGTATGACTTGTTGGACAGGTTAAAATATGTGGGCTCCTTCGTGTTCAAGAGGCATGTTCCAGAGGTAAAAAGCACCTGTTCAATGACGCGACCTCGCGCATCACAGCGTGAATCGCCCCACAAAGTACTGTGTGCATTAAAATCACCAAGAATAAAATAGGGGTCCGGGAGCTCATCTATTAATGATTCTAAGTCGCGTCTGTGAAGGTGATGATGTGGTGGTATATACAGAGAACAGATTGTAATGAGTTTATTTAAAAGTACGGCTCGAACGGCCACGGCCTCAAGGGACGTTTGGAGCTTTAGATGCTGACACGCTACACTTTTGTCAGCAATAATAGCTACACCGCCAGATGCTGCGAC
This sequence comes from Dermacentor albipictus, assembly GCF_038994185.2. Taxonomy (NCBI): domain Eukaryota; kingdom Metazoa; phylum Arthropoda; class Arachnida; order Ixodida; family Ixodidae; genus Dermacentor; species Dermacentor albipictus. Next base: position 204,189,785 of record NC_091822.1, on the reverse strand, counting down.
AGCATCCTCGCGGTCTTTGCGAAACGTAAAGTGCTTTCGGAGAAAGTTTGTGTGTGTAGATTTTAAGTGTGTCTCCTGTAAACACAGCACTTTTGGATTGTGTTTATGGATGAGTTCTTGAACATCATCAAGATTCCTAAGTAGACCTCTGACGTTCCATTGAATGATTTGTGTATCCATATTTTATATTAAATTGGTGCTGTGTTTACGAAAACGGAAGGGATGTCTTAGATTACAGAGCCCTTTCGAGGCCCTTTAATCGGGGTTTTGCTCTTTTTGAAGCGTTCGAGGGAACCTGGCCGCTCCTTAGGCGCCGGATGCGCCTTGAGGATAGGTGTAATGTCCATTGCCTCTTGTGAGGCGCCGGACACCTGCTCTTGCGAGCGAGAAGTTTCCCGAGAGGGTCCCGCCTTGGAGGGCAAGACCCCTGCGCCCACCAGCCCGGAGGTCGATGGGGCTCCCTGGGAGATTTGGCTGCGCCGGCCGTTGCCAGCGCTGGAAGGGACCTGGGAGGTTGAGGCAGCCTCGGCTGCGCCCACCTTCGGGGTCGACGGTCCCTTCTCCTCGGTTGACGGAGCAGCGCTAGCTGCAACCGCCGCGGGGGCAGATGGCGTAACTGCCGACTCACTGCGTGTGGGTCGGACAGTCGCCGGAGGCCGTTGTGACGCTGCCCCCTGACGCGCCACTTCGGCAAAGCTTTTCTTTGGCAGGTATGCAACCCGCCTGCGTGCTTCCTTGAATGATACATTCTCTTTTACTTTTATAGTTACTATTTCTTTTTTCTTCTTCCAGGAGGGGCACGACCGCGAGTACGCGGCGTGATCCCCGTCACAGTTTACACAGTGGAGAGAGTTATTACATGCTTCAGTGGCGTTTTCAAGGGCACTACATTTCGCACATGTTTGGCGGCCTCGGCAGCTCTGCGAGCTGTGGCCGAAGCGCTGGCATTTGAAACAACGGAGTGGGTTTGGCACGTATGGCCTAACACGGAGCTTGATGTACCCGGCCTCGATTGACTCGGGCAAGATACTTGATCCAAAAGTAATTATAAGGTGCTTCGTCTGAATCTCTTTACCGTCCCGCCTCATCTTAATTCTTCTGACGTTGATCACATTTTGTTCGCTGAAGCCCTCCAGGAGCTCCGCCTCAGTCAGGTCAATCAAATCATCTGACACAACACCACGGGTGGTGTTCATTGTACGGTGCGGGGTTACTGTTATGGGAGTCTCCCCAAATGACACTAGTTGCGGTAGTTTCTCATATTGTTTTAAATCGCGGAGCTCCAAGAGAAGATCGCCGCTTGTCATCCTCGATACCTTATAACCTGGACCAAAAACATCAGTCAGGGACTTTGAAACAAGGAATGGTGAAATGTTTCGCACGGCTTTGTTTGGCTGTTCAGAATGAACAACGTGGAAGCGGGGAAAATTGTGGGTTTGGCGTCCAAAAAACTTGAAGACATCTTCGGTGCGCCCTCGTTTCTGAGGGCGATCAACAAGGGAAGGGAAAGAAGTTTCCATGAAGAAATATATACATTCGGCAACAGCGCCGACCACCCACCACGGAGCCCAACGAGGGGATGCGGCAGAGCTTGCATACAAGACTGCACGACGCCAGTCGTACGCCGTCACTATAACCGAATATGGTGTACCCAAGGTTGGATAGCCACACAGGGTTAACCCTCGCCGCCAGGAGAAAGGAAGTAAACAGAAGAGAAAAGGAGACAGGAAAGGTCAAAAAGTGAGAGATAAAGACGAAGATTGAAGGAGGGAGAGACAGGAAAAGGCGACTGCCGATTTCCCCCGGGTGGGTCAGTCCAGGGGTGCCGTCTACATGAAGCAGAGGCCAAAGAGGTGTGTTGCCTCCGCCGGGGGGCCTTAAAGGTCCGAACACCCGGCATCGGCTCAACCCCCAGGATCCCCCTTTCCCCGGACACGGCTAAGCCGCGCACGGCTACACGCGGGAGGGTCCGACCCTCGTGTGCTCGGGTCCGTGGTGTCGCAACACACCAAACGCCTGCTTGCGCAGACGCCCCTGCGGGGGCAAGTCCAAGGATTGCAAAGCTGAACAAAGTGGGGCAAAGAACCACACCCTGCGGAACGTCACGGCAAGTGTAATGGTCGGCGCCAACCGAGGCGACTGCAACGACAACGTTTGTCTCGGCTCAGCTAAAAGACCCAGGCACATTCCAGGAGACTGACAATGTCGATATCGAGGACTGGCTACCCCTGTACGAGCGTGCAAATAAGAATAATCACAAAGGTGAGACGATCATGTTGTTTATTTTACCTCAAAGGAACAGCGAAGGTGTGGTTTGAGATTAATGAAGACGAAATTGGGAGCTGGGATGCATGCAAGGAAAAGATGCGTTCCCTGTTCGGCAAGTGTGCAGGTAGAAAGGCAGCTGCAAAGAAGGAGCTGGCATCTCGTGCGCAGACAGCGACAGAGTCATACCGATCTTATATGTGGGATGTGCTTGCCCTTTGCCGCAAAGCCGACGACGGCATGACGGAGTCTGAGAAAGTGCGCCACGCGTTAAAGGACATAGCAGATGATGCCTTCAATCTGCTAATCTGCAAAGACTCCGACACCGTCGATGCTATCATACAAGAGTACAAGCGCTTTGAGGCTGCCAAAAGTCGACGCGTTGCCCATCAGTTCGCTCGACTTCCGAACACGGCAGCAACGTGGTCGTGACAAGACGTACCTGAGCCGTCGGCGCCGCTCACCGTAGAACACGTGAAGATCATCCGACGTGAACTTGACGCTGCGCCTCCTGCTTCAACGTACGGCCGTACCTGTGACCATAGCTCCCAGATGGTGCCACTAGTCACTAGTCCAAGCCGTCGTTTATCAGGAGCTCTCCAATGCTAGCCTGGACTCTTGTGTGCGCCGCAGCTCCTTACCAGCTGATCGACCGCCGTCCTTCACTTACGCACGCCCAAGGTCAAAGGCAGCCGTTCCGTACTCGCAATCCAGCCGAGTGGAGGACTGCTGATGACCGTCCCATTTTCTTCAACTGCTGTCATATTGGACACGTGGTACGCCATTGGAACAGCCCGTGTTACTGGTATCAGGCGCCCTATGGATACAACCGCCGCCCCGAGATGGATCATGGCCGATTTCTGCAGTACCGCGAATCTCCCCGAACCACCGGCGACGGCGCTCCCTCCATGCCGTATCGTCGTTCGCCATCCCCACGTAGTCACCAGTCCCGTTGACCATTGTCTCGTCGCCAATCATCTTGCTCGCGCAAATTTCGCCGCCCTACGTCGCCGATTGAACGACTCCATTGAAAAAACTAGACGATGCAGCTACCAGAGGTGATGCTACATCGACGACTCGCCTGCCAAATCCTCTGACCACACTCGTATCACAAGGAACCTGATAGACGTTAAACTGAATGACGCAAATGTTGTTCTAGTGGATACTGGGGCTGAGATTTCAGTGTTGAATTCGGAGCTTCGTCGCCGCCGTAAGAATGCTTTACCACCACCCACAGTACCGTTCATTCGCGTCGCCGATGGCGCAACATTTCGCGTGCTAGGGATGTGCTCCGCACGAATAAGTGTTGACCGATTCACAAGCGTACTACTTGTGCTCGAGAAACGCTTCCATGAACTCATCCTTGTTACGGATTTTGTCTGTCCATTCTGCCCTTATTGACTGTGGGACCGGCTTGCTTCAGCTAGACCTACCGTGCTACCATGACGCTCATACTGCACGCCAACCGCGCTTGTGCTCAGTGGATTACATTCGTCTACCTCCTCAAGTCGTTATATATGTGAACTAGCGGTTTTTTTCTGCCATTCCCGATGGCGATTACATCTTGACCCCGATCGTTGACGTCTTCGCCAAAAACGACGCTTTTCCTCACGCCCTTATTAGAGTTACGGATAATCGAACGTCTCTACCCATATTAAACTTTAGCTGGAGCACGCAACTTATCCCAGACAGCATGACTCTAGCCCACATCTCTTCTATCGATGAGGGTGCCGTTTCTGCATTCGTCACCGATGCTTTTGTCCTCTGCCCCTTCCTCTTCCTCGCACAGTCTCGTCAACGGTGATATTGACAAGATGATAGCGTCTGACCTTCCTGCTCAGACAGCCGATATGCGGCGCATATTGAAGTTCTACCGCGACATCTTTGACTTTAATGGCCGTCCTTTGGGACAGACATCCGTGATCACTCATAAGATCAATACTGGGGACGCCAGCCCAATCAGACGACGTCCTTATCGCGTGTCCTATGCCGAGCGGGAAGTGATAGAGTGAAGTCGACAAGATGCTCACCAAGGATGTCATTGAACCTTCATGTAGTCCATGGACATCACCGGTCGTCCTAGCCTAGAAGAGATAGCAGCTGGCGCTTCTGCGTAGACTACCGCAACTTACAGTAATGCGCAAGGACGTCTACCCTCCGCCGCGGATCGATGACGCTCTCGACTGTACATGGTTCTGCCTACTTTTCTATCGACCTGAGATCAGGATACTGGCAGTCGATGATCAAGACTGTCAAAAGACCGCATTTGTTACACCCGATGGGCTTCACCAGTTTAAAGGAATGCCCCAGCCACATTTAAAAGGATGGACTCTCTCCTTCGTAGATACACATGGTCAACATGCCTCTGTTACCTAGATGATGTCATCGTCTTCTCACCGACATTTGAAAGTCACGTTAGCTGCTTGTCGCCAGTTCTTCAAGTTTTCTGGCAAGCAGGCCTTTATCAACTCTTCCAAATGACGTTCTGGCCGCCGCGAAATCACTGTGCTCTTACAAGGTGGATTGTGAGAGCTGAAGGCGTGCAACCTGACTCAGAATAAATTTGCGTTGTCAAAGACTTACCTATGCCACGATCCACTAAAGACGTACGGATCTTTGTGGACGTATGCTCCTATTTTCGACGTTTTGTCAAGAACTTTGCCGACGTTGCCCGTCCACTCACACAAACGTCTTCTTATTGGGGGGGGGAGAGGGAGGGGTCAAGAACAGGTCACACGTCAGTGTTGTTTCACACGCTCACTACTTTACTTACATCCCCACCCTTCTTGGCCCATTTTGACCCGTCAGCCCCCACTGAACTCCACACTGACGCCGATACGTGCGCCGATACGTTGTTGCTTGCGAGTCCTGTCAGTGCCACAAGCATCCATCCTTGTCGCAAGCCGGTCCTCTTCAGCCCATAGACATTCCCGGTGTCCCGTTCTACCGCGTCGGCCTTGATCTCATCGGGCCATTCCCAACATCTATGACTGGGAACAAGTGGACTGCCGTACGGACTACACGACATGATACGCTATCACGCGGGCACTGCTGACAAGCTGTGCCACTGACGTTGCAGAATTTCTACTTTACGACGTTATTCTTCACCACGGCGCTCCTCGACAGCTGCTGACCGATTGTGATCGCTCATTTCTGTCCCAAGTCGTCGACATTCTTCGTGTTCCATACGTCACAAGCTAACCACTGCCTACCATACCGAGCGCCTCAGCCGCACGCTGACCACAATGCTCTCCATGCACGTTTCCTCAGACCACCGTGATTGGGACAGCACCTTGCCCTATGACATTTGCCTACAACTCGTCACGCCATGAAACCGCTATGTCATCATGTCATGCTAATTCGGAAGGCCTTCTGTTAGCAATGGGTATTGTACTTCAAGACTATCAGTGCAACACTGCACGATGAAAACTATTTTTGGAGTCTCTGGTGACCCCTTGTACAAAGGCAAACTGAACATCATCTGTCAATAAATAGAACATATACAAGAGCAACGACGACTCCAACTAAATGTTCCCTTTTAAAGCAAAGTTTGCATGGCTCTTCCTCTGGGCTCAGTATTTGTAGTTGTTTTCTTCACAAATATATTTCTGGACATACGTATAACTTACACATGCTCCAAATGCAAATATCAGCAAATGGGCTTATAGCATCATTCCAAGTTCGTTATGCCATGGTTGTCACACAGTCGTCATGGCATCGTAATGCTGTCGTGGTTGTTCCATCATCTCAGAACTTGGAAGGTAAAAGCGCTAAATACAGGACTATGACAAGAGGAGACAACCGATTTCGTTGTTGTTCGTTGTTGGTCAGCGCAGTGTTCGTTTTCTTTTGTCATCTGTTTTGAGCACCGTTACAAGTTCCAAAATGCACCAACCAGCCTAATTCGACACGCTACCATCGTCATCATTCTGTTGTGGTCATTTCAGTGTCATCCAAATGTCGTGATACTATCAGGATCATAGAATTGTCATGCTATTGTTCTCATGCCATCATCCTACAGTTGTCATATTCATCATGCCACTATTGTCAAGGTGTCATCATTTTTTTTTCTTGTCATTTCAGTGTCACACTATCGTCATGATACTATCATTACAGAATTGTCATGTCATCATCCTCATTGCATTGTGGTCATTCCAATGTTATTTCAATGTCGTCATCATTCCAGAATTGCCATCACTGCTGTCATTGTCAACCGGTCGTGGTTGTTCCATTGTCTTCCATCTATCATCGTCAGTGGCGAGATCGCATGTTCAAGCCATACCCTCAAGCTTGGCTCCTTTTTTCGGCAGAATCGCGAACATTGCACGAGGCTACACATTGTGCAGGATGAAATTAACCAGAATTTTGCACATAAAGCTAAAGCTAAATTACTACACATAAGACTTTTAAGCTTTGTTTCAATGCACATTACATAATTTTGTCTTGTAACCCAGTTTGGGCACTGGGTGTTCCAGCTTAATTTTGACCATTGAGGTTCACCCAAAGCATTATACTTGAACACTTTTTCACTGTACCCTCAACACTGGAATGAAGCCGCTGTGGTCAGGAGCCAAAGTGAAGACCACAAACATAGCAGAACACTAGCCACTGAGTTGCTGCTGTGAGTAGCTAGAAGACAGACTATCAATCATATAATTTCACTCCACAACCCACGGTATTACTCCTTTCGCAAATCCGAGTGCTGTCAACTGCTTTCAAATGGCCCGAAAGCATATTCCAAATTAGTGAAATGATGTCACTAGCATCAGTGTTTTCTTCAGAGCACAGAGTAAAGTGTATACACTGCTTCCGCAGTAACATTTATTGTTTACAATTAAAGAAATTTTTGTTTGTGTGAACAGAGTGAAAGCTTCAGCAGAATACACATTAAACAGACGTATTAGCAACGTAATGGACTGCGTGCACATCTGCTGCTTACTCACAGGATATAAATGTATCTACATCAACACAGGCATGGTACTACTAGAGTCCTTGCGGACAGGCTTCATGATGATGAAGCACAGCTCTACTTTTTTGAGACAAAGTCCTTCAGCTTTTCCAGCAGGCCAATGTAAAGACTATGTTCATAGATGGTGCAGAAGTTGACAAGATTGTAACCAAACTCGCTGGAAATTCCACGTTCCTCAAGCATGTTCATGAGCAGGTCATACAGATACTGAAAGAAAGAACACAGAAAAGGACCATCACACATTTGGCACTTATTGCTAAAGCAACTGCAGTTCTCTGGCAACAGTACCATTGTCCAATAAGCAGCCTAGCTAACGAAGAAGAAAGAAAAGCCTATTACTGTAATTTTCAACATTCTGCTGTTTTAAAAGGTGATAACTAAAAAGTAGCAGTTTCACCCGAAAGGTGAAGCATTGATATCGATAGCATGTATTAGAAAACTGCATGAAATAAGGCTTACAGGTTTATTAGCTGTGTAAACTGCAATAAGAGTTCACTTACTAATTAAATTAACAAGCATGGTGTCACAAGTGCACAGGAAACATGGACAAATTTCGATCAATTGTGAACACTCGGTACCATAACACCAGCATGATGAAGAGTAATGCATGTAACATAGCGCAGTAAGGACGAGGGACAAGTTGAGACAGGACAAGTGCATCATGCCAGAACATCCCCAACATGCCCAAAAATATTCACTTCTGAAGTGATCAAAAGTGCAGCCAGAAGGGAGTGAACATGTCATACTGCTCTCTTGCATCAACGTGCCCCTGAACCTTGAGATAGTGTGACCTCCAACATTAGAAGCGTAGGACGACAGCAAACAAGCCCACCAGCTATAGCCACTCACCCAGCCTTTACACCGCAGATTACCATTTAGACCGTACTAGAAAATTCAGTTTTGCACAAAAGGCGAAGCATTTGATAGCAACAGCAAAACACGTTACACAACTACACAAGGTAAGGTTCATAGCTTTATCAGTTCCAAAGGTTGCAGTAAACATTCGCTTATAAATTCTATTGGCAAGTGTGGTGTCATGCACGCACAAACATGAACAGATCTCACTCTACAGGGTGTCTACCAAGTTGACATTTCCAAATTCCCTTTCCAAATTTCGAGTTTTCCAGGTTTTCCTCGAGCACCTTTGCAATATTCCCTGAATGAGCCAGAACTTTGTTTTATGTCAAGACAGGCTGACACCATGTTGTCCGATGCTGTCACTCTCGAGTAAGCAAGTTGAAACAAAGAAATGACTTAATCCAATTTGAATAGTAAGGAGTAATATCTATTTTATTTAAAAAGAAAACAGAAGGAAGGTGTTAGTAAAATGCACAGCAAAAAAACAAAATGGTAAAACCCATGCCAAATTGAGTAAAACATTTTCCAATACGAATGAAAAGGAGATGCATACATAAGCAAATATTTTTGAATATGAGCTATTTCTGTCAACTGATAGCAAGCTCATCGGTATGAGGCCTGAACTTCGTCACAACTAAGATTCTCTCTCAGCAGCTGGGAAGTCAACCTCAACTGTCCTGACATACTCTCAGCCCGTACACAACATCTCAGTGTTGGACTTCACTGCTTTAAAGATCAAAAGCGTGGCAGTTTGAGAGAGTTGGTATGTCATGACTGTTTTAGGCTTGTAGCGCAGCTCAGAAAGAGCAAAAAGAGCTTATTTTGGTTTGGATGCGGGACACCTGCATCATGGCATCAGCCAACGCTTTGTTTTTTGAGCTCAAGCTCCTTCAAAGAGGCGGCGGCACGCTCCCTTTCCACTTAATTCCTTAGTGCATCGGTCCTTTCTGTTTTCATCCTCCTTCTGCCATGCTTTCACCCCCCGGATCATTTGAAGCATCCTCATGGTCAGTTGTACAGTCAACGTCCGATTTTTCGGACTTCCTAGGGGCCGCAAAAACATTCGAAAAATCTGGCAGACCGGAAAAAACTGAATGCATGTCTTTAACTGCAATTAAGGGCTAAAATTGCCACACACACGTCCGAAAAAGCTCTTAAGGCCTGCAAGTGCACTTATTAGGCATATCGGTGCTCGTACTGTGACAGGGGACAGGGGTGCACACGTGTATAATTAAGGAATACATGACTGTTTCAGGCTTGTAGCGCAGCTCAGAAAGAGCAAAAAAGGAAGGAGGTAAGGGTAATCAAAGGGAACAGAAAACAGAGTGAGCGACATACAAACTCGCCCTAACTGCCACGCTAAGGAATACATACCGTGTCCCGTGAAAATTTCCCCTTCCTACGCTTGTTATGCTTCACTGCTTAACACTGCTGTACTGAGGCAAAGCTAACTTTCGGAGACTGGCATTACGCAACGCGTTGTGCTCTGCGAGCTTCGAAGCCAATCGCGAGGATTACAAAGGCAGAGTCGGTGCAATTGCTGACAGCGGCGAATTCTTTCAATGAAAAACATCGCACCGCACGGCAAGAAGCAGCTAGGCCTAACGTTGCCGCGGTGGTGGCTACGGCTGTCAGCGGATCTGCGTGCGTGAGTGCCAGTTCGAGGCGGCGAGATAATCAAAATGGCGGCTGTGGTGGCTTTGATTAATGCCATTTCAGAGCTGCAGTCAAGGCAATATACATTGACTATATGGAGTACGTTGTGGTGCCTCAAAACCGTGCGAATTATCGGGCATGTCCGAAAAATCGGGCGTCTAGAAAATTGGTCGTTAACTACTCTGGCAATACATCGTGCCGATGATGCGGCGTCTATGACGATTCTTTGCAATTCCTCTGTTACTGGAGCCAGCATTAACACGACTTTCGTTCCCTTTCAATAAAGTTACAGCTAATTTTCCCTGATGATTGTGTTGTCTATCAAACTATCACTAATAGTAATGACTGCATTTATCTTCAAAATGACCTGAACAACATTACAACCTGGTGTGATCAATGGTTAATGGTACTAAACAATAAGAAATGTAAATCTACGTCAATTTCCCGCAGCCGTAATCGGCATGACTTTCTTTACACAATTAATGACATCCCAATCGACACTGTTACCTCTATTAAGTACCTAGGCATTACAGTCACGCACGATTTGAACTGGTGCTTGCATATAACTAACATCATATCATCTGCTAACAAAGCCTTGGGATTTCTGAAACGCAACCTCCGCAACGCTCCTCAACAGGTAAAACTGCTAGCATATAAAACACTAGTTAGGCCAAAACTCGAATACACATCACCCATATGGCATCCTCACCAGATTTACCTCAGCAACGCATTAGAAGCCATACAGAACCGCGCCGTAAGATACATTCACTCGACATATTCATATGATATCAGCGTATCACCATTAAAAGTAAAGTCTGGTTTGGACACACTAGCGCACTGTCACCATATCGCGAGCTTATCATTACTCCATAAATTCTACACCAGCTCGCTTCGCCACACACCTTACATTGTACCACCTTCACGCATATCGCTGCGCAAAGGCCACCCACTAAATGTTGATCGCCCTAGCGGGCGCACTGTCACCTGCTCGTCAACATTTTATCACCGTACAGCTAAAGACTGGAACGGCCTTCCCCACCACGTCGCTGCCATCACCACCTCATCTGCCTTCGTGGAAGAAGTAACGAGTATTCTGTCTGTAAAATAACATAGTGGGCAACCGCCTGTATTTTTGTACCACCCAACTCTTATGATACCCCACAAGGGGTCTTTAAGGTAATAAAATGAAAAATGGAAAATAGAAGCACAAATCTCGAGAGTATTTCCAGACTCTGTTTCCTGTTTCCAGACCCTGTTTTCCTGGTTGGTAGACACCCTGCTTTATGACCGCGAACACTCGCTGTCCCAACACTGTCCCAACCCAGAAATGGAAGCAGCCAAAGAAGTTTTGGAGTACGTTTGGAGCAGGAATTGTCTGTTTTGGAGTAGCTTGGTAAAGGTCAATATGAGTGAAATACAGGCATATGAATGTGTTCCTCATTTGACTTTGCAGAACACTATTAGGTTATGGCAGATCAGTTCTGCAGAAGCCTGCAAGGCGAGCAAAACTCATGACGGGAAAGCTGTCATCCTCTTGGCTGTAACTATAGGTGTGCACAGAGACACACCGCCACCACCAATGCAAACTGGGTGCCGCGCCGCCGCTTCATGCGGGTGAAATCGGCGCGCCATTTTAATAGGAATAAAGATTTGTTTTATGATAAGTCAATCCAGCTTCATCTAAGATATCGTGTTGTCTTGTTTAATTCTTTTGCCTGTTTCAAGCATTGAATCATGTAACGAAGGCAAGCAATAAACAACACAATACAGTCGCTGACTGATTTTCTGGACTCCAAAAATTCGGACATGCTTGACTATTCGGTCTGCTTCGCGGCACCACCATTCTCCCCATAGACCGTAATGTATAACAACTGTCGAAAGTTTGGACACCTTGCAACCTCTCGTCTGATTTTTCGGGCACTCCTTGAGCCAACTCGATCGGGTGCGTGGTTCGACTTGCTGAACACCATTTTTGTTTTGAACGGAGCCTCCTTGCAGCCCCACGAAGTGGCGCTACTGCAAATCCCTGCTCATCATCATCATTTCTGCCTGGTTCGAGGGAGTGGTTTTGCAGCAGTTTCGGTTTCAGCTTATAGCGTCCTCGATCACCCGCACCGGTGCGCACCAACCATCCTCGATCACCGGAAGCGCACCCTGTTGGAGCGGTTTTCCATTGCTCCGTCTCGCACCGAGAAAATCGGCGGTGCGCCGGGGTGCAATCCCAGCAAGCACTGCGGGACGCGCGCGTGCACTGCCGACTGTAGAACCGTGGATGCTCTGGCCCGATAGCTGCAGTTGCAACGGCGTTGACGGAGTTAGCCAGTGGAGATGTCGGCAATGAGAAAGGAAGCGCTGCTAATTGCCGCAATCAATGAGCTTTTTTCAAGTTCGGCTGACAGCGAAGACGGCATGCTTATCGACCTCTTCCAAAAACAATGTGGTGAAGAGCGGCCGAAAGTGGACAGGTTCGTTGAAAGGGTCGTCAGGATTAATTATAAGATTCATTGGTGTTTGCTTGCAACCAGGTATGTCGGAGCACGCAGTTTGACAAGGTTCGAGCGCTTGCCGCAGATGCTCAGCACCTGCAAACCTAGTGGTCATGAAGAAATCAGTGGTACTACAGTAGAACCTCGTTAAGCCGTACCCGCTTAAACAGTAGTTCCGTTTTAAAAGTAGTAAAGTGAAATCCCCGACTCAGCGGCCATTGAACATAACGCATTTTGTATCCGCATAAACCGTACCAGCTTGTCGCGTACGTATCGGTTAAAAAGTAGTGTTTTCACTTTTCGTCGCGCGATCACGGCGATACATCGTCCCCGTCGGGCGGCCCGGCAGAACAACAAGCCTCAGAGATCCGAACGGCCTCCAAGCGCAAACGCAGAGGGCGCTTGGAAGGGTGAAGCATTCATCCATCTCCCATCCGAGAAGCCACATCAACATCAACATCACTTCGGCGCCGTGCCAGAGAGTTTTTTATTTCCTACGAGAAAGCGTTGTGACGTCGTGCAAGCTAAGACTCGTCATGCCTAAGCTCGGGCAAAAACACCGCGTGCTTAGCATTCAGGAAAAAGTGGACATCGTTCGTGCCATCGAACGTGGCATGAAAAAGTCGGCGCTGGGACGCGAAAGGGATTTACCTCTAACTACCGTGTGTGGCATATGGAATGCAAAGGAAAAGTTGTTCAGCAGTGCTGCTGCGACCGCGAAAAGATGTCGTATACGAGGTTCGACTTTTCCTGACGTGGAGGAGGCGCTGGTGAACTGGTTAAAAGCAGCGCGGTCGAAGAACTTGCCTGTCAGCGGACCCCTACTTGTGGAGAAGGCCCTGGTTTTCGCTTCGCAGCTGAACCACGATGACTTTGTACGCAGCAATGGCTGGCTGGCGAGGTTCAAGGCGAGGCACGGCGTAAACACAAGAGTCGTTTCAGAAGGTGCCGCTGGCGACGTGGATGGGGCAGAACACTGGCAAAGTGGTCAGCTGAGGCACATCCTGACCGACTACGCGCCCGACGATATCTTCAATATAGATGAGTCGGCGCTATTCTTCAAGCTGCTGCCAAACAGAACGCTTGCGTTTAAAGGTGAGACGTGCACCGGCGGCAAGCATGCCAAGGACCAGATTTCGGTTGCGTTCGGTGTAAACATGTCGGCAACTGAAAAACTTCCACTTCTCGCGATTGGGAAGTCGGCCAAGCCGAGATGTTTTAAAGGCACCCGACTGCCCTCCGGAGTTGTCTACCGCAGCAACACAAAAGCGTGGATGATGTCGAAACTCTTTGAAGAGTACATGCGCCTCATCGACCGCCGTTTCGCGGCGAAAAACAGAAAAGTTGTTGTCATCTTGGATAATGCCTCGGCGCATGTCGCGCTTGATAACCTTGCAGCTGTGAAATTGGTGTTTCTGCCTCCTAACACCACAGCGATTGCACAACCCTTGGATCAAGGTGTCATTCGGGCTGTGAAACAGCTTTACAAAAAGAATTTGCTGCGCCGAATTCTTCTGGCCTTTGAGTGTGGCAAGATTTTTTCAATTGATCTGCTGGGCGCAATTCACCTGCTCGAATACTCGTGGCACCATGTTGAATCGGCGACTGTGCAGAACTGCTTCAAGCGCGCTGGCTTCACGGTGTGTGCGGGTGACGCCGAGGATGCTAGCGACACCGTCGACCAGTCTTCTGACGCCGTCGACGAAGCCTGCGAAACACTGCTCGCCGAAGTGCTGGAGCGGCACGGTGTTACCCAAGGCATTTCTTTCACTGACTTCAGGGTCATCAATAGCGATGTTCAGACTTCTCCGGACATGTCCGACGAAGCTATAGTTGCCGCTGTAGCCGAAGTGTCGCGTAACGACAGCGACAGCACGGGCGATCCAGGCCCGACAGTGGCAGACGCTGCACATTATGTCAGCCTCCTGCGGGTGTTTGCCGAGGAGAGGGGGCTGGTGGAAAAGCTGGCTCGAGGCTTAAGTGAATTTGAGGCGGCTGTCGTCGCTGCCAGGCCACCGCGCCATCAAACAAAAATCACAGACTTTTGTCGCCCGAAATGAATAAATAGTGTACGTTTTTTGCCCTTTCATTGCATTCTCTCAGAGTTCCGTTTTTGACAGGTAAGTGGGCGATCTCACGCTATTTCGGTTAAGCAGTACTACCGTTTAGTACGTACCTTTCCCGAGCTCCGGCCAACTACGGTTTAACGAGGTTTCACTGTACAAGCAAAGCAGGAAGCAAGAAAAGTCATTTTGAGAAGAAGGCTTTTCAAAGTTGTACCTTAGATTTTACATTATCAAAAGGCACTGGGGTTGTAGTCTTGTGTCCTTTTTAGTGCGCGGCTTCTTGAGTACCCTGCCTTGGTTTGGTGTGCCTTGCTTGACTTTTTTTTTCTACAGGACATCCTTTTCCACTGCTGTGCGAAGATGTACCGGTTGCAGTCCAAGTGTTGCACAATACTCAGCATACGCATGGCGGGCCCCAACATTGTATTTGCAGCCTGCCTCATTGACAGGTGTCTACCGCAACCAATGATACGTTTTTATCTTTTGGCAGCAGTGACTATATGACCGAATGAAGGCTTTCAGCCGCGTTTTGGGTTTTTTTCCTTAGGCAACGGCTGAGGAGCTGCATGTCAGAAAGGCGTTGGTACACGGGCAGCAATGCATCGGCAACATGCTTTCCAAGTCAGTAATTGTGAGGAGATGGAGGCTTCTCTGCTTCTGCAGCCTGATGTTGGCGCCAGCTTTTGGGCCCCTGCAGGCAAACGTCATGATGGGGGTCTTCATCGGTAGATATTATACGATAATATGTTGCCATCACGGCCTTTTGCATGTCTTGAACATTGTCGTTGTCATGCAGAGCCATGCCATAGTAATTGTCAGTTTATTAAATCTTGAGTGAGTCCACCTTTTCCCTCCAAGAGGTTGCCCTTTCTTACATTTTGTGAGCCGCCCCCATCCTTTTCTGGACAGGATTAATGCAGTCCTCCTTTGTAAATGGAGTAAATCCTTAAGTCTTGTCTTGACAGTGTGCTACAAAGGTTCTACTGTCATCATCGCAAACAATGTTTGTGCATAGCAAACCATGTTTGCTAAGGGACCTCCTGAATAGAGTCAGTGCTGCTTCAACCACCATTCTGTCAGAGTTCACATCTGTGTTTTTTTGGCAGACGTGTGATGCTTTCCAATCATCATAGCCTTCATCCCCTTCTTTGGGGCCAAGCGTGCAACAATGGCATCGGTTCGATAGGACCACACAGTTGAGCACCAGTACTGTGAAAAATTCTATTACAGTGCCAACACCTATGTGGGATGTATGGCCACGTGTTAACCATGTCCCATCATAAACCACCATTAGGTTGCTATTAAAGGTAGGGTCCATCTCTGTGTAAACATTGCGCACTGCCACAACAGCATCAGAAAATATATTGGCAGCAGCTGTCTCACTGGCAGGTCTGAACTCAGCCTTGAGATGTTTCTGAAATGTTTTATGATGCAACCCTCTATGGGACACATTCATTATTGACCAGAAATCGGTCAAAGCTCTTACCCTTTGCCAATACGTTTAACAGCCTGTACAGCTCTCATATTCACATAAAAAATTTTGCGACCTTCTTTTCGCGGCGATGACCACACCTTCGCGGCAGCGCCGCAGAACGCGCACGTCAGTATCACTTGCGCTGCTAATCCATGTCTTGTTCCCAGCTGAACTGAAGGTCCTGGTTGGGAGCACTGCTGGCACTTAGATTTGCCGAGAAGCACGTTCAGGGCAGTCATTTGTGCGATGACAAACTCCTCCGCTTGTTCCGTACCGGCAAGCACCTCGCCTTCACCTGTCAGTTCCACTTTCCGCGCGGTCGCCGACACCGAACTTAGTTTTGCTTACACTTTCGTGGCGACCTCCCGGGATGCTTCGGCCGATACAAAACATGGCTCCAGGTGTGCCTGAATGGTGCCGCCCGTACTTGTAGACGGCGTAGCAACATCGTACTAAGTGCTGAGACGACAATCGGACATATCCGAGGCGCGATCGCTGGATGCATCCGGCGATGTGGAACGCGCACGACAAGCTCAATGGTGCCACTGTTGCTTGCATGAGATGTTTCGCCCGCGTAAGAAATGCCAGAGAGCAACTCCTCAACATTGTCGACACAAGTGGGTATTCTACCCGCGTGTGAAGCGCTCGGCGGCGGCTTCTGAACGGCATCATCGGCACGTGTACGCATCCTGCCTGCATGTGGAGTCCTCGGCTGTGCATCTGTGACTTCTGCACTATAGTGCACAGTACTGCCACGCGACCTTGAAGCGGCCCTTTTCACCGCCGGCGATTTTTGTTTATGAGTGCCGTAAGCACGAGCTATCTTGTACTTCAGCGGTCGCCGACCTTTGGTCACCAGTAAACTTCCGAAACTACACACCCCAAACACTGGTGAATGCGTCGAGCCAATATGCCCAGAGTAGCGTATCACAACACAAACCAGCTTCCAAAACTATGCTCCTCACACACTGACAGCGAGCCGATATGTACACAGGCACATATCACAACACAAGTCAGCTACGTTCTGCAAGTACTGGCGATCCTGGCGAGCCGAGATGCGAGGAGGCGTCCTATCACTTGTGGAGTCTGCTGCCGAAACCGCTCCAAACGTGCTCACGAACAATGCGAGGCGATTATTAGATGCGGGAGTCACGGGCAATATCAGATGTATCAGATGAAATCATACATCGCGCACTGAGAGGCGCGGCCTGTGTGCAGCAGCAGAAGATGCGCACTGCCAACGAGACCAATGGCGAAGCTCCAATTGGCCACGTGACGGGCGTGACCAATCAGCGGCCTCAAAACGACCTTGAATCATTTGCTTTTTGTGCACTTGCGTCTGAATGGAGGAGGTGGCTGGCATGGGAAATTTAAAGGCGAAGAAATGTGCTTTCGTGCACTGGCAAAATGGCGGCGTTCAGTTGCGCCATTACGGAGATATTGTGCCTTGAAAAATGTTTTTTCGTGATTTCTGCGGAATTTTTTTGTCACATTG
This sequence comes from Dermacentor albipictus, assembly GCF_038994185.2. NCBI lineage: Eukaryota > Metazoa > Arthropoda > Arachnida > Ixodida > Ixodidae > Dermacentor > Dermacentor albipictus. The sequence goes on along the minus strand of NC_091822.1, from coordinate 204,172,516 downwards.
GCTGCTACAAACATTTTTTTTAGCACTTCTACGCGGTTTTCGGTGTTCACATTTTGGAATCAGATAAAGAAATGGTTATAGAAACAGAATACCGTAAAAACCGGAATATAGGTCCAACTTTTTTTCAAAAAACCATCACGAAAAGTCGACCCTCGACTTATATACCGGACATATTGGCGGAAAAACTACAAAAGTCTTGCAACAATGGGCGGATGAAGTAAACAGCCGCCTTCGCCATCACCATCAGCAGCGCGGCGTTGGTTCTTTATTCTATGGCGTGGCGACATTGTGGCACCACCGGCATTTTGCGTTTCCACTGTCGCAAAGTTATATTAATTAAAGGCTGCATTTTCATTTTGTTTCAAAATGAGCGGAAGCCGACGTCAATTCACCGTCGCCTTCAAGAAAAAGGCGATTGAGTACGCGGAAGCCCACGGCAACCTGGCGGCACAGCGCGAACTTGGAGTATCCAAAAATAGCATTCGGTAGTGGTGGAGGCAAAAGCAACGTATTACAACTTGCAGCAACCAAAAGAAAACGTCATTTCGTGGCCGGATCGCAGCGGACTGCAGAACTGGAAGGCAAGGTTGCGGAGTCCGTCGGAGAGCTGCGTGTAAGATCGCTGCCTGTTGTCGAATGCATTTGTTTGAAAGCGGTAGAGATCGCATGCGCCTATGGACTGGACAGCGAGAAGCAATCGTCATCTGACTCTGTTCAAACGTGTTGCTCTGATTCGGAGTAGCGCTTGCGGACTTCGTGCCCTTCTGTGTACAGTACACCCGACGAATTTTTAACAGTATCGCCCGACCGTCGACCCGCGTGTTTGTCAGCACCTTTTATCATCACGGCACGGAGCGGCGAAATAGCGAAAGTGAGCGCATGTGTACACATGCGCGTATCTCGTTTGTTTCGCTGCTGAGCGCCGTTAATACGGTGTTGACAAGCACGCGGGTTGATGGTCGCGCGATACCGCTAAAAACTTGGCCAGGTGCACATGCGAGCAGCATTTAAATAAATACTGTCACCATTGCGCAACCCGCTGAGTCGCATTTGTTTATAGGTAAGGGTGTCATGTCTTTCGGTACTTTCGCCAGTGAAAAAGATTTTTTTCATTTTTAGAATTCGTTAGTTGGGGGATCGACCTATATTCCGGTCCGACCTATAGTCCGGTTTTTACGGTATGTGCTTTAAAAAGAATCAATCTTTTGGTCATTTTTCAATATACGAAAGCCGTATCCCCCCTTAACTGGTCCACATATACGCAAACGCGTAACACTTTTATAAAACGTTCATAATGCATTGTATAGCACAAAACAGTTTTCATTTTCTTGTGTCCTAGTTACAACTATGCCACCAAACACACGCACACTCCAAAGATACGGACGTTAATAAGGATTGCTTAAGCTTGGATTGCAGGGCTAAGCGCTAGCCCATGAGTGCCTGAGGCTGTGTGTGGTTGCCATTAAATACACACATCTTGCTAAATTTGGTAACTTCATTCCAAATTACCGTATTCGCTCGCATAATCATTCCATAAAAAAAAAATGACGCAAATTTAGGGGTGTGGTTATTACGCAGGGTAAATCAACACTCTTAAATTCTTTCCAGTTCTCAAACTGCTGAGCGCCGCGTGACCCATTTTCATTGCACGCCGCGAGAGGGTGTGCACGACGGAGTTAGCCTGGCAAGGCGCAGCGTAGCAGCACGTTTTGGGCAGGTGGCCGCTGTGTGTAGCCGTCGTTTACTCACGTTTGCGCTCGCACTCGCGATATTTAATGTTTGTGCATCGCACTGCCAATCACATCAACTATGCCATGCTGCTTCATTCCAGGCTGTAAAAGCAGCTACAACTTCACGTGATCTGTGGACAAAAGACATTTTTTCAGGGCACCTCGCAATACTGAGCACCTTTCAACTGTGGGAGTGCGCCATACCACGGCTGGAAAGAAAGCTTTCAAGCTCATGTTCCATCTGCGACCTCCACTTCATTAATAATGACATTTTCATGGTCTTCAAACACAACACTTGTGGTGATATTGTGGTCATACCGCGCGACAAATGGACGCTGAAAGAAGACGCCGTGCCTTGCCTGTTTCTGAATTGCCCAAGTTATCTCTTGAAACCCACACGGAAACGCAGAGCACCAGCTCACAGACAATCACCAGTAAAACAAAAGCGGCATAAGAAACAAGGTGAGTGAGTGTGGATGCTGCTGTTGGAGTTGCCGACGATCAAGCGAGCTTGTCTACCGATGACAGCATGCCGGTGGAGAATGTGTTTCACGTGCCCAGTCTCATGGCGAAAGAGGGACAAAAAATTCTAGGTTGGTCCCTTGACGTTGTCGAGGCAACGGTCGTTTTGTACAAGCTCAAAATAAGGAACAATATCCCGCTTGTAGAAATGTCTGTGGTGCTGTCAGACAGCCTTAATTTATTTGTCAGTGCAGATGGTCGAGTTGTGCCACGCAGTGTGTATGCCAGGAAGCAGAACACTGAGTTCAAGTGTATGGAAGACTTCACATGCCTCGTGCTATACGTGGAACAGCTGAAGCTGTGCAAGGGCTGTCCTGCAAAGAAGTACCCAAAAATCTCTTCGTCAGTGGTGGCATCAAAGCATGGTGAAACATGGAGGCGCAACACATGCACGGTATTGAGCGTTAATGCTACATGTGCTCAGTGCCGGACTTTTGAGAAGCTTTTCTTGCAGCGAACAAAGCAGCAAAAAAAAAACTGCAAGAAAAAGCAGGCTGCTCGGTTGAAGTTGCTTCGTCGCAAAGCCATTCGGGCAATCTCAAGGCGAGAAAAACTGAAGGAAGAAGTCATTCTGATGAAGAGGAAGCTTAGTGCAATTACGGAAGAGACAACTGACAGCTCTCTTCATGCTACAGTTCGTAAGAATTGCAAATGACTCCATATCATTTTCCCTTGATCAGCCAGGTCTCTGCGGTGACTTATACTAGAAAGTCCTGGATGAGCTAGATAAGTGCAGTCTTGCTCGGCTGGGTTGTGATGAGCACAAGTGCGCGTTCACGTGCCAGATACTTCACTTTTTCATTGCCACGCGAATACATTTCCATGCGAGAGATGCGAACCGCCGCCTAGAAACATGAGAGAAAGCAGCCATCGCAAACAAAAAAGTTTGTCTTTTGTAAAGCCACCCAGCAAATTCATGAGCCGTATGCTGCTCCTGTAATAAAAGCTGTTGAACTTGTTGAGAGAAACAAATCTCTTGTCTTATTTCTTTCTCTTTTAGTTACTAGTAACTAGCCACAGCCACTGGATAAAAAGCAGCCGTGCTCCAGCAGACACAAACAGCGGTCACAGTAAAGGGTGGTCCGTCGCAGCTTTGGCCGCAAGTGCTTTCCTTGTTCAGTTGGCTAAGTCGTGGCCTTTTACCAACTTCGGAATAGCTACGTAATAAGCTGCAAATAGATTAGTGATGCGCTGTGCATATTTGGTGATTTCAACTAAAAGAACGCCACTCCCTAGGCAAACTACCAGCGCTTCGCAGCGTAGGGCGCCGAGCCCGGCCGGGCTAACAGCGGCCACCGCACCACCTGTTGAGTGGAAACGAAAAGGGGCCGTGCATCGACGGCCACCGCAATGGGAGTTTGACGACTGAAAGGATCTAGTAATGTTGGGGTAAACATACCACGAAAAAGAGAGAGAGAGAGAGAGACTTGTTCCCACGGATACTACGAAAATGCGGTGTCCAAGGGAACGTGCCAGAATGTGTTTGCTGCGAGATGACAGTAGGCGGCTGCCACTGTAACGGAGCGGGACATCAAAACAAAAGGGACAGCTGGCGGCACAAGCTGAACGCGACTTCTTTCTTTCTCATGAGTACATGACGTGCATCAAAACAGTTTCTACTGTGCCAATAATGAATAATGTCTTGAATATTGGCAAGCCTGCTGCAATGACATAGCCATGTTAACTCTGAGAGGACAAAAACGGAGATGGGCAAGCTCAGCTGCCATTGACATAGAAACACACGGCGGCATGCTGCGAAAACTGCGGCATTTGTCTTCACTACAATCCAATCACAGCAAGTTTCTACTAAGGGTGACAAATATCTTAGCTGTGTCATAAGTGCCAGTATATGAACAAGGTACACCTCTACTGCATGAATGCAAACGTGGCTAATGCTGTAGCCAGTCGCAATTTGTTGTATGCCCTCAAGTACAGACAATAAGAATCAAGAGGTGCCTCTTTTTCTTGTTGCTGACCACAAGCATTGTAAGCCAACAAATAATAAAGCCAAGACAAGTTTGGTGGTCCCCCCCTTTTTTTTTCTTGAAGTGCAGAAAGCGATAAAGGGAATGAAATGGGGCATCTCCTTAAGAATGTTTGGAGCATGCAGACCGTTTGGTATGTCTTGAAGAGTCATTTGTTCCTATGGGTGGGCAGCGCAACCCGGACGAAAGATGAGAGGAAGTACGCAATACAAGTGCAGACTAACAACTGGTTTATTTTTTCAAACAAGGGACTAAAATATACAGAAAATGTAAACACGTGTAAAGTGATGCTTACAAGGGTGTCAGCCTATCTTGCCATTCAAAAACTCAGTTTCTTTATCCTGTAGAGTGATAGAAGTCTGGCTGACGCATGCGCCTGAGTTTACATGCATGAAGTAGGCTTCCACAATCTCACTGTTGATTTGATTCATATTTTTATACAATATTTCCCTTTGTTCAAACATAGCTTTCAAACTCTAAAATGCACGGACAGACCTGTGGCATTCCTGATCGCACCTTGGTGCTTCCTAAGGCGGATGCTAAGGCAGCGTCCTATCTGCCCAAAGTACTTTTTGCCATATGAAAGTGGAATGACATAGACCACTCCCACCGAGCATGCCACAAGCTGCCCCGAGTGTTTGACGTGGCACATAGCCTTGGACGCCTGTTTAGGTCTATTGACAAGATTGCAAATCTTGTTTAACGAGTTCTTTGCTGAAAAGACGACTTGAACACCATATTTCATGGCTCTTTTTTAACACATACCCCATCTGATGTACATAAGGGATGACTGCATACTTTTTAACTTTTTCTATCTGTGTCTGGGGTGCTTCCCCCCTTTTTATTTACTTCATTAGCCCTTCAGTCATTTGTGTAGCATTCGAGAGAAGGTAAATTCTGTCATCATCAGCTAGATGTGGAGCACGACGTATTGCTGTGTCAAGTTTGGGGTGCGACTATTACATGAAAAAAAAAACAACAACAACAACAACAACAAAAAAACAATCGAATTCTAACAACGAAATTCAGGGGTGCAATCATTACACAAGTAAATATGGCAATGTTATGGCACAGGTTGGTGCAGCACTTTCACCTACCTACCATATGCACACACATCTTAAGCATGGAGAAGCAGGCTTCACAACTTACCCCATCCATGATGTCACCAGACACAGTGTAGACCTCATCTGTCCATTCTCCTTCATAGATAGCAAACTCAGCAACACCAAAACTGTCGGCTGAAAATAGAAATAAGGAGAGCAATGCAAGGAAAAACTGCCATAAGTGTATCATGTACATAAAACTATGAATAATGTTCCAAAGATGGCATGGACTATATTATTTAACAATGGCACCATGCCTCATGAACAACTCGAGTCCCAGACCAGAACGAATTCTTCTTCAACTGTGAGGATTTTCTCTCGAGGAACCCGTATGGGTTTTCTTTGTAGCAATTACTATGAATGGGTGGATGTCTGATTTTTCTTTTATTAGTTACTTCTCTCTACCTTGCGGGTTTCTGCAGAACTATTAGGCCAAACTCTTGCTTTTGCTTCAAGTTGTTGACAAATTCGACTTCGCCGTGCCATCTGCTAGCTGCCTGGTTAGCTCAGATGATAGAGCAGCTGCCCCAACAAGGCGGTAGTCGTGGGTTCGAGTCCTGGACCAGGACAAATTTTTCTTCAACTGCGAGGCTTTTCTCTCGAGGAGCCTGTATGGGTTTCCTTTGTAGCAATTGCTAAAAATAGGTGGATGTCTGATTTTCTTTTTATTAATGGTATTAATTTGACACTGCATGCACAAAAGGGCGATGCCTCCGCTCACCACTTTGCTCAAAGCGGGTTAAGGGGCCCTCACCAGGCCCCATAGCAAATTTTGGTTATACGCTGGAAGTTTTTAGGTGTCCTCTAGGGAGTGTTCTGCCACAAAAAGTTTTTGAATCGGCTCATTAATAGCAGAGTAGAAATATTTCTGTGCTGCGAACCCATGATTTCGGGAGCTGAGCTCCACTGCCAAGCAAGTCACTCTCTCTACTTGTCCCATCTAGCCCTCACAAGCGAAATTCCTTCCCTACGTTTTCCCATACTAGACCTCGAGGCTCGTGTGACACATATGTCATGGGCCCCGCCTTCATTTTTTTCTTCTTTGCTTTTTTGTGGAGCGGCGCACTTCTGCTGACGGCATCGCGCATAAGCTGTTGCAGTTGTCTCGTTTCGTGTAGCGCACGATTTTGCACACTGCACATGAGGACACCTGATTAGTGGTATAAGTCAGTGCTACACAAATACTGAGGCAGAACAAGTGGATCGCAGAGCATAATTAGACGCTGGAACATGGTTGAAAATGGCATAGTTTCAGTACCTGTGCACATGACCGCACGACCGTGGGAACAAGCCGACGAAGCGTACATCTCTCTTGCTTTGGTGCGAAGTAAAACAAACACAGACATTCCAGGGTGTCTACCAAGTTGACATTTCCAAATTCCCCGAGTTTTCCAGGTTTTCCCTGAGTGAATTAGCAATATTCCCCAAGTGACACTGAACTTTGTTTTATGTCAAGATGGGCTCCCTACATCATGTCGCCCAACGGTGTCACTCTCTATAAGCATGTTAAAAAATAAAAAACTTAGTCAAGGGGTAGTGTTTATTTCATTCAAAAAGAAAACAGAAGGAAGGGGTTAGTAAAATGCGCAGAGAATAAAGTATCTTCGAAAGAAATAGTAAAAACCACTGCAAATTGAGTCGAACATTCTCAAATACGAATAAGAAAGAGATGCATGCAGAATATTTTCGAATATGACATATTTCTATCAACTAATAGCAAGTTACAGTGAAACCTCGTTAAACCGTAGTTGACTGGAGCTCAGAAAAACTACGTACTAAACGGTAGTACTGTTTAACTGAAATAGCATGAGATCGCCCACTTACCTGTCGAAAACGGAACTCGGAGAGAGTGCGATGAAAGGGGAAAAAACATGCGGTATTTATTCACGTCGCGCGACAAAAGTGTTATTTTCGTTTGATGCCGCGGCAGCCTAGCACGACGACAGCGGCCTCAAACTTACTGATGCTGCACACCAGCTTTTCAGCCAGCCTCCTCTTCTCGGCAAACACTCGCATGGCAGATTTTGTTGGCGTTACGTATTCTCAGTGTACGCGCGCAATAGTGCTGCAGAAGTCCCGAGGGCCCATTTTCATTGCTGGGTGCCGGAGTTTGGAATAGAGTTATGTTATCGCGCCCCTGTTCTCGTTGCGACGATTGCATTCATTAGGCTGACTTAACGCGTAGCTTCTGCCACTGTCGGGCCTGAATCACCCGTGCTGTCGCTTTCCGTGTCGTCCTTATCACTGTCGCTAGGCAACACTTTGGCAACAACAGAGGCAACGATGGCGAAAAGTCGAACCTCGTAGCCGATACGTCTTCGCGGTCCAGCAGCGCTGCCGAGCAACTTCTTCGCATTCCAAATGCCATACACCGTAGTCAACAGAAGATCCTTGTCGGGTGCCAGCGCCGACTTCTTTGTGTCACGTTCGATAGCACAGACGATGTCTAATTTTTCTTCTATGCTGAGCACCCGACGTCTTTTTTATCCGAGCTTGGGAATGACGCGAGTCCTCGCTTGCACGACGCCATAACGCTCTCTGGCACGGCGTCGAAATGATGCTGACGATGTGGCTTCACGCGCAAACGCACAGGGCGCTTGGAGGCAGTTATTCCGATCTCTGAGGCTTGTTGTTCTGCCGCGCTGCCCGATGGAGACGACGCACCGCCGTGTTTGCGTGACGAAAAGTTGAAATGCTACGTTTTAACCGATGCATACGAAATAAGCTGGTACGGTTTATGCGGATACAAGACACATTATGTTCAATGGCCGCTGAGTCGGGGATTTGACTTTACTACTTTTAAAACGAAACTACTGTTTAAGTGGGTACGGTTTAACGAGGTTTTATTGTAGTTGGTATGAGGCCCGAAATTTATCACAAGTAAGATTATCTTGCAACAGCTTGTAAGTCAACCTCAACTCTCCTGAAATACTCTTAGCCTGCACGCAACGCCTCAGTTTTGCATGTAACTGTTTTAAAGAGTTATTTTGCTTGGATGAGGGACACCTGCATCTCGGCATCAGCCAACGCTTTGCTTTTAGAGTGCAAGCTCCTTCAAAAAAAAAAAAAAAAAAAAAAATGGTCGCATGCTTCCTTTCCTGTTCACTTCTGAATGCGTACGTCCTTGTCTTCTTGTTTTCTTTCGGCTGCTTGTTCGCCACACGGACTATTTGAAGCATCCTCCTGGACAATTGCACAGTCGGTGCTTGATTTTTCGGACTCCCTAGGGGGCCGCGAGAACATCAAAAAAAAAAAAAAAGGATGCATGTCTTCTACAGACCTTAAGGGTTCAAGTTGCCACAGCCACGTCCGAAAAAGCTCTCAAAACCGGCCAGTACACTTATTAGGCATAGTGGTACTTGTACTGTGACAGGAGATGGCGGGTGCACACGTGTATAATTAAGGAATACATACTGCGTCCTGTTACAGTTGCCCCTTCCCACACATGTTGTGCTTTACAGCGTAACTTTACTGTAATGAGGCGAAGCTGATTTTCGGGAACTGGTATTACAGTGAAATCTCGGTACAACGAACTTCAGGGGACCGCGGGAAAATGTTCGTTATTCTGAAAGGTCGTTATAGTGAAAGCCCAAAAATTAGCTATAACAATAGCATTTCAGTAACGCAAGCGTCCTACCTTTGAAACGGTACCTCCTTGAACTCGTTTCTCACACAATGCACACGTGATCGTCAGACAAGGCACATTTATTTGAAATAGTCCGTGATCGTCTTCTGACGGGTGCAGCACAGACTCTGCAGCACGAACGATTCCAGACCGTCCGCATTCTTATGCACGCCTTCGGTCGCTGTGCCGCTTTTGGCTATAAATATGCGGAGTTTTCGCAAGCAGTCCAACGCATCTGTGGCCGACACGGACTCGTCGCGGTCTTCGGGTGCTGCCGTAATGTGCAGCAAGATTCTTGCTGGTGCTTAAAGATTTTCTCCTTATCTTTGAGAATCGTGGCGATCGTCGACCGCGCCACTCCACGTTCTTTAGCCACGACGGATTGTTTCTTCCCGTCATCTATCTCGCGAAGAATCTCTACTCTCTCGCTCAAAGAAAACTGCTTTCGCTTCTTCGCCGTGGTTAGAGTTGTTGAGCTCATGGCAACGCGAACGCCGGCACGCACTTCTAACACAATAATATAACCAGAAGAAAAACAAGATGGACAGGCCTGATACGGGTGACAGCACGCGAACAACTGAGAAAACAAGCAAGAAAAACGTGATGCGTCGTCACCTCCGCAACAGGGAAAAAAAAAAGGCCCACTTCAGCGTTAATTACTACTTTTTTTTTTCTTCTGCTGCACCGTCTCAGGTTTTACGAGCCCATGCTCCCCGCCTCTCCACTCACAAAACCTGGTGCGTCGTTGCCTCCACAACGGAAAAGGAAAAAAAAAGTCTCCGCCCGCATCTTTCTCCTTCCACGCCATCTCAGGTTTTTGCGGGAAGCAAGTTGCAAGCGGCCCGCTCTTCGCGCTGCGTCGTCTGCTAGCTTAGAGCTCCGACTGCCGTGACGGATACACTGAAATCTAAGAATCCTCGCATTTCGGGATATGAGTTCGTAGTACTGAGGTGTTGTTAAGATGACACGGAAATTAAATAACGATCGTTATTCTGAAATGTTCGTTATCTGAAGTTCGTAGTAATGAAATATTTTTACATTGAAACTATAAGCAGTCGGCACGGGATTTCATAAAAGTTCGTTAATCTGAAATGTTCGTTAATGTGGTGTTCGTTGTAACGGGGTTTGACTGTATGCAACACGCCGTGCTTTCCGAATGTCGATGCCAATCGCGATGACCACAAAGGCAGTATCGATGCCATTACTGATAGCGGCGAATTCTTTCAATGAAAAACACGGCACAGAATGGCAAGAAGCTTAGGAGAAGGAGGAGGAATAAACATTTATTGATGAGACAAAAAAAAAAAAAAAATGGCGGAAGGGTGCGGTGCAGGGTGGGTCCCTATTCCAAGACTCCAGTGCCATCGCGACCCGCCCAGCTTGGTCCAAGAGGCCCTTCTGGGCCTCGAGGTCAGCAAGAGCGAGGATGGCCTCCCAGGGCTCCCTTAGCAAGGCGAGTACCAAAGGCGAATTAATGGCATGAGGTCTTTTGGCGCACTCCCATGTTACATGAGGCAACGAAGGCCATGACCCGCACCATGGGCAAGAGTTAGTGTACAAGGTTGGGTTTATTTTGTGGTATCTACCCAAATGTGGGTAGGTATCCGTCTGTATTCTTCTATATTTCTGCGCCTCCTCTACATTGAGTAGCTTGTGTGGTGGGGCATACTGTCGCCGGGTTCTTCGCTGGTGCTCCAGTATATCGCGGACCAGTAAGCGATCGTCTTTTTTATCGTTGTGCGTATCTCCAGCTCGGTTAGTAAAGCCTCGAGCTAGAGTGCGTGCCTGTTCGTTTCCCGAGATACCCTCGTGGCCAGGACACCATAAAATTGCATGATCCTCTTTCAATGTGTCGCCTATGATCTTAAGGGCGACTTGTGGTATGTTGCCTTGTAGATACATTCTGCATGCCACTTGTGAGTCGGACATTATTAAAACTGAGCTGTTTTGTTTTTCCTTGTATGCGATAGCGAGAGCAATCGCCGCTATTTCCACTGTTGCAGTGCACCTAGTGCGTATTGAGGCTGATGTGTGAAGCGTTCCGTGGCGTGTGGGTTGAACTGCCACTATTACATGTCCTTTGCTAAATCTAGCTGCATCAGTATACACTACGTCTTGATTACTGCCGAAGGTTTTCTGAATATGTTTAGCTCTCGCTTGTCTCTTAATACCAAACCTCGAAGCAGCTAGGCCTAGCATTGCCGCGGTGGTGGATACGGCAGCAGGCGGATCTGCATGCGAGTGTGCCAAGTCGAGGCGGTGAGGTTATCAAAATGACGGCGGTGGTGGTTTTGATGAATGCCGTTTCGGGCCTGCGGACACGGCAAAAAGTCCGGAAAGTCGGACGGCGAAGCGTTCTTGTGTCCGAAATTTTAAACGTTCTTATACATTGACCCTATGGGGTACGTAGTTGTGCAGCGAAGCCGTCCGAATTATCTGGCATCTGGAAAGTCAGTCGACTGTACTCTGGCAACTCCTCCAGCCGACACGGCGTCAAAGAATTAGTTACGATTCCTCTCTGTTGCTCTAGCCAGCATTACCGCGACTTTTATTCCCTTTTAATAAAATTACAGCTAATTTTCCCTGATAGAAGCACAAATTCCCCGAGTTTTCCCTGAGTTTTTCCAGGCTACTCAAAATCCCTGAGAATTCCCGGTTTTCCCGGTTGGTAGACACCCTGCATTCCATTCGTGTGTTTTATTATTTCTCTAAACTTCAATTTATCAATTCAATCAACAGATCACACAGATAAGAGATGTTGTCTTAAATAATTCTCGAAGTCACGTGCCCCCACGAGCGATGTCACACTGCGGACACGACCACTAAGCGCAAGTACACGAACACGTCATCGTCCGGCTTGGAGCGCGTTGGCCACAAGGAGAAGGAAAAATGGCATTCAGTTTGAAATTGCAGATCTTTCCACAATGCGTAGTGATGTAATACTGTGCAGACACGATCGTTATTGTGCAATGTATGCTTTGTGCTTGTGAGCTCAAAATGGCCAGCCCTGGTGAGAAGCCCTTTAGCTCTTTGAGGGCCAATGACATAAATATACGGCGCCGCAAACAAGTCCAAAAATAGTCGCTGACGCATATTTAAGGCGCCGTCTGTACGTTTAAAAAGCGCGCCAATTTCCAAACTTTTTCTTTTCTATCATGTGCCGCCACTCTGCGGGAATACAGGGACAGGGAATTATTTTCGCGTGCCTCCCTCTCTCAGTTTTCGTTGCATGGCTCGTTTGAGTGCCAATTTGCTCCCGCGCGTCTATATACAACTGACACATTAGCGCGCACGCGCGGGCGGCAGTTCGGGTTTTGTTCCACGGGCAGTTTCGGCTTCTTGCACTTGCAAAACTGATGGCTATCTCATTACTAATCGCACAAAGGGCGACCGCCTTTCTCTCGCTCGTTTAGTGCACACAGGGGTGCGCATAGGAAGGGTGCCGCAGTGCATGCATTTCCGTTGCTTTTCTTTTTTTTTTTTGAACACTGGCGAAAACTAACTGCCTCTGTTTGGCAATAAGATGAAGATTAGCAGAAGTTTGTCACACGTTGTGCTTTTGTGACGGGCACACAACCACAGTTTTCTTGAGTGCGTGCACCTACGCAGTTCGTTTACACTATGGATGTACATATTAGTGTAAGAGCAGGAACATTTGATTGAGTGTTGCGAAATATTCTCGTGTGCATATTTTCAAGGCCTTGAAATATGTGTATAAAAAAGCATGAAATTTTTCCTTTTTATTGTTGTTATTCATGAATGAAGAGTACATATACAGTCGCCGACTGATTTGCCCGACTCTGAAAATTCGAACATGCTCGATTATTCGGTTTGCTTCGCGGCACTGCCATTCTCCCCATAGACCATAATGTATAACTTCCGAAAGTTCGGACGCCTTGCAACCTCTCGTCTGATCTTTCAGACACTCCTTGAGCCAACTCGACCGAGAGCACCAAGCACCGACTCTGACCATTGCATGGTTCGACTTGCTGAACGCCGTTTTTGTTTTGAACGAAGCCCCCTTACTGCCCCACGAAGTGGCGCTACTGCAAATCCCTGCTCGTCATCATCGTTTCTGCCTGGTTTGTAGCTACAGCAGTTCCGGTCTCAGCTTAATATGCCATGTCAAGACAATCCAGCAGCTGATTTGTTTGTTTCTTCATGCACGACGCTGTGAGTAGGCCAGGTATTTCGTTTGAGCGACTGATGTCGGCGTGACGCCGTGGTGATGTTTGCTTTGTGTGCTGTGTCGAGGTTGCAGTGATGCAACGCGGCATACGGAAACATCGCGTCAAGTGTCTAATGGGGCCCACAGTGCCAGCGCATACTGTGCTGGGGAATGCCAGCAAGCGGGTGCCTAGGATATGTGCCTAGGACGCCTAGGATATGTCGCCTTCCGATGTGCTCCCTACTGACGCCGAAAATGCTCTGCCGAGACCTGCGCAGTGGTTGATTGCGATTCCGGACACCGTCTCATCTGACAGTTTCACAGGTGCTTATACTGCTGTATTGACATGAGCAGAGCTCGACGACGGCGAGATCATTCGTCAGGTTTCTGCTGCACCGCCGCACGATGACTCCGAGTCGGAAGATAACGCACCATGTGCTGTGCTGCCGTTGCATGCGGAGCGTGTACAAGCAGTGACTGTGCTTTCAGCCGCCTATAGTGACCATACGACCATCTCCGAGGTTAAGGCTTATCTGATTGCGCGTAAAAGGAGCAGCGTGCAACGGCGCATTCACGATTTCTTCACGCCTACTGCCGAGCCCGAATAAGTGCGTGGAAATAAAGGAATTTTTTTTTCTTAATCTGCTTTTTCGGACACCTGTTTATTCGGACATTTCCGCAGTCCCTGTGAGGTCCGAATAAATGGTCGGCGACTGTTTACCAATGCAAAATATTTTTTTCTCACTTTATGGTCACCCTACAATAATTGCGGTAATTTTTTTCGTATCAAGTCCCTAAGAGGAATCAGAATTTGCAATAAAAAATTGACCCTGAGCAGTCGTATATGGCAAAAAAAATCAACCCTCAAAGGGTTAAGCTATTTAAGCTCTTCCTTTGAGTGATGCAGCTTGAAGTGCATGCGTTTGGGTTGGGACTGGAATAAATATCGAATAAAGCAATATTTTGAGTAAAGCAATTTCGTTATAACGAGCGATTACCGTATATGGTATTTAGGGTGCCTTCTTCTTCGTACTGATTTTCGGGGTAGATTACACTGACCCTGCATCGTTCTCCGTGTACCTTTGTATGCATCTTCCATAGGATGGTCACTCCTGAGGTTCTCGTTGTTTTCTCTTGGAAATTTCAACCAGCATGTTGAGGATGTGGGGTACTCTTACACGAGTATTAAGCGTCCAAAGGGGATCATGCAGACGCCCGAAAGAAATGTCTGAATTAAGTGAATGTCGAATTATCGAGGGTAGCAAGAAAAACAAATGCTTACTACGTTAACACGCCTTTATTTACTGAGTGAACAAGTAAATCCCGCTTCTATTCTGCACAAAAGCAGTGCGGAAGTTGCAATCCTCATCATCTCGTAACGTCGTTCGCAGCGCAACCGCGGCGTGCGTCTTCATATGAGGCACAGTTTTCGCTACCGTGAGCACATGTTGATTATTTTTTCACCAGTGCCACCGCCCAGCGCGATGCCACCGCCCATCGCGCCCGTGCTCTTCATCCTCGACAGCTTCACAATGAGTAAAAATGAAACTACTGTTTGCCGCAACCGCCGTGGATGAAATCGCGGCCGTTGTCGATGTGATCATGGAGGGCGATCTTGCCGTTCTGAAGGCGCATGGCCGCACATGCACTGATTCAATACGAAACTACCGTTGGCAGCAACTGCGGACGAAACTGAGGTCACTATCAATGCGATTATAGATGGTGACTACACAGTTATGAAAGCACACGGCCGACGCGTATTAAGAGTCAAAACGAAACTACTTTTTGCTGCAACTGCTGCGGACGAAATCGCGGCCGCTGTCGACGCAGTCACGAAGCCACACCTCCAATGCGGTGTTATGAGCGGCGGTAAATGCAAGAATAAAGACTTTAAAGGCTTAGATAGCCACAAAGCGTTCTGGCGTTGCTGTCATTCACATAAGATTTCCACTAACGACTAAAGCACTGCGAACTCTGCCATTTTGTTTTGATGGATGCTAACGCCGTTTTTGCCATTTTGCTTCACATTTGCGGCACTCCATGCTTGCCGAGCTCCTGGAGTTCTCCAAATTAACCGATGTGCGCTCAATGCGTCCAAATTAACGTGAGTTTCATTAAAGGGCGAGTCCGAATTGTCCGATTTTCTGAATTAGCGAGGTTTTATTGTATATTAATATTATGTTTGCCGAGCAATAAGAGGTTTTCAGTCAGGGCCTGGATCAGACGGAATCCATCTTATTCTTGGATTCCCTTCCAGTGGAATATGACCCACATTATCATTCTGGCTATGTTGGTCCTCGTGGTTCTCATGGTGCGGATCGTACGTGATGCCTTGCAATCTTGTTGTACCCAAAAGCTTAAAATGCAGGCTTTGGTAACCTCTTGAATTGTCTGATCGTCCACCTGGATGTGCACGATCCCATTTGATTTCTAGCATATGCCATGCACTCGTATTAATTCTGACTTTTGGGGGGCACAGGAGGGGCCCCTCTCTCTCACGTGATTGTATTCTACGTTCGCCATGGTTTGGAGTGTAATCTTTTTCTCGTAGGGTCCCGTGTGCTGCCCAGAGGGTAACATCACCTTGCATATACAGTATATCCAGTTGGGGTATCCTGTCTTACCTTAAGGCCAGACTGCACAGTGCCAGATTAAATAATAATGGTGAAATGATTGCCTATCGTGGCGTGCCTTTGTTCAGCATTGTTACGAGTTTGGATTGAATACTTCCTATGCAAATTTTTTACATACGGTCTGTTATGAGGGACTGCACATAGGAGAATATTCTTTCCCTGCAGATAATCCACTGTAGCTCGCCCAAGATAGTGGTGCAAGGTATACAGTTGAAAGCGTCCCTCAACTTTAGGAGAAGAATCAGGTGCTCTTCGCCTTGCGAAATGTTTCCCAGCATCTCCTCCTGGAACAGGAGGTAGGCGGCAAACTGTGTTGTAAGGCCCTCCCTGAAACCTATCACTGTATCGTGGAAAAAACCGTTATCCTCAATATTAATTATGCAGCAGTCTTTGTACCACTATCTCGAATAGCTTACCCATACAGGACATGAGTGATATCGGGCGCAAGACCTCAATGGGGGTTTCCTTCCCTGGTTCCAGAATTGTTGCAATTCAAGCCTATTTCAATTCCGGTAGAACTGTGCCTTTCTCCCAGCATTTCTAGTTGAAGATTTCCGTTATTTGGTCAAGAGCTGCTCCATACATATTCCTTAATATGCCGTTAGTCACTTGATCTTCCCCTGTTGCAGTGCTCCATTTCACATCCTGTGCCACTGCGTACACTTCTGCCCGAGTGATGTGTGCATCCAGGTCAATGACTGTGGGGCTATACGGTCTGTGGGCTTGGACGAGCCCATCTACCTTACCCACGTACCACTCCACCAGCTTGGTGACCAGATTGTGCTAACTACCTTCCTAACTGTCTACAATGTGCTGAATCATACTATTAATTTTGATTTTTGTGCCTCCAGAGTTTAGTCCACATTTTTGTGGTTCCCAAGGTATTCCTGAAGGTCCCACAGAACGTTAACCATTCTTCTTTCGCTAACCTCTCCGCATAGTTGTCTGCTTCTTCCACCAGTTATGCTATCCTTTCCTGAAGTTGGCGGCTGAGCCTTTGCCTTTTCCTCTTCTAGTGAAGTGAGGTTTTGTCTTTTGTCTTACAGGCCCACCAGGTGGGCGTTCACCCTGGGTGCCTCCTCAGTGTGAGCCATCCATTTAGGGGCCTGCTTGTACGCATTCCTTACTTGTTCCACCCATCCCTTCATGTCCTTGGATGAATCTCTCTGTGTCTGACAGAGCTGTCTGTATTTTTTGCGAATCGGTAAGCTTTGTTTGCCCGAGGATGCATCGAATTTTAGGTAATGAAAGCAATGTCGCAGTATCAAGGTCATTTACTTAGTTCTCTTCTAACCTCGATCATTTTGCGTCCTAGATGTTGAATGCAATCGTGAGATCTGGTGCTGTATCCCTACTCACGCTGTTGCCTGTTCACATGAGGACTGCTCGGTGATTTTCCACCTTGAGGCCAAGGTCTTCGATGGCTTGCTCTACATTACGGCCCTTCAGAAAGTCTTTTGCGTAACCCCACTGTGTATACGAGGCATTGAAGACCCCACCCCCAGGAGTCTACCATTGTGGCCCGTTGTATGTTTGGCTTCAGTTTTTCGGCCATACAAGGCCGAGCCTCTGCTTTTGGGGGGAGGGGGGCGGGGGGCTGAGAGTGGAATATTTTGCGCTGTGACATCTCTGCTCACCAGTGTCACAATGCTGGAGTTTGGGGGGTCCCTCAGGGTGTAATAGCCTAGCATCTTGACGGGGCTACGTTTGGGACTGTTGTTCAAAAAATTAGAGATCAGACTGCTAGCAAAGCTTCTGCGGAAGGTTAACTTGTAATCAACTAAACGCTTTTGTGTGAGTGAAAACTCATGACGAGAAGAATTTCTCAAGAAACGTGTAAATATGCTGCTGAAACACTAATTAATAAACAGCACCCATTGTGGAAAAAATAAAGTTGCACAGGATATTATTCCAATAGAATATCCAAACATGCTCTCTTGAGAATGTGCTATGTTTGAGGCAAAGCAGCACAAACATCAGAGCGGAAAACTTAGACAACCCAAGAGAAGCTCCCAGGTTTTAAATTCCAGTCATTTAAAATTTATGTAGGAGAGTCGACCAAGGCGCAAATGTTGCCGATTGTGGAAGTGGTAAGAGTACTGGGGGCCAGTTTCAATGGTACTTCTTGCCAAAGTTTTAGTTTATCAAGATTCTTTATATGCCAGAAATTGCAAATCTGACCGAAAGTTAAGCTGCAGTCTTCATTTCATACAGAGCACGGTGATGCTTGTGGAAGGCTTCCGACGGCAATATTTCATAATGTGTCGAAAAGGTGCCCATCAAATTAATGGATATTTTTGGGCCCGGTAACGAAAGGGAACTATCATATTGCTGCTTTCATTAATTTCGCGAATTTCAAGCCCGTGCATGGGCCACAAATCACAAGTCGCTTATGATGAGTAATACCACAACTGGCTCATGCACCCTTTCTGAAATGTCTGCGACAACTGCCAACTTCATTAGCTTACTGTTTTTCATGGTATGCCCATTCGCCTCCATTCCACCCTGCAAAATGGATGTACAGCAAAGCTGCTCCCAACGTTGAGCACCACCACCACCACGAGCAATATACATCACGCACGCATACATGCTGAAGCGCAGCATACATTCTCATTTTTCTAGGCCCTCCACCAAGCGCAAGTGCCAATTCTGAGCCATAAAATTCTGAAGGCATTATGTTTTACCTAAAAAAAGTGCACACTTGCAATGGGTACGTAGTGACCATCTGATATTTTGGACATGAGGAGGACCTAAAACTGTCAGTATACCCCGGCTGCCCAAGGAAACAACCTTTACAGCCTACAAATTATTCTCAGTGTTTCAGTTTAGTAAAATAACGTCAACCTAAAATTTTGTGACATTTGATGTCAGCATATTTCATGACCACTTGCTAAACACTATTTCACATGTTCTCTGTGTACTGTGTACCACCATCCAACTTTTCTATGGATAACTTCAGTGGTACAGCTGAGCTGCCACTGTCACTCAGTCTTTCACGGTATGTCTTAACCAGAGTAGGTACTTACCATAGTTGTCAGACTGACCCTCAGGTTCAGCCCCTTCGTTGAAGGTACAGCTGAAGTAAAGTTTCTTTCCACCGCGCTCAATTTCGACGGTAAAGTTGGGCTTGGATTTCATCTGGAAATGAAAAACAAACCACATGGTGCAACTGTGATGTGAAGATGCCGTAACTCACAAGGTAAAGACTGCATCTGATGAGCATGTGTTTGTGTGGGACATCATGAAACTATGCTGTGCACAGCAAAAATGCTGCCCCTTTTCCTAGTGCTTCCAAGCAGTTGCTCACTTGCTCAGAATAGTCTAGCAGGCATTTTAGCGAACGTAATTAGCTGTTACCAGAATTCATAACAGAAACACCCCACGAAAAGAGCAAAAATTTGTCAATGCGCAATTCCCAATAGGCCTATCATTGTCTAACTTGCTGCCTTTCTTACCATATTTGTTTAATTTTCAGCGGCAGAAGTTTCTAGTCCAGCCTTTAAAAAAAAGAAAAGAAACATTGGCAAATAAGTTTACAAGGTATCCCGAAATCTTGCTATGACAGCAACCATTACTTATGTTAACCATTCTGCCACATAATGGCAGACAGCACAGTGTATGACAAAATATATTTCAAAAGGGGTCATGAACTAGTTCTTATAGAAGTCGAGAAATGCATTTAATATTAAAATAGACTATTTCAGAAATACTTTGCAGCAAAAAATATGTCAATGTGCTTGGCAGAAGTGGAGATATTGGCAATCGAAGATTGCCTACGATCCCCTTCTCGGTGCTCCCGGTCCTTATTCAATGCATTGCATTGCGAAGGGTATGGCAGAGCGGGGCCCACAACGTTCCATCTACTGAACTTCACCGTGGCACACAGTTCAAATTTCATTTTGGATGTTCAGATGCCACCAGTACTTGCTATTTTGGCACCTCGACACGCCATACCCAGAGGCTAACCCTCAGCATATGGTTGAGTTTACGGTATTTCGCCACTTTACTGTGCTAGTGCACTAGATAGCTACAGACAGCCATTCTAGCACTGAGTGACATGAGTAGCACTAGCACATTTCCTTTCACAGTTATCCCTATGACAATCACGCAATTTCCAAGGGTAGAATAAGCTTCACTTTCATGTTTGCTCCTACAAACAGGCCAGCAGCGCGCACACTGGCTAAGGATTCCTAACATAACGAACTTCGACCATGATGGTGACACACCTTGAGGATGAGCATCTTGGGAAGCAGACGACTTGTTTGTCAAATGTTGGCACTGAAGCCTTGACTTATGCCACCCACAGCATTCAGAGCAGGCTGTTCTTTTCAGCAAGCTGCAGTGAGTGTGCTTGTCGCAGCACCGTAGCAGCCATGGTATCTACGCTACACTGCGAATGCAGCTACATGCAAATGCACAACAGGGCTAGAGTGTGCGCTTGCAGTCATGTGCTCCAGTCTGGCTGTGCTATTTGGTGTGAACTAGCTTGGTCCTTCACTAGCTTGACCAATGGATAGTAGCCACATCAAAAGTGTGCATCCAAAGCAAAGCTTGCCAAGGCGTCTAGCCAGGAGCGCCCATGAGTGAGCACGCGCTGGCAAGCTTACGCCTCGTCAGTCCTTGTTTAGTGTGGTTTGAGCCCATCATGCTGGTAACGTGCATGCCGTTCCCGACTTGGAAGTACCGGGCTTGCAGTGTTTAAGAAAGGAAATGCGGGCTATACAGATGATGATTATTGTTCTGTGGCAAATATACACCCCAGTGGGCGCAACTGTTTTCAGAGTGCAGTGCAGGGGCCCTGCATGGAATGCGATCATCCGCGCATGCAGTCAAGAATACAATAACAAATAAGAGAGCTTCACAATATATACATGCTCACTCGTTCATGGCTGTAAATTGCTATAGAGTAGCATAGCCCCTTACGAATTTAAAGGCACCAAAGTAACAATTCGATTGAGCGCATGCCGATGGTAGAATACAGCTTGCTTAATCTGGTTATCCAAGGCAAGGAAATTCCCAGTGATAACTCGGAAGAAAATATTTTATTTTCAACACACTGCTTACGCTAACAACTCATTTTTTTTCAGGTGGCTTAGAATCCATTTAAAACAAACCATTTTCAGTCATCGATGATGTTTTGCTACGCGACACACCTGAGTGCTCTTTTCGCGAAAACAAAAAAACATTTTGTTTAAATAGTTTACAAGCAGTTCAAACAGAATATTGCCAGCCTCTGCTAAGCGATGCGCCTGAGCTTCAGGTGCTTCTTTTCATGGGAAGATGGTCTCCCTTTGTTCAGTGCCTTCGTGTAGAAGTGCAAGCAGGTGACCAAAAAAAATTTTGTAACCTGGTTGGTGAGGTTGGGGCCATGCTGTGCACAGCCTAGCATGGAGTCGATTTTTTGTAGGTAGGAGATAAGCTCTTCCAACCTTTCACTGTGCAGCTCGTTGTAACTGAACCACATCGAAAAAGTAGTTTCAAGGGAGGGTGTCTACATATGAGAAGAGCTTCTCAGAAGGGCACATGAAGCCCCGCAGAACTGTTCGTCGCCTTCGTTGGCGGAAACAAGGAGCTCATCGAAGCATTCCTTGCACACAGTCTTCATGGTTGTTTTGCATGCAACATACTCTGCCATGTAGAAGACTAGCCGTGAGTTGCTCATCTTTTTAGGGTACTCATGGTCGGGGAGCATTGTGGACTTCTTTATCATGTGAGAAGTTCCTTCTACCTTCCCACTATGGCTTGCATCCTCACCACTGAGGAGGAAGGTCAGATTGCCCCCTTCACAGTTGCCACTGCTGGGAGCTTTAACGAAGTAAAAACTGAGGCAGTACACGATGAGCAAGAATTGGGCAAAAGTGGGGTGGTCGTTGCAACCAGAAAATTGTCTAATGATACCAAAAAATTTCTCGAGGCAGTCTTGGCTCAGCTGGCACGTCAGCAGCTACTTAAGGCCGAGCTTCTCACAACGGTACTTCATATATCAAGCGTGGCCTGAAGGGTGATTCTTAGCCCCTTGGCAGTGGTTGCTGAAAGAAATCCGGTTGCTGAAGTTCCCACATGAGCCTCCCATTGGTTTAGGTAGTCTAATACATCTCTGATGTGCCTTTCATGTGCAGAGTCACGTTTCAACCCTTCAGATGAAATCCGTGCTGCCATTGCTTTTACTAGCTTCCACATCAGCAGAAGAAAGGCTTGAGTTGGCGTGGGATGACCCCAGTGCTCCTTTATTTGCTTCTTGTAGAAAAGCAGGCCCCAAAGCACCTGCGGACTGAGAATGTGCAATGCGAGGTTTACCTTCATCTTTTCAAAGTTGTTAGGGCTCACGTGAGCAAGAGTGATCTTCGGCACCACTTTAAGGGCAAATGGACACTTATCCTCTTTGTGTGCTGCTCTGATGTGCTCAGTATAAACGGAACATTGAGGTATTTTGTACCTTGCTTTAAGAAGGCCATTTCAAACATATTTTATCAGGTGTGGAAAATCCGAAACAAAGAAGCATCTTCTAGTGTCAACAGGATGTAGTGCAGATGCCTCTATAGACGTTGGGGAGCCAGAAATCCCCAAAAGGCGCCACACACTGAATGGTTCCATGAAACTCCATCTGCCGTGATATAATTCACTTTCAGCTCAGCCTTTTCTGCAAGCAACATGGCTTCTATTAAAATCTTGCACAAAAGCGCAGCCTTAACATTTCCCGTGGAAGCGAAAACTCCGAGTATCTGGTGTCAGGAACCAGTGAAAGACTGAAACATGATCACGAGACCATGATCGCAGGGAAGATGTTTGTTGTTTTCCAGTGTGAATTTTCCAAAGTCCACCAGGCCTTCCACTTTCCCACCGGTGCCAACGTTCAAGAACTCTGACAGCTTCAATTTGTCCACAATCAGGTTGTCGTGGCATTTGAATTCCTCTATGGATTTTGTTTTTCTTTCAATCCCTGTGATAATAGGGTTGAAGCGAAACCCATTCTTGTATTTCCGCATGTGAACCTTCTAACAGCTTCTGCTTGGGAGGATGAGTATGCCTTGCCGCCAAATATTCTCGTAGAGCCTTGGGCTTTTCATTCGCATTATTACGCAATCCAGCAACCAGTCCGGATCGTACTACATACCTTTTGTTGATTTGCGGTGAGCGGCTTGATAGCATTGCATAACCGCAAGTCTTTGCTTCGGCAGAAGGGCTTGTAACCGGTGTGCGAGGATGCCCTCTTCAAGTTCTGCACTTTGCCTCTTCAGTTTCTCAATAGTTTGAGTGTAAAGTGACACCTTGGCTTTCAGCCGGCAAGTGGCTTGTGCGTGCGCTCTTCAACGCTTTGAAATTGCTGCAGCAGAAAAAGAAACGAGCGCTACTTCCCACAGGTCAGGGTGCGTGGCTTTACTGAAGCAGCAGAGCCAGCGCTACTCACACCGGGCGACGTGTAAATGTCAGCGTGCGCCCCCTCGCGGCTCCCCTGTCGGCAGCTTCCCCCATAGGCGCTGCGTGCTGCTCGCCACACTTCCCCGTTCTAACCACTGCGGTTGAGGAGCTCACCACCACGGGGTCTAGGATGGCGGAGTTCGATATATCCATTTTACGTCCGACCCCATTCGAAATAAAAAATAAAAAATGCATGAAATTTTTCAGGTGATATAGAAGGTGTTTGATATATGCAATCATTTGATATATCCGTGATCGATATATCAAGGTTTGACTGTATTATGATTTGCAACACGGTACGACCAGACAGTGTAAAAAAAATATTATGAAGTGAAACCTCGGAGGATGTTCCAAATTTAATCACCACTACGTTCGTGTTCTCTTCTGCTTTGCCTCTCCAGGTCAGTGAGCATGCATTGCAATTGGTCCCCCGAGTTACTAAGCAAGGCAATATCATCAGCGAATCGCAAGTTACTAAGGTATTCTCCATTAACTTTTACCCCCAATTCTTCCCAATCCAGGTCTCTGAATACCTCCTGTAAACAGGCTGTGAATAGCATTGGAGAGATTGTATCTCCCTGTCTGACGCCTTTCTTTATTGGGATTTTGTTGCTTTCTTTATGGAGGACTACGGTGGCTGTGGAGCCGCTATAGATATCTTTCAGTATTTTTACATACGGCTCGTCTACACCCTGATTCCGTAATGCCTCCATGACTGCTGAGGTTTCGACAGAATCAAACGCTTTCTCGTAATCAATGAAAGCTATATATAAGGGTTGGTTATATTCCGCACATTTCTCTATCACCTGATTGATAGTGTGAATATGATCTATTGTTGAGTAGCCTTTACGGAATCCTGCCTGGTCCTTTGGTTGACAGAAGTCTAAGGTGTTCCTGATTCTATTTGCGATTACCTTAGTAAATAGTTTGTAGGCAACGGACAGTAAGCTGATCGGTCTATAATTTTTCAAGTCTTTGGCGTCCCCTTTCTTATGGATTAGGATTATGTTAGCATTCTTCCAAGATTCCGGTACGCTCGAGGTCATGAGACATTGCGTATACAGGGTGGCCGGTTTCTCTAGAACAATCTGCCCACCATCCTTCAACAAATCTGCTGTTACCTGATCTTCCCCAGCTGCCTTCGCCCTTTGCATATCTCCTAAGGCTTTCTTTACTTCTTCCGGCGTTACCTTTGGGATTTCGAATTCCTCTAGACTATTTTCTCTTCCATTATCGTCGTGGGTGCCACTGGTACTGTATAAATCTCTATAGAACTCCTCAGCCACTTGAACTATCTCATCCATATTAGTTATGATATTGCCGGCTTTGTCTCTTAACGCATACATCTGATTCTTGCCAATTCCTAGTTTCTTCTTCACTGTTTTTAGGCTTCCTCCGTTCCTGAGAGCATGTTCAATTCTATCCATATTGTACTTCCTTATGTCAGCTGTCTTACGCTTGTTGATTAACTTCGAAAGTTCTGCCAGTTCTATTCTAGCTGTAGGGTTAGAGGCTTTCATACATTGGCGTTTCTTGATCAGATCTTTCGTCTCCTGCGATAGTTTGCTGGTATCCTGCCTAACGGAGTTACCACCGACTTCCATTGCACACTCCTTAATGATGCCCACAAGATTGTCGTTCATTGCTTCAACACTAAGGTCCTCTTCCTGAGTTAAAGCCGAGTACCTGTTCTGTAGCTTGATCTGGAATTCCTCTATTTTCCCTCTTACCGCTAACTCATTGATCGGCTTCTTATGTACCAGTTTCTTCCGTTCCCTTCTCAGGTCTAGGCTAATTCGAGTTCTTACCATCCTGTGGTCACTGCAGCGCACTTTGCCGAGCACGTCCACATCTTGTATGATGCCAGGGTTAGCGCAGAGTATGAAGTCTATTTCATTTCTAGTCTCGCCGTTCGGGCTCCTCCACGTCCACTTTCGGCTATCCCGCTTGCGGAAGAAGGTATTCATTATCCTCATATTATTCTGTTCTGCAAACTCTACTAATAACTCTCCCCTGCTATTCCTAGTGCCTATGCCATATTCCCCCACTGCTTTGTCTCCAGCCTGCTTCTTGCCTACCTTGGCATTAAAGTCGCCCATTAGTATAGTGTATTTGGTTTTCACTCTACCCATCGCTGATTCGACGTCTTCACAGAAGCTTTCGACTTCCTGGTCATCATGACTGGATGTAGGGGCGTAGACCTGTACAATCTTCATTTTGTACCTCTTATTAAGTTTCACAACAAGACCTGCCACCCTCTCGTTAATGCTATAGAATTCCTGTATGTTACCAGCTATATTTTTATTAATCAGGAATCCGACTCCTAGTTCTCTTCTCTCCGCTAAGCCCCGGTAGCACAGGACGTGCCCGCCTTTTAGCACTGTATATGCTTCTTTCGGCCTCCTAACTTCACTGAGCCCTATTATATCCCATTTATTGCCCTCTAATTCCTCCAATAGCACTGCTAGACTAGCTTCACTAGATAACGTTCTAGCGTTAAACGTTGCCAGGTTCATATTCCAATGGCAGCCTGTCCGGATGTAAGGATGTTCTGGAGCATGTGATCCAAACAGTAGGATGGCAACTGTATTCCAAAGGCTACTCTCAAATCAAAACGATTTATCAAATATTGAAATTGCACCAAAGGTCTTCAGAAAAAATAACCACCTAGGATAGCTTTAAATTTATGAGAACTGTCTGGAGAAATTCTTGTTTTTTAATATTAACTCAGAAGGATCATTTTATGCCAAACGCCCTAACCATGAACCCAACCCTCTTAAATTTCTATTTCTAAAATTGTGGCCTATTACTAGACCTGGGAAATGCATTACTGATATTCAGCACAAAGAAGTGTCACAAATTTTTTCTGTGTCCGAACAACATTCTGCACTCCACAATAAAAGGCAAGACTGATGTACATGAAAAAAATAGCACGAATTTATGCTTTAATTTCACAAGTACAAGAATGTTTCACGAATAATTTCGAGAAATTACACTTGATACGCACCTCCTATTATAGGCCTTCATTTTATTTTTGCTGCTTCATTGTCGAAGCAAAATGCACAATTTGGGGAATGTTTTTTCTTTTTCATAAAAAATTGTGCTTAGTCCAATGTCATTTTATTATCTTTTATTGCTATTCTTATACATAGATAATTGGCTAAAATTGCTTAGACATGCAAACAATATGCAATGTAGAAAAACAGTCCCAAATTTAATAAAGCAGCCATAAATTATACGACAAGTTCAGCTGGAATTTACGTGTTGTTTTATTCCCTCTAAAAATAGTGATAGCGCATTTGGCAGCAGGGCATGTAATATAACCTGTTTGAGGGAGTTTGATTATTCAGTATCCTTTAGCATGGGAAAAACATTTTCGAAGTTGTGTTCCACTTCACCAACACAGTGTCAATCCCTGCAATGTCATGGCGTTTTTAATGTAAAAGCCCTGCAGGATTGCTGAATGCTGCAGGGGGGGGAGGGTATTCTGTAAGAGTCCACGTAGTGGACCGCCCATTTCGGCCGCTGCTGATTGGATGCAGCTGTTCGAGATAGGTTACGAGCGGCCCTAGCCAACCGGCAGCGGGCGAAATGGACAGTCCACTGGGTGGACTTTTGCAGAGTATCCCCCTGGATTGATTTCACTGGACTGCAACACAGTTTGTCCTATTGCGTCTTTAACTAATAAATACTGGCCGTTATTTTATCGGCTACTAATATGTGGTGAACCCAACCGAAAGAAAAAAGAAAGCAGCACAGTTTGTCATTGCCATGTTCTCTACAGGTGATATTTGTGCATGCTGCTTGTAAGTATGCTCCAGCACAATGCACGCTGTATTTCACTGCACTACAAGCTCCACATGCCAACTGTACCACACTAGGGTTGTGCGACTTGCCAGTGCTGCACGTAATTTTAACAATAAATTTCTTCAATGTGGCAACTGAGGAATAAATTTGCAGGAATGCTTACTTGGGGTTCTACAAAGAGCCTAAATGCTTTATGTGGTGAGAGACCTAGATGAGTGCTTATCTAGGGCAGTTTACTTAAACATTTTCCAAGACATAATTCAATTTTTTAAACATTTCCCGACTATACGATGCCTTTCCTAAGTGCCCAGAATTCCCTAGACTTTTCAAGGTTTTCCAGGTCGCTAGACACTCTGAAGTTTACATGTTTGAAGTATCTCAAAACAGCATAATTTTGCATACTACACAATTTAGGCAACTCTTGCTGCTAGATTTTTCATACTAAGGAACCTTTTCCACTATGCCATTACAACAAAAAAACCTTGGTCCATCTTTCCCACATTGCACCACAAAGCTTTGATACTTGTGCATACGTATTTCTCATTTTGATTTTTGTTGCCACCTCGAGTTTCTGAAGCAACCACAACAGTGAACCAGACTTTTAGGTAGCTAAATTTGATGTACCTCCTGGAATAAACACAGGCTGACGAAAGATGGCCAGTTTGTGTCAACAAAAGGAGGAGCTTAACTGAAAGTCTTTGGTACCCTTTCACACAAGCAACCTTCTTGATAATAGAAAGAGTTTGATTAAGGGACTGTGATGTGTGCCTGACTTTGGCATCTGCATGTGATCATTGTGAGGACAACGGCAAGGACATACATAAGATTTCAGACAATAGAAAAACAACACAAAGTGTCAGTGAGAGGAAACCTAGCTGATGTTTTAAGAATGAAGAAGAAAAGAAAGAAGAGCAGACGCTTCAGCAATGGCAATGACTAAAATCTGGCATGGAGTGCAGAGGCATGCGTTTGTAGGGCTATACGGACCCTGACGCACAAAGCCACCTAGCCACTTCGAAGCTTCCTCAAGGGCCTGGTCACGGTGACAGTGACATACCTTGAAGGCAGCTTAAGGATAAGGCAGCTGACATACAGAGGAGCATGACAGAAGGGTGCCAAGACCATGGTAAGCAAGACCATTTACTCAGCCACCTCTACCCTACTCTGATGGCATGGCAATGTGTGGCCAATGGCAGCACAATGGCCAGGCTCAATATGTTTGGCCAATGGTGATGCAACCCATGCACTCAGGTTGTTTAAACGTTGCTACATCAACCACACAGTGAGAGCAGCATTCCGGGCTAGTTGGTAATCCATTGCTTAAGTGATATTGCGCGACATAAAAACGACACGGACGTGAAAGAAGACGACACACCAAGCTTGGTGTGTCGTCTTCTTTCACGTCCGTGTTGTTTTTATGTCGCGCAATATCACTTAAGCAACAACACAGTCTCAATCTTTGTTGACAACTGCAGCCACAAATTCAGACTGACGACTACTTTCATTTATTTTTCCATTTAGAGTTGAATGAATTGTTATTGCTTGGATGAAGTAACTTACTAATGCAATGCACTGCACATTTATGGCTTTCTGCCTTTTATTTTTTCCTCGTTTCTGACGAAGCTTTCCTTTGAATGCAAGTGCTAATTTTTATGTGTTGTCAATAGATTCGCCAACCAGCTGATACAGTGAGTTCATTAACCTTGCAACTATTAAAATGACACTAAAAGGTAACAACAAATTATTATTCCTTTGACAGAAAAATCTAATCACTGGAATAACCCAGGCCAGCCTTCAGTTTTTAGAATTTCTCACTAACTTTAAAATGCAATGTTTTTTAAGAGTAAGCAACTATCTAGACCCCGGAAGATGGTGTCGTAAACCATCACATCACAGCAAAGTGACGTAGAAACTTCGAGGTGGCGCTGCCATTTATCTTTCATTCTCATAATTCCTTACATATTAAGGTAAGATAGGGTAATATTTCAGACGCATAATTTAATTAAACAACTAAACATAAATGGAAGCTTTAGCTTGGGGCCAATTCCTGTTACCCTACTCAAATATACCTATTAAACGCTGAAATGCCGTCAAGAGAAACCACTGGGCTGATTTGAATAAGATGTACTGCATTTGAGAAAGTTAAGTTCTAGCAACTGTAACAAGCAGAATTTTTTTTTAATTTGCAGGAAACCAAGCTTAAGAGTGTATAACTACACACTAGAAGCACATATCGCAGTTATGTAAACTGCACCTGTTAGAGCATCTAAAGCCATGCCTGCCAACCTCACGAGATAAAAAATTGGCAGACAGTTTATTCGCGCCAACGGGGGAAGGGAGGGGGGTGCATTCACTGTTCAACTTCCGATGGGAACGGGGGTGGGTGGGGGGGTTTCGTTCAAACTTTCAGGCAGTGTTCGAAGAGCCCTTTTGCAGGACGCTGCAGTAGCAGACTTTGATCAGTTCAAAAATTTGTCAGAGTAGCTTTGCTCAAAACATGGTCCAGACTGATGCCCCTTCACTAGCAGCAGGTGTTGGATGGTTGTGTTGAACTTTGGTCAGCGGAACTCAGTCCTAGTTTTTCGTACAGTGCTAAAAATCCTCTCACACTCCGCGTTGCTATGCGGTATCACGAGTAAATAAAGGATCACCTTAGCAACTCGGTCAAGCATGTTTTCCATCAGTGTTTTTCATTTTTCCAACCACAGACCGCTGTACGTCCCACCTCTCTTCATTCAGAATGTCCTCTGGAAGACTGTGCACCTGTAGTGTGGCAAACTCAGCTTCGAGAGCAGCTAAAGCGTCTTCAGCAGATTCATAGGAATCTTGGGGCAGCAGCTGAGGAAAACTCTGAATAAAGATACGAAGACTCGAGAGCGATGCTTGCGAAATAAATTTCAGGTTGGCCAACTCCCCATTCTTCAGAGTTGCGTCCACATCCATTGCGCTTCGCCTCGTCGCATTTCGGAAATAGTTTCCGTAGAACAGGCCCAACGTAGTCGCTGACACTAAGGGGTAGGTTGTGTTCTACGAGGAATCCCACAAACAGGCACTCCACACGTATAACACTGTCGTCGCAGTTGTTCAGGAGAAAGTTCACTATGTTGCCTTGCTGCTCAGCAGTGCCAACATAGCTTTGATGCTTCGCCGTGGAAATGTGCAGTTTCAAGTCACCTTTGACACCGCAAGACATGCTGACGTCGCATCCACACGTTGTACAAAATGCAAAATGTTCTCCTTTTCTTGATGTCAAGAAGCACGGAAATTCAGAAGTATAAGATCGCAAACACTTATGCAAATACCTTGGGCTTTGATAGTGCCATGGCATCAAGCACATGAGGATTCTAACTTCACACAGTGCAACGCACACAGATGGCCTAGCCAACACTAATCATACACACAAGTACAGTGGCTAGAATGGCCCATTCTAGCCACTGTAACACAAACAGCAGAAACAAGATGCACCATGGAGGAAGGCATGCATGAAATGCAAGAGCTACATTGGCTCTGGCTTTGGTCGGCTTACTAGGCACCATAGTCGGCTGCTCAGCCGATGATACCGATGGTGCTAGTGCAGCCGTTGTTGATGCCGACGACTATGATGGGGCTGTAGATTCGACGGTGCCAGTTTGGGAAAAACCATTATTGCGCGAACTGAGACCACTTTTTGGGAGATATAAGACAGTGATCGTACAATAGGAAAGTTCAGTGAAAAATCTGGAGTCTCCCGGGTGAATCGGGAGGGTTGGCAGGTATGTAAAGCTGACAATTGTGACTTTAGTTTACAGTTTATGTGAAAGTGTTACAATGCTTATGAGAGTTTTTGCAAAAGTCCCACGGATAAATTAGTGGTACATTTCAGAGCAATGTATAACACATCAATCTAGCCCACTTTACATCCCTGTCACGTCCTTTCACTTACAAGGTGAAAAAATTGGTACCCAACTTTTCTAAAATGTAATAATTTTCCACAATTTGTCGAAAAATTCATGTAAAAAACATGCTCCCTGCAGTGAGCAGAATTTAACTTTTAAATTCAACAAGCCTTATCAAGATTGGTGCAGTTGAAGTTGACAAAAACAATTTTTCTGTTCCCGTGTGTTTAGTTAGAAGCTCCTGCACTAAAGCTTCCTTTTTAGTGTGCCACAAGATACTATCATACACACATAAGGTACATTCACACCGAAAGCAGAGCGTCTAAGCGGCCAAGCAAATTTTCAAAGTGGCGGGGCGGTGAGCGCACGCGCCTGTTCAGACCGGACTGCTTGCCTGGCAGCCCACCCCGCCGAGGAAGCGGAGCAACTAGCGTTTTCGTGGCGCACGTGGTGCCATCTCGTGGCACCAGTTGTCCGTCCTCAATGCGCGCGAACGAGCGTCGTTACCGCGCCACCATCGTCTGGCATTTTGATTGGCCGCGGGAAAGCAGAGAGCTCTGGTGGGCGGAAAAAAATCGGTCCACGAGCGATTGGGCTCGCCACCTTGTTTTCCACCCGCTTTTACCCGCCTGGCGAGGAGGTTTGCCCGCTTTCCACTTGCCCACTCCGCCTTCGGTGTGAACATGCCTATATATAAAAATCAACCAACCTCTCCTGGCTCAGGTGCATTATCCTGCCTGGCAGTAAATTCATCTGCTGCATCCTCTGCATCCACAGAATGATTCACATTTAGGCGAACAGTGATCCTGGAAGGCAAGCATTTGAGAACAATGACAAGAAACACGGTTCTTGTGGATGGCCCAAGGCTGGTGACTAATGGAAAGAACGGCTCCTTAGCACAGAAGGAAGGAGTCTTGGGGAAACTAACAACAGAACCAAGCTCAATGCAAATAAAGTGCCCTGGTCATTTCATGGTTTTAACTACACTACTCATGCTCCTGTTTACTGTAAGTAAAAGGTGGAGAATGACTTTTTGGTGCTTGTCACTTTATCAAAATTGGCGCATTTCAGTTTGTTGCCACATGACAACATCAAGTCGCCAGTGATTAAGAAAAAGAATGTAAGGTAATTCTAATTACTACAATAAGCTCACTTCCCTTGCATGGTGCACCCTGGACTGCCTTGTTGCAGAAACGGAGGCAGCCAAAAAAACAAATAGGAGAAGCATTGCTCCCGACTACATTTCCAGTTCAACTTAACCTGTGTCGCCACCTTGAGAAACCTAACATTCACAATGAAGATCAGTGATTACAAATGGATGTTCTGTCCTGTTCAAAGAAATGGCAGCATATTGCATTTCTCAGTTTTTCATAAATTTCATGACAAAGAGCCTCAAAACACTATCAGGGATTCCAAAACCGCATGTCCATGTCGCATGGCTGACTCAAGAGCATTCAATTTTAATAGCAGCACATCTCATGGCAAGAAAAAATATTGGCCCCATTATACCTTAACATCAGGGTGCTGCGCAGTGTTATTACATTATTTTGTGAATCCCAGAGAACCGGAAAGAGAAGCTTTTTGGGGAAAACCTGCAGCTTTGTACACAGCCCACAAATAATCTTGGTGCAGTAATTCTGTTTGCAGTTTTTCGAGAGAGGCCCATATGTTACCGTAATTTTACCTGCTAGCTGTTGGATGCACAAACACAACTGCTGCATGACAGTGTGCAGTATTTATTAATGTTGCATAGCCACCTAGTTTGTGAAACTGATGGCAATTTTCTTAAAATTATGGCTTTATGCGCCAAAACCATAATCTGATTATGAGGCACGCTGTAGTTGGGTACTCTAGAATAATTTGGACCACCTGGGGCCCTTCAACATGCACACAAACATATGTACACAGGTGTTCTTGCATTTCTCCCCCATCAAAGGCAGCTAAAATGCTGCCAGTTAGTTCCTTGAAATGCAAGTTAGAAGTAGGCATTTCTGTGCTTGTTATTTAGTGGAATCTTGCATAGCCATAGTAATGACCCAAGCAACATGTATTGTGACCAATGTATGGAACATTGCCAATACGGCACAATCAGAGCCTAGCTCCGTTTAAATGTTGCATTATTACTCATGTTATGGGAAGTTGTCCTGCTATGTAGTTGGAGCTTGCTTGTGTGTGAAGCTGACATTAGTTGCAAGCTAAGGGAACATTCCTAAATATGTGTTCCACCCCCTGGGGCTTACCTTGTCTGACAACAATGATCGTCATATGTCTTGCACGTCTTCCCTTTCTTTAATGCTGCATGCTTGGTACGTCCAGGCCATGAATGACACGCACATTGTCAGCGTGACATAGTACTCTCTACAGGAAAGTAGTGAGCGCAGAATTATCAAGAAAGGAAAAGCAAGCAAGGCAGATGACGATTATTGCTGTGGGACCCCAAAGGGTGAAAACTTTTTAAAGAGTGAAGAAAAATGACACTTTGTGTTGCTGTCAAAATGGTGGACCATTGCACATTTGGGCCAAGGAGCAAGCAAGACACCACAAGCAGCGCTTGTGGTGTCTTCTTGTCTCATCTCTTGTCTACATTTTGCACTGTTACTAGCAGGAAGAAAACACATTTACATTTCTGATGTGGCATCATACTTCTTTCTTTGAGAGTGAATATTCTGCTGGCAGCCATCAGGGTCCTTTGGGAAATTTTGCTGACATTTCCTCCCCAATGGCTGACTTTGGTCAGACTGCAAGGGAAGGGAGACCTTGTGCAAGTACTAAGTGTAAACAATGTGTCATTATTTAGTATACTTTGGCAGCACCTCATGGACACCATGGCCACCAAAGCTGTAACGAGGACTGGTGGACAGCTGATTTAGTATGTGAACACCCGATGGAACACGGAGGCCTCGGTGAGACCCCAACCCATGGGTGAATTGTGTCCCAGCTTTGATCTCCCTGAAGGTTCTAGGCACCTTGGGGAGTCCTGTGTCGCCCATTTTGCTATAATCACAGATGCTCTCCTGAGGCCCCTGTTTGCCGGTATTAACGGCAAAGTACCAGTCTTTAATGCGTTGGCATTAGCAGTGTCACAGTGGAAAAAAGTATGCGTGTGACGTGTGGGAAGCCGGTCATGAGGTGGAGTGAGGATAGGAGAGCTTACAAGAGCATATGTATTACGTATGTATGTATGTATACCGTACAACTGACGGTGGTCTGCTTCAGGTCACTGTCAGTTGCACTTTGCTCCTCAAAGAGGCGGGACGTGTGTTGTGTGAGCTCCTGCACAACACTTTATAGTGTGGTGAAGGCGGCTTAAGTCATGAATCTGAGACCTCAAAGTGCGACATTTCTTTCGCGTTTACCGCTAAATCGACACTTCTTTTCTCGAGCGACTCTGCCAGCATTAGTAACGCGATCATGGCTAGCCAACGGTGTCTAACTGCCGGCTGCTGGCAGAATATCAACTCCTCTCGCTAGGCAGACCCCCCCAACACGCACATGGCGACGGTTGCAACAGCACATTTTCTGGACATGCGGGCTTCTACGGAAGCTTCGCTACCAGTTGAGATACACCCTACTTTATACGCGAAATACCAGGAACACTCACGTTTCCTTGTTGAAGGAACGCGTCAAGGTAACTTCGGATCCCTCTGTTTTAACGTCAAATCCTTCGATCTTCGGAATCTGCGTCGACTTCCTTGCCTTTTTCTCGGCTTCGATTTCTTCCACGAGAAAGTCGGCAAGCTCCTGGTCACCTACAAAGGAATACGAATAATCCCCTGGGCTAACACGATGCAAAGCACAGGTTTTCTCTCGCCGATTCTTCGGACGTATACGGCGGTATTGGCACATGACACGCTAAATGTGTAAGGAAAGAAAAAGTCACTAGGCATCGTACATACAATACAGTGAGCGTGCAGTCACGATTCTAGTTAGTCAAAACATCCACTGCTTCTGAGAACAAAGGAACCCGCTTCACTACGAGAACATGACCATGTGCCAAGTCACCTTTAGTACTTGCTTGGCTGTAGTTGCAGACCGCCGGCCGCACGGGGCTCGATCTTGCAAAGCGCCGGCACGCCAGTGTGCGGGACAGAGTAGAGCTGGACATGGACTTGTAACCGGGCTCACTTATAGGTTTCAGCGCCCTTGTAACAACACTGTATCGTGCCGGTTTTAGACAAACTCGGGTCACGGATCCAATAACGCTTACTGCCATGACTCACGGTACGCTCTAGGTGCAATATAGACAAACCTGCCCCGATAGGCCTAAAGCGAAAGCCCCAGAGAAACGTGCAGCAGCGTGCAGCAAGAACGTTCGAGCTAACCACGCAATACGGACCACGCCAGAAAAACGTGCTGCTGCAGTGTTGCCAGGTCGGACAAGGCGGCATCTCCCAAAGTTAGAGAAATTGCAGCCCAAATGTGGCCAAACACACAAAGAGGAAAAAAATTGGTAACCTAACATAGCCATTTTTATTTGCAATTTTATTTGTATATACATTTTCTCGTTCGACTGCGGCAAACTCTTTTTGCGCAACCCGTCGTAACAAAACGTCCAAGGTACATCCAAATTGGCGGCGAGGATAAAACGCCTCAATCTCCCAAAGTAGCGCCATTAGAAGCGTATCCCCGCAGGCCGGCTGTACCCGGTTTAGAGGCAAACCGGATGTGACGTGAGCCAGTGCCGTACTCCCTGCCCCCAGATAGGTACTTGTACGCCTAGGGAAAGACGCTGCTAGGTGCTGCTGCTAAATCCCTGTGGTTTCTGCCGGCTCACGTAGGCATAGGTGTTCTGTGACGTAGGTTCGTTCGCGTGGTCTTGTTACGCCTCGCTGGATCGTGTTCAGTCATGCCGTCCTTGCGCGGCGTCATTGTCGGCGAGTCAGGTTAAATTCTTTAATAGGTCGCGCCTGTGCCTAATTGAGTCTATTAAAGACTGCACATTCAGTTTTGCTGGCTACAATTCAGTGTGGCTGGCGTGGGCTGTCTCCACGATGCGCTTCGAGCGTGTCGATTTCGCCGTTCTTTATGTTGGCGGAAATGACCGTGAAAGCAACATGGATCTACAAGAAATATGCAACAACATCAAGGTAAGTCTACTGAAATCACAAAATTTGAAACAATAAGCGCTAATAGTTGTGTTTTCTTTTAAATTTTAGGCCTTGATTGTTCAGCGAGACGGCGCCCGTCGTGCTGGTTTTGAAGGTGCTCTCTCGCTGGCTAGAAGATGCTGATGCGGAACAAAAAATGCAAAAACGTCGCTTGCTCAACCGCAAATTGACGGCTACGCTGAAGCGCATGCCGTGTCTGCGGAATTTGAACCCCGAGGTATGGACCCCTTTTTTCCAGAGGCATGCCGTTACATACCGTCAGGAACACGCTTGGCTTATTTCTGACTCGGTAAAAAAATGTTTCACTTTTTCTCGCTGCTCGCTGCTGAAGAAATGCGGACCGTTTGTCGTAGTTGTCTCCATCACAGGGTGGCATTACTGCGGTGAACAAAGCAAGTGTTGCCGTACATACTGTGCGCACTTCACCCTTTGTTGGGCGGTCGGAAAATATTGGTCCCACTATTCAGGGCAACTTCGCTACTCTGTAGCGGTGAAGTGTAATTTCTACCATTGAACGTTCCTGTGTAGACATGTTTCTGAATCACGTTAAGCACATTTTTTCGTCAATTTCTTTGTCAAACATGCGATAGAGCGGTTGCGCAGATTGTTTACTTCCCTTTCTACAATGTTTGGTTTATTCTGTCGCCGTCCTTCAAACCACCACAGCGGCAAATCGACTCTTTTGATCGAAATTCCGCGTTTTCATAATAGCTGAATTTTGGTGCGGTTAGGTGTCTAAATTTCTCGTGCCCACAGCTACCAAAACAGGTGATCAAATTATTAGCATCGCGAATAAATCGCATTCCTACATATGCAAGCAGCTACATATTTTTGATTGATTGATTGAATAACTTTAATGAGCGGTTCTTAAAACGAAACCCGCTTTGCCTCTTCCTTGCTCAGTGGGTGGTGGCTGCTGCAGTCCTGCCAATATTGGTCACTGTGTATGGCACTGGATATGTGCTGCTTGGCATGTGTCCAAATGGCAACTTGGTTACCTGTTAAGTGCAGCTCAACATGTACCACTGGGTAGACACGTAGAACAAGAGGCAAGAAATTAAGTATACAACAGGAAATTTAAGAAGTCAGCCACAGAGAAGTCTGAAAGTCGGCATCGAAAGCAACCGAGTATGGACAAAAATGAACTAAACGAGACCAGGACATGCATTGTGTGCAGAATTATAGAAGTAAACGAGTGGTTGCATTTTACTGAACATTACAAAGGCTTCACTTATAACCGATTTTCACATATGCATGGAATCTGCTAACTTTTCTGTGCAAAACTCTACCGGAAAGGATATATTGCATCCATCGGTGTTAATATATTTCCTAGCATATTTTCTCTTTTTCAGCCAACATACACATCCCCGTTAAATCAAATAGATCACTGTAGATGGCTGCCACAAGCATATTACAAGAACTGTGAATTGGAAGCTGTTGGCTACCTGTGGCACGAAGTCATGCAAGGGTACATGTAGTCTTTGTGCGCACATTGACTTCATGTTTTAGCAGGGAAGAAGTTTGGGCGTGTTGGTGGTATGCATTCAGACTGGGATACATAGCGCAAGTTAGCGCTCGTCCTGTGTTCTGCTTGTCCCTGTGTAATTTTTTTGCGCTATGTATCCCAGTCTGAATTCATGTTTTACTCATTTGGCTGGCTCCTATTGCACTCAGGCTGAATAGCAATAACACACAGGCCACTTTACGCTCGAGAAGCCTGCGAAAGCTGCAGGTACATTCATAAAAGTTCATAAGTACATGGCATTAGTGAAAAAAATTAAAACCTTTTCTGGTACAGCCGTGCGTTGTCGGAAGTGTCTCAATGCATTGCAGTGATTAAACAGGCACATATTGGCTGTACCACTTGGATTTCAGCGTGCACGCGTTGGCTGGATAAAAAATTCTACCATATTTTAACACCGAACATTAGCTCACGGGTGGAAAGCGCTGTTTCTGTTGTAAATAGATGTGGCTTGCACACAAGGTATGCTGCATGAACAGAAGGTGCTGCAGCCACATAACCTGACCTTTGATCTTCATTATGCTCACAGATTAAAGGGATGGAACTAAGTGCGTCTTTTAAATGCTTGATTTCAGCCAGTTAAATTTGCCAACACGGGGGATTCAAACCACTGGTGTCCATCTGCTGTTGGGCTGGATTCTCAATTTAGTGAGAATACTTGCTGCGTTCATTGGTGCTGACAGATATCAAGTCAGTTGTAGCTCGGCATTTACTGTATTCCGTTTGTCACCAAAATG
Source organism: Dermacentor albipictus (assembly GCF_038994185.2). Lineage (NCBI taxonomy): Eukaryota > Metazoa > Arthropoda > Arachnida > Ixodida > Ixodidae > Dermacentor > Dermacentor albipictus. The sequence continues at coordinate 204,134,282 of NC_091822.1, read as the reverse complement.
CTAGAGAACCACTCGAGATCCTTCGATGTCAGCATCGTCATAATCAGTGGGCACCCCATAAGAAAAATAGGTCAATTTTGGATGGTATCCTTGCAAGTGTGAGAAGGCTAGGCCACAGAAACTCTAGTTTCTGATTTGTGCACTATTCAGCCACGTTAAAATGTGAGGAGCCTAGACATCTAAAAGACGAGGAGCAAGCAAATTGAATGTAGCTACCAAGCAAAAAATGTGGAAGCGTAAGCTGTTGATTTTTTACTCTGAAGGCACGTTCACACTGAAGACGGAGCGGCTAAACCGGGCAAAGCTCTTGGCCAGGCGGATAAAAGCAGGCGTTAAACGTGGCAGCAAGCCCGATCGCTTGCGGACCACTTTTTTTCCTGCCCGCCAGAGCTGTCCGCTTTGCTGCAGCCAATTGGAACACCAGACGACGCTGGCGTGTGCGCGATAAGGATGGACGACCGGTGCCAGGAGACGGCGACAAGTGCACCACAAAAACGTAAGATACTCCGCCTCGGCGGTGCGGGCAGCCAGGCAAGCTGTCCAGTATACAGGGTGTTTCAGCTAACTTGTGCCGAGGCTTTAAAAGAGAGACCGAAAGAAACTAGGCCTGCAGTACTCAAATGCAATCAATTCAGTAAACTACCCTTTTGAGCAACTTTAGTACTTACAGCTCATTGAGAAACATCTGCTTTATTTTTATGTGGTTATTTTTTCAGGACAAAAGAAAGTGCACAAAATCGAAAAAAAGTACCATGCAACTATGCACTTTTTAGCAGTGATGAACAATGCGGCATGCAGACAGGATGTAAAAAATATGCAGTTCCGACACACTGAAAATTATGTAAGCAGCTTTCTTTGCTGCTTCTGTTCGTTGATGGCATTTGGCAGTGATGTGTTAAATGTTACCTTGCATGCACCACTTGTGTTTGTAGTACAAAGAGCTCACAGACAGACGTGCGCTCCGATGCTCAAGGTGGTGTTGTGCACCATCCATATCCTGTGAGAGTAGTGGCACTGTCATTCCCTCACATGGCGCATCGCATGGCGGGTGAGGTAGAGAAATCCGTTTATTGAATCCTTAGGAGAAATAGTTGCTGCCACGTCCTGTGCCCGACAGAGCAGTGCCTGCTGGCCACCCAGTGTTGCAGTGTAGGGACATTGAAGTTTTGGTGCTGGACCACCACTTGCATACTGTCGTTTTGACGGCGTGGTGCTGTATTGCAGTTTTGCATCTGCACATCCTGTGTCAATTGTTGGCATGGACACACTTGCCGTGTTTATTTTTTTCAGAAATAGCATAAACATGCCATACCACACCTTGAACTATCATTATATTTTTAGTTTGCCCACAACTGTCACCATGTCTAGTTGTAGTGTTTTTCTTTTAAAGAGACTCCATACGAAAGATGCTTTCTGATGGCATCTTTACCTTCTCGTGTGATCATTCAGCGAGCACAAAGTACTGCAGCTTCTGCAATGCTTTTGTCTATTCCTTCCAGGCACACTACTCTCAATGTATCATTAGCGCTGAAATAGAATACCACCTGTTGCTCAGAGCAGCTTCAATATAGATTCTAATCGGAATAGGCAGACTTGTGGCAGTATACAACTTTCTATAGCCATAAAAGGCAAGCTAGCATAGTGGGGCATCTCAGTGCTCGTAAAAGCATTCAACTGCATGTATCTCCAAATAACTAAGCTCAAGCAGACACTGTCAATATCTGTGCTTGTCACGGTGAGTTGGTGCGGGAACTTGAAGGTGTCGCTTTTCCTTCATATTTGTGTGTCTCTTATGTTTTTGCTAAGGCTCTTGCCACAGCAAAGTTGCTCTTGTGGTATTTTAGAAGGGTAATTTACTAATCACCTAGGCGATGTCATTTCCTACATTTGGTTGCACCGTGTGCATCAGTGCAATAACATGGGTCAAACGGCTTAATACGAGATGTTGCCAGGCCTTTTTGGCACGACACTTGTGGATAACATTTTGGTGTGGCTTGGGCGAGACCGAAAGAGAGAAATTTACACATACGAGCACAAAGGCCAGGCACTGTTCCCTTGTGGCCTGCACAACCACTAGAATAGCAGCTAGTCTTATCAATTCATACCGAGTATCACAAAGTGGATTATTGCAAGAACTGTAGCTTGGTTGATACAAGGCACTTACAGCTGCAGCTGAAACATGTGGTGTGATCAAAATGTACAAGGTTACAACACTCTTCACCCTTTTTGTATTTAAGACTTTTTAAACTTTGCCCGCAATTTGATTACAGCTTTCCAGAGTTCCTTGGAAAATCCGCCCATGCTCCTGCCATGTACATTGCCCCCCTCCTCGATGTGGCATGCAAGATGGCAGCAGCAGCTGTGGAACAGTTGAAGAGGCGAAGAAAGGTCCACATTATAATAGGTTGTATGTAAATAAAACTGATTGAACACAACCGATTCGGCTTCCACTTTCGTCAAGACAATTGTCAGCAAACAAATGGAGTAATTTCAGTAGGGCGATACTAATAGTGCATAGAAATTCTTGGAAGCCTCGTCAGCTTTCTTGCTGTTAACAGGCTGTGTTGGTGAGGTGGTTTAGGCAGGGAATGCCAATTCATGAGGGATGGTCATGGCCACCATGTTCAATGTATGTGCAGCATCAATCAGTTCTCTAGACCGAGTGCACTAATGTCATGGCAGGCCAGCACTTCGTCGCATGATATATTTTCAAACCTCGCATGCTTTGGGGCTCTGAGAAAATTAATGAAGCATGAAACTAAAATCGGCATGTTGCAGTTTTCAATACAACCATCACTGCATTTGTCCATTCTTGAAACAAATTTTATTGTACCAAATGCATACAGAATTGTGGAATATCCGAAGTACATTTTGCTTGTTTTGGTCAAGCAGCTGGCAGAACAAAACCACAAAGTTCCAAAGCAGGAAGGTAACACTTCTTTTGAAGTACACGAGTGCAAAACTTGCCGCCAATTAAAAAAAGAAGGGAGCTGCGACACACCATTTCTTGGTTCTTTGACCATTTATTTTTTCTTTTGTGGCTGATGTTTAAAAATCCTTGCTATAGCAAATGCAAAGACATCAAAAATCAACGCACGACAGATATTGGTACTATGGTGTAAAGTAATGAAGATATAATTTTATGCACATTATTTCGTCTGAAATAGAGGGATATAGCACAAACGTTGCTCTTCAATCCCAATAAAATATAAGGAACTCGGCTACAAGAGGGCTACGGATGATTGTTGAGGGCCTCGGCTTCTGTAATGTGCAGCTATACTTAAGTACACAAGCATTTTTGGAATCTGCCTCTACCTGGGTGCAGCTTTGTGACCTGGAATGAAAAGCCACAGCCATTGAGCTGCTGCAGTGGTGACATCACAGTAAAAGGGAATAGCGAAAAATTAAAACAATAATATGGCCATGCAACTTGCAACAAATCAGATAGGTCACCTGAAGCTTCTATTTCCAATTTTTCTGGTGTTGCATAGAAGGGCAAAAATCTTGAAATAGTGTACGACTTTCATGCATAAACAATTGTGCATATCTACTTTTTTTTAACCGTGCAGATATTTAGCAAAAAGTTTTGAGCACGAAGAGCCCAGCGTTTTTGCAAAGGAGTTTCTAGGTGAGGTGGACACACTATGCTGCTAATAATGCGAGTTTCAGAAAATTAATTTTGAAAAATTCAGTCACTTTTTTTATTAGTAACTTGGCGGCAGCCTTCTAAATGGCATATTTGGAGGCAGTCGCATGTGAACGCACACCCTTTCTTTTTCTAAATCTCGAAAATTGCACTTATTTTGAGATATTCATTATCACGCTCAATTGAGTACAATCAAAACTTGGTGCATCCTCCTCCACATCAGGCGGCAGTGCCCTGTCAAGAAGTGTGGGACAAAGCTTAAATGATAGCCTGATATGGCACACTGACGCACATGCTTGCCAGGCAAAGTGTGTCGTATCAGCAGCTACAATGACTGGCCAAGATGTTTCCATCTGATGAGATAGCGGGACCTTCTTTTTTGCACTCCCAGCACACTCAGTTCCAATATTGCCTCGATTTGCCAGTGAAATTCAATGATGAATATCTTGAATTAGGTGCAACTTTCAAGATTTGTAAGAAATGAGAGTGCATTAGAGGAATTCCTCTGCAAGAATGCCACATTTTCCGCGCTCATAACTTGAAAACAAGAAAATCTGTACGGTAATAAAAGACGCCCTATACGTATACAGTGCATTGGAGCATTTCATGCAACCAATATTCAAGCACCTTCTGTCTACAAAGAATTCATAAAGCAAATTTATGCACTAATACTGGAATCAGTTACGAGCACTGGAAATGCAAACACTGTTACGAACCCTGGTCACATGCCAGGCATTGTGTTGCTGCTCTCTGCGTAGGGCCTATGAATAAAAACCACCTTCAACATCGCACAGTAAGCTACTAATTGCTATGTGTAGGAAGACTTACAGTTCTTAAAATGCAATTATGACCTAGACATTCTAAAGCTTTTCTAATAATGTACTTTTAGTGAACAAGTCCCCAAAACTTGGAACAACTCTGAAGCTATAATGCCATTATTATCTGAAAGATGCACTACACATTTTTTTAACGCAGTAAGGAAACATTCATAATCGACAATGCCACCATAGACATGAGAGTCATAATATTGCACTGCGTGCAGCAAGGATAGCACAATCTCGCACAAAAGATTAGTCTCTCCCGCAGCCTTTGAGACCCCCTTTATTATGTCTCGCTTATGATGCCGTAACATAGTACGAAACCATGATGACGTAACTTATGATCGTGAGTTACTCTTGAAAGAAAGCTTGTGCACACATGCATATTCCTGCATTGTAACTCTGGAGTGCACTTACAGTAAGGACACTGTGAAAAGAAGAAAAATAAGGCCAACAGCAAGAACCAGGCAGCGCAGTGCGATTTGCACCTTCTCGGCTGTTGTCGGTTTAAGTCACCTTTGCTGCAGCAGAGTCGTGTTATGCGGCGAAGCATATTTATCATCAAGCAGTGAAGCATATCTGAAGTTAAAGGAGACACTGTCACGGGGCCCCTGCGGGTGCTTATGGTTACCCGACACTAGCTTAAGTACCTATACTGTGACCTCTTCATGCATTTGGACAACACCAATCGCCACGTGTAAACCTCTGTGTTCACTGCTAATCTTGCCAAGAGCCTAAATTGTTCCAAACTACAAATTTCACCAAGTGGCAAACTTGGCAATGCTTCTGGAACCTCATTCTAAAGTACTTTAATACTACCAGGATGCTTCAATGTCAAACTGGATTAACAACCTGAGATGAAATTGCGCCAGCTTCTAACTTTCTGAATGTTTGCTTCACCTCCTACATCAGTGAGTAGGCAGTGTTCAATTGGCGCTCCCGCTTCACCAAGCAGACGACCGCTGACGAAAGCACAGTGAAGGCGAATAATGAGAGCGCAAGCAAACATTCAGAATGCGAGATCTCGCCCTTGGATTTAGAGAAAGGAAGGGTAATTTCATCACCAAGGAACCGAAGTATGCATTCAACAACAAAAGCTTCTGAACGGGCCACTTCCACATCAGCACTGTGGAAAGACTCTGATGAGCTTATCAACCAGCAGAAATTTTCACTCGTGGCAGAAATTTTCACTACCACAATCGCAGGTTTAAAGATATTTGCATGATGACATTTTGGTCCAAAAAGAAGATCCGTTTGAGCGATGGTGTAAGCGTGGTGCCCACTGTTGGCTCGGCTTGCGAAGGGCGACCTGCTGATACCAGACACTTAAGCAGCTCTTTTTGATGTCTGAATCGATGGTGACATGCACTAGGTGTCACTGCTCTTCGAACATGTTGAGCTGTTGTCCTTGCTTCATGAAACATTAAGTAACTACAATTATGACATTGTCAAACAAAAGTGTTGTATTAGAGAATTTTGTTAACCACGAAGCATAATATCCCTGTACATTATTTGCTATGCAGTCTATGTAGTATAACTATTTTGCACCTCTGGTTGGTGAAAAGAAATGGATTTTTGCAATACCAATAGTATTAATATTCGAAAAATATTCGCTTCGCACTTAGGTTTCATTATTCGAATTAGCTTTGAAATTAAAAAATTGATATTTCCACACCCATAGTTTTTACTCAAATACCTGGAGCATAAGTCATTTGAGGACGTAACTTCAGGAATAGCAACAGTATGCCACCAAAGAGTCAACACAGTTCAAATTTTTTTTACATTCTTTTACAATTGTTTTCTACTGTACAACATTAAAACGATCTTAAGCCTCAATAATTGAATAAACTAAGCTTTGATAACAGCTGCATGCTTGGAACGAACGGTGCATGTTCCAGCCACTCTAGGGTAGCAGTTTAGGGTAAAAAATATCTGTTACTTAGGAATGCCACTTGGTGACCTTGTGCAGAGAAATCCCAGCTGGACTTTGCCATTTGAAGCTGCTGCGCACAATGGCTAATCACTGGCTTCTTTGGTCTTCTCGATGGCATCTACTTGCTTGAGAAGCTCGAGCTCAATGACGTCTGACCACTGGCAGCACATATTTCTGTTTATCACAGATAAAAATTGCCTATGAGCTCTTATTTCGCCCAAAACACAGACTTTTGCCACATTTAAGAAAGTGGCACTCTCCAAGTCAGTGTGGTCAGCATGTCTGGCATGCACTTTTATCTCCTGCGTCAGAGTGGAGTTACTATCCTAAATTAATGTGCTACAGAGATGACAGAGAGGTTGGCAAAGAAGTTATGTGCCCAGACAGAAAGAATGATAATATTTATGTCTACTGCAATCAAAGCCATCTATTTGAGCACCTTGCACCACCAGAGAAATCCTAATGGCTTCCTTTTCTTCCATCTCATAATGTGGGCGGTTACACCCCATTAAATGGTCCCTAAGATGGTTTTTGTCAACCCTGAGGAAATCTCTCACAGAAAACTTGTAGACAGTCTTGATAAGTGTTGTCAGATTACCTTTCAATGTGTCCTTTATCATCACTGTGGTGATCGTAATTTCAATTCATGTGCAGCACTCACACAGTGTGCACTCCTTGCAGACATCTGTAACTAGTGGCAGTTTACCAGCATACTTGAAGGGAGGAAAAAAGAGCATGGCCACACCAACCACATCACAGCATGTGCATACATCAGATGACATTGTGGAACCTAATTCTATGTCAGCAGGAAATGCATGGCTGCTGTCGCTATTTCGAGTGCAAATATTTGTCCCACGGGTACAGAGAAGTCATTATGGCAACCACATAATCCAGGCAGCTTAGTGCTGGGCAACTGCAATATTTATGAAGCAGCACACTGCATTCAAAGCCAGGCACTGTCACACTTGTCTGGGAAAATCGGTGCTTGTATACACAGGGGCTGGACCATTTCAAACCACAGTCACATTGGAACTCTGTCCACTCTCGTAGGGTGCATTTTCTGTGTAGTCACTGCCACTGCAGGAATAATTTTCTTCGAACTGCACAAACAGAAAATTGTAGCACTGTGCTCTGCAGTGCTTGGTGCAAAGGCAGAGCAGCCATGAGCCTTCTCCCATCCACAATTCAGAAATCCGCCAATACATAGATGGGTTACAGTGGCATCTCTACAGGCAGCACACACCACCTATATGCTGCCACTTAGATTGCAACACACTGAGGGTCTCCATGCCTTTATGTAAATGCTCAAATATACTACAGGACAGGATCTTTAGGGAATAAAGGTTGTTTCACGGTCCTCATATCTATGCTATGACAAAGCCAACTCCAACTGCACAGGTAGAAATTGCTGTGGAAAATTAAATTTTACAGTTCCATGTACCATATTTTCCATACAGTACTATAGCCTGCAGGATCTAATTTGGGCTGAAAAGCCCCTCTCATTAAGCACCATGGCAAATTTTAGTTATAGGTACATTGGAAGTTGTAAGATGCCGTCAAGGGAGCATTTCCTCAAACAAATATTTCTAATTAGTTCATTATTAAAGGAAATGGAAGAAATTGAAATGTTGCATTTTCACGCTGCCAGGACGCGAGTGCTAAAAGTGACAGCACTCAGCCCCTTTGCCTCCTAGTGATCTTCCTTCTTCATCTTCCCCCATGACGGAGCCAAGGGTTCACGTCATACTCGCTTACGAGCCGTCTTTTCTTTCCTTTTTTTCTTCTCTTCCTTTTTTGCTGTGGGGCACATATCCAGGGATGGCATTTAACATTGGTTGGCTTACGAAAGTCACGTGCCATGGTTGGTGATATTGCAGGCAGCATGTTTTACATAGAGACATTTGTGCATGTAACCTTGACTCTGGCTGAAGCAGGGCTTCGTTGAGATCATGATGGCTTTTGTTTAAAATTTCAGTTGTTTTCCCACTGTGCATCATTTTGATAATTTGGAGACAGGATTGTTAGTGTGTGATCTATGCACTGCACTTGTCGGTTTGCAACTTCCAATCTTGGTGAGATGCCTTTTCATATAACAAAGTGCAACTGAACTTCCTGAAGGCATTTGCCTCCTATGTTCAAGGGAAGCAGCCCACATCCGCATACCTTATTCACAGATGTCAATTCTTTTTTTGTTGCTGCTCCGTATTAAAGATGGGAACCCAAGACTGTGGAAGTAGCATGGGCTTGGTGGTCTGGAGCTTACCATTGGTTGTCGGATCGTGCCGCTGACTGCATTTTGCAGCGGCTCATGAGTGCCAAGGGGGCCAGGCAGGAGATACGGCAACAATTCAACGAGTAGCAATGAATGTTTACTTCACATTGTTACGGAGTGGTCAACTCTGCAAGTTTCCCGATGGTGAGCGACAGACATGCTAGTTTGCTCAAAAACTGAAGGCTGAAGTCCATTAGCGAAGACGTCCTTTATAGTGTTTGGAATACCCTCGCTCAAGAAAAGGAGAGAGAAAACACTCTCCACGCTGGCGGCTGCCGCTCGATACATGGAAGTGTTCAACTAATTTTCTAACCCCCACTGGCTCAGAAGGAAAGGCACTGACATGCGCATACACACACACACACGCACACAACGCTGGCATCTTCCCTGCCGAGACAAAGAGAAATAACGAATGCACACACGAAGCTTAATCGTCCCACTTGCTGAAGGGAGACAACACTGTGGAGACTAAGCAGACATCAGGGTGTTGTGCAAGCCGTGGGTAAGAAGGCGAAAATGCCTGCACAAATGATAAGGTCTTATTGCTATTGGGGCCTCCTAGGCGTTTTCCAACGGTTGCAGGCGGCTCGGCGTATCTAAAGGGTCCAGCCTTTCGCTGTTGCTTTGGTGGCGCGACACAAATCGTTGACCACACAGGCCAGTCATAACATCAGTTAGACTAGTTCTTGTGCACGCTCACGGACACTGAGCTTGAACGACGCCATGAATGCTCTGTCTTTTCAGTGCTATTAGAACTGTTCTTGTATTTTCTGTGTATACGAAGTCGATTATAAATCTCTTGTGCATTTTGCAACGTGGCCTTAAATATCCAAGCACTGAAACGCAGCCACATGATCAGAGTAAGCAGCATTCACTTGCATATCATGAGTTGCCAGAATAAATTGAAAATATTGTGCTGCGACTATCATTACTGCGTCATGAAGCAACCAGAAATGACAGTACCATGCTTCACAATGCGACTTTCATTTCTCCCCTGGTGCACTTGTACTTCTCTGGTCCCCTTTCCACTGTGTAGAGCTCCCAGAAAAGCTTTTCTCAGGACAGGGGACCATACTGTGCGCTCAACCAGGTGGCACCCATCACCACAACATTGCCCCAATCAGTCTCACCTTGTCATCTCTCGTCCTGTCCAGTGACGTTCTTCACATTTCAAGGATGAAGGTTTAGCACTGTGCTTCCGATGACTCTTTAGAGCTCTGGGACAGTGCTTCCGCTGCCAGGGATAATGCTACAGAACAGCGAGTCCACTGACGCAGGTACGCAATGTTTGAAGAGACAAAGATAAAACCTTGTGCAGGCTGTCCGACATGCATATACATCTTTTTCTGCGCCTCTTTCTAAGCAACAATGCTTTCACTGGTGAACAGGAAGGCAGCCTTTGTTTCTTTTTTTCATTATCGTTTCTCAGTTTTACAAGGCCATAAAAAAAATAAGGAAAACAGAAAAGATTGCGAACCAGCCCTGCAATTTTCTTGAATTATTGGAAACGAATATGTGCGAACAGAGGATGCCAAATGAAATGAACAGCCAGGTGCAACAACAAGTCACGTCATTCAGGTGGTGCAGGCGGTTTGGGAGGCCCATAAAATGCCTTAATAATGGGATTTATTTGACCGTGAACATGGTGAGAAGGCTGCTTCTGCCTTGCAGTGGTATAAAGACTGCTGCATGTCTGGAGGTTAAATGCTCATCATTCTATCATGCATGGAAGTATTCCGACTATTTAGTGGAGACATGGGAAAGCCACTCAAGCCTACATTAGCAAAATGTGTGGTACTGATTACAGCGAACGCACTCCCTCCATGTTCATGCAACCGAATGTAAACATACTGAAAGCTGAGGTGTACCTGACGAGTGTAGCATTGTGATGCTTGCCAACAGCCCATAGGACAGGAAAGGCAAATCCCTGTGCACGCATAGTGAATTCGTCACTACTGTGCATGCTCATTTCGGCAAACTGGCATAACAGATGTATTGCGAGTGCAATATGTGACTGTAAAGCATGTGGCGCGTCTTTGTCACCATAGCTTGAGCTTGGTGAGAATCAAGTGGTTTGATAAATGTACAACAGAGTCAGCAATGGTGGGACAGTTCTTAGAAACTTCAAAGCATGCCCGTCTGGCTCTACAATGTAAAAAAAAAATTGGCTTTGATCCAAGAGCCAGATCTTTCCGACTGGGCAACATTCATGCACCAGCTTTGTCAGTTTTTTTATGCTCCCACTACTTGTGCTGAGGTTGTGAGAAAGGCCTGGAGAGAGTATACAATTAGAGAATCATGTACCTCTTACATTGTGGATGTCCTGGAATTGTGCTAACGCATGAACACCACCACGTCTCAAAATGATCGAATGCGACATATTAAAGGCACAAGCACTGTTACCTTATATGCCCTTGGTATGCAGAACCCCAGCACTTCTAAGGAACCGCTTTATTCGTGCCGAGCTAGAGCTATGGCGAGGAAGAAGCGACACACTACGTACGGATGAGGAAGATGAAGGAAAGCCACATTGCGCTCACAATATCGCTAACGTGGTAGTTTCCCAAAGGAAGCGGTCACACTACTGCGTATAAAGTGTATGCACAGGGATACTCATGTCTTCCCTGTCCAAGGGATTGGTGGCAAGCACCACAGAGCAGCACTGGTCAGGTGCATTCCAGTTAAATTCTTAAGAATTGAGAAAAGGCCGATTCCACACAAAGCAACGACCTGACACCCTTGCCAACAAATATGTTGAACTGGCATTGAGTTTCAGGTATTTGCGGCCACACATAGGTAAACCAATGGGCAAGGTTCTGACTGGTGTTGTAGAAGTCGCGGGGCGCTTTTTTCGTTGCGACGATAGATCGGATTCATTTACAAGTACTGCTCCAGGAGGGCACATGTAACCGGCAAACAGAGGCCTCAGGAGAGCATTAGACTGGAAGCAGGGCGGTCCCAAACTGGAAGCAGGTTATGTTGCCCCAACCCACGGACCACCCTGACTCCTGCTTTCTTGTCCGCGAAAGCGGACAGCTGATCTTAAAATGCGTCAGAAAATTCGGGAAGTACGACTTACACACAGCCTACGGGCATCATAGATATACTACTAGCACGCGCAGGCCTCGGCGAGCCCCAACCCATGGACCAGTCCGGGTTCTAGCTCTGGTGTCCCCGTTACCGATTTGGTGTCCTGGAGACGCCGCCAATAATATGAAATAGTGACACGTTGTTACTAGTAAAAAAACACGATTTAAGCCGCTAACGCTACGTTCAGCACTGCCGCGCCCAACAACTTCTGCAACACCTGTGAGAACTTCGCCAATCAATGGTTGTTCTTGGCAATACTTAGAACTTGTGAATTTTGTGTACCGTTCATGCTTAACTTTGTAGTGCACTGTGGCTTAATGAAGCACTACGCTTGCGTGTAGCATACGTACACATCTTACCTGATAGACGGTGAACGGGGTCTTGTACATATATCCGCTGAAGAAGAAAAGACTACACCTTCACATGTGTTAAAACACATGCCAAACTTGAAAAAACAAACGTACAATGAACCTCCACACGTTAAAATAGCAAAAGAATCACTTATAAGGCGAAAACTATTGAAAACTTCGCAAGCGCCACGGCAAGCGCAAATCCGCCATTGCTGCTGATATTGATGTTGATCAGGCTGTCCCCTTGCGATCGAGTCGGCAAGCGCGCGGAAGCGCGTTTCTTTATTCTATGGAAGCGCAATTGGCGCAATGTAGCCAAAATAAGTAAATAAAGAAAACTGTGCATCAACTCCAAATACACACACGCAAAATAAAATAGTCGGGATTCTCTATAGCGATGTTTCCAACCCCTTGACTGATATTTCATACAGCTCGTTGCATTAATTAAAATACCTGCAGTGCATTGTTTTCGTAACGCGCAAAAAAAAAATTCTGCGCTTAAGTTTACCCGCACAAACACGCGGCGCAAATTCGTAGAACGCCACCAGTGCAGCCCCCACCCTCCAAGAATATATATAAAAGACTAGTCAATAATAATAGCATATAATTATAACGTGAGCGTCGGTGCAATCAATGGAGAATTCATTTTATTTGTTATAGAAAATCAAATGCAATGCAGTAAACAATGGATAGAATTCAGCATACGGCTTCCTGGAGTCTAAAAAAAAATCTGCCTTGAAACTTGACATGGTGACGAGGCAAATTGTGGGTATACGATTGAAAATAATTGCTATAATGTGTTCGCGTATGAGTAAGCTTCTCAAAAGGAGTTTCAAGTGTTTCCATGGTATGGCAAGCTTATATCTTGATTCATAAAGTTTTTTTTTATTCATATTGGTCAATTATTAGAATTAGAATTAGAATTGCAAATTTCAATGGTTTTGTTTTTTACCAGGGGAACACAGAGTTGAGCCACTGTTTTGAAACAAACTTTTATTTAAAGGCAGTTACAAGTAACGCCGACACCCTCACTCATGACAAAACAACTTTCACTTGCTGTGTCCAGACACTTGGTTCAAGTTGCATGTAATGCTTCATCTCCAAGCTTTGCGTGGTTTCTTAAAGGCATTGTGAAATCTACACGGTGTTTTTATTTTACACCTCCTCATCTCACAGCACAAGATCTGAAATGCGTGATTAAGAAGAATCAGGCCAGCACATATTCACAGAAACGAACTCTTCACAGTGCAGTTGACAAGTGCAAAAATTACAGCAGAAACTGTCAGTCACATGATATGAGCAAAACATAACTGTTCTTTTTGCGGGAAAGCCTCAGTCCCATGCCGACATTAACCCATATGGTGGTCATCACTGGCAATGTTTGAAAGATTTTCATAAATTAGAGACTGAATGTCTGGAGTGTTTATCATAAGGGAAGTAGAAACTCACACGTCTTCTAAACAGCACTTTGCAGTGCTAAATGTATGCTGGCTATTGATAGTAATAAATAGTATGACTGTTACAACTGTTAAACAAGACAAAAGCTCACAGGAATATGAAGGCTTGAAGTGATAAACAGTGTTTGGAGGGGGAATGTAGCTGTAATGAACCTTTTGACAAAGATTTGTCTTCGTCAGTGCTGCAATTAAGTTCTGCACAGCAATCTTTATGCACGCTTAGCTCACTTTCCCACACCGTCAATGTAGGATGAAGAGGAGAATAAGATAGTGCGTAGAATGAAGTTGAAGTGTAGAAAAGAAATGGGGAGACAGTGAAAGAGAAGGTAGGAGCATTGTTGTAGATTATTCTTCCAAGGTTGCTCTTCCAAAAGAAAAATATTAAATGTGTAAGGAAGCATTGCCAATTATTATTCTGCCACCATAAGCACCATAAAGGATGCAATATAAAACTGATCTGATATGTAGAGTGGCCTAAAGCTTTCTGCATAGTCTTTACTATCATTATGACACTGTCTGCTGCAGCCAAATATGCAGAAGTTTTCATTGAGTGCTCATGACCAGAGCAACTTATCCAGACTGCACACAACACCACTGCATATACCCTCTATTTTGGTAATCTGAAAAATAAAAGTTTATTCAAATGGGCAATAAAGAACATCACATGGAACACAACATCTAGATAGAATTATGAGGCATGCCACAGTGCGGGACTCAGTATTATTTTGACCACCTTGGGTTCTGTGATGTGCACTTGAATTCAACTACATGCTTTTTTTTTTTCATTTCACCACCACTGAAATGCAGCCACCTTTGCTGGGATTGAACCCGCAGGCTTGAGCTCAGCAGTGCAACATCATGACTACTGCACTACTGAGTGTTTACACAAATTTATAAGTAGCAAAACACATTGGAGGCTTTTGCACACTGAAACACTACAAACCGTCCAATGCGCTTCCTTACATCTATGTACAGACATACCAGCGGCTCATATGACAAGCATGGAGGCGTGCTCGAACACACTACTATCCAACAGCTGCCACATACCAGAGATAACCACTGGGTCTGTACCTATTTTCACAGAATACTTAGCAGCAGCTCATACAACAAGCATGGAGGCATCTCTCGTGCTCTAACACACATACCATCCAGCTGTGACATATGGCTGCACACCACAGACAAAAACAGACGGGCTAATCATCAGAGACCACATGTCATGATTTGTTTATATGCAAGCCCTCAACCTGCTTCTATAAGGCATGACAGCACAGCACTACTGCACCACTTCTCTCTTCCTAACTGCACTGGAGGCTTGTTACCAGTAATCGTGCCCTGCTGACGTGGTTATCTCTTCAGTTTCTATGTTGCTGTCCCTAAGCTGTTATTTAAGGACTTCCTTTCGAGCTTCAGTGGGCCTTGAAAGGCTAGATGATGGCTGCGACAATCTAGGGGTTTTTGTAGAGTGAAATCTTAACAGGTGCACAACTTTTTTGTTGGCTGGTTCATTTGAATGGTCTGGCATCTTTCTTTTTGGGTCACTTTCACTTTCCACAAGCATGAAAACTGGCTCAAACAAATTGTTTGCCTTCTCAGCCACACCCTCAGAGACTTCACCATCTGATATTGCCTGTCTGACTGA
Organism: Dermacentor albipictus; assembly: GCF_038994185.2. Classification (NCBI taxonomy): domain Eukaryota; kingdom Metazoa; phylum Arthropoda; class Arachnida; order Ixodida; family Ixodidae; genus Dermacentor; species Dermacentor albipictus. The sequence continues at coordinate 204,119,077 of NC_091822.1, read as the reverse complement.
GTCCATTTTTGCTCTTAAGAGTGTTGAGCTTGACACTGCTTTGGCTGCTTCCAGCTTTGTTATACTCTGTACAATGTGCAATGCCCGACTTGCCTCACATGCTTCTTTGGGTGAGCTCTCATGGGCCTTGTTGCTGCTAGTTGGATTAGTGATGACCACACAGTGACTGTGCTTGCACACACACTGCGCATTCCTTGCACCTCAAAGGACAGCAAGCACCATCTTTCACTTTTGACACTTTATATGAGAGCCCTTTAATAGATTGAAATGGCACAGTCCATATGCCATCTTCATTTATTTTGGCACAAGCTGCCATTTCAATGCCAGACCTGTCGTTCTTCTGAATTGTTCTCAGCTCCTTACCCTTTGCCCCTTTCATCATCTGGCTAGCCCTTTTCATTAAAAAATGATTTGTCAAGTCCATGAGGGCAGAAATTAGTTTGTCACCATGCTTATTCTGTTTTCTCTCCAGCATAGTATGTTTTAACGTCCTGTGCTTGCTCTCAAGGTGCATGTTAGTGTTGACAGCTGCTCTAGTCCTAAAGCGATAGGCCCACTCTTGTGGCCTAACTGCATAGTGGTCTTTGAAGTACTTGAGGAAGTCCCTCAGTTTTTCTTCCTCACTAGAAAGGAATTGCTTAAAATAATCTTCAAATGCCTTTTCCGCGAGGAACTCTAAGAGTAGCCACACACTATGGTAAACATGTGGCCTTAGCTGTTTCTCTACACACTCGAGTGTCTTCTTACGCCAGTTGTTATCCACATGCCAGGCACAGAGAAGTTTCTGTTTTGCGGCACCTATGACCCTGGACCATGCTTTGTAGAATTGCGAGGCATCATCAGATATCAATGTCTTAGCGGCCACTTTTTGGGCCATGGCCGACTCCAGAGATTTGAAGAATGCTGTCAAAGTTTGCTCGTTCATCTGGTTGCAGATGAAATAAGCTATAGCTACACCTGATCCTTTTTTATCTAGCACCAGAAGAGTGGTCAGCTCAAACTGGTACTCTGTAGTTCCATGTGTGGAGTCAAGACACAGAGTCCCTGCAGGGCCCAATTTTTCTAGTAGCTCCTTCTGAGGCTCTGTCATCAGAACAAGAGCAAAGTCTGCTGAAGAAAATGTACCACTTGGGTCCACTGCACCTTGTGCCTTGTACAGGCAGACAAGTGTTTCACCTTTTTCTTTCATTACAAGCACCCACGTGTCTACACTGACAGCGTCATTAGTGTGACAACGTTCAGGAGCAGCAATGTTAAACTGCTGTTTGATGTTATGCAGGGTTGAGCACTCTGCCAAGTGCACTGGCCTCAGCTTGGATGCCACAGATGTCCTTATTCGCTTTAGTATGGTTTTCATGGGCACACCCCTTTCTAGGTTATCTGCTACACTGGCCTTTTCCTTGTCACTCATTCTCAAGTGCTGAATTTCTGGTTTATGACCATAATGGTTTCTTTGATACCTGACTTTTATGGTGGTGCCTTCAGGTGTCGGACTCTGAGTGTTGTCCATTGTGACGGTAATAAATGAAAGACATATCTTACCAGACCTACAGCTCCCCTGACTTTTCTCCCGACGGTCACTATGACCTTCCTTTTTCCTTGCCTCGCCTGATCTATTACAGTAATAGTGGATCCTTGTCTCTCCACTGGCCAGCTTTTTGGAGTCCCTGGGCAAAATGAACCAGCAGTTTTTGCTACCCTCTTCTTCTGCTTTCCATTCATGAAATTCTGTAATAAAAGCACAAAATAGCATTAGATGGTGACAAGTACTTTGTGGAGAGAGATGCAAACAAAAATAATCACTTTGAAGGCTTTGTACACGGGTAATGTAGCATTTATTTTACTCCCTCACCTTCAACTCGACTGTGTCATGAGGTCACCCTTGATATTGCTCAAATTTCTGTTAAAATTGAATTTCAAATATGCAATGCGCCATAACTTCAAAAAATTTATCATATTAGTTTTGTTTTAATAAGAAACAAATATGAAACTTAAGCATGATCTATGCTCACTCCTTCCTCAATATTGAATCAGACTGTACATTCACAGCAATGCTGTTACGATAAGACAAAGACAAACTGAGAGCACGTGGTGCAAGCTACGCCCCAGAGCAGTGTGAATCCCTTCTCTCAGTTTCTTCTTGAAAAGCTCCTTCTTTTCAAGAAGAGCTTGATTTTTTTTACTGTAGATAGGGGCTTGGCGAGGGAGTGTTCCATCGTCACGCGGTTATGATCTGGCTTGGGCATGCGCCTGGTTCGAGGAGGCAGCATTATGTGTGATTTCAATAAACCAGTTGCTAGTCTGCGTTCGTCCCGTCTTCTTCGACATTGGTGTCTTTTGCCAAGCGCAGTTTAAGTTCACAAAAAGATGTCTTACCAAGTAGCCTCCTAACACACTCTTAAAGAAAAAACGATTGCGCGTGCGTCAAATTTGGCTCTATTTTATGAAATCTACAACCAGAGTCCTTCAATTGAAGGACTGTGGTACTACTAAAGAATTTTCCCAAAGTACGCCGGGAGAGCAAGCCGCTGACAGCCGCAATTGCAAGTGTGGTCCTGGACATACGTCGTCTGCATTCGGACCTATTGCGGCCTGCACTGAGGCGAAGACTGCACCACACACGCAAGTAGCGCAGAGCAACGTACGTCAGAACGCAGAGCAAATCCCTCCTCTCGTTCAAGAAAAAAAAAAAAAAGAAGGGGGGGGGGGGGGTGCGCGAGCGTCACATTTCGCTCTATTCTATGAAATGTACTAATAAAGAGTTTGCCAACAATACGCTGGGAAACCATCCCGGCGACATCCGCAAATTCAAGTATGGTCCCGGTTCTGCGTCTCTGCCGCATTGCAACGTGATTGAGGCGAAGACTAGGCCACGCACGCATGTGGCACAGAGCAACGTCAGAACGCAGAACAGCTTACTCCTGTCGCTTAAAAAAAAGAAAAAAAGATGTACAAACGTCAAATTTCACTCCACTTGCTGTGCAGGAAAGCAGACCATGCCAAACGTACGTCATGTAGCGCATCGCTGGGTGCGCGCACACATGACCATACAAAACAAACAAATTATATTTAACGAGGATACAAAGTTCAACATACCCAAACGAAATAAATTGGGCACCTGCGCAAAAGCTGCTCTTCGCGAAACAGATGCAGAAAGAAAAAACAAAGGCCCGCAAGGTATAAACAACTAGCTGCTTTTGGAGGCACACTGCGCACAAGAAATTTAAAAAAGTCCGACATATAATATTGCGTTTAAACGTCATTTGCTCACGATGACTGAGAATAAACTTAATAAAACTGTTCCTCACCCTTATTGTTCCGGAACACAGGTGCACGTAGTCAGCCTCGAAGTTGTGCGCAGTGATCTGGTGCACCGAATACTTCTCCATTGTAAGCAGGGAAGTCCCACATACGTCGCATTTCATCAATTTCTTGACACCCACGGCCATTCTGTGAACGTTCCTGATGTGTTGCAGCATGTTCTTCCCCTGTATGAATAGTTTGCTGCAAAATTCGCAGCGACGATCGTCATCGCCGATGGCAGCTCGATCACATACGTGCGCCATTCCGAAGCGGAGAGGCGGCATTTGGATGCACGTGGTTTTGCGTCATTGCACGCACTAGGGTTGTTGTATATTCCGGCAATAATACAGGGAAGAAACCTCCCCAATCACGTGACACACTAGGTATTCAGTGGCCCCATAGGGACAACTGGAAACCAACTTAGGGAACCAACATCCGGGAACGCAGGGTCACGTGGATGCTGCCTTCTATTGTTCACCGGCCTCAGCCGGCCTGCGGGGAAACGCATGTGCGCCATTCGCTTCTCTCCTCCTCCGCTCGGCGCGGCCTCGACGGTGGCGTCGCCGGTGGTGGGCCTGCCGTGGCAGACGACGGCTAACACGCTACGGGAGGAAATCCGCAGAAAAGTTCGTTCGAGCCCTGCGGAGCAGTTTTAACGCGACAGCGTTAAGGAGCTCGTGTAGCAGAAAAGCCGGTGTCGTCGGCGGCGTTGGCCGTGAGCGATAAATCCCAGCAGGCACTTCATGAATAAAAAACAACTTGCAAGATGGGCTGGGTGGGATTCGAACCAGGGTCTCCGGAGTGTGAGACGGAGACGCTACCACTAAACTACGAGTTCGATGCCTTAAAGCGTTACAAAAGCGCCTCTAGTGAATGCGGTGTGACGCATACCTGAAGGCTCAGGCATGCGTCGCTTGCTCAGGCGCACATTTCGTTGCCGCGCCGAACGCTGTGTTGCTCGACGCTCACCGCGTCCGATGCGAGGCGCGTAGTTGCTGCGCCGCAGCCCATTGTCTTAAACCCCTTGGCGGGTCGACGGGAACGCTCTCGCGTTCCACTCTTCTGTCTGTCTGAAAAACATTTATTCAGATAGGTTTTGCATCAACACTAGGTGGGCTCCCCCTTACGGGAGCCCATTGGCGTCGGCCGCCGCCCGGGCCCGCTCGACCAAGGCCCGTTGGGCCGTCAGGTCAGAGCAGCCGAGCAGGACTGCCTCCCAGTCCTCCCGGGAAGGGTTGGGTAGGGGGGTTAGATTTGGGGTTTTTTGACATGCCCATACCATGTGGAAAATGTCTGAGGACTTTTCCCCACAGTGCGGGCACTCCCCCGTGCAAGCGGGGTCAAAGTATTTTAAGGCTGCCGGGCACAGCAGAGTTTTGGTATAAAGGCGAAGGAGAATGCGCTCCTCCGCCTTTGTGAGGCCCTTACAGGGCTTGGGATAGATGGCATGGCCAGATTGGTAGAGCTGAACGATCTCTTTGAAAGTATAGGCGGGATTGGGTTAGGGGTCCGGATCGGTGGGGGACGAAGGTGATGCCCGGAAAGTGAGCGCGCGGGCGACGGCATCGGCCGTCTCGTTTCCTTCGAGGCCCGTGTGAGCGGGAGTCCAGATAATCGTACGGTGCGAGGGGGCACCGAGATAGTCGTTGTTTTGCAAAATTTTGTAGGCAAGGTACGGTATGTGCCCCTGCTCAATATTGCGGCAAGCACCCCTCGAGTCGGTGATGATGACCCTTGAGTGTTGATCTGCGGCGGCTAGCGCGATGGCAACCACCTCCGCGTGTGTAATGTTGTGTGCACGGAAAGTGAGTCCATTTACTGCTGTGTTTTGGTGGACGACTGCGGCCGTGTACCAACCCCCATGGTACGGGCCGGAGGCGTCCACGTAGAAGACTCCGTGTTTGTGTCCGTAGTGGCAAGCCAAGGCTTCCGCCCGCGCGAGGCGTCTGCCGCTATGGTCCTCTCGTGTCATGTTGACCGGAAGAGGGCGCACGTGCAGGGCATACCTCCACTGCGATGGGATATGTACGTGCTCTACCGTATGTATTGAATGATGGACGTCGGGCAAGGAGGCGGCGACCCGACGGCGTTTTAGAGAGTCTCGTGTATTGGTTCATCAAGTGTGCCTCTCGCAGCTCTTTAAAGGTGTTCACCATCCCCAGGCCCAGGAGGCGCAGGTTGGAGGTGCTGACCGGGAGGTCGAGGGCACGCTTGTAGAGTTTACGGAGAATGACTTCGAGTGCATTCTCGTCAACTTTGCGTAGGTGGAGGTATGGAGCCGAGTAAAGGACTCGACTGGTTACAAATGCATGCGCCAGCCGCAAGGCGTCTTTGCATCATAACCCCCCGCGCTTGTTCGAAACCCGGCGGACCATCCGGCCCACCTGGTCCCCCACCTTACGCAATTTGGCCAATGTTGTGTCAGCTTTTCGATTTTTGTGAATAAAGAGCCCCAGTACTCGGATCTCGTCGTGTTCGGGTATGGGTCCACTGTTAAGGGAGAGGTCGATTTTGGTAGTGCACTTTGGTGAGGGGCGTATGTGCACAAATTCAGATTTGGACGGGGAGCACTGAAGGCCGCATCGACGGGCATAGTTGTCTACGATGTCCGCCGCTTGCTGCAGGTTGGCCTCCATTTCTCCTACCGAGCCGTGTTTAGCCCAGATGGTGATGTCGTCGGCATACAGCGCGTGCTGGATGCCGTCGACCCTCGCCAGCTGAGCGGGAAGTTTCATCATCGCCAAATTGAATAGGAGGGGCGAGAGGACCGCTCCCTGCGGGGTCCCTCGCGTGCCTAATTGGTATGGGCCGTGTTCGCTGTCCTGAATCCGAATGTATGATTGTCGGTCAGTGAGAAATTGCCTAATGTGGTTAAAGGTGTTTCGGCCGCAATCTGTTTGGGAAAGATGTGTTAGAATAATTTTGTGGGTCACGTTGTCGAAGGCCCCCTTCAAATCCAAAGCGAGTACTACTTTGTCACTTAGGGGATATTCGATCGGGTCTAGAATTTCTCGGTCAAGTTGAAGCAAGACATCCTGTGCGGACCGGTGTGGGCGGAATCCGAACATGGTGTCTGCGAAAACATTTTTGTTCTCCAGAAACTCAGACAGCCTGTCGCGCACCATCGTCTCCATTAATTTTCCCACACAAGAAGTAAGGGAGATGGGGCGGAGGTTGTCTGTGTTGATGGCTTTACCAGCTTTGGGAATGAAGGTGACCAGAGCGGTCTTCCAATCAATTGGGAGGGGTGTTTCCCCGATCCAAATGGAGTTCATGTAAGCGAGGAGTGTGGAGTAGGCAGAGTCGGGAAGGTTGGCAAGTAATTTGACAGTAATTTTATCCCGTCCCGGTGCCGTTCCTCGCTTCATTTTTGCTAGGCCCGCCTTCAGGTCATGCAGCTGGAACGGTTGGTCCATCTCCGCGTTCTCGGAACCTGCATACGAGTACGCGGGCCCTCGGGGGTCCTGCTGAGTACAGAGGTATTGATCTCGGAGTTTGCATGCCAGTTTTGAAGTGTCTCCATCGAAGCAGTGAATGGCTCGTTGGAGATGTTTTTGTGTTTCTGCTCGAGTTTGGGTGGGGTCGATTAGGGCGCGGAAGAGGCGCCACGTACTCCGGCTGGACATTTGTCGCGCGGCCGTGTTGCACCGGTCCACCCAGTTAGAGTCAGCGAGTTGGGCCGCGTACTCTGCCGCTCGTTGGGTGAGCTCAGCGATGCGAATTTTTGAGTTTCCGATTGTGTTTTTTGCCGGCGCCATCGGCGGACAAGGCTGTGCCGGGCCTCCCAGAGGTGAAGGAGGTGGTTGTCCACCTCCGGGGTCGCCTCTGAGAGTTGAATTTGAGTTTCCGTGGAGCGAAGGGTGGAAACCAATTGCTGGGACCAGACGCGGTACCCTTGCTCCTGAATGCGGGTCGAGTTGGTGTATGTTTGTCGGAATTTGGTCCAATCGGGCAATTTTGCCTGTGCGAAAGGTCTTGCCAATGGATGGGTGCGAATAGTTGTATTGAGTATGCAGTGGTCGCTACCGAGGGTTTCTTCGGTGTTGACCCGGTCTACGTATTGAATGTTTTTGGTGAGGGTTAGGTCCGGACACGTGTCCCGGGTCACGGAGTTACCCACGCGAGTTGGGTGGGCAGGGTCGGTGTGGAGAGTAAGGCCCAGCGTGGACATAAGTTCCGCCAGCTTACGTCCACGTTTCTCTTCACGCGCGTAACCCCAAAGTGTGCTGGGGGCGTTGAAATCGCCCACGATCACTAGGGGATCCCTGCCCGCAGCCTTTAAGGCGCGGCTAAAAAGGTCTGCGAAAGTGATGTTGGCTAACTTAGGGGAACAATAAATGTTGAGAACGTGTAGTGGTGGGTCCTGTTTTCGTAGCGGAAGGAGGGTCACCATCACGTACGAGAATTCTGTTTTGAGGTCAAGGTCAACGAAGTTGGCCGTGTAATTTTTATGCACGCAGATACAGGAGAGGGGGTCCTGCTGAAACGTGGTGTAATTTGTAGGCGTGGCGCCACTCCCTGGCTCCTGGAGGGCTACCACAGCAGGAAGGTGCTCGAATGTTGTGAGGAAAAATCGTAGGTTGGCCCGCTTAGCGTGGGCCTTGAAACCTCGACAGTTCCACTGGGTAATTAGGATGGGGATGGCCAATTTGGATCGGGGGAATTTCCTGAATTTAGGGGTGCCCGCCATGATCGGTAAGATTGGTAGGGGGTTGCGAAGACGATGCTCCATCGCCAGCACTCACGGGGAGGGGAGCATCCTCCATTCCGGAGAGTGAGCAACTGTCTTCATCATCTAAATCGAGTTGTCGTCGAAACATTTTGGGGTACCGGCCGGACACGTCTTTAATTGGGCCGGCTCGCCGGGTGGTGCGAGAGGTTTGCGCGATTTGTTGAGTTATGAGAGAGGGAATCATCTCTGTCAATTTGGCAATCGCGGCATTCATGGCTGCGGAGATTTGGGTTTCAAGAGCGCAAATCCGGCTGTCCATACGGGCCTCGAGGGTAGATGATGGTTCCATGCGAAGCTTGTTCTAGGAACAAAACAGTAATTACACAATTTTGTGCGACAAAACGGTAGGACCTCCTTGAAGCAATGTCCTTCCATTCACTGTTACACCCGCCGTGGTTGCTCAGTGGCTATGGTGTTGGGCTGCTGAGCACGAGGTCGCGGGATCAGATCCCGGCCACATTTCGGAGCCGCATTTTGATGGGGGCGAAATGCGAAAACACCCGTGTACTTAGATTTAGGTGTACGTAAAAGAATCCCAGGTGGTCGAAATTTCCGGAGTCCTCCACTGCGGCGTGCCTCATCATCAGAAAGTGGTTTTGGCATCCAACACCCCATAATTTAATTTAACTTAAATCGTTGTTACAATAATAGATGTTGTGGAAAGGTTAAGGCGAGATGGCTTTCGACACAACGAAAGGTCAGGCAAGTTTAGGGTTTTCTTCTTGGATGTGACACTGCAATGACGTGAATAATGTGATAATATGAAACGTACAGCGCGATTCTGAACGGCTTCAATAGTTTGAATGAGTGTTGTCTGAGTAGGATCCCATATGACGCATGCGTATTCTAATTTAGAACGTACCATGGTTTTGTAAAGTGTTCACTTCAGGGACGATGGGGCGTCAAAATATGTTCGATGCAGATAACTAAGCATGCGATTCGCGTTGTTAGTTATATATTCGACATGCGTATTCCACGAAAGAATAAAAGGAATCTGAACACCAAGGTAAATATAAATGTCAGCAGATGGTAATGACATATTATTGAGGGAGTAATCACGCGGACAATGATTAGTGGTGAGGCTAGAAACTTTCATGCTTTTACATTAGGTTGTCTTAAGTGTCACGAGCCATTCACTGCAACATTCAAATACCTTATCTAGATTGCGTTGAAGATTGAGACAATCGGCATGGTTAGTAATTTTCTCGTAAACTAGACAGCCATCTCCAAACAGTCACTCAGTTGAGAAATAAAGGCAAGTAGGAAGATCATTAATATAAATCAAGAAAAGCAGAGGCCCCAGAACGGACCCTTGAGGGACACCAGATGTTACGGCAGAATTGGGTGAACAAAAGTCATTAGCCGTCAAATACTGACTACAGTTAGAGAGAAATTCCTTAATCCACGCAAGTTCACTGGTGTCTGTGTTGATTAAGCGGGAAGTATATCGTGGGAGACAGAGTCAAATGCTTTAGCAAACTCGAAATATGTGCAACAAGTATCAAGGTCATGATCCGGGTTAATAAACAAGTCCTTGGTTTCGAACGAAACTGCTTCACGGAATCCATGCTGTTAAATACTGAAGAAGGAATTGGACTCAAGAAATTTAATGAGCTGCGAGTATATTATATGTTCTAGGATTTTTACTGGAATTGATGTTGATGGTATGGGACGGTAATTATTGGGGGAACGCACATCACCAGATTTATGCACAGGGACCACCTTCCCTATCTTCTAATTAGAAGGCAGCGTAGACATCTGTTACGACTGTTCAAAAATCTTTTGACAATATCAGTGAAGAATAAACTTGTGTACACTTGAGCATTTTTAATGAGATACAATGTCGAGATTGGTTTACTTGAATGTGTGTCCTTTTTGTGCCGTTATTAATGCTCCAAAATTTACAGGGTCAGAACGCAGTAGCAAAGGAAGAGCTTTATCAAAGAATTCCTTCTTGGCTTTTGAAAGCGCAGTACAGAATTCTCGGTTAAATTTTTTATAGCAATACCAGTGATCTGTTGTGGCTGCTAATTTTGCGCGTCAAAATATCCGCTTCTTTTTGTTGCGCATACGCTTTAACTGGTTATTAAATTATGGAGAGCGAGTGCTCGATGAAACTTTTATTTTAGGTGCAAAATGATCAATTAGAGAAATAAGTTTGTTTTTATAAAGCCACCAGCTGTCCTCAACCGACCGCTACTCAATACCTGCAAAGAATCGATCAACAAAGGCCTGCAATCCCCTATTCATTCCAAAACGTCTGCTTTATCATAGTCTTGGATGACCCTTATTTTTTTCTTGTTAGAAACCTCTGCCCCTTGAGTGAAGTGAATCATAGAGTGGTCGCTAATTCCCGGTGAATGAGTTAAGCAGGAAGCTAGGTCTGGTGCAGCGGTAAGTATTAGGTCTACAATAATAGCGGAAGTCGGAGCTATGCGAATGTGAAAGTGAACTACCTGAGTTAAGTTGAAGTCCTGACAAAAAAGTTAAAAATTCTTTGCTTTCAGCTGACTTGTGTTTTAAGGAAATCGAGTCACTTTCCCACCTAATGTCAGGAAAATTGAAGTTGCCAAGTATGAAGAGGGGCGATTGACAACATGGTGCAGTTCATTACAGGACAGCGATGCAGTTGGTGGCCGATAACAAACACAGAAAATTATTTCGTGACAATCACTGAACACGCACACACATACAAGCTCACGTGAGGATACAATTGGAATGACATGAGAAGCAAGGGTATCGGCAACCGCCAACAGAACACCACCACCAGACCGGTAATAACGATCACACCTGCAAAATTTGTAGCACTTCTCACAGTCCAAAATTTCTTCATTTTCAACTTTTGAAGAAAGATAAGTCTCCGCCTGACCAAGAATATCAGCAGAGCAGGAATCAATAGCGGAAGACAATCCAACGCGTTTATTCAGGATACTCCGTACATTGAAAAGAAGAATAGAGGCGTTTTTCGTTTTTTTTTTTGCGCAGGATCTAGACAGACATAGTTACGATGCACTGGAAGTGCCAGCACGTGCAGTTACGGTACCCGCGCAGTCTTGCGTATCTGTCGATCGTGGTAAAGCAGTATCGCGTACGCTGTCACTTACTGTGTAGTAAACGCACGTTTCTTAGATCAGTTTATTCAAGCGAACCGAGTAAGGCTTCCCGGCTACTTTTGCATTTAACTAGGTATGGAAAGCAAATACTTGGGGCAGAAAAGGAAGGAACTACGCTGGCGATTTGTGCGGACCTCTGGAGGCAAGGCTTTTGCCAGGAGGGATGAAACCTCGCCAGTACTCAGATTTCCGCGCTTGACTGATGTCGATAAGATGAGTGACCAAGGGCAATAGGCGGTTGCTTTGATTTTCGTTCATTTCTTATTTGTGCTGATTACACTCTAATATGGATAGTACTGGTGTAACATGTAATTATCATGATGTCCAATCATTTAATGAATATTTTTCGTGTACACGTAACCAATTTAAGATCCTTCATCTGAACACACGAAGTGTCATAAATAAAGAGGAAAATTTAGGTGATTTGCTCAGGTCTGTTCTTTACAGTTCTGGTGCATTAATTTACTAGTAAACTTGGCTCACGGAAAACGATAATCACCCATATTTTGAGAACTACTCGTACAATGGTCTCGTGTGGCAAAACAGTAAGGGTGGTGGTGTTGCTGTTTATGACAGGCGATCACTTAGGTACAAAATTCTACCCGTATTCTCAGTTATGAACAACAGTACTGAATGTCTCATGGGGCGTTGATAGCAAGCCACGGTTGTAGTTATGTACCGTACTCGAGTGGAAAACAAATGAGAATTTTTTTACTTTTTACAGCGTGTTCTGCAGTTTGTTGGCAGCTCACATATGTCTTTCATTATAATGGGTGACGCAAATATCAACATGCTATCATGAGACGCTACGTCAGACAGTTCACAGAACAGAAATTATTATCTCTTCTGCTTGTATGAATCTGATCACACATGCCACAAGAATAACATACAAAACAGCTACCTTGCTTGATATATGCATTACCAATTCCTACTCTAATGACTGTATTGCTGGCATTCTATCTGTTTAGATAAGTGATCATCTCCCTATTTTCTGCTGCTTTGCCTGTTCGCCGGCAAAACACGTGTTGAACTAAACACCCTTATCTCGAAGTAATAATGCCATAGCCTTGGAAAAGTTTCGTGTGCCTGTACGGTGTTAGATACGGGCCCTTTTCCTGGCATCCTTCGAGTTCACCAGACGACATCGAATCGCCGTCGCACCTAATTAAGGTGCGCAGAAGCGCATCTACCATGTTCCCTAGGCGCAGCACGTCCAGACAAGTTGGCGACGCCCCCCCCCCCCACCTCGTGCGCCGCACGTCGAGCTATTGTCCCACTGCTTGACTCTTCGCGAAAGTGAAACAGGAACCTGGCACGGTTCCAGGTAATCTGGGTCCCGAGCGAAGTTGTTTCGCAGCTCTGAAAGGTCGCTCGAAAACAGCCCGTCTCCTTTAGCTGAGTGCTTTCAGAAGGGGGTGCAACACCAAGGCAACGCCGGCTGTAAGTCACCATGAAGCCCTCGGAGCCACACCATCTGCCGATAGTGACGGCAGTTGCAGACATGGAGGCAATACCGGTGGCAAGTCATCCCTCGGACAGTGAAGCCCATGCATCAACCCCCTGAGCCGAAGGTGACTGCACTCGCACGGGCGCCTACCATTCGAGCGAAATGGCGACACCTGAGCGGGCTCGACGATTGGCCGAAAATGACGTGACCCCGAGACACCGAAGGGGTTAAAAGCCAGAGACAGGGAGCAGAGAGCGAGCATTCCTTCATTCATTCGTCTCTTTCGGGCTTCTTGTCACGGGCCGACGCGTCCGATTTGCTGCCGGCCATCAATGACTTTTTGACTGCTAATTACTTCATTTTTTACTGTAAATAATCTAAGTAAACCTCCAGTTTTCATCTCAATATCCTCCTCAACGTCGGCCAACTCCCGCACTCAACGGCAAGATCCAATAACTGGTGGACAGCGGTGGGATTGTCCTCCAGATCCAACAACGGCCAACGAGCTGGACAAACGTGCTTAAACGCGACAACCAGAATGTAACATATGACGCATTTGTATATAAATTGATGGCGTGTTACAACGAGATGTTTCCGCTCAAGCCCTGCAGCCCAAGGTTAAGGAGGGCAAGGAAGCCATGGGCTTATGTCAGACTTCTGAAGATGATCAAAAGGAAAAAATGAAGTGTATGATTCATTTGTAAGTACAAGAAGTATAGAAATACTGACTGACTATAGAAAATATTTATATATAAAGTAAACGCTCAGTTAGAATTCGCGAAGAATAAGTGCTATTAAATACTGATCTCTAGGACAAAAAATGATGCCAGAAAGGTATGTGCAGAAGTAAAAAAAATTAATATCTCACAGCTGCATGTAGCTACAAGTGCAGGGGACGTAACAGGTTGCGAAGCAACAGCCGACCTGAACGATTATTTTGTGACCAGTGCAAACTATGTTGACGATAACATATCAGTGCTTTTCTGTGTCCTAAATGATTTCCATCTAGTCAATTCTATGATACTGACACCAGTCTGTGCAAACGACTGGCAGGCAGACGTTATTGGAATGAATAGGGGATTGCAGGCCTTTGTTGATCGATTCTTTGCCGGTATTGAGTAGCGGTCGGTTGAGGACAGCTGGTGGCTTTATAAAAACAAACTTATTTCTCTAATTGATCATTTTGCACCTAAAATAAAAGTTTCATCGAGCACTCGCTCTCCATAATTTAATAACCAGTTAAAGCGTATGCGCAACAAAAAGAAGCGGATATTTTGACGCGCAAAATTAGCAGCCACAACAGATCACTGGTATTGCTATAAAAAATTTAACCGAGAATTCTGTACTGCGCTTTCAAAAGCCAAGAAGGAATTCTTTGATAAAGCTCTTCCTTTGCTACTGCGTTCTGACCCTGTAAATTTTGGAGCATTAATAACGGCACAAAAAGGACACACATTCAAGTAAACCAATCTCGACATTGTATCTCATTAAAAATGCTCAAGTGTACACAAGTTTATTCTTCACTGATATTGTCAAAAGATTTTTGAACAGTCGTAACAGATGTCTACGCTGCCTTCTAATTAGAAGATAGGGAAGGTGGTCCCTGTGCATAAATCTGGTGATGTGCGTTCCCCCAATAATTACCGTCCCATACCATCAACATCAATTCCAGTAAAAATCCTAGAACATATAATATACTCGCAGCTCATTAAATTTCTTGAGTCCAATTCCTTCTTCAGTATTTATCAGCATGGATTCCGTGAAGCAGTTTTGTTCGAAACCAAGGACTTGTTTATTAACCCGGATCATGACCTTGATACTTGTTGCACATATTTCGAGTTTGCTAAAGCATTTGACTCTGTCTCCCACGATATACTTCCCGCTTAATCAACATAGACACCAGTGAACTTGCGTGGATTAAGGAATTTCTCTCTAACTGTAGTCAGTATTTGACGGCTAATGACTTTTGTTCACCCAATTCTGCCGTAACATCTGGTGTCCCTCAAGGGTCCGTTCTGGGGCCTCTGCTTTTCTTGATTTATATTAATGATCTTCCTACTTGCCTTTATTTCTCAACTGAGTGACTGTTTGGAGATGGCTGTCTAGTTTACGAGAAAATTACTAACCATGCCGATTATCTCAATCTTCAACGCAATCTAGATAAGGTATTTGAATGTTGCAGTGAATGGCTCGTGACACTTAAGACAACCTAATGTAAAAGCATGAAAGTTTCTAGCCTCACCACTAATCATTGTCCGCGTGATTACTCCCTCAATAATATGTCATTATCATCTGCTGACATTTATATTTACCTTGGTGTTCAGATTCCTTTTATTCTTTCGTGGAATACGCATGTCGAATATATAACTAACAACGCGAATCGCATGCTTAGTTATCTGCATCGAACATATTTTGACGCCCCATCGTCCCTGAAATGAACACTTTACAAAACCATGGTACGTTCTAAATTAGAATACGCATGCGTCATATGGGATCCTACTCAGACAACACTCATTCAAACTATTGAAGCCGTTCAGAATCGCGCTGTACGTTTCATATTATCACATTATTCACGTCATTGCAGTGTCACACCCAAGAAGAAAACCCTAAACTTGCCTGACCTTTCGTTGTGTCGAAAGCCATCTCGCCTTAACCTTTCCACAACATCTATTATTGTAACAACGATTTAAGTTAAATTAAATTATGGGGTGTTGGATGCCAAAACCACTTTCTGATGATGAGGCACGCCGCAGTGGAGGACTCCGGAAATTTCGACCACCTGGGATTCTTTTACGTACACCTAAATCTAAGTACACGGGTGTTTTCGCATTTCGCCCCCATCAAAATGCCGCTCCGAAATGTGGCCGGGATCTGATCCCGCGACCTCGTGCTCAGCAGCCCAACACCATAGCCACTGAGCAACCACGGCGGATGTAACAGTGAATGGAAGGACATTGCTTCAAGGAGGTCCTACCGTTTTGTCGCACAAAATTGTGCAATTACTGTTTTGTTCCTAGAACAAGCTTCGCATGGAACCATCATCTTTCCTCGATTGCCAGCATAACTGATGACCATGATTTCAAGATAGCTTTACAAGATGCATTGTAATATTTCTTTTTGTTAACTGCACGTCTTGCCATTTTCCCCCACTCCTTTCTCTAGTGCCTTTGGGCCCTGAAAGTATCTCTAATAAATAAATAAATAAATAAATAAATAAATAAATAAATAAATAAATAAATAAATAAATAAATAAATAAATAAATAAATGGATAAATAAATAAATAAATAAATAAATAAATAAATAAATAAATAAATAAATAAATAAATAAATTGTCGTTTACACAGACCCGTGATGAAGACTGGAAACCCACTGTTCTTGTGTCCATTTTCGCCTTCCTTGCCTTGCTATAAAGGCATTCCTCTTTCTTCTATGTATGAACCGGACTAATATATTGGATTCATCGTGCCGAGCAGTGGGCTCACGGCGGCAAGTGTCGATATCTGCTTCACTTACTTCCTCTTGAATGATTACACCGGTCTGTTTGATTACGGCCGGCTGTTCAACATCAAGACAAACGCCCTTAACCTCGACATTGTTTGCGCGTTGATATTGCTCTAACTCTTCTAACTTCTGAGAAAGCTTAAAATTCAGCGTACGAAATTCTTGGTTTTCATCCAGTGCTTCCTTTATCTGCTCTTTGAACTCAGTAATTTTTTCAAATTTTTCTTTCAGCCCCTCAGTTCCAACCTGAGTTTGTATTTAAAATAATAAAATGCCTTGGATACGTCACGCAGATCTTTAAACGTGTGGCAACAGGAACAACAGTCCAGAAAGTAGAGCACTTGTCACAAAGAAAGCGCGAGATACACTATGGTGGCTCGGCGGCAGTGCACAGGCTATTGCATTGCGCGCAATATGTAGTGTTTTATGTAGTAAGGAAATTCTGCTCACCTGGAAAAGCAAGCGAGGAGTTTTTAGCTGCTGCTCAGTTGTGCAATGCCACCGAACTGCCGATGAACGCCCGTTCGGCTGGTCTCTTTCTGTAGTTTTGGTCCCTGACGTATTTCTTGCGTAGTGGGCGTTGCTTCGTCGATTCCCAGCGGCAATGCGCTGTCACGTGCGAACAGCAATGACACACGAAATTTAGGCTTGCGCCACACTTCGGTAGAGCACCGGGCGATGCTATGTTTTTGTTTTCTTTGAATTGTTCCTTATCACTTAAAAGCTCCAAATCATCTACATTTACACTATCATTACGATTAAATATCTTACGATTAGAAAAAACAAAAGCAAATTATGCATTTTGTGCAGATACAAGGCATTATACTTTTCGCGTGGCGGGGCTTAGTAGCTCGCCAAAGACTGCGTACGCAGTAAAAGAACCAGAAAACTCGCCTTCGTGCATAGGGTTCGCCGCCAGTGTTTCCAGGAAAACATTACGGTTACATAAGCTGCAGTTGCCGCGAAGCGTGAGAAGCAGTCAGGAATCTTTGAATGCTACTGTGTTCCATTTTTAAAGGCGGCGTCCTCCAACATTTTTGTTGAAGCAGCGAAAGTCTCAGAATGACTGCTACAAATGTTAAATAAGTTCCGATTCAGAAATACTTGAATGGCTAACATTGCTGCCTTCTTTTTTATCTCTCTCTTCAGAAATTCACTGTGTCACTATACCGCTCGAATGCTAATCGCATTACCACAGACAGTCATCGTCGGATGAGTTATGTTGTAACCTTTTAAAAAGTTCCACTTCTTAAGGCTGATAAAATTTAGCATTCTCTTTCAAATGCAGCAAATTTCATTCAAGTTGGTCCAGTGGATGCCCCCCAAAATAATTTCCACGTTTTGTATTTCATGGAGAAATCGGAGTGCGCCCCGAGCTAAAGCTTCCTCTTAAGCTTGCAAGTCGAGTGCGTGACCACGACAACCTAGCCAGGGATCAGGAGAGTAATAAAGCTTATAGCGTCTTATTTCCTTGCGAAACTGTTTGCTCAGTTCCTGCCACTAATCTGATCTCTCCCCCTCGCTCTTTCACCCTTTCTCAGATGTGTTCCCCCTCCCCTTCACGTGCGGTGTTTGACCGCAGCCGGAGGCATTACTAAATCGTGGATGATCATGCAGCTACTAAGCAGCTTCGAAGCCGACTGCCTTGTCCTACTATAGATCTCAAAGTCAAACAGAATTAGTAGCTTTCTAAGCACGTATAGTCATCAGCCAGATTACACCCTGAACTGTTGCGGAAGTTTAGGAAAGATCCTGTCGTGGTCTGTCTCCCCGTCACTGTTGCGCCAGCTAGCTACGGTTGTCTTAAGTGACCGGTGACACTAGCCGATCTCCAGGCGGGAGCCACCGTCCACGGGCAGTTGCTTCATAGCTCAGACAGCTGCATACAACGCGCTTGTCGAAACAGTCGTCGCTTCATCGTCGACATCGTCGTTTCGGTAAGTTCCCGCACTTTTCTGCACCATTTTCTTTCAGTACCTGCTGCAATTCTTGTGGGCACAATCCGCATGCAAGCAATGACGCAGAATTCAAAGTAAACTTGTCGATATCGAAAAGAAGTTACAGAGCATGGATCAAATTGAGAACAGGCTTACGAAAGTGGAAAGTTGCGTTGAGACACTAGATGTGCACGTGGCTGCCTTGAGATGACAAACTGAGGACTTGGATAACCGCTCTAGGCGAAATAATCTGATCATAACAGGAGTAGAGGAGGAAGACTCCGAAACAGATGAAATTTTGATGAAAAAGGTGAACGAGGAACTCATTGGAGGTATACTAAAACAAAAACTAAACTCGATCGAACAAATACATAGGTTAGGAAAGAAAATCCCTGGTCAAATTCGTCCGATTATTTTTAGAGTTACGGACGTCAGGGATAAAGTTAGAATTCTGAGCAACTGCAGGAAACTCCGAGGTACACAATTTAGCATTAATGAAGACTTTTCCAAGCGGGTCGTGGAAATCCGCAAGAAACTTTGGAAATCATCGGAAGAAGAAAGAATTAAGGGTGCCAAGGTTAAATTACTTTTTGACAAGCTCCGAGTTGATAAAACTATGTACACTTGGAATGATGTAACAAACGAGCGGAGCAAGTGGCACGCCTCTCCCGATAAAACTACGGCATGAACTCGTCACCCGGAATCCTCTGCTTTTAAAATCATAAATTTAAATGCCAGAAGCCTGGTGAATAAGGCCGACGCTTTGGCATGTGTGTGCTGTTTTGGAACATGACCCAGACATCCTGGTCATAACATAAACATTGTTACACACGGACATATGCGATGAAGAAATAACACCTTCCGGGTACATAGTAATAAGAAAAGATCGAGGGAGAAGGGGTGGTGGTGTTGCCATTATGATTAAAAGCAACATTTCATTCACGATTCTGCCAGTTGAGAGTGATATTGAAACTGTATGGATTAAAACTAACTTAGGCAGTCGTACAGTTTTCATAGGTGGTGTGTACCGTCCCCCCGGTTGCCCCATAGATGCGTTGTTTCAACTCGGGACCTTTATGGATGCGAATCTGCACCAAGGTGATAATATTCTGATCCTAGGTGACTTTAACTTACCAGGGAGTGATTGGCTATCCCAATCCCCTGGACAGGTAGAAGTCGCCAGTTGTGAACAACTACTAGAGCTCGCGTTTTGTTACGAGCTAGCCCAGGTTGTAACGGATTAGACACGAGTATACGGAACGACTTCCTCAATTCTTGATTTGGTTTTTGTATGCCCAGGCTTGATGTCTTCTCTTGTCTGCTGTGAAGTTGCTGAGGGTCTATCCGACCATAATTTGGTTTTATTATCTTTAACCGTTACTGCAGACATGCCGAGTGCTCATTCAAAGAAGTTCATCCTAGACTTTCAAGCTGCTGATGACGTTGGTGCACTTGACTTCTTAGAACAGTCCCTCGACAAGTTTTTAATGCATTATCGTTCCGGAGCCAGTACAGACCTGCTGTGGAACACTTTTTCGAACATTGTACGACAGTGCATCGAACGTTTTGTCGCCAAACGCCGCAAAATTGTCAGGAAGAAAACTCCTTGGATGACGAGGGAAATTATACATATTAAAAGGAAACTGAAAAGGAAACGAAAAGCCCGTTTGCAAAACTCCACCTCACAATACAAGGAACGCATTCGACAACTAAGTAAACAGTTAAAACAACTCGTTCGGGAGAGCAAGGACAGGTTTTATAGCATCACACTTAAAAAATTTCTTGCAGAAGACCCCGGAAAATTTTGGCGCTACATTAATCTTAAGGACAAGCGACCACACGTGGATGCGAGCCAAAATAACGATAAACAGGTTGACAGCTTTAGTGATTTTTTCTCGTCTGTTTTTACACGAGATAACGGTATGGTTCCGCACTTTGTAGACACCTCAGATAGGGTCCCGATAGAGGATATAGTAATTAGTGAAGAAGGAATTCTTAACTTGCTCCTCAACATTAATATAAAGAAATCACCTGGACCAGATGAAATACCCAACGAATTTTTATACAGGTATGCAGCATGGGTTTCAAAATATCTTGCCATTAAATTTCGCTCATCTATTACTACCGGCTGTTTCCCCAGTCCTTGGAAGTGTGCCAATATCGTACCCATACACAAAGGCGGCGCAACAGCCGATGTCAACAACTACCGCCCAATTTCCCTTACCAGCGCATGTTCAAAATTACTGGAGCACATTGTATCAAAACACTTAATTAAATATCTGGATTACCAAAAGGTATTATACAGCCGTCAACATGGTTTCAGAAGAAAACTCTCCACGACAACTCAACTCATAGAAATTGTGCATGACCTCTCCCAAACCATTAATTCACGTGGCCAAACCGACATAGTGTACCTAGACTTTGCAAAGGCGTTTGATAAAGTTTCTCATCCTAACTTATTACATAAAATAGACGCCATATTTAAGAATCCCGCAATCACGAAATGGTTCGCGTCTTACCTTCTTTGCAGAGAACAGTATGTTCAAATTGGAAACTGCCAGTCTGTACCCTCACTTGTAGAGTCTGGGGTACCTCAGGGCACGGTACTAGGACCACTCTTATTTCTCGTATTTATTAATGATATGCCTAATGAGCAGTGGCGTAGCTAGGTCGTCTGGCACCCGGGGCCCATAGGTCTTCTGTCACTACCCCCCCCCCCCCCCGGCTGTAGCCGGCAGACAGGGGTGTCTTCAGATGGGTATGGCACCCCCCCCCCCCCCCCCACTGGCCCCTTGCACCCGGGGCCCACGGCCCCCCGGCCCCCCCCTGTTGCTACGCCACTGCTAATGAGATCACTGTACCGTTGCGCTTGTTTGCGGACGACTGCGTCATTTACAAAAAGTTCAATCGAGACAAGACCAAGAAGAACTTAACTCAAATCTTCAAAAAATTAAAAAATGGTGCGACGATTGGCAAATGGTCATAAACCCTCAAAAATCAGTGTCTATGACTATTTCACGTAAGAAGTGTACCCTTAGTTACTCGTACTACATTGATGACAACAAACTCGAGAACGTTGAAAAACACAAATACTTGGGTTTAACGTTTACATCAGATTGACGCTGGAATACACACACAGAAAATGTGTGGAATGAATCGGGCAACCCCTGAAATTAAATGTCTTGCTTACAAAACTCTAGGTAGACCAATTATTGAATATGCTAAAATAGTTTGGGACCCACGCACCGTAACTAACTGTTCTAAACTTGACCGCATACAGAGGCTAGCCGCCCGGTTGATATTCAATAAATATTGTCGCATCCATTCTCCAACAGAGTTATGTCAATTAGCTGATCTAGCACCACTTGAGCTCAGAACTAAATACGACAGGTTAAAATTCCTCTTAAGTTATTCACAATCAAGTATACGTTAAACCAGATGATTATTTTGAGCTTCCTATGAACGCGTCAACGAGGCATCGTCATAGTATGTACATATCTCCTCCACTCGCCCACAATGATTGTTTCAAGTTCAGTTTCTTTCCTAGGGCTATAAGAGGCTGGAATTTGTTACCCGACTCTCTTGTAACCTCGATGTCCTCAACTACCTTTTTGGAAAGTCTTAAAAGCACCATTTTTTGTAATAACACATAGTGAATTACCCAATATGTATGCATTTACTTTTACATGCGTGACTCCTGTTGTGTCTATGACGATGCGGTGCCAAATTGTGAATGGTTCTTTATTACTTTCCCTTGTATGTTGTAGTTCATACTAGGTTACAAAAAGGTCAATCAAGGTAGTCTTTGGTGCGTGTGGCGTTGCATATAACATTAGTAAATCTATGTGAGTGTAGAAGTGTTTTAAAGTTGTGTGTCGTAATTGAGGACCGTAACATGTTTATATTGAAATCACCGCCTAGAACAAGCATATGCTGTTTTTGGTTTACATAATTAAACAAAAATTCCATTGAGAGAAAGAAGTTATCCATATTTCCACCTGGTGGGCGATAAACTACTGCTAAGATAAGTTTTTGGCAGAGCAAAACAAGGCCTTCGATGTCATCTGTCATACAGGTCATTTCATCAAGCAATTGACCTTCAATATTATCTTCTAGGTATACACTAAAACACCACAACCATGTCTTATTGGTCTGTTAACATAAAAAAAAACATTGTAATTTGCACGTCTGATGACGTCACTGTCCGAAGAGTACCAGGTCTCTGTTAACATGAGTACATCAAAGGAAAAGTTAAACTATCGAAAAGAGCGCAAAGGTTATCTTCTTTATTTCTAGCTGATTGTGTGTTTAAATGAAAGCGCGTCAATCCTTGGACATCATGAAAACTAATTATGTTAAAAAATTAAATTATGGGGTTTTACGTGCCAAAACCACTTTCTGAGTTTTAGGCACACCATAGTGGGGGACTCCGGAAATTTCGACCACCTGGGGTTCTTTAATGTGCACCTAAATCTAAGTACACGGGTGTTTTTGCATTTCGCCCCCAGCGAAATGCGGCCGCCGTGGCCAGGATTCGATCCCGCGACCGCGTGCTCAGCAGCCCAACACCATAGCCACTGAACAACCACGGCGGGTAACTAATTATGTTGTCTACATCTTCAGGCAGTATCGCCACTATTGAAAGAAAGAGGAAAAAAAAAGCGCAGGCTAAAATGCGCGCCAGGTCACACAATCTTATAATGTCGCGTTCACTTCGAATGTTGACCACATTGGATTGTTCATCTTTCCTTGCAAATATTTTGCAATCCCTCGTCCACATGAACTTCTACTTTTGTGCCTTCTTTCTTTCAATGGTCATGCCCAGAAATATCTTTAATGCTGGACAAATATGCCTTCTTCAGAAAGCTGTCACGTTTGGCACGGCTTCTCGAATGAACAATTGTGTTCGAAGGCTCAGAAATGTTGCGATCCTCGACCCTACGGCACACTTCGATTTCATCAGGCATCAGCGGTTCATTCACGAGAATGCCAACTTGACAAACAGTCTTTACTAGATCTTCATGATCTGCTTGCAGAATTCCTTCAATCTTCACATTGCACTTCCTGGAATACTGCTCACTTCTAATGATTCTCCGCTTCTGATCTTCCAGCATCTTTTTCATACTTTTGCATTGGTTTTCTAGAGCTGCGTTTGCTTTCTTTAGCGCACCAGTTTATTTTAGGAGACGTTCATTCATTTCCTTCCTTTCCTAATACATCTTGTCATAGAAATAAAAACTGTTCTTCATGTCTCCTAGTTCCTTTCTCGTCTCATTGAGTTCTTTCTTAGGTATCTTTCCATTTTCCCTTTTAATTCCTCCAGTTCTTTCTTAAATTCTTCCCAGTGTTCCCAGTGTTCAACGCGGTCGTGTTGCTGCTCACGTCAAATAGGCGCGCACGCTCGCGTCACACACACAGCTACTCGATCTACGCAAACACGTTGGTTCACCTGGTAACGCTTTGCAGAACGCAAAGCAATGCTGGATAGCCGGGTACCTGCTTATGTATGAACTTGGCCGACAACGGTGGCCGCATTCAAGCTGTCGCCCTTTGGCAACGACGGGTGCGCGAGTCCTACCAGTTTCCCTTGCTTGGGAGACAACACCACCATCGGAGCCTGTGGTCCTCATTTAAACGAATCGTGAACAGTATATCTTACGGTACCAAATTACGCTCGCTTGACATGAAAGAGAAATACGTTAAGTTAGGCATCCTACAGATTCGTGAGCTGTTTTATTTTGTCGTGTTGACGCGGTATTATTATTCAAATGAATATAAAACTTCTGTAAAAAAAGATGTTACATTGAGGAAAACAGAACATTTTGTTAAACCACGGCTCTATAGTAATTATGGTAAAAAGATGCGCAATTACTATGTACCAGCTATGTTTAATGAAATTCCTGATGATCTATGTCTTGCGAGGAACAAGAGAAAGATGTTGACAGGTTTAAGAGATTGGTGCATAAATTTATTGCCTTGTGTATAGCTTTACTTGTTTTGTACGTTATCTTGTGCTGTCAGATTTATCGGCAATGTCGTGTATGACACGAAAGGCATGTATATGAAGTTATTTTTTTTTGAAGATTCTCCACCTGCTGCCTGACCAGCCAACAAGCACAGTATGCTTAGGCAGGTCAGAATTTATGTATTTGTATGCTGTATTGACAAATAAACTTTGAAACTTTGAATCTTGGCAGAAACCATCGAAAGTGACACTGATCCCTCTGTAGGCTTGGTGGCTGCGCCTCTAAACGGAGCAACCAGCTTTCTCCCGTCATGCAGGTTAGTCGGTCATACAGCTTATTTGCTAAAAAAATCTAATAATTACTTTCTTGCCCAGCTGCCAAGCCTGCAGTGTTTGCTAATTATTGTTGGTGATCGCGCATCGGAGGTATGCTCTCTTTTGCTCGAGACAAATCACGGTCCCGACATGGCTGGCATTCTAGCAGAATTAAAGAAAAGCTATCTGCAGGACAGTAGAAATTGTTGGGCAGTGTGCAAGACTTAAAAACACAACAGAAGGAAGCAACCAACGCCCTTTCGAACCTGAGCAAGAGACTGACCACTGAGGAATCCAGCTGTCAGCATCTAGAATCCATGCGACAGCAGCTGCAGAGCATGCAAGCAGACACCGTTCAAACTGTTGGTCGTGTCTGTACTCTTGAAAACCGAATAGAGGATACCGAGAACGGCTCTAGACGAATCAGTTTGGTATCTAATGGCATATCTGACACTTCTTCCCACGAATACTTCGCGCGCTCAGAGGAAATAACCACCCGCCACTACTCCTGGTACCCAAACTTCAGTGTTAAACCTGATGAAATCGAATGTGCGAAATTGGCCTTGGAGGCCAATGTCCCGGCTGAAGCAGTCATATTATCGTTAAATTCAGCAGCTTTATTTTTTAAAGCAATTTTGGCCAACGGCCGAAAGTTGAAGAGTACAGCGTACAATATTGGCCGAGATTATCCCAAGCAAACACAGACCGCGCGCAAGCATCTTATCACATATACGAAAAGCAAATCCATACAGATTTCATTTCGGTATAGAACCTTACATATAGGAACCGAGCGATTCTTCTTTGAAGAATCATCCCGACAACTTATGGAATTACAGCTACCACGTAATAACTGACACAGTTAAACGTTCTACACCTATTCCTGAACCACCTTTTATCAGTTATTTTTTCTAACATACGCAGTTTTCTTCCGAAGCGTAATATCATATAATAATAATATTTGGGGTTTTACGTGCCAAAACCACTTTCTGATTATGAGGCACGCCGTAGTGGAGGACTCCGGAAATTTTGACCACCTGGGGTTCTTTAACGTGCACCTAAATCTAAGCACACGGGTGTTTTCGCATTTCGCCCCCATCGAAATGCGGCCGCCGTGGCCAGGATTCGATCCCGCGACCTCGTGCTCAGCAGCCCAACACCATAGCCACTGAGCAACCACGGCGGGTGTAATATCATATCAAATCTTCTGTCATCATATGAAAGCAATCTTCCTGTTCTCATCGAAGCATGACTTTTTGACGACATTTCTGACGCAGAAATTCTTACTGGCTTTCCTCATTTTGTTGTGTTCCGCAAAGATAGGCAGCGGTCTAGAGGCGGAGGTGTTCTTATTGCTGCGAATAAGCAGCTATCCTTCTCCATAATCGACGTATCATCAGAAATAGACATTATACGGCTAAAATGCAATGTTAACCCAAAGCTGCTGCTTCTTGGTGTTTGCTATTGCACCCTCCCCCCCCCCCCCCCCCCCCCCAATTACTGGCCTGTTGATTTTCCTCTCGAACTTAGCAATATCCTGAGAAACTTATCTAAAAAGTACTTTAATACATGTATCTTGCCCTTCGAAGATTTAAATTATCCAAACATCGACTGGTTTTCAGCACAATTATATTCAAGCCAAGCAGTTGCTAGACTTCCTTGACGTTTGTCTTAACTTTAACTTAGCGCAGTTGGTAACTAAACCAACATGCATAACACAGACTACTGAGAGTATTTTAGATGTTATACTAGCCACTCATCCCGAAAGCTTGTCAGTCATTGACTACCTCCGTAAAATTAGTGATCATAAAGTAATCCATGCCACATTCACCTTTACTCCCAGTTTACGCCGTTCATACAAAAAGATCGTCCAACTCTACGACAAAGGCAACTGCACTGCAATAAATCAAGAACTACGTGACTTTCATAAAATATTCGAATCAAGTTTTCATTTGAACTCTGTGGAAAACAACTGGTCTTTCTTTCAGAATAAACTTAACACCCTAGCAGATAAGTACATTCCAACTATAACCGTTCACGCTAACCGACATCAGCCATGGTTTAACAAAACACTTAGAACTCCCAAGAACAAAAAGAAACGTCTTTCTCGATCCGCAAGAATGAAACCAGGCTCCGGCGCCTGGGAAAGATACAAGTCTGAGCATGTCTACTTGGACGCTATCCGCAGACATAAGCGCTCG
The DNA here is from genome assembly GCF_038994185.2 of Dermacentor albipictus. Classification (NCBI taxonomy): domain Eukaryota; kingdom Metazoa; phylum Arthropoda; class Arachnida; order Ixodida; family Ixodidae; genus Dermacentor; species Dermacentor albipictus. The sequence continues at coordinate 204,092,565 of NC_091822.1, read as the reverse complement.
TTTTATCACAATGACCTTCATTGCATGATAGCTGATAACCCGAAAAAATGGTGGCACATCATTAATCTCCAGACACGTCGTACTAACGGTATTCCAAACGAAATACTGATCCTTTATCCGACGTTGACTGCACTAACGTTTTTAACACAACATTTTTGTCAGCTTCCACCACGGAACCTGATACGCCCACTCAAAACACTTCTGCTCCTGCCATGTCAGAATTACCTGCCATCATTTTTTCAATAAATTTTATCTGCGGCATAATAGAAAACTTCACGATGTCATCGCCTGCTTCTTATTTTTATCAGCAAAAAAAAAGAACACCAAAACCATTTCTGCTTCTTTTTTGATCTTGCTGTTGTCCCATTCATTAACTACAGGTAACATATCGATTGAATGTGTTGGCCAGAGACGCCGTGGAGTCAGGCATTTATTCGGACAGCAACACGAACATAACAGTCAGCAACGATTCAGTGGCTTCGCCTTATATAGGGAGCATGGGTGCAACCGAGGTATGCCATTGGCTAGCGATACAATAGCACATGTGAACAGTGACCGCGTGCATCAGATACGCGGCGCACAGTGACAAGAGACAACACGCTTGATAAACGTTGCGCAGGTACGACAGAATGGAAAGTGGGCAAGGTCGTTCCGGTCTACAAATCAGGTAATAGAGACTTACCAATAAACTACCGCCCAATTTCAATAACAAGCGTCCCTGCAAAAATCATGCAACATGTCATTTTCTCCCACTTAATGTACTTTCTCGACTCAAACAATTTCTTTCATTCAGCCCAGCATGGCTTCCGCAAGGGACTGCCTTGTGAAACCCAGTTGGCCATCTTTGTTGACGATCTACATTCAAACATCGGTACTAATACACAGACCGGCGCAATTTCCTTCGATTTCGCAAGATCTTTTGACAAAGTAGCTCATCAACGCCTGCTTCTAAAACTTTCACAGTTGAATATCCACCCTCACGTTTTAAGATGCATAAAATATCTTCTTACTAATCGCTCACAATTTGTACAAATCAATAACAATGCTTCTAATCCGCTTCCTGTAATATCAAGCGTTCCACAGGGTTCGGTGCTAGGACCGCTCCTGTTTTAATATATATGAATGACCTACCACTTAGTGTGTCTAGTCACAGCCGCGTATTTGCTGAAAATTGTGTTGCCTACCCTACCATAACTAACACCAGTGAACAAATATTGCTTCAGAACAACTTAAGCAATATTCAAAATGAATATGATGACTGTAAATTGCTACTAAATCCGTCAAAGCACAAAGTTATTTCAATAACACGCCGTCGAAATCCCCTTATAATCGCTTATGTCCCCTTATATCCTCTTATGTTATAGATAACAAGCCTATTGAACCAGTTAAATCCTTCAAATACGTAGGCATCACCATTTATCCCAACTTTGACTGGCGTTCGCATGTGAATAACATTATAGCGTATGCGAACAAGAAGCTCGCTTTTTTCAAAACGCCACTCACAGAAAGGTCTTCCCCACATAAAACTACTCGCAAACGAAGCGTTCACCAGGCTTACAACTTGAATACGCTTCTGCCATCTGGAGCCCTCATGAAATTTACTTCACTAACACCCTTGAAGCCGTACAGAATCGCGCTACTAGGTTCATTCACTCAGCATATTCTTCCTCAGCGAATCATCCTTAAAAGCAGACTCCAGTTTACCAACTATTTCGTATCGCCGTCACGTCGCCAGCCTATCATTATCTCACATATTTTGTTTTTACAGTCCTCTCGCCCTCGCACCATACATTTCACCACCGGCACGAACATCACGTCGCACATTAGGTGTCACTCAACCCAAAGTGCGCACCGTCGCTTTCCCGTCTTCTTTTTTCTCATCCTAACTAATACCATTTTTAACTATTGTTGTAATCCCACCCTTTATGCAATGCCCCCGTATCGGGTCTTTAAGGGGATAAATAAATAAATAAATGAATAAATAAATAAATAAATAAATAAATGATTCGCATAACATCTATTCCCAACAGTGCGTGCGATCTACACAACTTTTTATATGGCTCTAGCAATGGCCGCTTCTGTGTCCACGTTTTTTTTGTTAGCATATGCTTAGAGACGTGTACGTATAACCTAGTTATGAGAGTGTTAGCCAGCGCTACTCTTTCCCACGTAGGCTAATGTTGAACGTTCATTAAACAGCAGCGACAACGTGGTAGGTAGTAACGTAATAACGTAGTACGTTATCCATTTACAGGAACAGCCAACAGGCTAATAAATCGTCGTATGCTTTTCTAAGACACCAAATTTGCCACAGTCTAAACTCTCGCTATGCACCGAGGGAGAACAAGGGGAACCAAGCTACACGTGAATCTCTTTCGTTACGTCAGACCAGGGGTTGGGGAATTCTGTCCACCTAGCGGCCGCTGCTGAAGTGCTGAGTGGCTGGATTTGTGCGAGCGAGAACGAGACAAGAGCCCCCAGCCAGTCTGCTCCACGCCAGTACAGCTCCAGCACAGTGCACTAGGTGGATCTTTACAAATACCTCCCCCGCTCCCCCACCTGAATATCGGATGGCAGAAGCACATGCAACAGGCAATGAAAAGCCACAGAGCTATTCAGTTCACGAGTGTTGGCAGGCTACTCTTAGACCAGGAGTCTCAAAGCTACGGTCCGCGGAAGCCTCCCGATTGGTCGCGGATACGATGATGGCTGGCCCGCTTCCCCTCAAAGCCTCCGCTGCGCTTCCGCCTGCGAGCGGGGTTTCTCTACAATACCTTGCGCTACTGTGCTTTTCTTGGGAACCAGCTTCACTGCATATACTTGATCATGCCACGACACCACCTCGTCCGAGGCAGCACCAAGTAATCAAAAGCCTCACGCAACCATCGCGTGAGCAGCATGTGGCACTCACACAGGCCGGACCAGAGCGGCGTTGGCCGCACCGAACCACCACGTCAGAAGACGCGCCGAAGCTTCTCGACGTCACCCAGGGGCGCAGCGCTGAGCTTTCGTGCAGCTTTTCGCCCGCGAAACTCTCGTATGTAAATAGCTGTACATAGCATAAACCTCCTTTCTCCGGTCAACAGTATGCAACTAGCTTCAGTGCACGGCATGTATGGTATGATAACAAGAGAGGATATCTTTAAAGAATGAGAAAAGACTATATCCGCGTGCAGGGGTGTGGGGTGTGGCAGGCTTGTAGTGGGGCAAAGTAAAGTTTGTCATAAGTGAAATGGAGGGGGCTGGGAGACGTGTATGGAGTGAAAAAGAAGACTTGTCGCACAAATAATAAAGCTGCTGAAGTTGGCGGATTCTAAAAGCCAATGAACTTGCGCTGCATGATTCACGAGCTTACCATCCGTGGGAAATACATGGGCATGTCCTGTGTTCTGAAATCTATCGTTTCAGCTGCTAATTTAATGAGCTCGAATGGGCTCAGTCACTGTCAGTTCCATAAATTTCTAAAGGCGGCAAAATCTGAATCATAGGGGGGGGGGGGATAAAGAGTTCCTTGCACGAGAGAATCGTCCTGAGCCGCCATTGTAATGTTACAAGATGCTCTGGAAATCGGCCTTTTGCGTTGAATTAGCTGACCACAATGATAAGCTCAATGTCGGATTGCAAGAACAGTCTCAAGAACAGCCAGAGAATCGAAAAACTTACCTTCGCATATTATCGTCAGTCCATCACTAGAAACCTTCTTACAATCTTATGAGAGTCACCTACATGCATCGCAGACATGACTTGCTCACCTTATTCCACTGTGTTGCAAATACCATTAAAAACTTGTTAATGTTGTTCTCGGTTCCCTTAAATAATTCTATTCTCTGTAAAATTGTATAATTAAAAGAAATATATATATATATATAACCTCATCCACTTTGTGCTACCCTTTGTATTTGTGCATATTGATGACGTACTCTTGATGACTAATATTGCATGTTTTCCCTGAACATTGTAATACATTCACTATTCCACAAAAAATGAGTCCGCCTGTATATTCACTCTTCCATCTGTATTTTTTGTATTTTATGTTTCTTGCCCTCCCTGCAGTAATCCCTTCTTGGGATTGGCAGTAGGTTTAAATAAATAAATAAATAGATCTAATTCATTACCAGTATATGGACGTGAAAGGTTTCTGGGCAAAACTGCAGCTTTGCGAGAAGAAGGCCCACAATCAAAAATCCACAGCAGTGTCTATTTAAGGATTAGTGCGGAGGCCAATACAATAAACCGGAAACTCGCTCTTCTAAATCTCCTTGCTTTTCCTCCCTCTCCTTCGCTATTTGCGATAAGAATCCTCGGCGATCTGCACATTTACGAGCAATTCCCGATCGTGACGCCAGGAAGCAGAAACTACAAACGTTTCAAAATACATTTTGCTGCGATGTGGAGGCACTGCCAGGTCCCATTGAATTAGAAGTAATTGAACTGCAGTCAAACTAAACCTTGAACACAAGTACAGATAGTAAAATCTAATTAATTTCTATAAATTACTAGGCTCTAAACAGTCGCCAAACGCGAAGCCATTTGCACGTGGGTACGCGTAAACTTTTGGCGCTACCTACCGTTGTTAGCAAATTTTCTCCAGAATAAGAAAAGGGAAATCGAGAAACAAGGCTAGCTTATCTGAACAACACCTGAGTTCTCTGCTTATTATTGTCCCATCAGGCTTGGCGCCGCAGTTCAGTGAAATTGTAAAGTCAAAGCATTACTCATATTAGCCCCCGTTCTTCGTTTTACCAACGGGACGCAATTCCCATGCATTCAAAGATAGCACATTTTGCTTAGTGCCCTGTGCGAAATTTTGCTGTCGGAACATGCTTCCCCATTTGTACATATGTTACCATTGAAACTATGCGAATATGCCAATGCGAATGTGTGAGTATTTAATTTCCTCCTGATTTTTTTTGCACAGAATTCTACTTGACATTTAGTTATTGGTGTTATTATCACTTAAAATTTTTGCTGACCATCTACTTCTGCTATAATGTTTTGCAATTAGTATCTGTTCACGGTAACCTGCGTATGTGATATTGCGAAACCGCGAGGTTAGAACCATTTAGAAATAATGTTATACTGTGCTATATGCGAATAAACCAACGGAGTTTTTAGGCATCTAGGATCCTCTGGGCTGGGTTTCTCCGACATAAGGTGGCCTCGCCGCCTAGATGTCTATTTCACTGAGCTATCTCGGTTGCTTGGTTGCCATAGTGAGAAGATTAAATCCTCGGAACTTTTTTTAATCTGAAGGTGGTAAGCTCGAATTCACCTTGAATCATCTCCAGGTTTGGAGTGGCGCTTGACACCGGCACAAAATGCCGAGAGCCAGTGGGGCTATGCTAATCCAGGTACAACCAAATTAGGAAGGCCCATTAAGCTTCAGCAGGAGACACTCCCTCACCAGAACAAGAATTGGCCGCCCTGGTGCAGTATTCGGCCACTACCTCCCTGATGACTCCTTCAATCAACCAATGGCCCTCAGTCGCCAGCAACTGCGGAGAACCTGACCAAGGCGGCGGTCAGACCTGTAATGCAGCAGAGGGTGCTAAGAATCTCTGGGCCCGGACAGGCTGCAATTGGAAGCTGACCTTAGAAACGTCGAATGCACTAACGCTCTCGAGTGAAGCTAGCTTAGCAGGACCCTGAGGAACAACCATCAGGCATTGTTTGGGATGTCATAGGCCTTAGTGAGGTTAGACAAACTGGTGAGGCTTATACAGTGCTGACTAACGGCCATGTCTTCTGCTATAGAAGACTCCAAAATAAGAAGCGATAGGGGGTAGTATTCCTAATCTGTAAGGACATAGAGAGGCAACATTGACGAATTCTACAGCGTTAATGAGAATGTAGCAGTAGTCGTGATAAAACTAAATAGGAGGTATAGAATAAAGGTAGTAAAAGTCTACAGTCCAACCTCCAGTCACGATGATGATGAAACGTATCAGTTTTATGAAGATGTTGAATCAGCGATGAGAAAAGTGCAAACTCAATATGATGTAGTCATGGGCGACTTCAATGCAAAAGTAGGGAAAAGCAGGCTGGTGAACAAGCAGTTGGTAACTAGCGAACATTGTTTAACTGCGCGAGCAAAAGAACCACAAAGACAGCGAGAGACAAGGACGGGCGCAGTTGGTAACTACGGCATCGGTTCTTGGAATACCAGAGAGATATTGGCAGAATTCGCGGAAAGGAATAAGCTTCGAATAATGAACACCTTCTTCAGGAAGCGTAGCAACGGAAAGTCGACCTGGAAAAGCCTTAATGGCAAAACAAGAAATGACATAGATTTCATGCTTTCTTCAGATCCAGCAGATCCAGCACTTCTACATCCAGCATAGTGCAGAATGTAGAAGTGTTAGGTAGGGTAAAGTGCAGTCACCATATGTTAGTGAGGTCTAGGGTTCACCTGAATATGAAGAGAGAAAGAGTAAAATTGGTAAGGAAGAAACAGGAAAACTTAGACGCAGTAAGGGTAAAAGCAGATCAATTTAGGCTGCTACTTGCAAACAAATATTCACCCTTAGAACAGAGGGATGAAGACGACATAGAGGTAATGAGCTCAACCGCAACAAGACTGGCTTCAGAAGCAGCCGCTGATGTAGGAGGTAAGGCACCAACGCAACCAGTAGGCAAGCTCTTCCAAGTAACGAAAGACCTCATAAATAAACGAGAAAGAGTGAAAGTGCCCTACTCAAGAGATCAGATAGAATTCGCGGAACTGTCAAAAACTGATCAACAAGGAGAAAGTAATAGATATTTGAAATGACAACATGAGCAAGACCGAGTAAGCGGAAAAAATGGACGCGGCATGAATCAGTGAGAAGAAAACTTGGCATACAACAAGCCAAGATATAATCACTGAAAGAACGGTAATTTTATCAGCAATTTGGAAGTTATAGTAAAAGCAGCGGAAGAATTATATATCGACCTGGACAGTACCCAGAGCAACCAGGATACCTCCATTGGAAGTGGCAATGAACAGGTTACAGAGGCTCCTCCTATAACTAGCGATGAAGTTAGAAGGGCCTCGCAAGATATGAAACGGGGAAGTGTGGCAGGACACGGAATAACAGTCGATTTAATCAAAGATGGAGGAGACATCATGTTTGGAAAGCTTGCGGTCCTTCATATGAAGTGTCTCACGACTTTAAAGGTCCCAAAGAACTGAAAGAATGCCAACACTATATTAATCCACAAAATTCGACACGTTAAAGAATTGAAAAATTAGAGATCCATTAGCCTGCTTCCAGTATTGTATATAATATTCACCAAGATAATTTCCAATAGAATAAAGGCAACACTTGACTTCCCTCAACCAAGAGAACAGGCTGGCGTTAGGAAGGGATGCTCTGCAATAAGTCACATCCATGTCATCAATCAGGTAATCGAGAAATCTGCAGGGTACAATCAGCCTCTCTGTATGTCTTTCATAGATTACGAAAAGACATTTGAGTCAGCAGGAATACCAGCAGTCATAAAGATATTACGTAATCAAGGAGTACAGGAGGCTTACATAAATATCTTGGCAAATATCTACAAAGATACCACAGCTACCTTGATTCTCCACACACAAAAAAGTGGAAAGATACCTATAAAGAAAAGGGTTAGGCAGGGAGATACAATCTCTCCGATGCTATTCCCTGCATGCTTGGAAGAAGTATTCAAGCTATTAAACTGGGAAGGCTTAGGAGTGAGGATCAACGGTGAATATCTCAGCAACCTTCAGTTTGCAGATGACATTGCCCTGTTCATCAACACTGGGGTCGAGTTACAACAAATTATTGAGGACCCTAACAGAGAGAGCGTAACAGTAGGTTTGAAGATGTATATGCAGAAGACAAAGATAATAATCAATAGCCTGGCAAGGGAACAAGAGTTCAGTATCGCCAGTCAGCCTCTAGAGTCAGTGAAGGAGTGTGTTTACCTATGTCAACTAATCACAGGGAACCCTGATCACGAGAAGGAAATATACAGAAGAATAGGAATGTGTTGGAGTGCATACGGTAGACACTGTCAGGTCCTGACTGGAAGCTTACCACTATCATTGAAAAGAAAGGTGCACAATCAATGCATTCTAGCGGTGCCAAGATATGGGGCCGAAACTGAGATTGATAAAGGAGCTCCAGAACAAGGAACGCGCAAAGGACTATGGAGTGAAGAATGTTAGGCGTAACTTTAAGCGACAGGAAGAGAGCAGCGTGGCTCAAAGGGAATCTGGGATAGCGGATATTCTAATTTACATTAACAGAAAAGAAATGAGCTGGGCGGGCCATGTAATGCGTAGGTTATATAATAGATGGATAGTTAGGGCTACAGAATAGGTGCCAAGAGAAGGGAAAGGCAATCTAGGACGACAGAAAAATAGGTGGGGCTATGAATTTAAGAAATTTGCAGGTGCAAATTGGAATTGGTTGGCGCAGGACAGAGGTAATTGGAGATCGGAGGGAGAGGTCTTCGCCCTGCAGTGGACACAAAAATAGGCTGATGATGTTGATGATGATCATCTATGCCGCGATGGGTGCCATTCTAATAGTGCACTGTCCACCGCAGTCGGTGGTAACTATCATTCTTAGTCGAAAAATCCGACCCCATGCAAATTGTGCTTCGTGCCTTGTTTCAGTGCTGTCGCACGTCATCATTGCCGTATGTGGCATTTCCTGTTCTCTCTAAATATTGTGAGATTCCTACGCATACGGGAATGCCTTTATTTATGTTGGATGTGTTTTGTGTCACTATACAATGGGCTTAATATGTAAATAGGTAGTTTCAACGTAGACAGACTCGCAGAGGTCGCAAACCTGAACTACAGGGAAAATATCACCGATAGAGAGGAGATACAGTTAAAGACGGCCGATGGGAAACTCGTACCCAAGGTCGATAAAGTCAGGGTATTGGGGCTCCTCATCCAAGCCAAGGGCAACAATGGACAAACCCTCAGAAGACTGGAAGGAACTGTAGCGCAAATCATAAGGCTAATCAGGAGGATAGCAAACAAACATAGCGGGATGAGAGAGGAAAACACGATCAGGTTAATACAGGCCTTCGTAATAAGTAGAATAGTATACGCAGCGCCATACTTAAAATGGCAGGTTGCGGAAAATATACAAACTAGCCATAGGGCTACCGATCAGCACCAGCGCGGACAAGTTGCTGCAATTAGGCCTACACAACACGATAGACGAGCCCATTGAAGGCGCAATGTACGGCACAATACGAATGCCTCTCTAAGACTAGAGCAGGCAGGCACATCCTAGAGAGATTAGACATAGGTTACCAAACACAGCACGGTGTCAAGGTGGACATACCGAGAGAGACGAAGGAAACAATGTTAATACCCCCATACTAAAGAACATGCACCCAGAACACAATAAGGACAGGCGAGAGAACAGAGCGAAGTACATACAGAATAAATTCGGCAGCGACAAGGACGCAGTGTTCGTAGACGCGGCTCGATACAGTCGCAGACGGGGGTTTACGGCAGCCGTAATCGATAGGGAGAAACGGTGCAAGACGTGCGCGACGATACGCACCACAAGTAACGAGATAGCGGAAGAAGTAGCCATAGTGCTCGCAGTAGCTCAGACTAACGCAACCGTGATAGTCAGCGACTCTCAGATGGCAATAAGAAACTTTGCCAACGGCCGAATCTCCCCGGAGGCACTACGCGTTCTCCTAGCAGGAGGCCAAAATTGCAAAAGAAAGATATACATCACCTGGACACCCGCTCACACCCTCGCGGAGGACGGCAACAACGAGGCGGCACACGACGCGGCTCGAGGGCTTACGGATCGAGCCGCAGTCGCAAGTGACGCCCCGACACCCTCCGGACGTGACGGCGCAGTAAATGAGTGGGAGGACAGAAGGACCACATATAATGACATCACGAAACACTATAGGTTACGGAAGGGCATGTTCCCGTGAACTCAGGCAAAATTGACAAAAAAGCAGTCTGTCACATGGCTGCATTTACAAACTAGGACGTATCCGAATCCTGCGCTCTCGCACATCAGATATCCGGATGTATATCCAATGGACAAATGCAACACATGTGAATCCAGAGCCACTCTGGAGCATATATTATGGGAATGCCGAGGGATATATAACAATAAAGAAAACGCGGCCCCTAGCAGCAGCCTTCGCACGCGCTGGGAAGCCACGCTGCTCAGCCCCGCCCTCGAGGATCAACTTTGGGCCGTCCAGCGGGCCGAGGATGCCGCCAGGACCCACGAACTCCTAGCCATCACCTAGGCGGGGCCTTTGGCCCTCCCCACCAATTCGCAGGGCACACAATAAAGTTATTTCATACTCCTCCTCAGTCGCAGGCAATTTTACAACTAGATTAATTGGTTCAACCAGGCAAGAAAATAAGCTTAGCATGTCATCCGGAAATGCTTGTGAGCACCTGAATATATCTCTGCTAGAGCAACTCCTGTCCTTAAAGGGGCGCTCGAACACTTTTGAAGCTACCGTCTTTCTGTTGCAGGTTGTGCAGACTGACGGCCGGAGATGCTCTTAGCGTAGATGAAGCATCGATACCGAAATGATATTTTAATTACGTAAACAAATCACTACATCACTGCCGACTGCATCATCGCCCAGTAGCGCTCACCAGAGACATAATCGACAGCCCCGCTCGCTCCTCCGTGGTTGGTTAAAATCGAAGTTGCAGATAAGCACTCCACTGCAGCAGGAACGGTATATATTTTATTTTTGTTTGCTGTGCTTTTCATATTAAAACAAACAGACACAGTAATAAGAAATTACGGCAGAACTCACCTCACGATGACTGTCGACGGTAATGCGATTAGCATTCGAGCTATGTAGTGACAAAATATTTCTGAAGTGATGTTTATTTAATATCTGCATTGTTCATTGTGACAATTCCTTTGCTTCGGCTATACGCAACACACTTCGGTATCGTTCCATTTTGTTATGGTAATCACTTGCCAAGGTCGCCCAGGAGCATGGTAAGATGACGACGACTGCATAGCGCTGACGCAGTGACGAAGCTGGAATGACGAAGGAATGACATCGCTGGCAAGGCAAAGGCGGTATGGCGGCGACGGCATGAACACAATTAATGTGATGACGATTCCTGAACGATGAAGATGGGTATAACGGCGACAGCGTGACGAAGACATGAGGGCAATGGGATGACGAATAGCGTAAGACGACGATGGCACAACCACCGGCTGTCTGACGACGACGCAATGACGATCGCATGACAGCAGCGACGTAATCATGATTAACTGACGACAGCTTGATTACGATATAATGGCGAAGGACTGACGTCGGTGCAGCAACGATGGCATGACAACGGGTGTGACTGACTACTGTGTGACGACAATGGCATGACAACGACTGTGTGGCGACGACGGCATAAAGAGAGCTGGCTGCCGAATCCACAATGACGACGATGAAACGACCGCTATGGCATCACAACGAAGGTATGGCAACGAATGCATGGCGACGACTGCATAACGACGACACAATGATGACGATGACATGACTGGTATGAGGACACTATGATGACGAAGACTGCATCACAAGCCTGTATGACGACGATGACGTGACAATGACGGCATGACGACAGTCGGATGACGGAGCTAGAGTGACGATGATGAAACGACATCGACGACGTGCCGACGGTAGTGTGACAATGAATGCATGACGTTGATGGCCTGACGACGATAATGACGAGAACGCGACGGCATGAGGAGAGTCGGATGACAGAACTGGGATGACAACGTTACAACTACCACGATGGCATCAAGGCCACGAGCAAAAATCTAGTGCCATCACTTGGGCCACTGAGTCGGCGTATAGAAGGCACGACGACGACGACGGCGTGATTATATATCAAGAAGCCGGAATGATCACCACGGTATCACGACCGCGAGCACTTACGTAGTGACCCAAGCTTGATGGCTAACTATGCAGGCCTAAGATAGATAGATAGATAGATAGATAGATAGATAGATAGATAGATAGATAGATAGATAGATAGATAGATAGATAGATAGATAGATAGATAGATAGATAGATAGATAGATAGATAGATAGATAGATAGATAGATAGATAGATAGATAGAAAGACAGACAGATGAAGTAGGCAAGGAATGCTAATCGCATTAAAAAAATCACTACAACCACAAAACATTTTAGGGGCGCTGGCTGTTCTTTCGCCTCTGGTATGACAGCCTACCTCTGGCCTCTGAGCACAAAAGCCCCCATTTATCGCTTGTGTACGCTCGCGAGCAGCCTTGTCGCCTCGCTGCCGTGTTCACTTCTTAGCGGTTCGAGTCCATATGATCTCACGCATCATTCGTTTCACTGGTTTCCCGCTCACCTAGGGTCGGTCGCGGGTGCTCCCGCGAACCTCAATGGGTCTGCTCACGAGGCTGCGCGTGACCTCACCGACCGCGCTTCCTCTGTAAGGAGCGCCAACTCCCCTCCTCCCTACGGCGACAGGGACGCTCCTGCTACTCACAACGAGGTTATTAAATTCTTCATGTCTAGAAGCGCCTTTCCACCCCACCATCCCATCGTGAATAGGGTGCAGGCCGTTTCGCTTAGACTTCTACAGACCAGCACATATCCGTGTCTGTCCGTTCTACGCGAAGCTTACCCCGACGTATATCGCGACGACGCATGCCCGTCCTGCGGGCAGACCTCTACTCTAGCACACATGCTCTGGGAGTGCGGGTGGACATACCCCAAATTCATCAAGGAGGAGTGGGACACGCTTCTGCGTAGCCCTGCTCTAGACAAGCAAATCCTGGCTATCCGGCGTGCCCGCGACCGGGCCAATGGGCTAGACCTGCTGGTCCCAACGTGGGACTAGCCGGGTGTGCGACGAGTTCGCGTCCTCGCCAGACTTGCAATAAAGTTTCCTCACTCACTCACTCACTCACTCACTCACTCACTCACTCACTCACTCACTCACTCACTCACTCACTCACTCACTCACTCACTCACTCACTCACTCACTCACTCACTCACTCACTCACTGACTCACTCACTCACTCACTCACTCACTCACTCACTCACTCACTCACTCACTCACTCACTCACTCACTCACTCACTCAAACACTCACTCACTCACTCACTTGTTCACGTGGTGCAAGTTTCTCACCTCGGTGCATCTGGGGTGCTTCGATACGATGCTTATCGAGATGCAGCGTTGATGCCGCACCCTTTTTGTTTCACGGTGGTGCACTGAAGCATAGCTGAACCGAAAAAAAAGAGCTGTTGCACAGTCCCAAGTTGCTCGACCAGTAGTGGCAAACATCAAATGTGCTAGAATGCGCATAGGTACATTTTTTTTACCTCGATAATAGCGTCATCAACACACCTGAGTTACTGGAGTCCGTGAACATAGAACATGTAGACAACCATGGAGTGCGGAGTTCCGCTACATAGGTGCTTCGGGCTCTTACCATTGGCAGCGATGGGTTACGTTACTGGGTGAAATAAATGGGGACAGCGTAAAATTTTGAGAGCATGCATATTTTTCTTGTAATTTGAAATTGCTCACGATTGCTCGGTAACTTCGGACTGCGTAAGCCTATCGCTGCTTGTAAGCCTATCGCTGCTTGGTTTGTGAGTGGTGGCGCTGGCTAACACTCCCAGGGTTAGTTCTAGTAGTAAAAACATAAATACCCCAGAAAATGGATGAGAAAACGGCGCCGCAGTAGCTCAGTTGCTACGAGCATCGCACGCGTAATGCTAAGACGTGCACGGGTTCGTATCCCACCTGCGGCCAGTTGTTTCTTCATCTACTTTTATTTCCATTAAGTTATGACTCATTTAACTCATTTAGTAAGTACAAGTAATTTCCCCTTTGTTTTCCTTGGTGTCCTTGTGTTTGTTGGCTTCTTATGATATTGTGACACGCTGACGATGTTTTAATCATCGTCGGAAGAAGACGATGTTCTGGGCTTCGCGCTCTGGTTACCATCTTGTCACCTGATATAATTATTGTAAATATTCTGTAAATACACGTCTGAGTGTTTTTAACCCCGTAACATTTTTGGTGGAGGTTGCGGGATCATTATCAAGAGAGAGAGAGAGAGAATAAACTTTATTCAAGAACCCCGGTCCGGGTTCGCCCGCTTTGTTCTAGTTGTCTGCCAAGCCGAGCGTCGTGATGAGCTCGATCATGGCACGTACGTAGTCGGGGGAGGAGTCCGCCAGCCACTCCTCAAGCGTCGTAGGTCTACGGATGGGTGAGAGTTTCGCAAGGCTAGCCTGAATAGCGAGACGGCTCCCCGGACAATCCCACAGAATGTGAGCATTGTCCGGGAAGCCGCCACATGCCATGCAAGAAGGTTTACCATGCAGGCAAACCTTGTATGTAGTGTTGGAAGTGTGGGGACAAGAGAGAGTGCGTCTGTGCACGCCTCCATAGTACCGCCTCTCTTCGATTCATGTGTGTATCCGCTTGTGGATACTTCATGGAGTTGTTTAGTAAATCATCAAGTTTTTCGCGCCTTTCCGCCCGCGCGAAGGCATATTGCTCATTCAGACTCAGTGGGTCCGGCCGGGTGCAGCGGTGGCGTAGAGGTAGAACACCCGCCTCGCGTGCAAGAGGTCCGTGGTTCGAATCCCGGTGCCGGCAATTTTCCACCGGATTAAAAAAAAAGAAATTCGCGTGTTGATAAAATTGCATAAACAGGCCTGGAGTGTGGCCTGATCCCGGTGACCAGAACCGGTAACGCACTCCCTCACCAGAGCAGGATTGGCCACCCTGGTGCAGTACTTGGCCACAACCTCCTATATGAACAACACAATCAAACCCCGGCCCTCAGTCCCCAGCAGCTGTGAAGCAACTGACCACGGCGGCGGTCAGACCTGCCACGCAGCAGAGGGTGCTAAGAATCACTGGCTCCGGACAGGCCGCCATTGGAATATGAACCTGGCAACGTTTAACGCTAGAACGTTATCTAGTGAGGCGAGTCTAGCAGTGCTATTGGAGGAATTAGAGGGCAGTAAATGGGATATCATAGGGCTCAGTGAAGTTAGGAGGCCAAAAGAAGCATATACAGTGCTAAAAAGCGGGCACGTCCTGTGCTACCCGGGGCTTAGCGGAGAGAAGAGAACTAGGCGTCGGATTCCTGATCAATAAGAATATAGCTGGTAACATACAGGAATTCTATAGCATTAACGAGAGGGTGGCAGGTCTTGTTGTGAAACTTAATAAGAGGTACAAAATGAAGATTGTACAGGCCTACGCCCCTACATCCAGTCATGATGACCAGGAAGTCGAAAGCTTCTATGAAGACGTGGAATCGGCGATGGGTAGAGTGAAAACTAAATACACTATACTAATGGGGGACTTTAATGCCAAGGTAGGCAAGAAGCAGGCTGGAGACAAGGCCGTGGGGGAATATGGCATAGGCACTAGGAATATCAGGGGAGAGTTATTAGTAGAGTTTGCGGAACAGAATAATATGAGGATAATGAATACCTTCTTCCGCAAGCGGGATAGCCGAAAGTGGACGTGGAGGAGCCCGAACGGCGAGACTAGAAATGAAATAGACCTCATACTCTGCGCTAACCCTGGCATCATACAAGATGTGGACGTGCTCGGCAAGGTGCGCTGCAGTGACCACAGGATGGTAAGAACTCGAATTAGCCTAGACCTGAGAAAGGAACGGAAGAAACTGGTACATAAGAAGCCGATCAATGAGTTAGCGGTAAGAGGGAAAATAGAGGAATTCCAGATCAAGCTACAGAACAAGTATTCGGCTTTAACTCAAGAAGAGGACCGTAGTGTTGAAGCAATGAACGACAATCTTGTGGGCATCATTAAGGAGTGTGCAATGGAAGTCGGTGGCAACTCCGTTAGGCAGGATACCAGTAAACTATCACAGGAGACGAAAGATCTGATCAAGAAACGCCAATGTATGAAAGCCTATAACCCTACAGCTAGAATAGAACTGGCAGAACTTTCGAAGTTAATCAACAAGCATAAGACAGCTGACATAAGGAAGTATAATATGGATAGAATTGAACACGCTCTCAGGAACGGAGGAAGCCTAAAAACAGTGAAGAAGAAACTGGGAATTGGCAAGAATCAGATGTATGCGTTAAGAGACAAAGCCGGCAATATCATTACTAATATGGATGAGATAGTTCAAGTGGCTGAGGAGTTCTATAGAGATTTATACAGTACCAGTGGCACCCACGACGATAATGGAAGAGAAAATAGTCTAGACGAATTCGAAATCCCACAGGTAACGCCGGAAGAAGTAAAGAAAGCATTCGGAGATATGCAAAGGGGGAAGGCAGCTGGGGAGGATCAGGTAACAGCAGATTTGTTGAAGGATGGTGGGCAGATTGTTCTACAGAAACTGGCCACCCTGTATACGCAATGCCTCATAACGTCGAGCGTACCGGAATCTTGGAAAAACGCTAACATAATCCTAATCCATAAGAAAGGGGACGCCAAAGACTTGAAAAATTATAGACCGATAAGCTTGCTGTCTGTTGCCTACAAAGTATTTACTAAGGTAATCGCAAATAGAATCAGGAACACCTTAGACTTCTGTCAACCAAAGGACCAGGCAGGATTCCGCAAAGGCTACTCAACAATAGACCATATTCACACTATCAATCAGGTTATAGAGAAATGTGCGGAATATAACCAACCCTTATATATAGCTTTCATTGATTACGAGAAAGCATTTGATTCTGTCGAAACCTCAGCAGTCATGAAGGCATTACGGAATCAGGGTGTAGACGAGCCGTATGTAAAAATACTGAAAGATATCTATAGCGGCTCCACAGCCACCGTAGTCCTCCATAAAGAAAGCAACAAAATTCCAATAAAGAAAGGCGTCAGGCAGGGAGATACGATCTCTCCAATGCTATTCACAGCGTGTTTACAGGAGGTATTCAGAGACCTGGATTGGGAAGAAATGGGGATAAAAGTTAATGGAGAATACCTTAGTAACTTTCGATTCGCTGATGATATTGCCTTGCTTAGTAACTCGGGGGCCAACTGCAATGCATGCTCACTGACCTCGAGAGGCAAAGCAGAAGAGTGGGTCTAAAAATTAATCTGCAGAAAACTAAAGTAATGTTTAACAGTCTCGGAAGAGAACAGCAATTTACAATAGGCAGCGAGGCACTGGAAGTCGTAAGGGAATACATCTACTTAGGGCAGGTAGTGACTGCGGATCCGGATCATGAGACGGAAATAATCAGAAGAATAAGAATGGGCTGGGGTGCGTTTGGCAGGCATTCTCAGATCATGAACAGCAGGTTGCCATTATCCCTCAAGAGAAAAGTGTATAATAGCTGTGTCTTACCAGTACTCACATACGGGGCAGAAACCTGGAGGCTTACGAAAAGGGTTCTACTCAAATTGAGGACGACGCAACGAGCTATGGAAAGAAGAATGATAGGTGTAACGTTAAGGGATAAGAAAAGAGCAGATTGGGTGAGGGAAGAAACGCGAGTTAATGACATCTTAGTTGAAATCAAGAAAAAGAAATGGGCATGGGCAGGACATGTAATGAGGAGGGAAGATAACCGATGGTCATTAAGGGTTACGGACTGGATTCCAAGGGAAGGGAAGCGTAGCAGGGGGCGGCAGAAAGTTAGGTGGGCGGATGAGATTAAGAAGTTTGCAGGGACGGCATGGCCACAATTAGTACATGACCGGAGTTGTTGGAGAAATATGGGAGAGGCCTTTGCCCTGCAGTGGGCGTGACCAGGCTGATGATGATGATGATGATGATGATGGGTCCGGCCACCACAGAGGAGGGCCCGGGAGATTTGCGCGGGATGTGGCATGTGCCACTTCGTTCCCTCTGATCCCTGTGTGACTCGGAATCCACTGAATCCGCACTCTAATGTTAGGGTGTACGTTGAGGTGCGTTGTTAATGCTGAGTGTAGTGCCGCGGAAACGTTTCTGGCGGCGAGTGCCCTGCATGCAGCCTGGCTATCTGTTCGAATGAGCAGATTTCGTTCGTGTGGATTTGGCATGGTCGCGGCTTCCACGATAGCTGTAAGTTCCGCTTGATGTTGTGACGTAATATTGCAGTGCAGGCCCCATGATAAAGGTGTAGAGTCGGTTGCCACCCCTGTGCAGAAGCCTCGATTATTTGGAGAGGCGTCCGTGTATAGGATCCAGTCGTCGGTGTCGTCCTTGAGGTGTAGTGCTCGACTTTGTCGTCTTTCTGGTTTTGTGTCTGCCCCCATATTTCGAGGTATTGGGTCGACGGTAATATGGTCTAGCGTGTCCCACGGGGGATATTGTTGTTCCCTGTCTGGGCATTGTGGGACATCGTAGCCTAGATCACGCATAAATGCCCGTCCCTGTCTAGATAGCTTCAGGCGACTAAATTGTGCCTCTTGGTGGAGTTGTTTCAGCTCATCCAGTTTAGGCAGCACTGCCGTCTCATCAACTCGGTTGGATGGCGAATATTCAGGGGTGCCTAGAATAACTCTCGTTATCTGCCGGAGCATGGTTTCAAGTTTGCCTTTTTGTGTTTTGGTGACTTGTAAGTATGGATATTGGTACATTATTCGAGGTATAGCCAGGGCCATGGTGAGTCTTCTGAGCTGGTGCTCTTTGATACCACTCACCCTTTGTGTTGTTCTTGTAAGTAGCCTCTTGACTTCATGGAGCTGCCGAATTGTTTGCCGCACCCAAACGTCGGCCTTACCATTGTCCTGCAGCCAAAAGCCCAGAAGCTTGATATTATCAAGACGGATTTACGGAGCGGGCTCTCCTAGGCTGAATCTACAATGCCAGCTCAAGGCGAGGATGCTTCGGGCCCGTCGGCACCCATGCCCACCGTCATTTTAGCCCAACCCCGCGACCCAGGAACCTTTTCTGGCACCGACGACACTGATGTTGAAGACTGGCTTCAACTATATGAGCGGGCGAGCGCCAGCAACCACTGCGACCAGACCATCATGCTCGCGAATCTGATATTTTACCTCGTGGGCACGGCACGCGTCTGGTTTCAGACCCACGAGGAGGAACTTACCAGCTGGGACATTTGTAAACAGAAACTCAAAGATTTGTTTGGCAAGCCAGTTGGACGTCAGCGCGCCGCCAAAGAGAACTCCCTTCGCGTGTCCAGACATGCACAGAATCCCATCTCACTTACATCCAGGACGTGCTCGCTCTGTGCCGCAAAGTGGATCCGAAGATGTCCGAACCAGATAAGGTTGCCCATGTCATTAAGGGCATAGCAAATGATGCCTTCCATTTCCTTGTCTTCAAGAATTCTTCCACTGTGCAAGCCATCATTACCGAATGCCGGCGATTTGAAGAAGCCAAGAGTCGGCGCATTGCCCAGCCATTTCCCCGCCTTCCCAACACGGCTGCTACGTCCACCTGCGAAGACCTCCGCAGTCCGCCCACGCCCAATCGCTCTGATGACATCCTCCATGTCATCCGACGTGAAAGAGAAGCCGCATCTCCTGTCAGAACCCCAACCCATGGCCCCGACAGTTGCCAGGCGACCGTCTCATTGATACAGTCCGTCGTGCGCCAAGAATTGGCCGACGTTGGCTTGGTCAACGTCTGCTCAGTTAATCGGCCTGACTACACTCCGTCCAGCACTCTCGAACGCACCCGCAGCCTGAATGCCCCAACGCGGTATCGCAACCCGGCCGAATGGCGTACTCCAGACGACAGGCCTACATGCTTCACTTGTGGCCGTATCAGCCATATCTCACGTCACTGCCGGTCTTCGTGGAAGTCGACCCCCTGGTCCTACCACCCATCCCACGGCCCTCATGCTGCTCCCCGGTTCGCCCCGCAAACGCAGCCAGCAAATTCTGGCGACACTACTCGTCTATACTCGCTCTAGCCGCTCTCCTTCGCCACGTCGCCACTTCTCCCTATCGCCCCCATCTCGCCGATCACCGTACCCTAGTTCCTCCCCGGCGCATCCTTCCGGGAAACTAACGGGTGCAGCACCTGGAGGTGATACTGCCAAACCGACCCGCCGCAAAAATCCTCTTTTGACCTTGCCCACACATCGGGACCTCATTAACGTGAACGTGGATGGCGTGCCTGTTACGGCTCTGATTGACACTGGGGCGCACGTATCTGGGATGAATGCTCAGCTTCGGAATCGTCTCAAGAAAGTCCACACTCCTGCCCCTTCGCCTGTGGTTCAAGTCGCCGACGGTGGAACACCAGCCGTTATTGGCATGTGTCCGGCTCGCACGAGTGTCGCCGGATATCATACTTCTGTTTTATATTATGTACTAGAGCACTGCCCTCACGACTTCATCCTGGGCCTTGACTTTCTGTCTACACATTCCGCTTTGAGAGACTGTTCTGCTGGTGTTGTGCAACTCGCTCTACCTGCTGCTAATTGCATGACGACCATTTTTCTGTAGCATACATTTGTTCCGTAATCATCCGCAGGGCGTAGTGTTTTGCCAGTGTGGCTGTACAGCTTTCACAACGATTTACGGCTCAGATTGCATGGTGACGCAAGTTTTAGTACTTTCACATACAGCGTACAAAATGTTTTTCGCGAATCTCCAAGTGTATTGTATGCTCAGTTACATTAAGAACTAATTCATCGGCACGGCAGTTGAATTCACAAACTGTGTCCGTTGCCGCGATTGCCCTGAAGTGTATGGTATGCTCAACGACACAAATGAACAATGCATCAGCACGATGTAATGCTTTGTCACTAAATTCATCCGAGAAGACACCTCACTTCCAGACGTAACCCCCAGCGACTATAAAAATTTTATATGCTACCGTCGCAACAAAATAGCAACAAACTAACCTTGGGCACGGCTTCTTCGCCTTGCCGGCCACGCATTCTGTCGATTGCGTTGCCAGCTCGGCTAGGAACGAACGGAGCTACCAACTTTCTTCTCCGTAGTACCTAGGCGAAATCTCAAGGACCGAAAGTCCCAACATTTCTCTCTCGCGACCACAGCTCCTCGCGCATGCGCAGAAAGAGCGGAGAAATCCAATTATGATGTACTCGTGCTCCGACGTGGTCTGCGTCACGCGTCTTAAGTTGTATCACTCGCGCGCCTCCTAACCAGCACCGAGCCGGTGCTTCAGCCGCCGGGGGTCATGTGACACGCTGACGAAGAAGATGTTTTAATCATCGTCAGAAGAAGACGATGTTCTGGGCTTCGCCCGCTGGCTAACATCTTGTCAGCTTATATAATTATTGTAAATATTCTGTAAATCCACGTCTGACTGTTTTTAACCTCGTAACATTTTGATTATTAAAAATCGGGCGTATCGGTTCCCTTTCTTCTCGATCGGTGCCATTCTTGTTGCGCACTTCTTTCGAACCGTCAACCCACAAAACCCGCGACCAAGGGACGGTGGCTTGAAACATGTTCGAGGGCGTCTTTAAGGCAAGCTATTCAGTGCGGCAAAATTATTGTTCATTAGTAGCATACTGCAAAAAACAGCAATCAAGGATGCATGGCTGCGATCACAGAGAACAGAAAGAAGAAGAGAAAAAAAAAATGCGGCGGCTTTTCAAACGCGTATAGTTGCGTGACATTTCTAAGTCTCATTTTATTAAAATGACCTGTACTCCAACTTACACGAATCGTCTTTTCCGGCAACGCCTAAAAGAATGCCAAGAATGAAATAGTGCGATACACAGGACAGAGAGCAAGACGATACAAGAGCGCACTCTGCCCTGTGCATCGCAATACTGTATTCTTGACACTGCTGCGCCAACTGGCCTATTACTAACGAACGTAAACACTAAACCCGCAAGTTAGCACGGATTTGTGAAAATACCGGACTTGCGGTGACGACACCCACAAAACAAAGGGCCCTTTGTAAAGAATGGTGACGCTTCTTAGACCATCTCAATGTCCTGTAGATATCTGCTTGGTGTCGATATAATAACTTGGAACAAGCTAAAGAAACTGCCTGTTACCGGGAAATGTGAAAAGCTTGTTTGCCACCAGGAACGTTTAATATTAATTCTGATTGATATATCCACGGAGACTTGAAGGTGAAAGCCGAATTCTAATCCAGAAATAGTTATTTGGCTCCTTTTTTCGATGTTATGCACGAAGGTAAATGAAACAATAAAATAAGAAATTACTTGAAGACGGCATATCGCATAATTGGAATAATGTTTTTCGTCTACGCCCAGTATCATTACTTAGGTTTCGGTATTATCTTCAATAAAATTTATTTATTTATTTATTTATTTATTTATTTATTTGTTTATTTATTGTCCAGCCCTCAAGATATTACTGGTCGCCAATCCAGTCCTACATCCAATCCAGTCTAAAATGTTCGGATAGCCTTAGCCGTAGCCACCAATATTTCCCCAGTTTCAATGTCCAGCCGTACAACCAGCGCATCTTGCGAGTCCCGGAATTGAGCACATGGAGACAGAGATGACGGGGCGGTCGATGCCCGACCTGACGCTACAGGAGGTCACCCAACATCGTGGGTTGGCTAGACTCGTCCATCTCGCCGCAGGCAAAAAACTAACTAAAAGACAGGAAATCGTCTGGAAGAAACTCCAAACGAATACCTTTCCATTCTCCTTAAAGGGACACTAAATGCAATTATTAAGTCAAGATAAAGTATTAGTTTAAGGCTAGAGAATCCCTAAGGCGTCAATATTATCGCGAACAGAGCCTTAGTAATCGAGAAATTGACGTAAATGCAGGACACGATAACAGACTCCCCCGGGACATTCAAGTACATTCCCGATAACGAAGGCACTCCTCAAATAAATTCTGTCGCTAATACTCAACCACTTGTTATATAAACATCATTTTATTGCATTATAACACGAAAAAGAACGTTATTTCGCCAGTTTTATGACATTTTTAGAAAAACGACATCACTGACATTATTACCCTTGACAACGACGCGGGCGGTCTTAATGTTTAGCTTTCGCTCGAGTCTGCGTCGCCCGCGCTTTCGCCTTCCAGTAGTTTCGTTATCGCGTACTGCAACGCGCTGGTTTTGCGAGCTTGCAAAACGCGCACAACCTGCAAGTGGGAGAAAATTTCACTTCCGTGTGATATCGCGGGATGCCTGAACGGTCCCCGCAACTTGGCCAAAAGCAGCGGCGAATCCACCCCCTGTCTTGGCTCGATTTCTCCATGGCTTCGCGTTTGCGTTATGTGTAAAAGACCGTATCGCCGTCTGTTGGGCTCCATTTTACTCACCAACGACAGCAAAGGGCGGTGATGACATATGCGACGTCACCCCTCCCTGGTTGAGTGAGGAGAGATTTGAATTGCGATAAAGGTATTTGGACCCTTCAGATGCAATTTTCTCATAAGCCAAGGCTTTGCACAAAACAAGCATTGCGAGATTTCTGGAATGGTATTTAAACAGCCTACGGCGACTTAGTATTTTTCTTCGGTGTCCCTTTAAATATAGTCATACATAAGCCTCTCCATATGCTTTAGCTACGCCCAACTCTGCCTAACAGAATGAGCAGACCTCTATCACATTTCATGGAGTTCCCCTCACATGCCCCGAAATTACTATCCCCAGGGCTTGCGAATCGCAGCTCCTCAGCAGTGGGAGGCCAGGCTACTCATCTCGGATACAGACGTGCAAATCTGGGTCATGGAGCGGGCAGCGGCAGCCGCCAGTGTTAAAGGACTTCTGGCCGCCTGACCACAAGTGGCCTAGGCCACTAAGTGACATTTTTGTTCCGTCCTAATACGGTTCTCAATAAATGTTTTTGCTCCTCGTGCCCTGTCTTAGACCGAAGAAGTCAGTTTGGCTTGCAGGTCAACACGATGCCATCGGAGAAGGAGTCGAAGCTGGACAGAGAGCTGCAAGCCCTGCACGAGTCCTGCTTTGCGGACGGCCTGACGCGAGCCGAGCTTCGACATGTGGCGCGGGCTTTCGTCGAGAAGAAACGAGCTCTGCCGCGTCGCAGGCTGACCAAGAAGGCCATCGCCTGCACAGCAGTCGTGCTCTTCCTCTTGCTGGTGGGGGAGTCCATCGAGTGGAGGCTTTCCATGTGCGGCCGGCTGCTTCTAATTGCTGTGAGTGCCTTTAATTAGGTGTTAACTATACCCTTTAGAAAATATCAAGACGCTCACTCTTACTGGGAGAAGCGGTTTTGTAAGCCAGAAAATACGCAACAATGAAAGGAGGATGGGGTTGAAATTTGCACTCCGACCTCCCGGGACGTCTTGTGTTTCGACAGCGCCCCCTGCTGTCTGGTTACTTTCTATCAAAAAAAAAAAAGGAGGGGGGGCAGACACTCCCCACTAGGAAATCGCCTCATAGCTCGTAGCAGTCTTTAGAATCAATACTTATGAAGCTTATACTCTACCCTTTAAACCAAGACTACGGTACTTTAAGAGATAAGCAACTTCAAAGAATACCACGCACACTATTACGATCTGCCCAATAAGCTAACTCCTGCAGCGTAAGCGCTGTCTGTTGTTGTACTGCTTCATGTATCGCATAAGTTGCCCGATCACGCGCTCGTTTGCGTCCATTCTCCTCCTTCGTATAAGGGCTCTCTGTTGTTGTAGTGCTTTTCTTTCTCGCATAATTTGCCCGCACGATACGCACGCCTGCGTTTCAACAGGTCCTAATTTTCACAAGTTTCTCTGGTGCTCCAGATCCAATTCTCTCGCTGCTTGCGTTTTCCGCGCGTACATTGCCCGACCAAGCTCTCGCCTGCGTTCCAAGTTGGCTGCGTTCCGTACATGTTCCCTCAAAGCGTTTTGACGTCTCCGTTCCTCGTCACTGAGCAATTTTTTAGGGAGCGGCACAGTCACAGAATTTAAATATTCAATGTGATACAGCGAATGAACTCACCCAGAAATATTTACTGGCCTAATGGCGTTTTTCACTGGTCGATCTGGAGGGGCCACCGAAATCCTCGAGCGAGCGCTCAGGTTTCACGAATCCGAATCGGCCAGCGGAGCGTAAAAACGCTCCGGGGGGAATCACACAGGAAGTACGAGTACACGTCGCACAATCTGGTTCCGGAAATCATGCCCGACTTCCGCTCTGTACGTTTCCACAACCAAAGTCGCCGTACCCCGTGCGTAATTTGACCGCGGCCATCGCAAAGTCCGTCATTTCCATGTCGCGCCCGCAAGGATTGTGCATGGACAACGTACATAAAAGGCTTCGCACAGCACCTGCGTCACCTCGTAATTGCTTTCGTCCAATCTCATTGCTAAACGCGAGCTCTGCAGCAGCACCGAACGCAGCCATTTTGCGAAGCAACACAATGTGGTGCGTACCACGAGACGTTCATTTGAGTGTGCGCAGGCACGATTAAGAGCGGGCGCGAGACAGAAAATCTGGGGGCTTTTGCTGCTTGAATATATGACTCTGCCTAGGCACTACGGAGGAGGTTTCTTAGCGCGTGTTGTATGCGCTTGTACCGGCATTGCGGAGTGCGGTCGAGTTTGTTTACGCTGCGCCACTGGCTGCCGCGCGGTGAGGCAGTGGGCACGGACGCCCCATTTGGTGGTCGCTGTGTCTGAAGGGGCAAGGTTCTGACTGGCGTTGTGTAAGTCACGGGTCACTTTTTTTCGTCGCGACGATACATTGGATTCTTTACGAGCACTGCTCCAGGAGGGAACATGTAACCGGCAAGCGGAGGCCTCAGGAGAGCACCTGAGGTTATAATAATGCAGGTGGCGCAGGATCTCCAGGGCACCCAAGGGGTAGCGGGGGGATCAAAGCTGGAAGCAAGGGGGCCCTTGAGTTGCGGCTGCGGAGGCCGAAGCGTGCCCCGGGGTGTTCGCATAAAAAATTGGCTGCGGACAGCCTATATTATACACCCCTGGCACGCGCAGGCCTCGGCGAGCCGCAACCCACGGGGCAGTCCGGGTTCTAGGTTTGGTGACTCCGTTGCCGCTTTGGTGTCCTGGAGGTGCCGCCAATAATGCGAAATAATGACACGTTGTTACAATTAGTAAAAAAAACATGATTGAATAAATATAATTACGTCCATGTGCCAACTTGTGACGCCAATTTCAGCACTACCGCGCGCCGCGACTTGTGCAACACCAGTCAGAACTGTGCCTCTGAATGTACGTCGCACAGACTTTCTCGACCCTGCGGCGCCTGTGTTGAGTCAGTCATCGTCACCAGTGGCCTTTCACCCCCCTTACGTTCAACCGCGGTTGCTACGGCGCTCTGCCTTCTAGATTTTCAATATATGCGGCCCGGGCTCTACTACTACGGTCGCTGCTGCTCCCGCAGAAACATCTGTGATGTTATTTACAAGGTACATCGCTGTAAGGCGCGAGAAAACTACTATCCGCCACGACTGACTTAGCACAAGCGCCGCAGATGCGAGACACTCCGTCGGACACAGCGGTCGACGGATCGGGAGTAAAGTGCCCGCTGCTTCACCTATTTTACCGCGCTGGCAGCCAGCGTCCGAGCATTTGCCTCGAGCTCCACCACTGGAAAAGCTGGCGCCGCCGTCGGCATGACGTGCTTTTAGGGATCACGTGGACATAGCGGCCGCGTCGGCTGCTTCGGGAGCGCCGAAGCGAGCTGAAAACGAGAGTTTAAATTCCCTTGTACGCTGCGGTCCTCATTTAGTGGCGAGATTTTCCCACTTCAAGTGTCTCCTTTGCAACGCTGGAAAGCACTACAATAGGTAGTAGCTGCCTTTGAAGGCGCGCAACATGGTAGGCTACTGCTCGGTGCCGCAGTGCCGGACGTACGCAACGGAGCCCGGTGTCAGCCTTATTCACACGTAGCCGCAGGACAAGAAGCTGCGTGAAGCTTGGCTAGCGAAACATAAAACCTGCAAACAGTAATCGGCTACAACTCGGGTATGCAGCAAGCACAGACGCGAGGAAGATTTCTGCTACGGCGCCGGGTCTGCGATGTTCGGAAAAATGCGCACTGAGACGCTCGCCCGAGTCCGTTGCCCGACTAATGTCATGA
Source organism: Dermacentor albipictus (assembly GCF_038994185.2). NCBI lineage: Eukaryota > Metazoa > Arthropoda > Arachnida > Ixodida > Ixodidae > Dermacentor > Dermacentor albipictus. The sequence goes on along the minus strand of NC_091822.1, from coordinate 204,065,670 downwards.
CGGTTTGGTCTATGAACTTGTGGATGCTATAGATACTGACAAGTTCACTGGAGCGGAAAGGGAGCGGTAAGAAGCACATTAAAAAAAGCATGGCATATGGTCATGTTTGTGTTATGAATTCTGTGCACTGGATTACAAAAAAACAAGCAGCGGGAGATCGCACGCTGAAAACACCAATAAGCATAAAGTGCGACGCAACTCGAGAAATAATATTGAAACGTCCCAGAATTTAGAAGAAAAAGATTGAATCGTCGCGACCGCACATCATAGTCCCCGTAGACGTCGAAGTCTCTACAATGAAATTGTTTTTCAACAGCTCTGATAGCGCCCACGCAACAATGGTTGCTTGTATACTGTCAAATGCTCATATTCTGCGGCCTAAAGCTCATGGCACGGTGCGAAAGCACGCACGCGGCGAAAGCGAAACAGTGCGCGGACAAGCATGCGGACGCGCAGTCGGTCGCTGCGAATCTGTGAGATCGCTGCATTGAGGCTTCATTCTATTACGCTCCATTTAGTTATACAAACACTATAAGAACATATTTTACATTGTTTGCTCTCAGCGTTTACCCACCTTTCACGCAAGAAAGCTGGTTCGGAAGTCTCCATCGCGGCGACCGCGCACAGTGGCGTTCATGTACGTATTCGGTAAAGAGATAGTGTCTGTAAACGAGACTGTGATTTCAGTTTGCCCAAGATTATTATTTAGACAGTAAAAAACTTCTCTCGTTTCGAAAGTGCTCACAGAAATGTCCAGGAGAGCTCGCGCGTGGTGTTTTCAGTGAGCGCTGACAGCAAAACCTATGAGGAGCGCGCCGCGTGATCCCTCATACTACGCCAGCGAGGCGCTTCCGATAGATGGCGACTCCGTAACTCCTCGTCGCCAATAAGTAAACTCGACCCCACTCCGCAATGCCGGCACGCCTAGGGACAAACGCCTCCAAGACGCGCTAATCTCCTCCGTAGAGCCTAGGCAGGAGCAAAAGCCCCCAAATTTTCTCTCTCGCGCGCACTTTTACTCGCGCCTGCACACAAGCGGCTTACCTGCAGCTTACCGATTTTGCTTGAAAATGGAAGTGACGCGGACTATTTCCGCCCGTATCCGCGCCTCGGTGGCGGAGCAAGTGAGAGCGATCCGACGCGGAGCGAGTTGATCCGAAACGACCAGCGGAAAGCGCGAATCCGCTCCAGATCGACCAGTGAAATTCGGATTCGTTGCTACGGAGCAAAAAATCCTGCTCAGAATCGACCAGTTGAAAAACGCCACAAAATTTGATGTACATCCCCCAATGTCAAGCGTACCGGACCAGCGTCGTCAAAGTTCTAGCAATAGTTTGGGCTTCGATCGGGCTCTATAGAGGCACCACACTTTGGGCGGTATCTGACTGCTTTCTGACAAAATACGGCGTCGGAGGTTTGTGCGCCCACAAGTAGGTGACGGTAAGCGTACAGAAGATTGTGTGACGATAGGTGACGATTGTCTACTGCTTTTGAGAGAGATTTACCTAGACAATACCGTTTGCGTTGAATAGGAAGGGATGAGGAGCGAGGAGAAAGTTGATATCAACAAGGGAATGAGGCAGGGGTGCCGTTTATCCCCATTGCTGTTTATGATGTACATGTACATGTTGAAGATGGAGAGGGCTCTAGAAGGAAGCAATATCGGGTTTAATCTCTCATACAAACAGGCGGGTACAGTATAGTAGATCAGCAGTTTCCAGGTTTATTTTATGCGGACGACATTGTGTTGGTAGCTAACAAGCAAAGTGATTTGCATTGTCTGGCTAATATCTGTGGACAGGAAGGCAACAATTTTGGTTTGAAATTTAGTGTTAAAAAATTAGGTGTAATGGTATTCAATGAAAACAGTGAACAGACAGTGGCAATACAGGGCCAGGAAATACCTCGGGTAAGATAATATACATACTTTGGTATATGGATAAACGAAAGCAATAGATATACGGAAACACAGGAAAGAACAATAACAGTGAAGGAGAAGATAAATGTCAGCCATAATGAAGCACAGGGTGCTTTAGGGATACAATAGCTAAGATGTTCTCCGGTGTATGTGGAAAGGTGTAATGGTTCCAGGACTTACTTTTGGAAATGCGGTTGTTTGCTTTAAGTCAGGGGTACAATGAGGACTCGATGGGAACCAAATGTCAGTGGGAACCCTCGCATTGGGCGCACACGGGAAGACTACAAATGAAGCTGTGCAAAGTGATATGGGCTGGACTAAAGTCCCCCTTAGGCTGGACTAGTTTTGAAGTGAGGGAAGCTCGCAGTAAAATTGATTATGAAAAACGACCGAGTAATATGGAAGAAAGCAAATAGGCTGGGAGAGTGTCGAGGTATCTGTGCAGGAAAAACATTGATTCACAGTGGATGAAAAGAACTATAGGAAGCTTACCAACGAGTATGCGGCCTGTAGGGTGGGCAACACAGCAACAAAGAACGTCAAGCGGAAAGCCAGACAGGCTGAAATAATCTCATCGGTGGCGGCAATGGAAAATAAACCTGCCATGAGTAACTACTTAAGAGGAAAAAACGAAATCGCGAAAGAAACAATTTATGGTAACTCAAAGGGAAGCTCATTACTTTTCGAAGCGAAATTGGCATGCCCTAGAACACGCACCTATAAAGCGAGATATAAGAAGGAAGAAGAAGCATGTGCTTGCTGCGGTAAAGCTAGGGAAACGATAGAGCATGTTTTATTAGAATGTGAAGGCGTCTATGCAGCGGTCGATTTAGGCACCACTGGCATCCTTGAAGCTCTTGGGTTCAGCGAGAGCAGTGGAAAAGTAAACATGTCCGCAATAGGGATTAGTAAGAGGCGATTGGAAGATTGGTGGAAGAAAAGTAGGGAAATGACAAAAAACGGAGACGTATAAAAGCAAGGTTCGCAATAGGGAATCAGAAAATTTGGTTGTGGGAGTTCATTGGGCTTTTTTTTTTTTATTTTTCAACCTAGGTAGGACATTAGGCAGTATAATAGCAAGAGATTGGTGGCGCAACCCACCACCCCGTTCCAAGAGGGGCGCTCATAACATCCATCCTTCATCCTTTGTGTATTCACCGAAATTCAGCTATTCAAGCATAGATGGCGCTAAGGGTTTTCTGGAGGCACAAAACGGGAAAGATGAACGGAACAGAGCCGGGCCAAAGAATACTAAGCATTAAGAAGGATTGTATTGCATTCTTAATGAACAACCTTTATACTCATCATAGGAAGTCTTGACATTTGTAGCGGTAAAACGATTTATATGGATTTCTTTAGATCTCTTGAAATCCACGACAACACTGACACACGGGCGCTGCGCTTTCGGTGCGAAGTTTAAAGGGACACTAAAGCGAAACAATAAATTAGTTTAGTCTAATGGAGCATTGTTTGAGAACCCTGCAGGCAGTCATTTCAAAAAAAATGGTTTGATTATTAGAGGAGAAACTGAAGGTCCAAGTATCAGTATTAGAATTTCGCGCCAAAACCCCAGCGCCGCTATGTCAGCGTGACGTCAGGGATTCCAAAGTATGTTTTCGCATTTGGGCCGCGTTGGCTGAATAAAGGTTCCCGAAACTTGCCATGTTTAATATTTGGTTCCTTTAGAACACTATGTAGTCAATCTGAACCGCTATATATATTTAATAGGCCCCAGAAGATGCCATAATAAAGTTTTTCATCCATCCATCCATCCCAGAAGATGCCATCAAAATCCAAGACGTCACAGCCTCCAGGTGCGGGAACTTAAGTAGGCGTCGCCACTCATATTTCGTTCTTGCGCTTTTTCTGGCTTACCAAACGTCTTATCGTTTAAGAGTGGTGTTTTTGGTGTTGTAGAACGGTAATTTACCGATGCAGAAGAAATCATTTTTCACTTTATTGTCCCTTTAAGAAACGGAAGTATCGGCCTTCACATTCCCCGCTGTAGCCCTTTTACAGCACCACACCCACGGACGTCGGCATAGTTGCTCATGCGCCAGCACCCGCCATTGAGCGCCTTCTGATCAGTTTTTGCTCACTTGTTTACTATAGCCACAGTGATGTCCTCGAGCCCCTTCCTCTAGTGCTGACAGCTATTGAAAGAGCTGTACGTCTCTTTATATGTCGCTGATGACAGGAGCCTTCAGACTGGGGGTAAAATCAGTTCCTTTACTGCACCATGCGCACTCGGCGCGTTCCACCCCAGCAGACGTCTACCCTCCAGCTTGATATAGCTAAGGCCACAGCTAGAAGTATTCTCTTGTAAGCTGTACTCTAAAGCTAGACCTCTGCAAGCCAGCTGGTTGATCAGCTAATGCACCCTCCACTTATCACTAGTAGCCATCTTGGGAAGCACTGCTGTAGCTGCAATGTAGACATTTGATTTTCAGACTCGTTTCAGCTTAGCAGGCGCTAAAGTTACCTCTACTTACCACGTTTACGATCCTGCAAAGTTGAATTCTTATTTTACATGTCACTACAAAAGCACAAGAAAAGCAAGAACCGCAGTGAAATTTTCACTTTGGCTGCAGCCAGTGTCTTTTTCGTGCCAAGTTAATTCCCAACTTGCTGAGCTGTTGTCAAGCCTTGATTTCACGCCACAAAAATATTGCACAAATGCCAATTTGGCAGTCATTTAAAGAAGTAATAAATACGTGCAACAAAATATTTTTTGTCAATACATAGCACCAGTATCGAAGTCACCCAACGCCCACAAAAAAACGTATTTATGCTTTGTATATTGTTCTCCTGCTGCTTCCTTTTAATCTGCAAGACAACTATTTTTGCCGATGCTCGTGCAAGTATAAGCATTTCTAGTGATCAAATGGCGTTAGCACTCATCAACTTTATTGTGTACCAAAATTGTCAATTAAACAATATTGGATGTTTTCATGCAAATTCTGGCGTGAGCCACTGCGCATGTATGGCAGAAAAATAAACTTTTCATTATGCCCCTTTATTTTTAAGAATTTAAGTTACAACTTAAACAAGTATTGCATTTCAGTCTAAGAACACACTGTGTGCACCAAAACATTTCAGTCCACTCATTTTGTTAAGCCATTCTTAATGTTCGAGCATCGTGCCTTTAAACTGTTCTACTTCTTCAGAGTCAGAAAGGGCCATTGTTTTGTGACACAAGTGGATCAGTATTGGCATACTGTACTATCCATGCCGGCTTTAGCAGTGCACTTAATAGGCATGTCTTTCTGAAATAGAGCAGCAAATGTACGATTCTATTTCCCTGGCCCCACAGGCCATGAGCCGATTGCACTGCATGTGCACCTTATGTTCCTGCAGGCTTGCACTGGTACGAAAGTGCATGGAAGCGTGTGCAAAAGCCACGTATGCCATTTCCACAAGCAAATACAGCCAATAAATACTACTATCACCTCAGATAAGCTGCACTCTAAACGGTCGCATGCAGTACTAACGGAAGCAGAACTGGGCGCTAATGTGTGGGGAGTGCATAATAAACAAGATAAAACAGCCTGCAGAAAAGCTGTTTCCTGTCTCTACGCAAACACAACCTTCCATAATGGCTCATAGATGCTCAAGGGAGCAGTAAAAATATAGTTTATTTCATAAATACAAATGATTATTATTTATGGTTGCAATACGCCTAATACAATGGGTCCTTAGTAAATACAACTTCTCTACAGAGGAAATTACTTGTACTGACTAATTGAGGATAAAGAAATTATAAATTATTGGAATTGAAAGTGGATGAAAAAACAACTTGCCGCAGGTGGGGAACGATCCCACGTCCTTCGCTTGATGTCTTTGTATACCAAATGCTCTACCAATTCAGCTACCACGGCGCAGTTCTCCCATCCACTTTCTTGGATATTTATGTTTTACTACTAGAACTAACCCTAGGAGTGTTAGCCAGCGCACCACTCATATGATATGATTAATAATATGATATGATTAATAAAACTCTGGCCCCTCGGTTAACCTCCTTTCTTCTCGTTAACTTCTCTACAGAGATCTTAAAAACCTCAATTATCAATGCCACAAAAAATAAATTTGTCTGAGGTAAATTGGCAATTCAAGTGTTCATAAAACGGATACAGGGATCAATTAGCTTTTTTTGTGGGCATTATTAAATGCAGTAGCCTTTATTTTCGAATAAAGCAAGCAGTGCAGAGAAAGGACAGGCTAAAACTTGAACAGAACTATAACTTGAAAGGGAGCAAAGGTGCATTCACAAAGCTTTCTCGAAGAAATCTTTCCAGTAACCAACAAGAGTTATTTTGCCTAAATCATGGCTGCAAAAAATATACAATTTAAAAGATGCACACAGAACTGATTTGTGGTGCTTTCAACAGTCACCAGTTGGAATTACAAGTGAACTGTCGCTTGCCTACCACAAAGAGCTCGTTGTGGGCTCTGGGGTATGTTTTGGTTAGGAGGCCCACCATTTCTGCTAACCGAAAAGACTTGATTTTCACCTTGGAATACCTTGTTGCAAACTACTACTGACGACCGGAACTCCCATGCAGAAAGTTGGCCGACGAGATCACAGCTACGGGGAATGTCCTTCTTCGTGCCACCTTAGGGAAAGGTGCAGCAGCTCAAGCAAGATTACAAAGACGGCGCCGAATAAAACAACACACGAAGAAGGGAGACACGAGACAAGCACGTAGGCGCACTAACAACTGAGTGCTTTATTTCATGACATAGTAATATATAGCTGCTGTCAAGGATCAAAACAACAAGAATAAACAGGGCAGTCATCTGCATCGCACAAGGAAGCCAAGATACAGAATAACTTCTAAGTGTCGCTCTCAAGATACGCCAGTTCCTTTGTTGAAAGAGAAACTCACCAGCACATGCTCAGTGCTCAAGCAAGGATAGGCGGGCTCAATGATTCAAAGGTACTCTGCAAAAGTTAACACAAGGCATCAACAGTGCAAAACAAACTGTGCATCAGAATTATTACTTTCTTTTGAAATCAATCAATGCGCCTAAGAGAAATTAATTAACGGAGTATTGACAGAACAATCTTGTGCCCCACTTTTGTGCTTCTTTAGATAGTTGCCAACCCCACAATTATGACATGGAGCCTCAAATCCTTGACGAGCACAAATAATTATTATGTCACATTTTATGCATCTAGATTGGAATGTAGTCCAAGTGCAGCACTATTTTAGGCGTGACTAGGAGACTATTCACATCACCGAAACCATAGTTGGAATTCATGCGATGTCACAAACAGCTCAAGCACGAGCCAGTTGGCTCAGGGCACAGTTGACGGTGATAAAATGACTTTGTCACTAAAAGCTGTCAAATTGACCCTTCCAATTGCTCGCTTCTTTTTAAGTGCAGGAGGGCTCTCTTCCCTGTTATCCTGCCGAGTGTTGAATGATCTCTGTTTTCGCAGCACGGTCATAGTGTGTGCATACGTCAGTTGTGTCTCGTACCAGGAGACCACCACATCGAGTACTGCTGACATGAATAGACTTCTGTTTCACGTCCAAAGGCACGCTACATTTCACGCAGGTCTTGAGCTGTCACATTAAAATGTAATGTGTTGATCCATAGTACTTCTGTATTATTAAACAATGAATTAAGGCTCCAAATCATAATTAGCGAGTTGACAGTTATCCATTCTTGGTATAAAAATCAGACAAATTTTTTTAGTATACTAAATAAAAACTAAGTATCCTCTTGTCGGCATCAACAATGACACACAACCTTATCGTCATTGTTTTGATGTCAAATTCACAGTGAATATGGTAAATTTCAAAAGGGAAAGGACATTTTCTTTACTGACAAACAGCCCAAAAGCTGGCAGCATTTAAGCATCACAATTTAGGGAGCTAGAGTTCAGACTTTTAAATAACTAAATTAAAAAACAAGAAGTTCTCCATCAATAAATGCAAGTATTGCCCACTTTCATAAAAGCCAGAACACACATTAGAAATTATATGTAATTGGGATCACAAAGTGGATCTCATTTACCTTTGAGTCACAGATGACGCTCAGGCAGCAGTTATATCAGTCGGTCTGCCACTATTTTGATAGAGATTGACAGCATATTAGCTCATGTTGGGTCGTTCCTCAATTGCTGCCTTTGAAATTCAGACAACATTGATCAGCTGATGCAAATAGCACAAACTACCTAAATTAGAATAGCAAAATAATGGCACATTGCCTATTAACAGCCAAGCTGTACTGGCCCACGTAAAGCAAACAGTTTAATTATGATAGTTCACTATTTAACAAACAAAATGCACCTTGTTGTAGCGTTGTTTATTGTCTCAAATTTATTGCCATTTCTTTTTCTCTGCAGCCAAATTAACCCCACATTACTTCAAGGTCACATTCAATGACAGCTATGAATTGCTGCATCATTTCCTGTTGCAGTAGGAAAGGGAGAATTTCATATGAACAGCGATAACTTACACAGAGAGAGAGAGAGAATATTTAATGGCAGAAAGGTGGAGAGGTCGGCCTGAGTGAAATGCCTCTAGCCTGCTACTCCACGCTGGGAAAGGGGTTTGGGGAATGACAGAGATAGGATGTGAAGAGGAAGGAACGTGGTGGTATGGTGGATATGATGAGGACTGCACAGCACAATGTTTCTGTGTAATGCGTACGTGTACACTTCACAGCACAGCACAGTCACCTTCGCGGGCAGAGGTATAAGTTACTGCAGCGCAGCGAAGAGACTGTCTATAGCGTTCATAATTTTTGCCGCTGTTAGCGCCACTGGCGTACTTAAACCGGACAGTAGCAGCTGCAGGGCGGCGATTATTTGTCGCAGCATGGCTTTGATGACTGAGTCCGATGGCGATATCTGAGTGCACTGTCCTTGCTCGCGCTGACAGTCTGAGGCCCGTGAGCGCGGCGGTAAGCGTGGCCATACATTCGGTTCCGGGCTTGCGCGGCTCGCTTGAAGCAATGATTTAATCTATCGATGCCGATTCAATTACCTTCTGCTGGACCTGCGGAATTGGAGCCAGGAAGCTCTCGTCTGGCCCGACAGCTTGTCCACGTCGACGACGCGTTCGTCTCCTTCGTTGTTGCATTGACGCTGCCGCCTCAACACATAATTTCAAATGCGACCTCCAGGTGAAGACAAGGGCTCCGAAAAAAACATGAGATTCGTATGCTCGGAACAAAGCACACTAGGTTGACTTCACACTACTCTGTGACAACACTGCAAGTGACAAAGCTGTCTCGACAGACACAGGGTAAGCGCAGCGCAGAAACCATTCAGTAAAAATACGAGAGTTATTCAAAAAGTAAGAGCCATTTGCTTATATTTAAATATTTACACGTCCTAATAAAGTTTTATTTGTGCAGCGCCATCTGTTAGTTATTCGTAAAGGTAATGAAGTTATTGTTTTGGCCCAATAGTCGTCTGATTGTCGGGGAACGCAGATGACAATGTTTGCGAAAACCGTTGCTCCCGTCTGTTGTGTAATGTGAGGTGCAATTAGATTTTTGCATGCAAAAGGATCATAAGCTTCTCAGACCTATGCTATAGTTGTGTCTAGTTAATGGACCTACAGTGATGAGTGAAGGTCAGAAAATGATGCCGGCACTTCGAAAATGGCCGCACAAATGTGCACGATGAAGAGCGTATAGTGGCAGGCCCGGCATCCAGACCAATGAAGCTCTTCAATAAGTGGATTGGGAATCGACGACTGGCAGCTAGTGGTCTGGCTGATAAAGTGCCTCTTGTGGGACACACTACAACCTACATGAATGTAACTGAAAACTCATCACAAAGTGTGCGCAAGGTGGGCACCAAAAATGCTTACCGACGAACGTAAACAGAAAAGAATGTCACTTGGACGAGCGTTATTGGACCGCTACCGACAAGACAGAGATGAGTTGTTCTCGCACATTGTTATAGGTGACGAGACTTCGAAATCCTACGCCACTGCAGAGACAAAACAACAATCAATTCAACGACGACACTCTTCACCAAAACCGAAAAAATTCAAGCAATCTCCTTACTCGAGTCGGAAAATGGTGGCTACCGTTTTCTGGGACGAAAAGGGCGTTCTTTTGGTTGGTTTCATGGAACGTGGGACTAAAGTAACAGCCGATGTATTCTGCGACGCGATCACTAAATTGAGACGTGCGATCAAAAATCGACGGTGCGGGAAACTGTCCTCTGGAATTATCCTTTTCCATGACAACGCGCGTCTTCACACTGCTGCCAGAACCAAGCAGAAGATTTAAGATTTTGGATGGAAAGTTGTTGCTCAGCCACCCTACAGTCCAGACCTTGCACCAAGTGACGATTTCCTCTTGTTGCACTTGGAGTGGTTTGGTTACAACTGTTTGAAGACGAGAAACTCAAGACTGCCGTTGTCAGCTGGTTCACTTCCCAGGTGGCGAAATTGTGGTGCAGAAACTTGTGCAGCGGTACGAAAAGGTCTTAGTTGTTAGCGGTGATCACGTGGAAAAGTGAAGTCCCTTGGTACTAAACTCGACCCGACAATAAAAACTAATACTAACAAATATATATATACACACATATATATATATATATCAGTGGTGTAGCCAGAAATATCGATCGGGGGGGGGGGGGGGGCGCTGCTCAAGTTACAGCTCGGCCTCCTCCTTAAAAGGAAGCTTTAGCTGAGGTGCTCCAATCTAAATACATGTAGGAGGAGAATTCGTATTTCTCGGCAACCACTTCATCAAATTTGACGAGGTTTGTTGCATTTAAAAAAACTTACATTCTAGTGACTGTTTATTTCAAATTTTTCATTTAGGTTGTCAATTCGATATTGAAAATTGGCAAAAATCACAATTTCAGAAAACGAAACTATCAAGTTTAAAATTCTGTAACTCAACAATGATAAACGACATCACAATTCCGTGAATTGCATCTAACAGTACATCTACAGCGGACAAACTTGATGTGTTACACATGAATGTTAAAAAATTTAGTATGTAAATACCACTTTTGCAGAACCCTTGTAGACGACGTAACGAATTGAAGTAAGATACAAATTGACACACCAAATTTGTCCGCTTTGGCTGTTATAGTAGATGCCGTTTATGCAACCACGATAACTTTTCTTGATGCAGAGCTATTAGGTTGTAAACGTTGTTCTATTTTTTTCGAACTTTCGATTTTTTCAAAATATTTTAAACAAAGTTAAGGCCCTAAATCGAAATTCCGCGTTCAACAGACACTAGAATTCAATTTTCGCTCTCAAATGCAACAAATTTCATTGAAAGCGATACAAGGGTTATCTTAGAAAAACGTTTCCGCGTTTTACATGTACTTGAATAGGCCGCGTTGGAGTTGGGCCCGAGCTAAAGCTTCCTCTTAAACAATTTATCGAGCGATCAAATACATGAATAATAACTACATTGCCATTGCCAAAGATGCTGCAAACGAATTCTTGAACGCTACGCACTGTCAAAAGTCAATTATGTACTTTTTGATAAAAGAATATACTCGTATGTGCCAAAAGTTGCGCCCAAAATAACTTATATCAATGCTTCCATGTTGTTTGTCTATTTACTAGGTAAAGAAAACATTACATAAACTTTAGAGCTATATCAGTTCGAAACCTGCTAAGCAGTGCATGCCGCTGATATGAAAAATGTAAAGGCCATGAAATGAACAAGTTGAGGACAAACATGTTAATGAAACTCTGTCTTTCAAGAACCTTGTTTACATTTTTGTACACATACAACGACCAGTGAAAAATATCAATGACGCTGTCATTTGTTCCAATGTATTATGCAGGAGAAGCTGTCATCAGTCGTGTATCGTGAGTAATTGCGCCGAAATTATAGTCGTAACAGAGAGCACGTATAAAAAACAGGAGTTCTGCAAAATATACAAGGGCGATTCAAATGAAAGTGAACCAGTGCGAATATGTGACAAACGGAGTGCTTTTTTAAAGAGTAGTCTCCATGAGCATTTAGACATTTGTCCCATTGACTAACGAGTCGCCTGATTCCCGTCTTGGGACTCCTTGGGCTGCTGCTTCAGAAAGTCTGCAACCGACTCTTTCACGTCATCGTCCGGCACAAATCTGGTTCCCTTGAGCTGTTTTTTCAGTTGCCCCAAAATGTGGAGGTCGCAAGGCGACAGGTCTAAGCTGCATGGCGAATGTTGCAGTGTTTCCCACTTGAACTTTGCATTTTTATGTTACCCGCATTAGCGACATAGGGACGAGCATTGTCATGGAACAAGATGACCTCATTCGTCAATTTTCCGCGTCGTTTGTTCTCGATTGCGACACGCAGCCGATCTGGCGTTTCACGATATCGGAAACAATTGATAGTCTCTCAAGCTTTAGCAAATTGTATCAGTTGTGGCCCCTGACGATCAAAAAAATGTCAACACCTTTCCGGCGGAAACGACGGCCTTTGCTTTCTTGTGGGTGGTGAATATGAATGTTTCCACTGCAAGCTTTGCCGTCGTGCATCATGCTCGTAGTAGTGGCACCATGGTTCGTCCCTGATCACAACTGCAGACAAGAAGTCGTCACCCGGACCGTGATACCGGATCAGATGAGTCAAGACAGCGCCAAACTTCTCCGTATTCTGGCGGTGGTTCAAAATCTTGGGCATCCATTGAGCACCCGAGAGCCGATAACCGAGATGTTCATGAATTATGGCGTGAACCGAACCGTGACTGATGCTGACACGCTCGGCCAGTTCATCGATGCTTATCCTCCGTTCTTGTCTTATCAGCTCATCAACCTTCGCATATTTTGCGGGGGTGATTGCACGGTGGCTTTGGCCCGGCCTTGCATCGCCTTTGCAACTTTCACGTCCTTCTTTGAACCGTTTGTTCCAACGCTTCACAGTGGCCAATGAAATCCAATGTTCAACGTATACGGCAGCCATACGGCCACTAATTTCTTTTTAGGAAACACCTTCAGCTGTCGAAACCTCACGGCACCACGCTGCTCAACTTATGGAGCGGCCATTACGTCACGCAACCATGTTCAACCCAGTATATGAGGGCATTAAAGGACATTTATCCTCACACCTGCGTGTCACTTTTATAAATAAGAGATGCCTCTGTACCACGTGCATGCCTCGCAGATAATGAACCGAACCATTATTGCGCAGGGTGGGTTGGCTCACTTTAATTTGACTCGCCCTCGTACATCAAAAATGCGAAGTTACAATGGAATATACAAATTCGGAGATACAGCTTGATATAAGGCAAAAAAGTGTCACCGGAAACAAAGTTCACTGCACGTATACACAAAACCTCGCCACAAGGTACTTAAATATACGTATAAGTCTCCAATAAATCTACATATCTACATCTACAATCTACATACATCCAGCAGACGCGATAATTGTTAGAGAAGGTTAGTTTTAAGTCTAAAAACCTTATTGGATTGTCTGATGCCAGTTCTTTCATAAAATTTAGGGCCTTCTTGCATGCTCTAAATGAGCTAACAATATCACGAGACCAATTCTAGTTGCAAAGGGTATTTCAGGTTCAACAAGATAAAGAAATCATCAACATACGTGAAGACTTTGACTACCCTACCGTCATTTAAAGAGCTGCTCAGAGCTTTGTCATATTTTGAAAGAAAAATGAGGCATAAGACGGGAGCCACAGTGGACCTTATGCAAATACCATTCTTTTGCATAAACAATTCATCCTGAAATTTAACAAGCGTTGACAATAGCTACAAGATTCGATGTTCTAGGAAATAACGGCAGAAGCTTCTCGCTCGGTTGTTACCCAGCAGGATGGGCTGGTGTTAGCTTCTTGCTGAGAAAATCAACCGGCGTTTGCCGGCCATCCTCATCGCTCAAGGACAAAGCGTACAACGCTAAGCATGGATGGATAATGCCGAACCCTTAATTGGGTGGGTGGCACATGCCGCCTAGCCATGCCTAGTAATATATTTTGTACTTAGTGGAGGGTGAAATTTCACTCTTGCCTTTATTTTAGCTACCAATCAGATAACCTACGTTTTGCTATTTCTACCCGCTTAAAGTCAATTTTGCCTCCACTATCCCTCAACCTCAATGCTTTGAAAAGATCAGCCCCGTTGCTTTGAACTGCAGGGTGAGACCCTCTACAGAAAAGTATCAGGTGTTCAGTCGTTTCCTCCTCCTCTACATACGCAACGCATAACGTGTATATCTTATAGATAGACACGTTATGATAGACGCAAGAACTGCACGGGCAGTTCTTGTGCAGCAGAGGTGGATGAAGCTCTTACACCGTCTAGTCCCACACATTCAACTATCTCTCGCAGCGCTTGCCGTTTACGACAGATCACGTCTTCCCTCTGCTCTTCTACATGTTAAATAAACTGTACTAAGCGATTCCCTGCCTCTCGGCGAAGCAGCGTTGCTAAAGAGACGGGTTGTAGGTGATGCATGCCTGATTCAGAAGGCGTTCAATGGCAGCGGACCTGTGGCGGTCCCTGGTGTGTGTTTCCCAGACTGCTCGAGGTTGATGGTCTATAGTATTTCAAAAGATTCGCGTTCAGTGAAGAAATTTTACTGCAAAAAAAAGACTTGGGCAGATTTAGGGCAGTCGGAAAATAGACCCATAGTATACTTCCGTAAAGGTACAGTCGACTGTTTCTTTAACAGTACCGCGCGAGCGTCGAACGGCCGACCGGCCAGCGCATTCTAACGGCGCGAAGCGACGAGATCAGCAAGAGTAGCGCTTGCGCATCAAGTTCACCCGAAGACCAAGTTCCTTCTGCTAGGCTCTCCCTACAAGCATGATACAGCCCCTGGCACGGTTAATTCGGTGCAAGTTTCCCGGCTTATTGGAGATAGGAGGAGCAAGTGTCTCTGGCTTGCGTCCTTTTTTTTTCTTTCTTTAGCATGTGCTACTCTGGTGTCCATACACAAAAATGATAAACAAAACGTGAAAAACTGCAGTGCGACTGTATCATATCGTTCTTACGCGTTTTGTTCTTTATCTTACGGTGCATGTAGACTACAGCGGCCTATGTTATAAAAAGGATGCGTCTGGGTTCACGCGCACTTACTGTCTCCGATGAGTATGGAAGCTTCCAATGAGTTAGTCGCCACTGCAGGGACCGCCATTGGGAAGAGCCCAGCAGACTAAACGTGCACTTCGAGTGAACTCATGCTCATCTTGTCGCTTCGCGTCGTTAGAAGGCACTCACAGGCCGGTCAGTCGACGCTTGATCGGTGCTGTTAAGGAATCGGTCGACTGCACATGCGATAACCCGCTTAACAGCTTCGTAGCCTTGGATGTGTCTCGGTTTCGCGCACATGTGGGAAGATTTGTTTATATTGCTCCGTCAACAATCAGCCGTAAAAAAGGAGTGAATAAATATGCAAAAAGCGCCATCCGGAGGAATCCGACGTTGTCTGTTGCCGCCCGCTGGCGAAACGCATTGTGCCCATGCCTCCCACAGTGCCGCCTGTTTCGCCTGTGCAGGACTAGGCGCCCCTGTCTGCATTCCCTGGTTAGCTTTGTGCTTAAAAAAAAAAAGCTGTACATTTCTAAGGTGGAAGCTCAGGTGAGTTGATGATTCAATATCGACATGTTTGCACAGCGCAAAAGACGAGGTCTGAAGGAAGAACACAACACAGGCGCTGTCTTCAACTGATCTTTATCTGCGAAATGGCCAGAACTATATACATGAGCAAAATTAATGAAAAAACAACTTTTGCATTATGTCACGTATGGACCCCTATTGCATCACAGCCAGATACTTGATTTCGTTTTTGGTTAAGGCAATAGACGGCATGCTGATGCAAAGGTCACCCAGCCGCTGTATCTTGTCAGCATCTATGATTTCACGTGTAAGCTGTCCACAGTGTTTTGTCCTCAGTGTCCTCAGCGGATTCCTTGAGCTGCTTGGATTGTGCTTAAGGTCAACGTGTCCCTCATGGAATGCACACATTTACATTAAAAAAGTGGTTTGTGCATTGGTTCAAGCATAGCACCAATTTTAAGCAACATTTTTCTTGCTTACCATTACCGACTTCTTGGTATACCCGCCTTGATAACACAGTGGTTGTAAAAGTTTTCCGTCTTGTGGATGACTTCTTACTTTTTGCTTGTGAAGGCCAAGGTCTTGCGCCTGCTGTTTCAGATGTACTTTGCCAGTTCAACGAGTGTTTGTCGCTACTTGTCCTGACGCATGAATTACCAGTAGATGACTCATTAAGGTTTTTAGATTTGCGACTTGGTATCTCTAGAGATCACTTGTGCTGGATGTTCGAGCCCAGAGGGAACAAGCCACTTTTCTCTCATCTGTCGGCCCATTCCGAGCTGGTTGAACGGGGAATTGTAAATCTTTGCTTCACAAATGTCCTAAATAAGTCTTGCTTCCACTCTTTAATGCACAGTCTCCATGCGCAGGCCTCCCGCCTAACACATGCTGCGTACCCCGAGCTTTTGTTAGTTTCAGTAGCAGAAACGTTATTAAAGAAAGTCAAGCTGGGAGACAAAGCACCAGCTGAAGGCGCTGCCAGAGACGATAAGCCAGTCGCGGTGCTCCCTAGCTTGCGCAAGATATCACACAGCTTGAAGATAGGCAGTAAAGTAGATGTTCAAGTTGTTTTTTCTGCCCCGCAAGAATTATCAGTGCTCTGTAGGCGTGTGAGTGCTCATGTCACACGAAGAAATATTTGCATACTAACGATAGGAAGCGGTTTGGAGTATGCGCCCTGGGTGTGGTTTACATGGTTCCCCTGACTTGCAGGAAGAAATACGTCGGCCAAACAGGCAGATGTTTAAATGAGCGATTGAAAGAGCATTTTTGCCATGCTTACACTACCGTGCAAGGTCATCTTGGCATTCACTGCCGAGACTGCCTTTGTGACCGTGAATTTGAAAACTTCGTCGTAATCCCCAAACACCGAGAACAGCTTACATGTGAAATCGTAGAAGCTGACAAGATACAGCGGCTAGGCTACCTTTGCGTCAGCATGCAGTCTATTGCCCTCACCAAAAACGAAATCAAGTATTTGGCTGTGATGCAATAGGGGTTCATGCATGACGTAATGCAAAAGTTGTTGTTCATTGCTTTTGCTCATGTATATAGTTCTGGCGATTTCGCAAATAAAGATCAGTTGAAGTCAGCGCCTGTGTTGTGTTCTTTCTTCAGGCATCGTCTTTTGCGCTGTGCACACATGTCGATACTGTACCTTTCGTTTTCATATCCTAATTGATATGAGCAATATTTGGCAGAATAACTTCCGGAACATGGTCTAGGAAAACGGTGCAGATAGTAAATGTACACTGCGTTGTTGCTGTCAGGATAAGCACGGTATAGTTTTCACGACAATATTACTGACATGCCTGACAAGGCTCCTTGAGAAGCGTGTGGTCGCCAGGAGGCTGCTGAATAGCGGCGGCAGGGTGCCCTGTTTCAAGCCCTCCGCCCCCTTTCCTGGAAAACAGTTCTAGCTACGCCACTGCTTTAGACTGCCATGTTTCCCCGTCCCATCTGGCAGCAAACCGAAGACTGTCCTAGCTCATAGGCAGAGTGAACTGAGCCCCTTGGTAGCGGTTCGTTGCTTTTCAGCGCGATAACTACACATGGACCACTGTTGCCATCTTAGCACTTTTGTCGCTAGACTTAGCGACTTTGTCTTTTTAGCGACAAATTTTACAGCTTAGTGACCAGCGACTTTTTTATCAACTTGACCGAACAACTGGTGGCATTTTAGCGACCTCGAACTTAGGAAAGGTGCTTCAAAAATAGCCTTCTAGAACGTCCTTTATTTTTCAACAAGCTACATGTGAGCTGCCGAACTTGACTGTACGACTTGGTGACCATGCATGATGAAGGAGTGGTTGCCTTCACAGTGTGCTGCATTCTTTGCGGAAGGAACTAGAATGCGTCCTGTTACTATGAGTTTGTCACTAAGTACGCTCGGTTAGTGGACATTTACAAGTTTTATTGTAAGCAGGTGAGTGATATGATAAATGGACTGTAGAAAGGCGTTACATAGGAGCGGCTGAGCTCCTTCACGCGAGCCTGAACACACTGCTTCCTTATCCCATCGGTTTTGGACAAATCAGCACAGCGAAGAACCTTAAGGTAGACCAATGGGCAGAAGCGTTTTATTTGACCTGCATAACGATCACGTAATCTTTATCACCGTGTTAATATGGGACCTTCTGCGTCATGCAGAATTCTGCTATACTTTCAGGGGCGCGGATAAGTGAAAATCTTTCAGGAAACTCAGATTGCGTGCGTTCTTTTGAATGGTTCTACATTTAGAACGTCACAATTTGAGAGTAAACGCTAATTTAAGTTGCCATCGTCCGTTTTTATGTAAGCACAATAATAAAGTAAAAGCCGGTTAGAGATAGCTGATAAACTCACCCACCTTGGTTTCTCAGTGGCTATGGTGTTGGACTGCTAAACACGAGGTCACGGGATCGAATCCCGGCCACGGCGGCCGCATTTAGATGGGTGGCGAAATGCGAAAACACCCATGTACTTAAATTTAGGTGCACGTTAAAGAGCCCCAGGTGGTCGAAATTTCCAGAGTCCCCCACTAAGGCGTGCCTCATAATCGGAAAGTGGTTTTGGCACGTAAAACCTCATAATTTAATTTTAATTACTGGTAAATTCACCGTTCAATCCTCACTCACGCGAATCCTAAGCAAATATGAGAGGCTTCAGTAAATAATTTACGTCACGATGCAGTATATAATAGTGTTCCAAAACGCCTACGTTATCTAAAGTTTACTCACAAGCTTTAGTGAAAGAGAGAAAAAGAAGAGGGAAAGGCAGGGAGGTCAACCAAGGACGTGCCCAGTTGGCTACCCTACACTTGGGGAGGGGTAAAAGGGAAGTACAGATAAGCAGAGAAAAGAAAATAGTCAGTCATTCACAGTCAGTCGCAGAGCAATCTCCACTGTCACAAGCGTTCATACAATCCAGTGTCCTTCAAGAAACGCAGGAGGGCTTTTGTGACCTTTTGTAGATAGCATAGGTTATGGTCCAAGGGTCTTTGCCGCTGAGTGCGCTCTACTGTCTAGCAGGTTGAGTTGCGCTTGTACAGTACGTCGTTGAGTGTCAAAGGATGGGCAGTGACACAGAAGGTGCTCTAGAGTCTCATCGCGCCCGCACAAATTGCACGCCGCGCTGTTGGCCACCCTTATCGCCAAGGAATAGGAGTTTCTAAATGCGACGCCCAACCACATGCGGCCCAGTAAAATTGTTTCGCGAAGGGAGAGTCCGGGTGGCAGGCGAAGTCTCAAGTTGTAGTCGATAGAGTGCAAGCGTGAGTTGGTGAAACCCGATGAATTCCATCGTAGTAATGTGATTTGGCGAGCAAGTGATTCAAATTGTCCGGCAGCATCATTTCTTGAAAGTGCTGTAGGAACTCGCTGATGTCTTTGGTGAGCCGAACGCGCAGCTCAATCTTCGCTGTACTTGTCGACAATTCCGCAATAGCTTGGCGAGCATTGAAATACAATGCCTTGGCATTTCTCGATCGCGTGATTATGAGCATGTCGTATTTCGCACACTAGCTGCTCGTGCAAGCCATAACGTAGAGCAAACTGCAGAGTTTGTAGAGCTTCTTTAGAATCGCAGGAAATGGCCCCGAGATTTGGTGGCTGCTGGAGCACCTAATTGAGTGCACTTTGAAAAGCTAAGTTCTGCTGCTGTCGACAAGCTTTAACTTTAGCGACCTTGCAGCAAAATTTAGAAGCAAGTTAGAGAATTTTCCGTCTTACTTAAGCCATATGCTTAAAAAAAATTATGAGCCGCCGTGGTTGCTCAGTGGCTATGGTGTTAGGCTGCTGAGCACGAGGTCGCGGGATCGGATCCCGGCCACGGCGGCCGCATTTCGATGGGGGCGAAATGCGAAAACACCCGTGTACTTAGATTTAGGTGCACGTTAAAAAACCCCAGGTGGTCAAAATTTTCAGAGTCCCCCACTACGGCGTGCCTCATAATAAGAAAGTGGTTTTGGCACGTAAAACCCCATATATTATTATTAAAAAATTCTGACGACACTGGCAAGGACTAAACGGAGAACTATAGGACACAAGCAAGCCCCGTGTTATGTCTTTCACCCTTTAATCCTTGGGTAGTTACCGCGCTGAAATGTGAACGACGAACTGTCCTAGTATTTTCCTTCCTTCATTGTGTTGATCCTGCACTAACAAAGCAAATGTATTTCCATAGGTTTCTGTGGTATTATTCATAATAAGTGCTTCATCGCAGCTGCTTCCTTATTGGGACTGGACGTCATACCACTACGCGACCTGTCTGGTCGCTAATCCTCTCTACAAGGCCAGGACGATCACTACAACAGACTGTCAAGTACGTGCTCCAGGTATTTTCGGCAAGAAACGGCCTTAATTTTTTAAAGTGATACGCTAAACAGTCTTTCCGCGACGTGGCGAGCAAACGTTCTTCAATGGATCGCCGACGATGATGCCAGATTTATGCACACATGCAGAGCGAAGCTTCCATAGAAGTCAATATGTTCAATATATGGCGCTTTATGGACACTGGCACGACCTCTCTGATGGCGTGACACTTCCGGTGAAAAAAAAAAAAAAACATTGGACGGCACATTCCAAACAGAAACCAACAGCAAGCCTGTCTACACGAGCCTTTCAATTTTTATAAAAGAGCAGCAACCTTTATAAATTCATTTATTACCTAGAGGTCATGTATTCTTTACGTCGTTTTTATTAAAGGCGTTCCATCACTCACTCATCCACAAAAGAAAGAAGAAAAACGCCACTTTGGTGCAAAATTTATTATAAATACTTGTGCTAGCATTGTGGTATTTCGCAAATACTTCTGCAAATCTGTATTTGGTACTGCAACATAAATACCCTTCTGGTGGCATCTTCTAAGGATCCTTCAGCCAGAGGTAACTGGTTGTAGGTGTGCATGACTCATGACATTGACATTAACTGGCATTTTACGAACCATTATTGAGATGGCATGTCAGCAAAACAATTAAGACCCTGGCTCATGACCACCATCACAACATTTGCGACAGAATTGGTGCACAAAAAGCAGTCACGCGGTGTCGTTTTGTTACACTGATCTAGCCGAAGAGTGCGGCTGTTTGGTTTGCGCTGTGATCGGTAATGAATAATTACCAACGAGCTCAACTTAACCTACTTCGATATCAATATTAACACAGAGCTGTCTTTCAGAAACTTTTTCACAAGCACAATGCTGCTGTGCCGTCCAATGCATCTGTGTTTAATAATTGGCCGCGATATCATCACAAGAAAGAGTGACATGCAGTCTAAAGCAAATTTTGAAGAGCAGCTAGCGCTTCCTTGTTGGAAAAAGATATTTTCAGTAATTTGGCCCTTTCCTTGGTTTGACAAAA
Organism: Dermacentor albipictus; assembly: GCF_038994185.2. Classification (NCBI taxonomy): domain Eukaryota; kingdom Metazoa; phylum Arthropoda; class Arachnida; order Ixodida; family Ixodidae; genus Dermacentor; species Dermacentor albipictus. Next base: position 204,044,405 of record NC_091822.1, on the reverse strand, counting down.
TATACCGCTTCATTCAGCAGAAAGTTTATTTCTTTGTGCAATGTCATGCATTTTAGAAATATATCCAAATGAGCAAAATAATATTCTCAATATTTGTTACTCTGCTTAAATACATTGGAAATTTTAGAATTTCATGCTGAGTAAAATGTTTGCCTATTATTTTGTTTATTATCTTATGTACTTTATTTGTGTGCTTTGTCTATGTCTGTCTTGATGCGAGTGATCAAATCATACATGATTGCTTCTTGTGCGAAGGAGTTCTGCGAGCAATCAGGATATAGTAGACACTCCTATAGTTCGAATTCTGTATTGATGCCAGTGTAGTAAAGGAAAATTAACTCTAAAAATTCTTGCAATGACTATCTCACAAAAAAAGAACAATTAACCGTTACCATACCGCATGAAGGATCAACCACTATACCCTGTATTCACTTGTAGAGGCTATTTCAGCCAACATGTGCACTTTCGAAAAATCTTAAAGGTTGTCTGTGGCAGATAGTAAAAGTCTTGTTTATAAGGTGGTCTAATCGAAGCGGCAGACACTAGCTTCACAAGAAATTGAAATGCATAATCGGCTAATTAACAAAAAATAACTAATTAACTTTCTAACTAAACTATACCATGTGGTCGATATTCCAATTTACAAATGCTAGCCGTGGAGTTTGCAAGGCGGATCTTATTGGAACGAATAAGAAAAGAGTATGGCGTTTTACGTGCCAAAACCACCTTCTGATTATGAGGCACGCCGTAGTGGAGGACTCTGGATATTTCGACCTCCTGGGGTTCTTTACCGTGCATCTAAATCTAAGTGCACGGGTGTTTTCGGCTCCATCGATATGCAGCCGCCGTGGCCGGGATTCAATCCCGCCACCTCCTGCTTAGCAGCCCAACACCATAGCAACAAAGCAACCATGGCGGCCTAATTGGAACGAATTATCAGGATGACGCCAGTTTCGAGATATTAATTTCCGAATTTTGCAGAGAAGTGCATCGGCGTTCCAGTTACTTTTGAGCTTCAATGCATAAAACGACGTTTTGTTAAGAATGTAAAGTGAACGACGATGCATTTCGCCACAAAGTTTGGAAATTAATATATCGAAACTGGTGTCATCCTGAGAAGTCGTTTCACGTGAATCCGCCCTGCGAACTCCACGAATAGAATTAGTAAATTGCGATATTCGCCATGAAGTAATTAGTTCGAAACTTAATTAGCGAATGCTGGTAATTAGTAGATAATGCATTTCAACTTTTTTTGCAAGTAATGTCCACCTGTTCGAGTAGACCAGCTCATGAATAAGAATTGTGCTATCTGCTACAGGCAATTTTTTTTTAATATTTGAAAATGTTCGCTGGAACACCCGGCATATTGTTGGCGTCTTATAGAGTTCAGCTTTCCTTGCCTCTTTTCTCAATTTGTGGGTGGTGCTGTCTTGCCGAGTGTACAACTACTTGGATGACTTGGCCATTGCACATGCGCCCAAGGTAACCGAGACCTTGGGCCACTGGCTATGCCCCCTTTCTTGGCCAATATATCGAAGCGGTTACGTTCCGCCTTGGCAAGAAGGTACAGAAGCCTTAAATGTATTTCCCCAAGCACGCATCTCCCATCGGCGTTCATCACTCGGCAATCATTGCGCCCTCGTTGTGACAGCTACACGCGGCGACGAGGCTCGCTTCAGCTGCGGTGCCTCGTTGAAGCTTGGCGTCACTGCGTTGGATCGGCGCGCCCTATCGCAGATTACAGGGCGAAAGAATATCGGGACATTCCCGAAAATAGCAATCACAAATGTGGTTCCTCTCGGAGCCTCACAATAATGGGGGCAATATATCTGTCCCGTAAATGTAGTATATATAAATTTCCAAATTTCCCGCACTGCATGCTCTCAGTACCACGAGGTCAGAGCATTGCTGTAAGAAAATAAACGAATAAATGGTCATTCCGGTGCGCTACCAATGTTCCGCAATTCTCTAAATGGACCTTCCACCATAGAGAAATAAATTCAACGAGAAGGGACTCTGCGATATCTGGCAACAAGAAACACGTCACGCACAGTGTGCACACCATCTGTTAACTGACGCGAGCATGAAGAATGTAAAACGAAGTTAATTGACAATGTCCTATTTTTTTATTCCATCCCGCTAAAACCAAAAGTGTATTAGGTATACAAAAGTTACCCTTTGGCACGAATTATTTTCTTTTTTTGTGTTACCTAGCGACAAGCCGACGACACGCCAGTGCATGCGTCGAGGCACTTCACAGAGGCAATCGGGGCCAGCTGCTCATGCGAGCGTTCCGGCGAGCCGTCTGTCATCTGCCTTGTCGTCAGTGCCAAAGCACTACTTGGCTCATTGGGCGCTTTGCCAGTGTGCGGCGGCACGTGGTGCAGTTGCGATCAAAAGTTTAAGGACGGCGGCGCCAGCAAAAAGCTAAAATATATATTCGAATGCAGCTCCGCAGCCCAGAATTGCTTTAATACATTGCATTGGTCAAACAGACGCGCGTATACGCCTGCGCTCGCGGTTTCAGCCCGAACGCCCAGGCTGCGAAAAAATAAAAGAATCACCGCACCTTTGGTCCCCAAGCTTTTGATCGCGACTGTACATTTAATGGTAGGAACGCTATAATGAAAGTATAGTACCTCGGAGGTCGATGTAGAGTACAGAGTACTGTCATAATATATGGAAAGTGGTCATGTAGACCCATCCAGGTATAATAAACTAAATGATCTGAAAAAAATAATCGAAATACGTTCGCCCGCAGGCGGACTGGAACCCACCCCGGGAAGCTTTGCAGTGAGAGCCAGAGGCGTTGCCTCTACTCCACACGGTGTTGTCGGCGAGACGAGACGAAGGAGCGCATAGTTCGCGCGGCGTGCCTAGCGGTTCGTGATGTCACGGGAGAGAGCTCACCACTTGTATATGAACGGACGCGCGTTGGCTTGTCTACATTGCGTGTCGCAAAAATTGGAGCACGCTTAAGCTTCGCCTTCAAGAGTGGACCGCGACAGCGTTGCCGTCGACCAGCCAAGGGGTGTAAGACAATGGGCTACGGCGCAGCGACTACGCGCCCCGCATCGGACGCGGTGAGCGTCGAGCAACGCAGCGGTCGGCGCGGCAACGAAATGTGCGCCTGAGCAAGCGACGCACGCCTGAGCCTTAGAAACAGCTCGTTTCTAAGGCAACACCGCATTCACTAGAGGTGCTTTTGTACCGCTTTGAAGCATCGAACTTGTGGCTCAGTGGTAGCGTCTCCGTCTCACACTCCGGAGACCCTGGTTCGATTCCCACCCAGCCCATCTTGCAAGTTGTTTTAACGCGACAGCGTTAAGGAGCTCGTGTCGCAGAAAAGCCCGTGTCGGCGGCGTTGGCCATGAGCGATAAATCCCAGCAGGCACTTCATGAATTAAAAAGAACTCACCTTGTCGCTATTATACCGCGGCAAGGTGAGACATTTTGTTTGGCAGTCTGCATGACAGTCTGCGCTGCATTTTGTGTCAGAGTTGGCGAAAACCAGCTCGGCCGTTGGGGCGCAGCTTGGCGTGAACTGGATCTTACTGGGACATGTCTGTGACGCTTTCTCTGACCCCCCCATATTATTGTAAATTATTTCGGTAGTTTTTGGGCACGCTAACCGCCCAGGGCATGGTGATGCTGCTAGCGAAAAACAGTTCGGCCGTTGTGGCGCAGCTATTTTGGCATGCACTGAATCTTACTGGGACATGTTTGGAACGCTTTTTACGCCCCCCCCCCCTTTAACAACACCTAACTTTCTGTACTGACACTTGACGAAAACGCGACGAGTAATCGCCAGGAGCGATGTCACGGGAATGTGTTGCTTGCGCCGGCAGAACAAGCAGAACATATCGCCGACTAGCCCAAAGAACAGTTACTTGTACCTGGAAAATCCCGTCTTCTCAAAAAACGTATCCACGGATGTGTTGAGCGCACGCAAGCATCTGGCCGCGAGCCTGTTTTGTGGCCACCTCTGTATACGTGGCGTAGCATCGCGTCGGCTGAGGCCGAGTTGTGTTGAAAGTGCCCTGTCGCCCGTCTATTTGCGCATTTAAGAGGCAGCAAATAAGGCCGGGGAAAGGGGGAGTGCTTGGAAATCAGATGTCAGCGTCATATTTTATGTATAGTATTGTTTGGGATGCGTCAGGTGTTTTCTGCGCTATGTTTCTAAAAGCGAGTGACCTGTGTTAGTAATGTCGCCCATCCACCACTTCCGCATGTTTCGCCTGTACACGTAGTTGGTCTATAAAGTTTAAATACCAAAATAACGCATGCTTGTAATTTTTTCAGCTGATGCAGTCCGACAGAGCTTCATACGGGAACTACTGCTGTTTACCTGGTGCTCCAATGAAAAAACGGACAACGAGCATTTTTATAGAGCAAAACAAACATTCCCTCATTTCACAAGGCGCCTTCGTCTACTTTGTGAAATTGTAGGTTGCACTGAAGACGGCTTCGATGAAGGCTTGTACTGGTTCTGCACCAAGACAGCGCGTGGCTGAGAGGTAAATCAAAAACATTTACTGGACCGATCAACGCAGCTGGCGTAGCGCGAATCAGCTAGTGTTCAAAACACGCGCGCACAAAACCGAAATCGGAAGTGTGGTTCACGCGTTCGCACCATCCGCTTGGTGCGCTACAGTAAATTCGGCCATTGGGCTTTAAGTAAGTGTCCGCTCGTGTTGAATTTGTTTCCCTGCTTCCTCCCACCTCGAGATAGCGTTCGTTTGCTTTCCTTTTACATCGAATTTCATGGCGCCATCCCTGCTCATAACAAGTGCGATCTCCGGCCTACTCTGTGATAGAGCAGCATCACCTCAGCAGCCGCTCTCTTATGACCAGCCAAACGAACAAGATAAAATTCACTGACGATTACAATACTCCATAATGCTAAAGTCGAGCGCAGCTCTATACGAGTTTTCCTTTCCCGATTTTTGGCTGGCGCGGGCAATCTGTTTTGTGCGGCACGTTGCAAACCGAGCGAAGTGTGGCGCGACTGCCTCGCTAATCGGGAGATAGCGAGGCAGCACATGGGTGACGCGTGGACGCGCTTCGCAGCGGCTGCCGCAGACAGATCTCCGCTCATGCAGTGCTTTGTTTCCCTATATGGTATCGGTGGACGCGCCCACCGCATCCCATCGGTGAAGACGACGGCGCACTACTGTGGCGTCATCTCGTAGCGATCGCCGCCGCACAGCCCGTCTTGCTGGGCACTGTGCTTTTCTACTCACGCTTTCGCCATACCCTCCTCCTCCGCTTTCCTCCTCACGCTTTTTTTCACTATCACCGTCTCGTAAAAGTTTTCATAAAAAAGCGCTAAAGACGAAGACGAAGGAACACATACGAGAGGACTGGCGCTACTTCTGACTAACATTTATTACAAACAGTCATGTATTTATGCTCTGCGCATCAAGTACATCATGCACTGACGATCACACACACAAAGACTGAAATGAATCAGATCATACACAGGATTGTATGGTCAATCAGTTCAAGAGCCTAGATATCTCGAAGGAAACGTCACTTCTTTTTCTTGCAAAACCAAACATGGACAGCTAACGCACTTCTCACCTGCTTCCCTTATAAAATATACCTCAACTATTTCTCGTTAAATTTTTGTGTTTTCTTTCCTTAAGAAGGTTGTGTCACCAAACATGGGTTTGCTGCGCACTTTTTGCAGTGCTCAGTCAAGTGACTGCCGTATCCTTTTCTAATATCATTGTTGTGCTGTCTAGCCCTGTCATTGAAGCACTGACCGGTTTGTCCGGTATAAACGCGTCTACAATCTAAGGGTATTTGATACACAACATCTGAAGTGCATTCGGTGTAATTGGTCCGCTGATTAGTATCACATTGCATGCGTTTTTGGTGCTTCTTGTTTTGCAGGTTACAGACTGCTGACAATTTGCAAGGCGCTGAAAAAACTAGATTGACATTGTGTTGGTTTGCCACCTTTTTCAAATCATGTGAAACTTTATTGAGGTATGGGATTACATGTACAGGTCTTCTGTCGCGATCTTTAGTAGGGCACTTCCTTCCCAGCTTTTAATTTATGAAGCAATGTTTCACGGACAGATGAAATGACAGACACTTGAAAAGCAGCAAGTTTCAATCTGTCTACTTAGCTAGACATACTATGCTCAATTTGGTGAACACATGACTTTTGCAAAGCACTCTGAAGGCATGTGGTGGCTATGCCTCGCTTTATCATTTTCGAGTGGGCGCTACCGAAAGGCAAAACATTTTCTTTGATCTTGGGTTGTATCTCCAGCGTACGTGGTCATCTGAGCAAAACAAAATTTTATGATCTAGAAACTGAATACATTGTCATTAGGCAGTTTAAAAGTAAACTTGAGCCCCTGGGAAAATTTGGTGCAAATTTTAAAGAATCTTCTACAACATCGTCAAGACACAGAACTGATGAATTGTTAAAGACAATCAGATAGTCGTCGACGTACCTAAATACACGAATGATTGATTTCCCAGTTATTTCCGCATTAACAAGGTTGTCAAAGGACGGTAAAAATATCACATAATATTGGGGCTATTGATGAACCAATGCAGATTCCTGCGCGTTGATATTAATAACAGCCATTGTGACTAATGGCAATCGGATCCAAGTAGAGTTCTAACAAGGTTAAAAACTTGTCGCAGTTCATGCATACTAAGTTCTGGAATTTCAGTCCACCCATTTCGTCCATTTTTTTCACGAAAAGCACGCAGAATGCCTTCTTTCCTCCCCCGCTGCGCTCCGCGCTTTCATCGTTCGCTGTGCTCCGTGTGAGGACGCCGAGGGTTGACGCCGACGCGAAACACAGGACCGGGCGCCTCAGAGCTGCGCTCTAAAAGCACGGCTTGCACGGCGCAAGCCGCAGGCTGTTGCTTTCGCATGTTGACGCGACGAATCATAGTCGTTCAATGGCGCAGGTGTGCGAAGATCTGCGGGGCGTGGCACGGGTGGACGGCGTCGACACCCAGGCGTTGCTCGAACAGTACGTGGAAAACCTGGTACCACTCGTCGTCAGGGAAAGCATGGGCGACTGGCCCTCTTCGATGCCATCATTTGCACTCACCAATATCACTGAGGTAATGACGTCTTGCAATATCTTCATCCATAGGTGTCCGAAATGTAATTGTGAAGTGAGAAAATAAATGACCATATGCGAGAGTGTTGACGCGATGTTCCCCTTGCGTGCACCGCTTGTGCTTGTCCACTTAGTCAAGGAGCACACAAAGAGACGTGTTTGCTTGAGGCGTTGTTGTCGGCCATCGTTCGTAGCCTGAGGGATGGTTAGCACTGCCTCGCACGGCGCATCGCATCGTAGCACAAATGGTAAATTTAATTGAATTGTGGTCTTCTACGTGTTGAAACCACAATTTGATGTCGGGCGCGCCTCGGTATGGCACTGCGGATTAATTTTAACCTCCGGGAGTTCTGCAACGTGCACTTAAGTGCACGAGCCAGGCACCTACCCAAAGGGGGGGGGGGGGGGAGGGGCTGGCGGGCCCTGCCCCCTTTCCCCCCCGAAATTTTATGGAATACCATAGGACACGTAAAACCAGTAAAAACCAGTAAATTAGTAGGACACGTAAACCGTAAAAACCACTAAATTGAAGGCGTCGTCAGCAATGCCTTTGAGGACGTGATTAACTTTATCGTCCTCAGTCATGTTCGGGTCAGCCTTGGCACAAAGGGCCAAGACGTCGAGAATGTACGGCACGTAGGACTCGGTCGACGTCTGTATAAGGGCTTTCTTGGCATTGACTTGTCGACCAAACGGATTGCCAAAAAGGTCGCGTAGTTTGTCTTTGAAGAGATCCCAGCTCGAGATCTCCTCTTCGTGAGTCTGGAACCACGCCAATGGACCTCCGTCGAAGTAGAAAAGTACGTTGGCAAGCATAATAGTCTGATCCCACCTGTGACTGGTGCTGACAGGTTCGTATAAGCGGAGCCAGTCGTCAACATCAGGACTACCGACTCCGTTGAAAACACCAGGATCCCGAGGTGGGGAAACGGCGACGTAGGTCGGGGCTGCAGGCGGAGACGCTTGCGTAGATGAAGTGCCGCCAGCAGGAGCCGAAGTTGCATTGTCGCCGTTGCGACCGCTGCGAAGCTCCATGACGGGTACGGGGAACGTCCACCTCCATCAAATTAATGTTACGTGAAGCTGAAGCTGAATGCTATTTACAATTTATTTACAGGGAAGCTCACGGAGGCCAAAATGGCAACGCTATATCAGGCCGGCGTGGTATGGTAGGGTATTCCTTATGCGATGGCGCACACCCACTGTGGGGGATTGGCCAAGATTTGGATGAAAGTAGGCTATCTTTATTAAAAAATAAAGTAGGTAAAGCTAACTGGAGGAAATGAACAAAAATAAAATGTTCAAGAATTCAAGATAATCTCTTTGTAGCACTTATAAAATCTTCCACGGATGAGCAAATATCCCTGTGGCACTTTCCAAGAGAGGAGGCTCCTAGAGAAAAGATAGTTATAATTGAAAAGCTCAAACCAAGCTGCGTAAATCTTGATTCTAGATTTTTTCTTTAAAAAGTGAAACGGTGGCAGCATATGAAAAAATGATCTATTGTTTCATCCTCTCCACAGACTGCGCACAGATTGGGGGGGGGGGGGCACCAGACCAGCCCTGTGACGATAGAAGTTTAATTTTGGTATTCGACAACGTAATCGGGTAAAGATGACTTCAGTTTTTCTGGTGTGAAAGGAATTTTTGGGCCAAGGGAATAGGAGGTGTCGATATTCTGAAAAATTAGCTACAGCTGGGTTCAAAATGTCTTGAGTAATTGTATATCTTCTGAATCTAGTAGTCGTCAGGTAAGCTATTGTAGGAAGTAATGGTAATACAGGGCCACTGAGGGCCGCCCTCGTGAGACTGTCAGCCATTTCGTTCATGACTAATCCTTTATGTCCAGGCACCCAAAGCAATCTAATTAAATTTATGTGGGCAGGCACTAGAAAATGAAATGTACGTAAAAGGTTAGTGACACCATTTGCTGTGAGCGAGGAACATAAGGACAAAGAATCTGTTATTATTACTACCGCCGATATTGACGAATTTAGTTTGCGTAAGGCTAGAACTACAGCTAGAAATTCAGCCAAAAATACGGAATAGAAGTCCGGAATCCTGATTGCAAATGACCAGTCTAGAGCGGGAGAGAAAATGCCAATTCCAGATTTTTCTTCACACTGTGAGGCGTCTGTCACAATGACCGTACTTATAGATAAACTGAATAAATGGTCCTGTAATAAGCCGTTTAATATATTATAAGAGAGATGTTTTGCATTATTTGAGTAGATGTCATCATATATAATTTGTAGGTTCTCTCGCACATCACAAATAGGCGGTACCTCCCAGAGACGTACATTTAAGGGATTTATCAATGTTTGTTCGAAGACCACCTGTGGTGTATGAAAACGATGCCAGTGTACTCCGAAGAAAAGTGCAGGCTGGGAAATGAATATGTATTTCAATCTTGCAATAGGGGATTCATACAATTTTAAGACTGTTTGCACCGTCAGTAACCGAAATCTACACAATATTGAGGGCAACCTGACTTCTTGGTGTAATATGTTATTGGCAACATATTTCGGTAATCCGCAACACAGTCGTAGGGCTTCCCGCTCAAGTAGAACAAGGGGACGTAATTTATAAGCTGGAGCACCAGAAAATAAAACACATCCAAATTCTAAAATGGGCCGCACATACATTTTGTATATCATTAAAAGTGGATCTCTCCGCATTCCGGACCGACTTTTGCACAGCTTACGTAGCATACCAACTGCTCGCACTCCTTTTTTAACTATATGGTCAATATGGCCGAGCCAGCTGGGGGGAACCGTCATATACTACACCTAAGTATTTCACCGACTCCACTTGAGGTATAGTCTCTAGGCGATAGGATATCGATATATTAACGGGATTGTTAAGAGGGAAAACCAATATCAAGCATTTTCTAACGTTAAGTGAAAGGCGAATTTTGTTTAACCAGGTTTCTATGGCGTTGAGTTAGTTTTGTAGTCGATAATATAGAGAGTGAATATCACTGTCTGATGCGAAGAAAGCAATGTCATCGGCGTATGCGTATGTTTGTACATCTTGATGAAGAGGAATGGAACACATCAGAATATTAAATAGTAATGGTGAAGTGACAGCTCCTTGAGGAACACCTCGTGATTGAATATATATACTCGAGGAAACGCCTCTAAGACTGCAGTAAAATGTTCTTCCATTTAAAAATTCACCAATCCAGTTTGAAAAATAATTTGGAATCTCTAGATTTCGCAATATATCTAATAAAATTAAGTGTTCTACACTGTCGTAGGCTTTGGAGGTGTCTAATGTCACAAGAGCACCTATTTGCCTCTGTCGCCGTGCTAATTTTATTCTAATTTCTAGGTCCACGTGAGCATGCCAAATTGAACATGATGGTCGGAATCCAATTTGGCAGGGGCTAAGCAAGTCTTTGTTCTGTATAAATTTAATCATGCGGGCATATAGAATTCTTTCAATTAATTTAACCAAATTTGAAGTTAGCGCAATTGGCCTAATGTTATCGACTGTATATCCTTCCCCATGATTTTTAAGAATAGGGATGATTTTAGCAATTTTCCACGCAGAATTCCCCCCCCCCCCCGATCCCGAACGAAATTTCTGGCTACGCCACTGCAGACCATACGTGACCGTCACCTAAAGTGGTTGTCGCTGCCGACTTCGTCATTTCTCTGTTATCAGCCGCCTTAATGTCCATCCGCTGTGGCTCTATCACTGAATCAAGTGCTTTCTTTATGCCGTCTGAAGATGGTGCCCATCGCCGGAACCTCGTACTTCCGTTTGCTGTCGTCAAACTTGCTGATGGTTGCGGTGCAGTTTACGCGTGCAATCTCTTTCCCTGCCCTTCAACTTTATTGCACGGTGAAGGTCTCGGCCATCTGGACACTTTTCGTGCCATTTTGCATCCCAGGCATCCTATGTGGCACTACTACCTCTTGATGCAGTAAATTCTGCCACCGCACCCGCCGAACGTGACCAAGACATGTTGCTGCGCAGCACAGATGACGCACTCACTCAAGCCCAGTGCAGCCAAGTCGTTCAATTACTTGAACGTTTTCGTGTGTCTTTTGACCTCGATCAACCTTCCTTGGCACGCACGTCTGCGGTTGTTCACCGTATATTGACACTGATGACCTTGCTCCACTGTGCCATCGTCCCTACCGGGTCTCACCGACCAAACGCCACATTAGCGACCACGGCGATGATATGCTGAAACATGGCATGATTCAGGAATCCACACTCCCTGGGCTTCTCTGGTCGTGTTGGTGCGTAAGAAGGATGGTTCGATCAGTTTTTGCGTCGGTTACCGCTGACTAAACAAGATTACACGCAAGGATGTCTATCCGCTACCGGGTATTGACGACGCCCTGTATTATCTTCAAGGAGTCGAATATTTCTCATCGCTGGATCTGCGCAGCGGCTACTGGCAAATGCCCATCGCTGAATGCCCATCGCTTTTGTCACCCCTGATGGTTTATATGAATTTAATGTGATGCCTTTCAGCCTTTGCAACGCGCCTGCAACTTTGAGAGGATGATGGACTCTATTCTGGGAGGATTCAAATGGCGGACCTGTCTGTTCTACCTAGACGATATTCACAAGTGTACTTATCTTTATCGGGCGACCACGTTTCTCTGTGCTAGTAGAAAGTGGAGACAGGCGCTTATGTCCATCAATGCGTAAGGGGATACGCGTAAGAATAAAAATTCTGCAGGCTACATGCATCTAGATGACGACAGCAGCAACAAGCAAATTGTGGCAGACACTTTGAAAATGCACTTATTTTTAGCTTGCTTTCAATCTCATATGTCACCACTAAAGATACTGTTTCACTTACTATAAATGCAGGCTTTACATAGCCCTTCATTACACAACTTTTATGTACCCGCCGTGGTTGCTCAGTGGCTATGATGTTAGGCTGCTGAGCACGAGGTCGCGGGATCAAATCCTGGCCACGGCGGCCGCATTTCGATAGGGGCGAAAACACCCGTGTAGTTAAATTTAGGTGCACGTCAAAGAACCCCAGGTGGTCGAAATTTCCGGAGCTCTCCACTACGGCGTGCATCATAATCAGAAAGTGGTTTTGGCACGTAAAACCCCATAATTTAATTTTATTAACAACTTTTACATTTCTCAAGAAATCATGAATGCTTTGCGTACGCAGACATCAACTGCAACTTAGCACGGGAAATGTATCTGCAATTCCACAGCATGAAATGCACAATGCAATTACTTAAAACTGTGTGCATGCACCTAGCGATGCTGACGCTGCTGTTGACGTCGCAGCTGCCACCGCACATTCCTCAGATAACGCATGTGACTCTGCTGGCCACCAGGCTTCTGACCAGCTTGATTGGGTCTCCTTCTCTCATTCCGCTTCTTCTTTGAGATACCCTCGTTATCATTTGGCTAACTTGTTCTGTCGATTTTTTAAGTAAGCTGATTGTGTGGCTGCATTTCTTGGTTCCTTGAATCCACATGCCTAGGATGCGTATCATGCTCCTTTCAGGTTTGTTTTGTCCCTCTAGTTTTACTATTAGCTCTTCCTTTGTGGGGTTCCTTCCCACTCTCAGGATTTGATTTTTCGGTGGAGCACGCCAGGCCCCTTTCTCTGACATATTCTTCCACGCACTTGGCCGCTTCCTGCAGTTTTTCTTGCTTCTGTCCTAGGGAGCCTCGATTGACCCAGACCGTGATGTCGTCAGCATATATTGCATGCTGGATGCCATCAATCTTGCTGAGTCTTCGAGCCAATCCGATCATTGCGATGTTGAATAGTATTGGTGAGATCACGGAGCCCTGCGGCGTGCCTTTGCCTGGGGTGGTAAAGACGTCACTTCCCAGATACCCTAATCCCACCGTTGCCGTGCGTTTGGTCAGAAAGGCCCTCACGTAGTCGGGGATTCTCTTGCCACAGTTGGCGTTGTTCAGTCCTTCCATGATGGCGTCGTGGCTAACGTTGTCGAAGGCCCCTTTGATATCTAGAGCCATGATAACGTTTTCGCCTGCTCTGGGTGACGTGTTTATGATTTCTTTTTTTATCTGTAGCAGGACGTCCTGTGCTGACAGGTTCGCCCGGAAGCCAAACATGCTGTGCGGGTATAGCTCCTTGTCCTCCAGGTGGTGTTGGATTCTTCTGGTGACTATCCTTTCGTAGAGTTTGCGGAGGCACGAGGTGAGGGAGATGAGCCTCAGGTTTTCAATCTGAAGCTTTTTGCCTGGTTTAGGTATCATCACCACGACAGCGTGCTTCCATTGCTTCGGTATCGTGCCCTCTGCCCACAGTGTGTTGAGGTATGCTGTGAGCTGATCTATCGCCTCGTCGCTGAGGTTGCGTATTAGAGAGTTTGTGATCTTGTCGGCGCCCGCGGCTGTGTTTTTGGTTGTCGCTCTAATTGCCGCGTAAACGTCCTCTCTTGTAATCGGTCTGTACATGTCGGGGTTCTCTGTCCCCAGATACTCCCCGTCGTAGCCTTTGGGATTGTCTTTGCCGTAGCATTTTACACGCACTGCCTCCAGTAGTTCCTCATCGGAGCCTTCGTGCTTGTGGACCAGTTTCTGGACTGCTTTGCCGCTTTCCGTTTTCGTTTTGCTTGGGTTCATGAGGGCTTTTAGCATGCGCCACGTCTTGGCTGTGCTGAGCGTGCCGTTCAGTGAGCTGCAGAACTGCTGCCACCCTTGCCTGGCCAGCTGTGTTGGGTACTCTTCTGCCTTCTTTGTGATCTCTGCTATCTTCTTCTTGAGTTTCTTGTTTAGCTTCTGTCTTTTCCAGCGTTTTGTGAGCCCGCGTCTTGCCTCCCATCCATAGCCCGAGTAGCCGCCGGTCCACCTTCGGTGCTTGTTCTGTTCTATCTATTTCCTGCGTGTACAGTTCTTGTATCTGTTTGAGTTGTTCGCTCCATTCCTCTATCGATGTGATTTCCCTTTTTAGTTGTTCGCTGTGCTTACGGAAGGCGTCCCAATCTGTGGTATGGGCTGTGCCGTTTTTTTTTTCTTTTTACGTTCTCCGCTTCGATTGTGGTTTTCGGTAAATAATGATCGCTGCCTAGGTTCCCTAGCAAGTTCTCCCACTCGGCCTGCTTTGTCTCTTTAACAAATGTTAGATCTGGGCAGGTGTCTGGGCTAACGCTATTACCCTGGCGCGTTGGCTGATTTTCGTCCGTTAAGAGGTCGCAGCCTATGTTTTCTGCCGCAACGCATATTTGCTGCCTCTTCTTTTTGATTTTCTGGTATCTCCAGCTCGGGCTTTTAGCATTGAAACCTCCCGCAATTATTAGAATGTTTGATTTGGCTAGCTCGTTTGCATCTGCAAAGAGCTTGCCGAAGTCGCCGTCTTTCTGCCTGGGGGAACTGTATAGATGGACTATAAATGTGCTTTTAGCTTTGTGCTTCTTTTGGGGTATTATCTCTGTTATTATCTGTTTGATTTTCATGTCCTCAATTCCTTTGTGTGCTATGGTGACTATCTTGTTGCTAATGAGGATTGCGGTGCGTCTGCTCTCTTGGCACGTGTATCCTTTTAGGGTGGGTGTTGTATTAGTTTCTTGTAACATAATAATGTCTGGTAGTTTGTCTCCAGTGTTTATGTACTGCTGTAGGAGTCCCTGTTTTCGCCGGTATCCCCTACAGTTTCATTACCATATTGTCACGTGGTGGTGACGTTGAATAACACAGTAGCAATACTGTGAACAAGAAAACTAACTTATATTGGGCGAACCTGTGCCCACAAAACAGGCTACACTTATAGCACAACGATAGCGGCGAACACAGTCGGCGATCGTCGAAAATCTGATCAGCGGGTCAAGCGCGTCGGCTTTTATAGAGCAGTCATCGAATGTTCCAGACTAATCGTTCGGACCCGCGTGCCTTCCACAAAGTTCTACACCATTCGCGTCAGGTGATGAAATCAGATAACATAACGTTCGGCGACAACAGACAGCGGATAGAAGCATCTATAACGTTCCAGAAACTTCGGATACATACAGGCGCGTCCCACGCTGTTCGATTACATTTGTTAGGCTGCGAAACGTGGTTGCCCGATAAAGATAAGTAGACGTGTCATTACCCCCCTCTTAAAAGGCATCGTCCCGATGCTACAAATATAAGAGAGCGAAACACAAAAGGACACTTATTAAACATAAGTAACAAAACAACGAAAAGAAACAAAATCCAAAGGTCAGTTACGCGAAGCTCCAAAGTTCATTAACGCTGGTAGTACGGCTTGAGTCGCACAACGTGGACTATTTCAGGTCGTGAGCGGCGCCGCTGTGATAGCGAAATGCCGTCTGGCACGACCTCATAGTCGACCGCGCCAATACGTCGGATGATCTTGTACGGTCCGAAATAGCGACGCAAAAGCTTCTCGCTCAGTCCTCGTCGGCGTATAGGGGTCCATACCCAAACACGGTCGCCGGGCTGGTACTCGACGAAGCGTCGTCGGAGGTTGTAGTGTCGGCTGTCGGTCCTCTGCTGGTTTTTGATCCGCAGGCGGGCGAGCTGTCGGGCTTCTTCGGCGCGCTGGAGATAGGCAGCGACGTCAAGATTCTCCTCGTCAGAGACGTGCGGCAGCATGGCGTCGAGCGTCGTCGTCGGGTTCCTGCCGTACACTAGCTTGAATGGCGTGATCTGTGTCGTTTCGTGCACCACCGTGTTGTACGCAAAGGTTACGTACGGCAGGACCGCGTCCCACGTCTTGTGTTCGACGTCAACGTACATTGCTAGAATGTCGGCAAGCGTCTTGTTCAGGCGCTCCGTGAGACCATTCGTCTGCGGATGGTAGGCAGTTGTCCTCCTGTGGCTTGTCTGGCTGTACTGCAGAATGGCTTGGGTGAGCTCTGCTGTAAAAGCCGTTCCTCTGTCGGTGATGAGGACTTCTGGGGCACCATGTCGCAGCAGGATGTTCTCGACGAAAAATTTCGCCACTTCGGCTGCGCTGCCTTTTGGTAGAGCTTTAGTTTCAGCAAAACGGGTGAGATAGTCCGTCGCCACGACGATCCACTTATTCCCAGATGTTGATATCGGAAACAGCCCCAACAAATCCATCCCAATCTGCTGGAATGGTCGGCGAGGAGGTTCGATCGGCTGTAGTAATCCTGCTGGCCTTGTCGGTGGTGCCTTGCGTCGTTGACAGTCTCGGCATGTCTTGACGTAACGGGCGACGTCGGCGGTCAGACGCGGCCAGTAATACCTTTCTTGTATTCTCGACAGCGTCCGGGAGAATCCGAGGTGCCCAGCGGTTGGATCGTCGTGTAGGGCGTGCAGTATTTCTGGACGCAGCGCTGACGGTACAACAAGAAGGTAGCTGGTGCGGACTGGTGAGAAGTTCTTCTTCACGAGCAGGTTGTTTTGTAGCGTGAACGAAGATAACCCGCGCTTAAATGCCCTAGGGACAACGTCGGTGTTCCCTTCCAAATACTCGACGAGGCCTTTTAGCGCCGGGTCGGCTCGTTGCTGTTTAGTGAAGTCTTCCGCGCTTATTATCCCAAGGAAGGCGTCGTCGTCCTCGTCGTCTTGCGGCGGGGGATCGATGGGGGCGCGCGATAGGCAGTCGGCGTCGGAGTGTTTTCTTCCGGACTTGTATATTACCGTGACGTCATATTCTTGTAGTCTGAGGCTCCACCGCGCCAGCCGTCCTGAAGGGTCCTTTAAGTTAGCTAGCCAACACAATGCGTGATGGTCACTGACGACTTTGAATGGCCTGCCATAGCGGTAAGGGCGGAATTTAGCTGTAGGCCAAATGATGGCGAGGCATTCCTTTTCAGTCGTAGAATAGTTGCTTTCCGCTTTTGACAGCGACCGGCTAGCATACGAAATCACCCTTTCAAGTCCTTCTTTCCTCTGGACTAGGACGGCACCGAGGCCTAGGCTACTGGCGTCAGTGTGGATTTCGGTATCGGCGTCCTCGTCGAAGTGTGCAAGTACCGGCGGCGTCTGCATGCGTCGTTTGAGTTCTTGAAATGCCTTGGCCTGCGGCGTTTCCCTCTTGAAGGCGACATCACA
This sequence comes from Dermacentor albipictus, assembly GCF_038994185.2. Taxonomy (NCBI): domain Eukaryota; kingdom Metazoa; phylum Arthropoda; class Arachnida; order Ixodida; family Ixodidae; genus Dermacentor; species Dermacentor albipictus. Next base: position 204,027,321 of record NC_091822.1, on the reverse strand, counting down.
TTTGGTTAGATGTGTTAGCGGCTCCGCGATGCGTGAAAAGTCCTTGACAAAGCGCCTATAGTAGGCACACATGCCAAGGAATCTGCGCACTGCCTTCTTGTCGGTTGGCTGCGGGAACTTTGCGATGGCAGCTGTCTTCTGTGGGTCGGGGTGTACTCCTGATTTGCTGATCACGTGGCCTAGGAACAAAAGCTCATCGTAAGCGAAACGGCACTTTTCTGGCTTCAGAGTGAGCCCTGATGACTTGATGACTTCTAACACTGTCGCAAGCCGCCTAAGGTGATCGTCGAAATTTCCGGCGAAGACAACGACGTCATCCAGGTAAACAAGGCACGTCTGCCACTTCAGTCCGGCTAACACCGTGTCCATGACGCGCTGAAACGTTGCAGGCGCCGAGCACAGTCCGAATGGCATGACCTTGAACTCGTGGAGGCCGTCTGGCGTGATGAAGGCAGTCTTTTCGCGATCTCTCTCGTCGACTTCTATTTGCCAGTAGCCAGACTTGAGGTCCATCGACGAGAAGTATTTAGCGTTGCAGAGCCGATCCAATGCGTCGTCTATCCGTGGAAGGGGGTACACATCCTTCTTCGTGATCTTGTTCAGTCGACGATAATCGACGCAGAAGCGTAGGGTTCCATCCTTTTTCTTTACCAGGACTACAGGAGAGGCCCACGGGCTTTTCGACGGCTTGATGATGTAGTCGCGCCGCATTTCGTCGACTTGTTGCCTAATAGCTTCACGTTCTCGCGTCGAAACTCGGTAAGGGCTCTGGCGGAGTGGTCGAGCGCTCTCTTCGGTTATTATGCGATGCTTTGCAACTGGTGTTTGTCGAATCCTCGATGACGTCGAAAAGCAGTCTCTGTATCGTCGGAGAAGACTTCTGATCTGTTGCTGCTTACTCATAGGAAGACTTGGATTCACGTCGAAGTCTGGTTCGGGGACTATGCTCATCGGGGTAGATGCGGCTGAATCCGAGAGGAGAAAGGTATTGCTGGTTTCCACAATTTCCTCGATGTATGCGATTGTCGTGCCCTTGTTGATGTGCTTGAACTCTTGGCTGAAGTTGGTTAGCATAACTTCCACTTGCCCTCCGTGGAGTCGAGCGATCCTTCTTGCGACGCAAATTTTACGGTCGAGCAATATATGTTGGTCGCCCTCGATGACGCCTTCTACGTCAGCGGGTGTTTCAGTGCCGACGGAAATAATAATGCTGGAGCGCGGCGGGATGCTCACTTGATCTTCGAGCACACGCAAGGCGTGGTGACTACGACAGGTCTCCGGCGGTATCGCTTGATCTTGTGACAGCGTTATAGATTTCGACTTCAGGTCGATGACTGCACCATGTTGATTCAAGAAGTCCATGCCGAGAATGACGTCTCGTGAACACTGTTGGAGGACAATGAAGGTGGCAGGGTAAGTCCGGTCATGAACGGTAATTCTTGCCGTGCAGATCCCTGTCGGCGTAATCAGGTGTCCTCCAGCGGTTCGAATTTGAGGGCCTTCCCATGCAGTCTTAACCTTCTTCAACTGGGCGGCGATGTGTCCACTCATGACGGAGTAATCAGCCCCTGTGTCGACTAAGGCGGTAGCTGCGTGGCCGTCGAGAAGCACATCGAGGTCGGTGGTCCTTTGTCTGGCGTTGCAGTTAGGTCTTGGCGTCGGATCACGGCTGCGTCGTGTTGAACTGAAGTTGGAACGTCGTGTCGTCAAGTCGTCGTTCGTCGGTGTAGTCTTGCCTTCCTGACTTCGTCGGGACGGCGGCGTGTCGTTATGTCGTCGAGGTCGTTTCTTCGTCGTCTTCGTCGGCGGCGGAGGATCTTCGTCAGTTCGACGAACAGCATCCGCACCTCCATCGGTTGCTGCTTTTAGTTTTTTGGATATGGGCTCCCAGAGCGGCCCCGGGCTGGGCCGGTGTATGCTCGGCGTTGCGGCGACAGATAGCGGCCTGGTGACGGCGAACGGGACGGTCGTCGAGGGCTCCACTGAGTAGCGGCGAGGTAGTCGGCGATATCGCGAGGGCGTTCACCTTGCTGTGGGCGCGGAGCGTTGACGGCGAAACCTCGCAGTCCCATCTCCCGGTATGGGCATCGGCGATACACATGGCCGGCTTCTCCGCAGTGATAGCAGAGCGGACGGTGGTCGGGGGCTCGCCAAATGTCCGTCTTCCTCGCGTAGGTGCGCTGGGCGACGGGTGGGCGTGCTGGCGGCGGCGGCGGCGGACGACGGAATTGCGTCGTTGCAGGGCCCTGGCGTGGTCGCGGAGGGGGACCTTGACGGCGTGCGACGGCGGCGTAGGTCATCGCTACTGGCTGGGGCTGCGATAATTGAGATTGCACCTCAGGAACCCCAAGCGATCGCTGAACCTCATCTTTCACGATGTCAGCGATGGAAGCTACTTGAGGCTGCGACGAAGGCAGGACCTTGCGCAGTTCTTCACGCACAATGGCCCTGATGGTCTCTTGAAGGTCGTCCGAACCCAGTCCTTGGATGGCATACTGCGGCGTGTGCCCCTGGCGGTTATATTGCCGGGTGCGCATCTCCAGAGTTTTCTCGATCATCGATGCCTCTGCAGAAAACTCAGCCACAGTCTTCGGTGGGTTACGAATAAGTCCGGCGAAAAGTTCTTGCTTGACGCCCCGCATCAGGAAGCGAACTTTTTTCTCCTCCGACATTTCCGGGTCGGCGTGCCGGAAAAGACGGGCCATCTCCTCCGTGAAGATCGCGATCGTCTCGTTTGGCAGCTGCACTCTGGTTTCTAGTAGAGCTTGGGCTCGCTCTTTTCGCACGACGCTTGTAAACGTTTGCAAGAAGCCGCTTCGGAACAGGTCCCACGTCGTTAAGGTGGCTTCCCGATTCTCGAACCACGTCCTGGCGGCGTCTTCCAATGCGAAATAGACATGCCGCAGCTTGTCGTCGCTGTCCCAACTGTTAAACTTAGCGACCCTCTCATACGTCTCCAGCCAGCTTTCCGGGTCCTCAAATGTGGAACCGCGGAACGTCGGTGGCTCCCTGGGCTGCTGCAGAACTATTGGCGCTGCTCCGGCTGCCATTGGGGCTGTCTTCTTGGTCGTCTCTGGACGAACTTCTCTGACGCTCTTCTTGGTCGTCTCTGGTAGAATTCCGTGTTCCGGGGGCAGCTGCTGTAGCCGGCGGCTTGCTCGATGTTCCGGGACGGCGCTGGTGTTGTCTTTGCGGTCCGGGCTTGAATTACGGCTTGTCGGGGGCGTCCTGTACATGAACGTAAAGCACCTCCACCAGATGTCACGTGGTGGTGACGTTGAATAACACAGTAGCAATACTGTGAACAACAAAACTAACTTTTATTGGGCGAACCTGTGCCCACAAAACAGGCTACACTTATAGCACAACGATAGCGGCGAACACAGTCGGCGATCGTCGAAAATCTGATCAGCGGGTCAAGCGCGTCGGCTTTTATAGAGCAGTCATCGAATGTTCCAGACTAATCGTTCGGACCCGCGTGCCTTCCACAAAGTTCTACACCATTCGCGTCAGGTGATGAATTCAGATAACATAACGTTCGGCGACAACAGACAGCGGATAGAAGCATCGATAACGTTTCAGAAACTTCGGATACATACAGGCGCGTCCCACGCTGTGCGATTACATTTGTTAGGCTGCGAAACGTGGTTGCCCGATAAAGATAAGTAGACGTGTCAATATTTCTAGTTTGTTTTGTCCTGCCATTATGTATTGTTGTTGTTGTTGTTACTTTTGCTTTCTGGTCCGAATCTTCTATCGTTAAAAAACCTGTCTCTGGCGTAATTAGTGGTTCTCTGTGTGTTTTGGTTTGTTACGTAACTGCGGAAGTTTTGTTCTTGCAACGCTATTTTCTGTTGCATTTGTAACATTTGATACTGCGTTGTATGCATGAAGCTTTTTAGTTTGTTTCTAAGACTATGTTCCTCTGATTGTTGTGTGGTCTGCTCTACTGGTGGGCTAGGCGTTCGCCCCGGTGAGTTCCCGCCTTGCCTCTGTAACTGAATTTCCCTTATCAGGTCGTCTATTCTCTTTTTTAGCTGCCGCGTTTCTTCTCGGCAGAGCTCAAGTTCTTTTTTGAGTGCTCTATTTTTCCTCAGCTAGTTTCTTTTCGTTGTTTGTTTGGTTGTTTTGACCCGAGTGCGGAAACAATGATTTGGGAGGGCCTGCTCCCCAGCTCACCTGTACTCCGCCTTTCTTCTGTTGTTGTTGCTTCTGCTGCCCTGGGCCGCCGTGCTGCTTCCCCAGGGGTGCGAAGGACTCGTCCCTGGGTCCGCCACGGCTTCGGCTCCGTCCTCGGCTCCGGTCCATGCTTCGGCTCCGCGACTAGTCCTCGTACCCGGCCCCGTTGTGGCTCTGTAATCGGCCCCTGTCGCCCTCCGAGCTGAACCATCTCGGGCGTCGCCATCGGCTCCGGCTCCGGCTCCGGCTCTGTCGCTGGCCTTTAAGCGGGGGTCGCCCTCGCAGCTCTCCGGCCGTCTTGAGTCGCAGCTTGCCGGTTGCGTGATCGCCGTCGCAAACCACGCATCTGAGTGTGCATTGGTGTCCTTCTGCCGGATTCTGCGTCCCGCATAGTTTGCAGGCCTTGGTCTCCGGGTTCGGGCAAACGTCCGATCTATGTTCTTGCTGGCAGCAGATGTAGCAAATCTGCCGCGTCGGGCGGTACGGGTAGCATCACATCTCTCCGCCGTAGTATAGGACTTGCCTTCGGGTTATGGGGTCGTCGAAAGTGATGACGGCGGATTTTGATTTTCCCAGTATGCGGGCGCTGTGGATCGTGACTCCTTGCCAGTCCGCACCCGTAGGTTTGCCTTGAGTTCCTCCGGCGAGGTTCCGGGGTCTACGCCGTGAATTACCCCTCGTTGGGTGTCCTCGGGCACTGCCAGGTAAGCGTTTACTTCATGGGTGCGTTCCCCGAACGTGAGATGGGTGATGCGTCTCACGTATTGGGCCGCTTCCTCGTTATCCGTGCTTACAATAATGATGTTCGAGCCATTGCGAAGTCTGATAAGTCGACCTTCACCTTTACATTTCGAGTTGGTTGCCGCCACTACGGCCCGGGCGACTTGGTAGGTTTGCAGCGATCTCACAATGAGTCCTTTCGGTTTCAAAATTATCTTGAGGTCGTCTTTCGGGAGCGGAGGCAGCCTCAGCCTCGGCCGTCGTCTCCTTCTCGTACTGCTTCGTCGCATCTGGCGTGCCAGCTTTTAACGTCGGCCGGGTTTTTTCCGCCGAGGTCACCCTGAGCGGCCGGTGCAGAATTTCCGGAGTTGTTCCGTTCGTTTTCTCTCTGGCGTTTCCTTTGCCGTTTAGTCATGGCTAATTCCCAGTTTTGGTTTTCTTCGCGTTGTGGGTCTTGCATGGCGGCCTCCTCGTTGCCCCTGCCCGCTAAAATCTCGGGTTCGGCGGCGCCGATTTCGCCATTCCTTGAGCGTCTAATAAGTCCCTGGGTTGCCCGTCCATTGTCCGTCTAGAATCGGGTCGGTAAATGAACATATTCCTATATTCCTAGCGGTGGGATGGGATGAAAGACAAAACGAAGTACACTATACGAGCGCAGACTAACAATTGGTTTATTTTTTCAGACAAGTGATTAAATATGCAGAGAATGTAAACACGTGATGAAGTGACGCTTACAAGTGGTGAAAGGTTGTCAGCCTATCGTGCCATCCAAAAATTCGATTTCTTTATCATGCAGTGCGATAGAAGTCTGGCTGACGCATGAGTCTGAGGATAAAGTATAAACCCCATGCAAGCGATCTTGCACGCGACAGCGACAAGCGACGCGATGGAGATGGCTGTCGCGTTCGCTCGTCGCCTACAAGTTGCACCCCATGCGAGCGACGACTTCGAGCGACGTCTCCCCAGTGTTGCCGGTATGAGGGCAGCAATATAGGCGCCGAAACTAGCGTGACGCGTGCTTTATTAACTTAAGTTGATGTATTTTACTGTAAAAAGCAGCATAAAATATTTCGGAAAGTCTTGCAGTAGGTTCTTATCCTTGCACCTATAAAAATTCAATCGTTTGCTCGTTCCGTGCGACAACCGGAAGTACTGGAGTTTTGTACATCCAGTTCCGGCTTTTCGCTATTGGCTAGTCGCTCATAGCACTTCCGGGCGACGAGCGACGAATTCTAGATTTGCAAAACCGAGCGATCGCGCGACAAGACCGAGCGATCTGTTCAAGCGACGGCCCGATCCGTCGCGCGAACCCGTCGCTCGTCGCTGTCGCGCACAAAACCGCGCTAATGGGGTTTAGCCTTAAAGCAACGTGTCATAGCATAAACGCAACATTGAATATTAAGATTTAGCTGTCGGCTAAACCATGTGGGAAGTGCGAAGCGGCAGGGACAATTTTAGGCTTTCTTGTCAGATAGAATATGGCGGCTTGACTTTGTGCTCGCGATTACAGGCATACCTGAATGACGAGGATCTGAAGGCGGCCGCCATATGCAACTTCCGCAGCAACCGGCGTCGGATGGGCTTCGATTCCTTTCTGCGCAGCTTCCCCACCGCTAGTGGCTGGTTCGCCCTTTGGTGAGCGGCATGTATAGCGAAAATTGAGGCCTTTTATAAGCGTGTTTTGTGCGTGAGAAAAATAGTTTTACTCTGTGTGAAAATTTTTTACTGTTTGCCTATTACCGGAGGACCAGAGACATAAACCTGAGCGGCAGGTTCGGTGCGGGGTTGGTATAGGAGTTGGTCGCACCTGGTAGCGCACAGCTCAACCAGACAGAGAGCTACTATTGCTGCAAGCAAGTTTATGCTACTTCAGCACTGGTGTACGTTTTCTGCGGCAGTGTAATCACGATTAGGATGCCTTTTCTAATTTTTTTTACCAACACTCGCGTAATACGAAGGGATTTCCGTTAGACCAAGCGTCACAGTATGTCGCTACCAGCGTTGTTGCTGCCGTACACCTCCTCTCTGGTAACCTGGTGTACCGCAGACGGTAAGAAGATTGCGGACAAGCTAGAACGCGCTAAAACCTTTTTGTTTTGTTATCATGGTACCAAGACCCCAGCCCAAGCCTTTCAGGTCGGCTTAAGCCTAACAATTAGTATATACGTCCTTGATAAGCCGCACCAGAGATCCAGAGGCGGCAGCCCTGCCTTTTCGAACGCATCGTGGTGCACGGTATGGTTCATTCGTCGAATGCA